>NC_039366.1:24086642-24735230 GCF_003573695.1 Papaver somniferum
AAGAACAGTATTCCAAATTAGAAGAATCTTATTCTTCTCTTGCGAAGAAAAATGCCTTTCTTATTTCTAAAGAGAAAAATCTTCAGTCTCGACTTAAAGGTTTAGTTGGAGATAAGTTTGATGACGCAATGGATCGTTGGGAGAATAGTTGTCTGTCTTTGATTCAACACCTTATTTCGCAAAAGGAAGGTAGTCATAATAGTTTGACTGCCTTAATTATCTTTTCTTTGTCATATCTCTCTGAATTCCTTATCTTAATGAAATTTTGTATTCTTTCGCAGAGTCTGAGAAGAATCTTCATTCTTCTATTTCTGTTTTGGAGGCTAAATATGCCAAAATTCGCAAAGAAAATGCATTGCTGTCTCTACCTTACTGGTTCTCGCGATCGAGCAAAGAAGACTTGATTATCTTGCTTATTTTAAGGATATTCAAGATAGGAATCATCAGAGAGCACTTCTTCGCCAAGTTCATCTCCGGCTGAAGTCCTTGTAAATGACATTTTATTGTCCAACTCTCTTCCTCCTACATCAATTGATCCTTTAGAAGTAGATGATTGAAGTTCCTCGTCCTGCTGATAGTGATTATGATTACGAAAGCGGTGCAGAGGATAATTTCTTGGAAGATGAAGAAGAGGTTCCTTCTAAAGAAGTATCTGCTGGTGTTAATCAGAATGAGAAAGAAATTTCTCCTGAAGAAGTAATTGCTGGCGATAATCAAGATGCTAGTCATGGCGAAGATCAAAACCGAAATGAAGGAGAGGCTTGCGAGAATATTGGCGAAGAATTTTGTCATCTCCTGCTACTGAATTAATATTGAAGCTTGAGCTTCTTATCTAGCTTTGTCTTCTTGAATTGTCTTATCACTTTTGCGAATTACATTTTCTACCAACTTTGGAATCAACTTTTCTTTTAATATTTTGTTGATGAGAAAGATAATGCTTCTTGTGTATTGATTCCCATACTTGCCTCTCATTATCTTTCTTGCAAAAATAATCTGTTGCGAATACTTATAATTAATTTGTTTTATCATATGGTCTTATTTTGCCTTCCTAATTAAAGGTCTTATTATGCCACCTTTGTCATTGCGACAAAATCGCAGGACGTCCTTGCACTTTCATGCAAAAACCCATTGATCTTGCCTTAACTTTTTCTTTTGTATTATGGCCTCTTCAGGAATGTTGCGACAATATGACAGGCCTAAATATTCTTGCGAAAATAAAGCCCCATGACATTGCCGTCTTGCGACGAAATCGCAGGACGTCTTCGCACTTTCATGCGAAAACCCATTGATCTCGTCTTATTTTTTTTTGTATTATTGCCTCTTCAGGATTGTTGCACAAATATGACAAGCCTTAATATCCTTGCGAATAAAAAGCCTCATGACATTTGCGTCTTAAGACACTTATCAGCTCCCTAATGGAGGGTGCCGCCCTTATCTCCCCCTGGTTGCCCCTTCAAGGAGGCGTACTTCTACCATACAAGGTTAGCTCCTCCCATCCAGTCTTAACAACAACCAGTTGTTTTCGCAGCCTCTTATCCCTTTTACCTATAGGGCTTATGGTTACGAGACTGCACCCTAAGTGGGGTTTTCTTCAGGCCGAGTGCAGTATGAGCCAAGACTTGTCAAGAATGGCAAGGACGCTTCAAACGCCCCGCACTCTTGACTCAACCGTGTACCTCGGCGCCTTGATCAGATTCTGCACTCCTTGGGAGAGTCCTTATTACCTTAGTCGCCCAACCTAAGTCATATGCTTAAGCTGAGAATCCAAGGTGCCTCTCCCGGATGGGCTTTATTGACCCCAAATCTCCATGACTCAGGTTCCGGTGGCGGTGTAGCCTTTCCCTGAGCCATGCAACAGGTACCCCCTAATATGACGTACTTTAGGTCTTACATTTGCCTCTTGCGAAATTTTATTCGCGAACTAGGGTGTACGCCATAAAGGTTCGCCCTTTCTTTTATGTCATTGTTCTGTGATTATCTCTGCGAAAATTTCGCACATCATGATCTTGTTTTGATATGAGTAATCTTGCAATTATTCTTTCAGATTCCATAACTTCTCAAAGCTTCTTACGGATAATATCTTTTTAATACAACCTGTTCCATGGTCTGTCAATCTATGACCAACATTCTTCCTTCTGGATCCATTAATCTATAAGCTCATGTTCCAACTATTCCTTAATGATGTAAGGTCCATCCCATTTTTTCGCTAATTTTCCACCATTTTCTCGCTGATATATTGGTGTTTCTCGCAGAACTAAATCTCCTGGTTGAAATTCGCGTACTTTGACACGTTTATTATATTCTCGAGCTAATCTTCGCTGATAATTCTCCATATGTTGTAAAGCTTTTTCTCTTCTTTCTTCTAATTCATCAAGTTTGTTTAAAATTAAGCCCGCACTAAGATTTTTCTCCCAAGCTTCTCTTTTTGTTGTCGGAATAACAACTTCTGTTGGTAACACCGCTTCAACTCCGTATGTTAAACAAAAAGGTGACATTCCAGTAGCTTCTCTTCTAGTTGTATTATAAGCCCATACTGCATTATGTACTTGTTCGCACCATGCTCTGTGATGTCCTTCCAATTTCTTCTTTAATATATCTGCAATTGTTTTATTTGTTGCTTCTTTCCCATTAGCTTGTGGATACAAAGGAGTGACTTTCCACATTTTATCTTGAATGCATTAAGTAACATTTCTATATTCTTCCCTCAAACTGTTTCCCATTATCAGATACCAACTGTGCAGGAATTCCAAATCTGCAAATGATATTTTCGAATATGAATGTAAAGATATCTTTGTCGCGAATATGTTGTACTGCCTTCACTTCTGTCCATTTTGTGAAATAATCTGTTGCGACTATTAAGTATCTTCTTTGTCCAGTTCCTGGTAAAAATGGCCCCACAATATCTAAGCCCCATTTTCCAAAGGGCCACACACTGGTTGAAGATGACAATGGTGCTCCTGGTGCATGTATTTTCTTTCCATGCCGCTGACAATCTTCGCAACGTCTTGATATTTGTTTTGCATCTTCATGCATGTATGGCCAGTAATAACCTTGCATTTTTGCTCTATGTGCCAAAGATCTTCCTCCACTATGATTGCCAGCATCTCCACTATGTAACATTTTCAGCACCTTTTCTCCTTCCTCTCGTGTCAAACATCTGAGTGATGGTCCACTAAAGGATTTTCGGTATAACAACCCATCTCTTAATTCAAAATTCGTTGCTCGGCTCTTTAACTTGTGTGTTTCCAATCTATTTCTTGGTGTTTCTCCTTTTGCCAAATATGCATGAAGTTCCATTCTCCAGTCTGCGACATTATTTATTTGTTCTTCTTTTTCATTATCTATTATCATCACATCCACATCTTCCTCTTCTTTATTGATTGATGGTGACATAAGTGTTTGTATTTTTATGCATCTTGCAGTTGGATCTGTCATCACGCTTGAGATGAAAGCAAAAACATCTGCGAGTCTATTATCCTTTCTTGAAATGTGCCTCCATTTTATTTTTTGGATTTTCGCTGATAATTCTTCAACCAGCTTCTTGTATTTATTCAAGGATGGTTCATTTGTAGTATACACTCCTTTTATTTGGCGAATAACTAGCTGCGAATCACTAGTGATCCTTGCATTTTCTAGTTTCATTTCTATTGCGAATTTTAAGGCATGTATCACAGCTTCATATTCTGTTTCATTATTAGTGGATGCAAATTCTAATCTGAATGAAAAAACCATCTTTATTCCTTCTGGCGAAATTAAAACAATTTCAACTCCATTTCCTTCTCCATTTGATGATACATCTACCAATATTTCCCATCTATTTGGTTCTGTTAATAAATCTTTTGGATCTCCATGCTCTTCTTCTACATCCATCATTTCTTCTACTGCTTCATCTTCTTCTAAAGGAAATTCTGCCAAGAAATCCGCAACAACTTGTGATTTTGGTGAAGACAAAATTTCATATTTAATATCAAAGTGGCCTACTTGTGCGTTCCATCTCTCCACCCTTCCTGATCTTTTAGAATTCTTCATCACTGATTCAATTAGTACTTTTGTTAATACCTTTATCTTGTGTGATTGAAAGTATATGCGGAGCTCAAATGATGCATAAACTAATGCTAAGATTAACTTTTCAATCTTTGAGTAATTCTTCTCAGCAGTATTAAAAGTTTTTCTAATGTAATAAATGGGTTTCTTCACTCCTGCGTCTACTCGCAATAACACAACACTTAATGCATGCGACGTTGTCGCAAGGTAGATCAATAATTCTTCTCATGGTTCTGCTTTTTGTAAAATAGTTGTATTCATAAGATGTTCTTTGATTCCTTGAAAAGCCTTTTCACATTCATCACTCCATTTAAATTTTGCACCCTTCTTGAGTATATCGAAAAAATATTTGCATTTGTCTGATGATCGCGAAATGAATCTCCCCAGTGAAGCTAGAAGCCCACTCAACTTCTGTACGTCTTTTATTGTTGCTGGTGTTGGCATGTCACGAACTGCTTGCACTTTTTCTGGATCAACCTGTTTTCCTTCCTTTGATACAATGCAGCCTGAAAAATTTCCCGTTGCAACTCCAATAGTACACTTCTCAGGATTCAATTTAATGTTATATTGCCGCATTTGTTCAAAAATCTCCCTCAAATCTTGTACATGGTCTTTAGCTTCTTTACTCTTTACTAACATGTCATCCACGTATACTTCTAACGTCTTGTGTATCCATTTTGCGAACACCTTCTCTACCATTCTTTGGTATGTTGCTCCCGCATTTCGCAAACCAAATGGCATTTTCGTGTAACAATATAAACCTCTAGGGGCAAAGAAAGCAGTATGTTCTTGATCTTCTTCAGCGAGAGGGATTTGGTTATACCCTTTGTATCCATCTATAGATGATACCCTATCGTTTCCCGCTGCGGATTCTACCATTTGAGGAATATCTGGTAATGGAAAACTATCTTTGGGGCAAGCTTTGTTTAAATCAGTGAAATCTATGCAAATCCTGATTCCTTTGTTTTTCTTTGGGACAATGACGATATTCGCTATCCATTCTTGGTATTTAGCTTCTCTTATGATTCATGCATCAAGCATTTTTTGTAGTTCTTCTTCTATTTGGGAATGGTAAGTTGTTGCAATTTTTCTTATTCTCTGTTTAAATGGTCTCATATTTTTGTTAATCTCCAACTTGTGACATGCAATTGATGGATCTATTCCCGGTATCTCATCCATGCTTCCTGCGAAAACATCTTTATATTCTCGCAACAAGTTAACATTTCTTTCTTCTTCTTCCTTATCCATTTTGGTTCCGATTCTCAATATTAGAGGTTCCTCTATAGTCCTAACGTTTATTTCTTTTGTTGGTTCTGCGGAAGTGTAACTGGGTTTAGGTTCTCCCATTGGTGTTGGTTCTTTTATTGTTTTCATAGGCTCTTCTCCTTCTTCCGAAATTTCGCTGGGTATTCCTTTGCCTTCTTTTGCCCTTATCATATATACTCTAAATTCTTCTTCTTTCTTTGCTTCCTTTGCCAATTTTCTGCGAAATTGTTTCTTTTTTGCTTGTCCTTCATAATGCTTTACTTCAATCTGATGACATAATTTCGCATTGTCAACATCTCCTCTGATTTCACTTATTCCATTTGGAATGGGGAATTTAATACATTGATGCAACATTGATACCACAACTTTTATCGCATGTATCCATGATCTTCCTAATAACATATTATATGGTGATTCCATATCCACTACGCACAATGTTACATGTGTTTCGATTTCTCCAAGTGGAATTCGTACCACTATCTCTCCTTTAGGTTTTGTTGTGGATTTTCCGAAGACGTGAACAAAATATGTTGAACTGGACATTTCTTCATCTTTAAATCCCATTCCCCGGAATGCGTGATAAAATATTATATCAACTGAACTTCCTGTATCGATTAAAGTTCTGTTCAACATCCATTCTCCTGTGGATTTTATTGTTGTCCCCTTCTCTTTTCGTGTAATAGGCACTGTGATGACCAACGGAGATGTGTGGTTCAAATTTTCTTCTGGTATTTCTTCCGCCATGAATGCAATTTTTTGCTTTTCCCAATCTTTCAAGGGTGATGTTTTTTCTACCGCCATAACTTTTCTCCTTCAAAATTTCGTTTATGTATTCTTCCTTTGATGTTTTCATGGAATTCATTAACCATCGTTTTTGTTTCCATATTACACTCCAATCTTTTGCCATTTTCATTAATTCTATTCATCTTTCTTCTAACTGATTCACTGATTTATTTAATCACTTTCTTGACTTGAATATTCTCAATCAACAATCTTCAACTTTCGATCTTCAATCTCCCTGTTTCTAGCGCCATTATGTAGTTGCAGGAAATCCTACACTACACTCCTCGTATGATTTTATTATTAATCAACTCATTTTAGGTTTAAACTCTTTATTTTATTGAACAATCTTTGAATATTTTTACAAGAAAAGATAAAGAAATCAAGAATGATCTCTGTTCTAGACATTAGCTCTCCTGTTTACTTGTTTCTTACTCAAAAAAGATCTCCCTCATCTTTACAACTTGAACGACTATTTATAGGAAAATACATAGTGGATGACAACTAATCTGTCCTTTATTTTCGGATATGTTTGCGACATTATCGCAACCTTACGAATGTTAATTTCACAAGCTCTCTAATTTTCGCAGTACTATCACATCTTTCTCATGATCCTAGCTGACGTCGTTTGTTATATTCTTCCTGAAATAGTTCTGTGACGCTATTGTGTTGTGCTTTTGATAATTTCGCTGAGACATTATTGTTGCGAGATTCTGATCCTACATATTTTGTGCACGATCTATTGGAAAATTCATTTGTCATGTCACCTGATATGCCGAACAACATTTTTCTGACATACCCGTAGGAATAGGCCTAAGAGCTACACACACTCAATCCATTCTATATCCCAAGATCTTCTTTTTGTCACCCAAAATCTTCCTCATGGTAAATATGTCTCGTGGCCTGTATGTTCTTCGCGCTGTGACCTGAAAGGGCCATTGATGTAACATCTTTTTTCCCTAAAATCATCTACCTCATGCCCCAAACTATGTGACCCAAAAAAATTTTGCATCCCAAGTTTGCCCTGCGACCAACCTAAACCCAAAATTTTGCTTGTAAACTGTGACAGAAAATCAACTATTACCCGGACTTTGCATAGTGAATTAGTGATCCAAATTGGGCCTCGTGTACAATAAGCTGCCCAGTGGCCCACTGAATGTAAGTAAATCGTGGACAATAAGCCTAGATTTAGTTAGTAAGCTTGCACAGCGTGGGCACCTCAAGGTTTCGTGGTGTGGTTGGTTATCACTTCAGTCTAACACACTGAAGGTCTCCGGTTCAAACCTGGGCGAAGCCAAACTTCTTTTTTGAAGGCTATTATTGGGGCGTCACATTCATTGGAGGGGCGTCACCTGATAGGACAAAAACGGATTATCCATTAGTAATATCAAAAATCCCTTATCTAAAATAATTTTGTAATGACTAAACAACTTTTATTTAGTTAATTTTAATTTAATTAGATAAAAATTAAATTAATGAATTTTGTTGTATACTTGGTGAATTCTGGGACAAAGTTTTTGTGGGAAAAAAAATTGGCCGTAAAATAAACTTTTACGGTTGGAAATAATCCAAACCTGGACGTAAAATCACTTATAGAGTTGGAAATAATCTAGACCTGGACGTAAAATCACTTCTACGGTTGGAATTAAAAGAAAACTAGACATAAAATCAGATTCTACGGTTGGAATTAAAAGGAACGTGGACGTAAAATGAGCTTCTACGGTTGGAACTAATTCAAACCTGGACGTAAAACTACATGCAAATAAAATTCTACGGTTGGAATTAATCCAAACCTGGACGTAAAATCACTTCTGCGGTTGGAATTAAAAGAAAACTGGACGTAAAATCAGATTCTACGGTTGGAATTAAAAGAAACCTGGACGTAAAATGAACTTATACAGTTGGAACTAATCCAAACCTGGACGTAAAATTACATGCAAATAAAATTTTACGGTTGGAATTAATCCAAACCTGGACGTAAAATCACTTCTAGTTAAAGGGTAATGTAGACAGTGTATATTTTTGGTAGGATATTCCATAATCACTTTTTTGGACATTAAAAATCCAAATGAAGCCCCTCTATTGGAGTGTGACGCCCCAATAATAGCGTTCGTTTTTTTAGTCCTGGATAAAAGGTGTAGCACAGAAGGCTATTTTGGTTCGTGGATATGAATTTGTGGGCCCCACTGAAATCTTAGGACCCACATTGGTAACACGTTCTGGTCCGTTGATTGTGTGATTCAAAAAAAAAGAAAGAAATTTTTGAACGATGGAATATTTTGCTGATTGATTTAGCATGTTTGCACGATTAAATTAATATTGCATTTTTTGTTGTCATGTTATCTAAAATGTTGGGATATTGACCGTTTATTTTGTGCATCTTGATTTTCATGTTTAGAAAAAATGGACCTCCGTCGTTTATATAAACGAGAACTTATAAAAAGGCGAAATCCCAAACCCTAGGTTTAAAATGGGAGGCAACGAAGGAGGAGGAGGAAGAATACGAGATATGATGGTATGGGGAACATGGGAAGAACTGTTATTAGCCTGCGCTGTTAAAAAACATGGAACTAGCAACTGGGAATTAGTTGCCAATGAAATACAAAACAAAAATACTAATACTATTGTAACACCTCACAACTGTAAACAGAAATACCACGATCTTCATCAAAGATTTATGATCGTTGATGATGATGATTCTGAAATAACCGATGGTCGTCGCCATAATAATAACCATAATGATAATGATGATGAAAATCTATATTCAAATAACAACAACAACAGGATTCCTTGGCTTGATGAGTTGAGAAAACTTCGTGTTGCAGAGCTTAGACGCGAGGTGCAAGAATATGATGTTTCGATCTTGTAATTCCTTTCTATTCCTTTGATAATTTTGTTTTTCTGGATAACGACCTAGATCTCGATTCAATTCAATTTGATTTACTCTGTTCTTTTTTTATTTTATTTTCAGGTCTTTGCAATTGAAAGTAAGGAGATTGGAAGAAGAAAGAGAAGAAAGCTTAAAGAAAGATAATAATATTAATAATTTAGATGTAAAACCAGATCTATTGGAAAACAGAGCCAAAGAGGAAGAAGAAGATGGGAAGCAGATTCAAACTGAACCGCTACGATCCCCGATTGAGAATAAAGCCGATAAACCGGTTCCTGGTGATGAATCTGACCGGGATAATCAGTCATTTAACGAGTCTAATTCATCAGATCTAAAAGATGTGAAGAAGAAGAGTCCAGAAGTTGAGAAAATACCAGAAACAGTTACAGAGAAACAGGATCGATTGGGGGAAGATTCGTGCAATGGAAGTTCTGAAACTATTGCCAAAGATTCAGTTGTTCGAGACGTGAAGAAATCATCGGAGACGACGATCCCTGTTACAGAAACTCGTGAACCAACCGAGTTATGGGAATCGGTGGCTGAGTCAAAAAGTGGTGGTAATGGAGGAGAAGAAGGGACAAAAGAGAGTAGCGACGTGCAAAGTTCTGCGAGCTTATCAAAGAGAAATCGACGGAGGAAAATCACTTCCGGAAGTAGTAGCGGTGAAGAACGAGAAACAGACGAGGTTTCTCCCGCCATCAAACGGAGCTCTGTTAAATCAGAAGAAGAACCACCGTTGCTTGGTTTTCTCGACATGATTCTTTCTCACAAGTTTGGCTCCCTCTTCGAGAGCCGGCTCGAAAGCCAGGTAATTTATTTGTTACTACTACCATTTTATTTACTGTCAAATTTTCAGGATTATACGAATTACACACTGCTTTGTAGTTTGCGCACCTAGAAATCCAAATCTATCATCAAGATTTCTATGACCATAAAACATTGAAACGAGACAAGAATATTAGTTTCTGGTATTTTCTTGCAAAGAATAATAATAAATAAATATTATTATTAATTCAAAAAATAAAATAAAGAGGGAGTTTTTTTTTCTTGGTGGAGAAATTTCGAAATAGGTAACTTTTGAGTCCTTGTCAGTAGATACGTGCATCACTGTATGTCAAGCCAAATCATTCTTTGATAATCTCAGCTGCGCAGTACATTAGCCGAAGTCTTTGGCATTTTCTAGGTTGTAATTACTCGTTAAGCAGCCTTAATTATATTTATAGCTTAAAACGCTCGTATACTACTATACTAGTACAGGATCGTTATCTTGGTCAATAATGATCTTTTGACTCCGCGTGGACCATTTTATTTATTTTTTTGTTTTTTTTTTGATGTAGGAAACAAGTGAGTACAAAGGTCTAATCAGACAACATATAGATATCAAAACTATTCGAACAAGATTGAAAGAAGGTAGCTACAATGGTAGTTGCAGCTGGAAATTCTTCAGAGATTTGTTACTTCTTTTCAATAATGCTATTGTCTTTTACCCGAAGAATTCATCAGAATCAGTTGCAGCTACCGAGCTCCGTGATTTGGTTCTCAAAGGAATATCGTCAAGATCGTCAAGGTCATCATCATCTCGTAGTCAAAACAACAACCCCTCACCTAGAGAACCCACTGCGCCAAAACTACAGCAATCAACATTACTCTTGCCTAAATCTGATCCTGAACTTTCGGATTCGTTCCTGCCAAAATCGAAACCAACTGGCCTGATCTTTGCGTGTCGAAAACGCAGCTCAATCTCTGCTAAGGCGGGAAACAGCGCTAAACCAGTTGAATTCAAAGGATCAGATCAGAAGATTGTTGAGGAGAAACCAGTTTTGGATAAGAAACTGAAAGAAAATGCTTCTGCAGTGGAAGAACAAATCGTGTTTAGCAAACGAAAAGGGCAAAGATCTGTTTCTGGTGCGAGGAGTTCAGCATCAAACTTTAAGAACCGCAATAACAACAACACTGACAGAAATAGTTCAAAGGGTGGCAGTGGTTTTGGTGGAGACGAGACTAATTTAGAGACTAAGAAAGAGAAAGATAAAAAGAATGACAGTAACAATGCATCAACAGCATTGACAGATACAGTAGCTAAGAAGAAAAGTGCGGCAAACTTCTTAAATAGAATGAAGACGACTTCTACTTCGTCCAATAACGTTAAATTGTTAGAGACGTTAAAGAATTCATCTTCAGGAAACAACTCTAATACTACTAGAGGAGAAAAAGGAGGGAGTAGTAAGGATGAAAAGCATCGAGGTAAAGGTAGTGGTAGTGGCAGTAAGAAAGACGATCAAGTTACAAGACAGGGTGATCAAGTTACAAGACAGGGTTCATCGAAAAGACAAAGGGCTCAAGAAAGCAGTCCAGTAAAGAGAAGTGTGGGGAGACCACCAAAGAAAGCACCACTGCTGCCGCCGCCATCATCTTCAAAGAGAACTAGAGAAAGAGAAAAAGAGGCTGAAGCAGAGGTTAGACAGCCAAGGAAACGAACAAGAAGGTGAAGGGGATAACATGAGTAGCTCTCGTGTTTCTCTTTAGTGTCAGTGTGTGTTTCGTTTGTATTAGACTAGATTTTATTTTTCTTTTGTGATACAATTGATTTTGGCACTGCTCGGAGAACTTCAGAACGCTTTTTTGGATCCTACTCTGAAAAAGGCATGGAACTACTTTATCTCAAGAACGGACCCTTCTTGGATTCACAAGGTGAAGGTAAAAGAACAATTTTCATGGACAATAAGCAAAGGTGAGAAGATGGGAAATAAAGTTCGACAATTGTTACCTTTTGCCTGTTGCAATTATGTGGGCTCTCTCGTCCCAAAGAAACTACAAACCTAAGTCAAAGATGGTGGGGGTGGGAAAATGAGATCTGTTCATTTCCATCCCATAATGGCATAGGCAAATATGTAAATGAGGTAGAGGGCTCGGTTCTAATTGGGATGACAATTGTCTCACTCAGAGCCGACTGTCCCACTTTGAGTTGATTATAGCTAGTTCAATCCAATCGTTATAATCTCATTCCGTACGAATTTTATTACTTTTAACTCTAAAATTATACCTTCTACATCCAATTTTTTTTTATAATCTCACTTTCAACATAATTTTTCACTTTCAAACTCTTAATAATCTCTACAACAGAAGCAAAACAAGTCAAAAACAAGGTCCACTTCATCACAACCACCAAATACTTCAGCATAAAATATTCGAAAGAAAACTCGTGGTCCAAAGTATAGTCTGGATAAAGATAAGGTTATTTGCAGAGTTTGTGTAATGTTTACACTTGATTCTATTAATGGTGCTCAACAACAACATAATACTCTTTGGGAATGTTCATAAGCTTTTTTCTGGGTTGTCAGGTCGTTTTAGTGCAATCGGCAAAGATATGATCATATGAGTAGCTTTGATGATGCAAGCAGTTCGTCAAGTTGCGAGCGATGAGGTGGAAGTCGATTTAGTAAGTCGCATTTCAAATGGTTAAATTGATTTTTAAAACGTGTTTTGTAATAACTAATTTATAAAGATCTAAAATGCGGCGACTAAAAACTCGAGAGGAATGACAAGGAAATACTCTACGAGTTTCAAGAGGAATTACCTTATGAAACTACAAATGCTTCTCAAGAGTTTCCTCATGCTTCACCAGAAAGAAGCTCAAATCCTCAACCCAACAGTGGAGGATTTCCACATGGTAATTCTAATCTTAATGAGCAAAAATATTTGATGGATCGGGTAACACAAAAGCAAAAAGAAACTGAAATTGCAAATCAAGATGTCGCACAATCATCAACTTTAGAATACAATCTTCATGAATATTTTGAAAAGCAGAAAAAATCAATATTGTTAAAATAGTAGAGCGTAAGAAAACGGGTTCAGAAATGAGAAAAGGTCGCAAGGAGATTAAACAGAATTTGTTTAATGCATATGAGAGGGATCATGGAGATGGACACGGCCAAAAATGAATTCTGCACGAGAAGGTGAAGGAGAAAACATGAGTAGCTCTTGTGTTCTCTTTAGTATTAGTGTATGTTTCGTTTGTATTACACAAGATTTTGTTTTTCTTTTGTGGAATGGCTTGTCCGGCTATTATGTTATTGCTGCCCGCTTGGATCAATTAGATAAATGCCTCGAAATTTGAATGCAAATTCTTCATAGCTTTCTAGGCTAGATATACCAATCTGAAAATGGGTTGCTTTCTATGCGGATTCGTTGCATTTAATGAATATTCTAAAAAGTAAAACCATAAACTCTTACAAATTCGAGGATACAAAATAAATAAATAAATATATATATATATTCTTTTTTTTTTTTTTTTTTTTTTTGTAATGGCTAAATTATCTTCAAGTACCCAAAATTTGTTGACAATTGGCATTGGTTCAAATGGAATCGGCATTGATGACTAACAATCGGTATTGGAATCATGAAAATTGACCATGTCGCCTCCTAACAGGCAACAATACCCATATAATTTAATTTCAGTCGGTTCGACCTACAAACAAAGCCGACTAATACAGTCGGTATTGGTTTCATCAGCAAAACAATACCGACTATAACAGTGTGTATTGCATTCAAACTAACATCAATACCGAGAGTGAGTAGTTATCTGGGTATTCAACAATTTCGCTAAATTTTCTTGGTTGTAGCATTGGATCGACTTCTTTCTTCTAGGATTTCTCAGCAAAGTCCATGTTTCTTTACCCTGTTATTAAATCTTACAATGGAAGATCAAAAGAACAAGACGACACCATTAAAACTCAAGTTGAAAATTAAAGAAGTATTAATGGAGGTCTTGAATTTGATAATTCTTACCATCAAGAAAATATAGAGTAAAAAACAATGGAGTTCTTTTTAATATAGATCTATCAAACACTATAAAGATATTTTGAATAAGGTATTACAAAACCGACCGAAAACTAAATAACTTAAAAACACAATTTTTTTTATCGATATCAAATCATTCCACTGAAAAAGATCGATTTGTTGAAATTACTTGTTGTTTGATGTTATTGTTAGTATACTTGTTTGATTGTGAATCGTCACATCATCAAATGATATTATTTCACATATATGATGGGTATACCAAATTAATAGTACCCCTTAGTCAAAGTCCAGCCCCATATACTGTAGAAACTCCATATAAGAATACTCAATATATGAATAACCTCCATATAAGAATAAAAATTTATGGTCCCGACTTAGGCCAGTTGTATTTTAGAATAAACTCCATATTGGATTAAGTCATATTTTTTCCGGTCCCGTCTTAAGGAACTTACCTCCATATAAAAATAATTGCATTAAAATATAAATAATATATGTCTTGTCATACACCACAGTTTAAGATGAAGAGATTTTTGTAACCATTTCTGCAAGATTCTTTTACTTCTAAGTGAGTTTGATGCTTTGTTTTGCATATTTTCCAAGTCCTTGTTGAGTTTTGTGTGGATATGTAGTGCACACTAAATTCATATATCCTTGTTTGTAAACTAAACAATATTTGTACCACATTTTGGTGCTTCATATGCTTATGCATGTATTTTTCGCAGGTCTATGTATAACAATTTTGTTTTGATCTTTCCAAGGTGGACTTCCATATAAGAATAACCTCTATATAAGAATATTTTTTTTCAGTCCCCACAATATTCGTATATAGAGGTTCTACTGTAATCGTGAATATTCCCCAGAGAATATCTCCCAATTGTGCCTTCGTAAAAACCGAAACTAATCAGAGAAACTAAATTTCTTTATAAGAAAAATATCTAATCAAGAAAAAGGAAAACTAGATAGAATCTTATGTTGCTTCACAAAAATAAAAATGAGAATCTTACGAATGACTGAGGATGAAGCTCACTGACTCGCATTCTAATAATAAAATTTCGTGGAAAACGATACCATTGGTTTTCGCGTTGCTCGGATTTTTGGATCCTACTCTAAAAGAGGCATGGAAGTACTTTAGTTCAAGAACAACATGGCTGCTAATAGGGGTACCAATTTACTGAGGAGGTTACCAATATCCATATAAGACATACTAGAAAGCCTCTGTCTTATATGGATTTTGGTACGCTCTCCAGTAATCCGACACTCCCATTAGCAATGTTGCAAGAACAAATTCTTTTTGGATTCACAAGGTGACTGCGGTAAACTGACGGAGGCTCGGTTCCAATTGAGACGACAATTGTCTCATTTAGAGGCGACCGTCCTACTTTGAGCCGATAACGACTAGTTCAATCCAATCGTTATAAACTCATACCCTATAAATTGAATCACTTTCAACTCTAAAATCACACCTTCTACACTCCATTTTTCTTAAAATCTCACTTTCAACTCACTTTTTCACTCCAAAACTTTTAATCTCTAAATCAGAAGGAAAAAAATTCAAAAAAGAAAAAAGAAAGAGGCCATTTCCTCACAACTACAAAATACTTATGCTGAAAATACTCAAAAGAAAACTCACGGTCCAAAGTATAACCTGGATAAAGATAAGGCTATTTGTAGATCTCATGTAATTTTAACACTTGATTCTATTAATGGTGCTCAACAACAACAACATAATACTCTTTGGGGAACATTTATACGCTTTTTTATTACAAAACTGGGAATATTCAAAACGTGATACTTCTAGGATGTCAAGTTGTTTTAATGCAATCAACAAAGACATGAACCTATGGGTGGCTTTGATGATGCAAATACATTTATCAAGTTACGAGTGATGAGGTGGAAGACGATTTAGTAACTCACTTTTCAAATGGTTAAATTGATTTCTAAAACGTGTTATGTTTGTTGTAATAACTAATTTATAACTATTCAAACTACAACAAAGAAAAAATCGAGAGGAATGGCAGAGGAAAAACTCTACGGGTTTCAAGCATGAAGCCTTTACCACATCTTCAAAAATCTAAACAGATATAACCCTGATTTGTTCGATGGATATCAAGTACCAAAGGAATCACCTTATGAGACTACAAATGCTTCTGAAGGGTATCTCATTCTTCACCAGACTCAAGCTCAAACCCTTATCCCAACAATGGAGGATTCCAACATAGTAATTTTAATCTTAATGTCAATGGAAATGTAGAAAGATTTGATGGACAAGATAAGAAAAAAAAACAAAAAGAAACTGAAATTGCAGATCAAGATGTCGCACAATCATCATCTTCAGAAGACAACCTTCATGAATATTTTGAAATACATAAAAAATCGATATTGTTAAAATAGCAGGGTGTATGAAAAGGGTTTCAAAAAGGAGAAAAGGTCGTCAGGAGGTTGAACAGAATTTGTTTAATAGCTCAAGAGAGGGATCATGGGGATGAACACGACAAAAAATGAATTCTGCACAACTACAATTCTGGTAAGAAGAATTTAATGAAGTTCAAGCATAGAAGGAACTACAATACCCAAAAATTATTGATATTGATTCTGATGAAGAATATGACCTGGATGAGAATGGCGTTACACTGATTTAGTTTTGTTAGTTTTAAATTCTGTATGTAACAGTTAGTTTTAAATTCAATGTAACCCTAGTTTTAAACTCAATGTAATTCTTAGTTTCAATTTCAATGTTTTTTTATTCCAAATTACACAAATCAAATTAAGAAAATGTAAATAAAACAATTGGAATGATAACTATAAAGTAAAAATATTAGAGCACTACTCGGTCGAACTCGCAAGCGTTGCTATCTCAAGCTTGTTTGTCAAGTTTAATTGTCAAAACTATAAGTCTTGATTTCTAGTCTACTAATAGCTAAGTCTCGGATTAGGATAGTAAGTGTAGTTGAGCATTAGACTTCACGGCGTTCATCGATTGAAGACGAAGAACTACTAAGGGGAGCTTGTGGAACTTCATCAGCAAAAGGTATGTGGAGACTTGAACTCATCTATCACTCAAAAGTCTATCTACTCTATCTCCTATTTGATATAAAAGTTGTATAGCAATATACACTTCGATTTTACACATTTGATATTTCGAGCTGAGTTTAACTCGCTTACATATTTCTCGAAATATGTGTTGGTAAGATTTCGTTTTAACCAAGTTCATCTTATATTCTTGATGAAAGTCAAAAGATGATCATATGAAAATCGCCTTGTAACATCTTACATGATTTGTGTGAGACAGTCATTTGATGTAGACTCGGAATGTTTCGTATTGATCATTCAATTACTTGAAAATTGCTTTGAAACTAATAGTTTGTGTGAGACATCTATTGTCGTCTTCTATAAATGTTTCAATGATTGAAATGGGAGTTTAGAACAAATAACCATGATTGGATATAACACAATATGAGTACTTGTATGCTAACTGTTTCACGTTATTCCAAGTCCGGGAACCACAGTATGCATACCTGTATGCTTACTGGTTGGCTAATGAAATCCCGAGAACTTAGCATGCATACCGGTATGCGTATTGGCGTGAGTTTCAAGTTCCGAAAATTCAACTGAGTTTTGAAGGTATGCGTACCCGTTCGCATACTGGCGAACCCAAACTAAGTACGACCACTTAGGTATGCGTACCCGTTTGCATACTTGAGTAGGTTATGTTCTAAAATCGGTCTGTTCATGAACTAATACATTTATATAATAATAAGGAATGCAATCTTTTGCAAACCGTGGCTATAATGTTCATGAATTGATTCGAGTTAATCAAAATCGATTTTGCTTCAATTGTGTCTTGTATACTTCTATGAGAATATAAACAATTGAACAACTCTAGAACTAGTTTCATTTGAGTCATTTGAACTAGTTATAGTTAAGATGAATATGGTTGATATGAAAGTGTTCATATGACTAACTTCGGTTAACTATTATTGATCCAACAAGGTGTACACGTTTAGGTACGGTTACTCATATATAAATGAAGTCACTTTTCATTTGTGTGTAACAATCTAAGTTCGATCTAACGGTTGAAAGATATTAGCTTGAGTCTAATCAGGTTTTCATCTAACGGTGAATATTGAATGCTTTGTTACCAAGGTAGCATTGATTGCAAACCCTGATTTGAAGACTATATAAGGGAGAACTCTAGCAACTGGGAAACATAATCCCCACACCTCCTGTGTGATACTAGTTGCGACTAGAGTCGATTCTCCTTTTGAAAATCGGGGGTATAACAACACCCAATAATTCGTTTGGCAATCTGTATGGACTAACTCCAATATACTTTCAAGAGAATCAACTAGACAGTCAGACTCAATCTTAAGAAAAGTATATCAGAGAGCTATATCTCTATTTCTCAATTCAATCCGCAATCAAACAAATAGGAATTTGCGAGCCCGATTGAATATAAGAAATAACTTGGAGGGTATCAAAAACCAATATCCAAGTGTCAATCAATGTAATCAACAACCAAAGGTTGGATTCCCAATTGATTGAACTTACGCACAACCTGTGATATTTCAGTTATAAAGATAAACAATATAATGCGGAAAAGAAATAACACAGACACCAGAAATTTCGTTAACGAGGAAACCGCAAATGCAGAAAAACCCCGGGACCTAGTCCAGAATAAACACACATTGATTATAAGCTGTTACACCAATTTCCTACTACCTATTCGGACTAGATGTAATACCTGCTTCAGCTATATTCAAGCACTTGTAGAACTCCTGGCATAACACCGATTATCTTTAGGAATTCTTCTCGTATAACTTCTAGCATAACACAATTTCCCTTTAGAAGTTATTCCCGAAAATCTTATGGTAGAACAAAGTTCTCTTCAAAAGATACAACAACACGGTTGATATTTTTCGATCTTTTGTTTTCACAAAACACCGATTTGATTTCCCTTTCGATGTAAATCAAGGTTTTGGAAATCTTGTGTTTGTTTCGAACAACTACCAGATAAAAGTAGAGATACCGAAACAAACTTGTAGATTAGGGTTTTAACTTACAATCAGTATGCGTACACACAAGGAGTCCATGAACCTGATTTTCGTAAGTGAACTTGCACGATTCCAAAGATCAATTTCCAAGTTAAGAAAACCCTAATAATTCTACAACAATAACAACTAGAATAAATCTAGAGATATCTTGTTTAAAACTTCTTAAGGATTTTTACGAGATACCTTAATCGAAGTTTTCTTTCTAGCTTCCGATTTCGACTAACAAGTGTTGGTATACGATTGGAAACTGAAATCTATCAAAACCTAGGGTTTATGATCAACAACTCTTGAATGGTTTTATATCAGAAGAGAAAACCTTAGAATAGACAAGAGGTGAAAAACCTAGATTACAAGTTGTATAATCAATCACGAAGATTAAATCCAACTCGGCTTTGTGATCCCCAATACAAAGACTTTTATCTCACTCTTGTTCATGAAGAACGGAAGACATGGAAAACAACCTTATGAAGCTTACACCAATTTCCCAAAGGGGATAAAAACGTGTAGTACTCATGAACCCTTTATTTATAGTGAACAAGGTAGTTTGAAAGCTAAGCAAAGTTATTTTCCTTTTTCAAGACTCTCCTAATTTTGGGAGTCTTTCCTAAGTTACTTGCCAAAATAATTAAATAAATAATTAATTCAGCAAATATTGTATTTATGTGAATAAATCACAATTTATATTAGGAAGGAATCACAAACACTTTAATATGGTAATCAAATATGTTTGGAGTAATAGCTATCTTGCCTAGATAAGGAAACATCAAAAACTTGACAAAAAATGCCTTCTAGTCACGTAATTTGGCTCAAGTCCGTGAACCGTTTCAAACAGTTCGTGGATAGTTTCCTACTAATGAACTGTACCAATCACAACAATACTTATAATTGTTACTTTAATAAATCACTCATAACTTCATCGTTATAACTCGGAATTGAGTGATCCTTGGCTCGTTGAATTCGTAATCTCATTCACTATAACATGAGAACCTTTCCAGGGATAAAGGTTATTGTCAAAGTCGTGGCTCAAATAACCTCGAGTATATATACATAAGTGTACATTTACCGTCATAGGAATTGATCAATAGAGTGAGCATTTGTTTCGATAGATTAGAAAGGTAGAATTGAACAAGAATCTAAAAGAAATCAATTACCACATACCTTTGTTGATGAAGTCCTTGTTGATGTCTTCTTGTAGTCTTCAAACTTCATCCTTCAAGGATATCTTCGATTCTACTTCTTAGACTTAATCTAGTCTGAAACTATCTTTAGTATACTAAATCAAGAATGCATTTTGGTAACTAAAATTGACTACTAACTTGACATACCAATGCTAGTGGGTTCAACCAAGCAATGCTCTAACACCTTTAACCTTAGGTTTTTCGAAAATCCAGTAGGTTAACGACTTGAAGACTTCATTGGGATTGTGAAGCCAGACCCAACTATTTTTCTTTGTAGTTGCATGTTCTGATCTTGTTGTTTTCTATCGTGATTGAGTACTATATTCTCTAATATTTGCTCGAGATTTAATCTCCGATAGGCAGGATAAAAAGTAGTCATAAACATCTTCGTCTCATCGTTTGTGATTCCACAATATCTTATTTCGCTACCATACGATTAAGATTATTGTGAGGTGATTGATATTACTAGGATGTTCTTTGGTAATATAAGTCCGGTGTATCAATTGGTTCCTGTTCACCTTGATTTATCAAAAGACGGAACAAAACTCATAGGTATATTTGTGGGAGACAAATTTATCTATTCAATAGACTTTTCTGTTGGAGACATATTAGTTTATCAAGTCTTCGACTTTGGGTCGTAGCAACTCTTAGTTGTGGGTGAGATCAGTTAAGGGAATCAAGTGTGCAGAATCCGGCATGGTTCTAGAGGCATAAGGAATGCGACTGTACCTTGATCAGTGTGAGATTGGTTAGGGCTCAACTACATTACAGCTCCAAAATCCGACATGCTTGATTTCCTTGGTTCTTCAACTATGCGTGTGTTCATCATGTACTTGTTGAAAATCCATCATAATATTATTACACATCATAAAAGTTCAATTGTATCACAACTTTGACAATAATACTACGGTGATATGCATCACTCCCCCTTGGTCAATACTTCATCTCACAATGAAAACCACTCCCACTTACATAATGATCCGTAAACCATATGTATATGTAGTGTGAACTACAAAAAAATTCTCCCCCTTTTTGTCAATATAAGTTGGCAAAGGTACGAAAATTGTGGGATCATAATGAAATTCTCAAAGAGATTATTCATGATTAAAAGAGAACATATCAACTTTACTTTAGATGATATCACAGAGTCGAAACTTAGCGACTTCATCAAGGAGTTTATTAAGATACAAGTTAACCCCTCCATGTTCCACAACCGCTTCTCCCCTCAAAGATATAGCAATTAAGCACAAGTTTAATTAAGAACTCTCCCCCATAAAATGTCATTCCCGAAAGAACAACAAGAGTGACCTTTCTCCAGGGAGAAGGATTTATATATTGGATTTTAGAAATCCCACAAGGAGATACGAGCTAAGGACCAATCATTGAAAGTCTCTCGTGAGATCGTGTTACTAAATTAGAACTATCTCATGGTAACAATACACAATATATAATCATGAAGATCAAGTATTGTGATCATCTTTTCCAAGATACAAACTTGTATAAACAAGAATTATATGCTTAGAAGGAAGAATAACCTTTTCCACAAGGATTTACACCAAGAATGGTTACCATAAGTGTATGAAAAAGTTTCTTTGACAATAAATTAAAACCAACATCCAATGGCTTTGGTTATTGGTTCTAACCTGTTATACTTAATAATTTCAATCACAAGTCAAGTTAGGTAATTAAGAATCATACACGTGGTATTTAGCCATATTCATCTTAACTATAACTAGTTCAAATGACTCAAATGAAACTAGTTAGGGAGTTTTTCAATTGCTTAGATCTCATAGAAGTACACAAGACACAAAAATCGATTTTGATTCACTCGAATCAATTCATGAACGTTATAGCCACGGTTTGCAAAGATTGCATTCCTTATTATATAAATATTTTAGTTCATGAGCAAACCGATTTTAGAAAGTAACCTGCTTAAGTATGCAAACAGGTACGCATACTTAAGTAGCCGGATTGAGTTTGTTTTTTTTACTTCCAAACTCCAGCAGAAATTCATGGACGTGAAACTTCCGCCAGTGTGCGTACGGGTACGCATACTTAATCGGATTTCCAACAACCGCCAGTACGCGTACGGGTACGCATACTTTAGGTTCCCGGTTTTGGACTTTTATGCAAATGTAAGAACACACTATGTTTATATCCAAACATGGTTACTTGTTCTAAACTCTCATTTCAATCATTGAAACTTTCTTAGAGGATGTTAAAATAGTTTTTATCCACAAACTATTAGCATCAAAGAGATTTTCAAGTTATTGAAAGAATCAATATGACTTTCGTCACGAGTAAAGATGAACTTGGCCAAAGCGAAATCTTACCAACACATATTTCGAGAAATATGTAAACGAGTTAATTAAACTCAGCTCGAAACAATAAATTGTTCCACATATTTAAAAATTACCCGACATAATATGTGCGCCCCAATTCTTTTGCAATCCTCACCGCATTTACTAGGGCTTCTTGGTGAGGATGCACTTCCAACACAATCAGATTGTGTTGAGGTGAACAAAATCTTGCTCACCACAGGTATTTGAAACAAAATCATGTATGGACTCTAGGAATTTAACAACTTCCCTGAAACTTTCAGTAACTGTTCCATACCTTTTTAAGATGTTATCCCTTGTTGAATTCTTGGCTAGGAGATCCTTCTTAATAACACTCGTTGCTTTATTGATCTTCTTTGGTACTCATTTCTGAGCAGCTTTTGGAGCAACGTATTTCTTTTTCTCCCCAATATAATTATGAAACTTTTTGGGGGGAATACTGGAAGAACTGATATTATGAGTCTCAGTTTTTCTCCAGTTTGGGACATCAGATCTTGTCATCTTAACAGAATCATATCTGGTTTTATCTCGTTTAAGAAATCTGCACTTCCTTTGCAAGTGACCTGGTTTTCCACAATAAAAGCAATGTTTAGTAGAATGGAAAAAGTTATGTTTAGTGTTACGTGAATGTGTATATGCTTTCTTTGGAGCTTGATAGGATTTCCTCTTTCATCATCGGCAGTTGGTAGAGATACTTCACTTTTGTCAACCGTGGAAGGTTTTGGTTTACAAGAATCTTTAGCTCTGAAAATTTTTACCTTTTTGCAAATACCAGGAGAGTTTATTCCTTCATAGCCCAATCCTCGTGTATCACGATGAATTCTACATGCTCCCAATATCGAGGTTTATTTTTCTGAGCTGCTATTTCTAGACAGACTCTCTTGTAATCCATATGTATTGGTAGTTTTATTACTAAAATTGACAAAGGGGGAGATTGTTAGAGCACTGATCGGTCGAACTCGTAAGCGTTGCTATCTCAAGCTTGTTTGTCAAGTTTAGTTGTCAAAACTATAAGTCTTGATTTCTAGTCTACTTATAGCTAAGTCTCGGATTAGGATAGTAAGTATAATTGAGCATTAAACTTCACGGTGTTCATCGATTGAAGACGAAGAATTACTAAGGGGAGCTTGTGGAACTTTATCAACAAAAGGTATGTGGAGACTTGAAGTCATCTATCACTCAAAAGTCTATCTACTCTATCTCCTATTTGAGACAAAAATCGTATAGCTATATAGACTTCGATTATATACATTTGATATTTCGAGCTGAGTTTAACTCGCTTACATATTTCTCGAAATATGTGTTGGTAAGATTTCGCTTTAACCAAGTTCATCTTATATTCTTGATGAAAGTCAAAAGATGATCATGTGAAAATCTCCTTGTAACATCTTACATGATTTGTGTGAGACAGTCATTTGATGTAGACTCAGAATGTTTCATATTGATCATTCAATCACTTGAAAATTTCTTTGAAACTAATATTTTGTGTGAGACATCTATTGTCGTCTTCTAAGAATGTTTCAATGATTGAAATGGGAGTTTAGAAAAAATAACCATGATTGGATATAACACAATATGTGTACTTGTATGCTAACTATTTCAAGTTATTCCAAGTCCGGGAACCATAGTATGCATACCCGTATGCGTACGGGTTGGCTAATGAAAGCCCGAGAACTTAGTATGCATACCGGTATGCGTACTGGCGTGAGTTTCAAGTTCCGGAAATTCAACTGAGTTTTGAAGGTATGCGAACGGGCGAACCCAAACTAAGTCCAGCCACTTAGGTATGCGTACCCGTTTGCATACTTGAGTAGGTTATGTTCTTAAATCGGTTTGTTCATTAACCAATACATTTATATAAAAAGGAATGCAATTTTTTGAAAACCGTGACAATAATGTTCATGAATTGATTCGAGTGAATCAAAATCGATTTTGCTTAAATTGTGTCTTGTATACTTCTATGAGAATATAAATAATTGAACAACTCTAGAACTAGTTTCATTGGAGTCATTTGAACTAGTATGGTTAAGATGAATATGGTTGATATGAAAGTGTCATATGGCTGACTTCGGTTAACTATTATTGAGCCAACAAGGTGTACACGTTTAGGTACAATTACTCATATCTAAATGAAGTCACTTTTCTTTTGTGTGTAAAAATCTAAGTTCGATCTAACGGTTGAAAGATATTAGCTTGAGTCTAATCAAGTTTTCATCTAACGGTGAATATTGAATACTTTTTTACCAAGGTAGCATTGATTGCAAACCCTGATTTGAAGAATATATAAGGGAGAACTCTAGCAATTGGGAAACCTAATCCTCAAACCTCTTGTGTGATACTAGTTGCGACTAGAGTCGATTCTCCTTTAACCTTAGGTTTTTCCAAAACCCAGTAGGTTAACGACTTGAAGACTTCATTGGGATTGTGAATCCAGACCTAACTATTTTCTCTGTAGTTGTGCATTCCGATAATAAGGACCCTCAAACTCGTCAACACTATTTGACTGGTCTAGCAATGACTAAGAGACGTTTTAGCCACTGATGACTCGATTAGTTAACATAGATTTTAATTAATAGAAATTAATCTAACGATAACTCTGATACGAAACTAGTATCACTAGATAGATCTCTAAAGGTTACGGGGAATAGACTACTCGAAAGCGTCACTCGGATACCAGACAAAGAGGATATCTTCATATAAGGGAAAAATTGTCATTTTTCATTTTAACCGACCTGGCTTCCCTTATCCTTTTAGTGGGTACCTTAGCATTTTAGTCGGCCTTATCTTCACAACGGAGGAAGAGAAATTCATTCTTCTCTTCTCTTCTTCTTTCTTCTTCCTCTCTTTCTCCTGTTCTTCTCAGCTCGTGTTTCTGTGAGAGGATTTTGTGTTCTTGAGATAGGAAACTTAAAGGAAACATTAGGTATTGATTTCTAGTGGCGATGTTGATATTATTTGAGCTCGGGAGAAGGAGTGGATGCTTCTGTAATATTTGAGTTAGGATTTGAGAATGAGTTCGAGTTTATAAGTGAACTGATGGGTTGATTGAGATGTGGATGGATGAAGAACTCGAGGGTTGTGGATGAATTATTGTATTAAAGTTGTTCTGATGATTATTTGAAAAGCTAGGGTTTCTGTTCTTTTCCAAAATTGAGATTAGGATTTTATAGATGGAGATTAAGACGATTGAGGACTGGGTTTAGATGATTGAGGAACAAGATCAAGTTAATTATATGTTATGGAGTTGTTCTATGGAATAATTGAAGAATTAAGGATTTCGATTCAAGTTACTCTTTTATTAACTACGATCGATTCAAAGGATGAACCAGTGGATCACGGATCTCGAGGCAGGCATGGCTTGTCATCAATTCAGGTGGGAACTCTGTAACCTTCTTGTAATCATTAAACTTTCTTTTATCTGCGAGCATGATGAGTCTTTACTATCTGTGTGCATAATTGCGTGTACATTATGTACTATTCTTGTACCTTGAGCATGATGTATATGTTGTAACTGTATGTACGACGTTTTCTATGAATGTGTTTGTGTGTGATATGCATTGTGAGATTTACCTGCGAGGAGTGTCTGTGTTTCTCCACGACTCTTAGCTAAGTTAAGTAAGGCGGTAATTCATTCGTTGACAATATTATTTAGTAGGGCGGTAATTCATCCGTATGCTATATTATTATATCTATTTCTTTTAGTAGGGCGGTAATTCATATGTTATAATATTATGCTTATTAATATAGTAGGGCGGTAACTCATCTGTTTGAATATTATAGTAGTAGGGCGGTAATTCATCCGTTATGATATTATATATACTATTTTATTTGAGGGAAATCACTCATGTGCATATTATACTTGTTTGACTAACTTTCTGATCTTGATAGTGATATTCTGAATCATGGTTTGTATGGGAACTCTGTGTGGATGATGTTATTATTATTGATTAGGGTTGTTCTCGCGTCGTCTTCTCCAATGAGTTTGGCGAGGTTAGGATAATACTTGCTTCTTGATGCATAAAATTTTGAATGCTTTAATTCGTTATCATTCCTTAAAATACTGTTATTATTTCAGTGTTGTAAAATAGGCTAGTGATTACCTGAGAGTTATATGTTTTCCATTGAGCACCCTTTGGGATGATGTGCTCACTCGTTCCCACTTCAGTTGCAGTTATAAAAAAAAATGGTGCATGTGAAAATATCTGTTTTTCGAAGCGTAAAGTCAAAATCTCTGAAGATGTTTATGTATTCTTTCTCTGCAAACAACACATTATTATATACATATCACTCGATAGATTTTAATTTTATGATATCAGAGAGTTTGGGTTTGTTATTAGACTTTATGTAATTATGATTCTTAAAATCGATAAACTAAATTTGATGCTTCAATTAGGTTGTAATCCTATTATCTAAGCAGGTTTAGCAATTGGGGTGTCACAGTTGGTATCAGAGCTCACTATTAGATCTTACATCGGAAACAATAAATAATAGCTAGTGCCAGTTAGTGTAATAGTTTAGTTTAGAACTGAGATAGGTTGTGAGATAAATATTAAACACTAAAAGCTATCAATAACTAAAATATTCTTTTGGTTGATTGTTTGTTTCCTTGCGGTGTGTGATTGAAATTCATATAGGAACTTATCGAGTACTTTAACTTATACGAAGATTTATTGAAATAGAAAATTAGTGTGAATGACTTAGACATATTTATTGATTAGTGTTTAAATCGGTAAAGCTGAGATTGAAAATTTGGACTGATAGATTACAGATTCTTGTATCACTAGGCGTAGAAGGGAGACTTACTTCTATAGGTGAACTGGTAGATCCCAAATTTTTACTTAGAATTATAGAATATCTTCTCTCGTAAATAGTACCATTCACATATTGAAATAGAAATTAGTCTTTGAATCTGGAGCCACAAATTATAGATTTTGGTGGTAGAAATCCAAATAGGTTTGTGTTTCATTTCATGTTGTTTTGTACTCATTTGAAATGAGTTATCTTTTCGCATGTTTGTAAGTATGAGCAGTACTTGCATTTAGTCGAGAGATATTGTTTCTCTATAAGCTGAGGAGTTTTGAAGACTAGAAGGACGGTTCGATTTTCGAGGACGAAAATGTTATAAGGTGAGGAGAATGTAAGGACCCTCAAACTCGTCAACACTATTTGACTGGTCTAGCAATGACCAAGAGACGTTTTAGCCGCTAATGACACGATTAGTTAACATAGATTTTAATTAATAGAAATTAATCTAGCGATAATTCTGATACGAAACTAGTATCACTAGATAGATCTCTAAAGGTTACGGGAAATAGACTGCTCGAAAGCGTCACTCGGATACCGGACAAAGAGGATATCTTCAGTTAAGGGAAAAAATTATCATTTATCATTTTAACCGACCTGGATGCCCTTATCCTTTTAGTGGGTGCCTTAGCATTTTAGTCGACCTTATCTTCACAACGGAGGAAGAGAAATGCATTCTTCTCTTCTTCTTTCTTCTTCCTCTCTTTCTCCCGTTCTTCTCATCTCGTGTTTCTGTGAGAGGATTTTGTGTTCTTGAGATCGAAAACTTAAAGGAAACATTAGGTATTGATTTCTGGTGGTGATGTGGATATTATTTGAGCTCGGGAGAAGGAGTGGATGCTGCTGTAATATTTGAATTAGGATTTGAGAATGAGTTCGAGTTTATAAGTGAATTGACGGGTTGATTGAGATGTGGATGGATGAAGAACTCGAGGGTTGTGGATGAATTATTTTATTGAAGTTGTTTTGATGATTATTTGAAAAGCTAGGGTTTCTGTTCTTCCACTAAATTGAGATTAGGATTTTATAGATGGAGATTAAGACGAATTGGGGACTGGGTTTAGATGATTGAGGAACAAGATCAAGTTAATTAGATGTTATGGAGTTGTTCTGTGGAAGAATTGAAGAATTAAGGATTTCGATTCAAATTATTCTTTTGTTAACAACGATCGATTCAAAGGATGAACCAGTTGTTTGAGGGTGAAAACAGTTTCTGCTGATTTCAGTAATTTCGCGTGAGCGGGTGAGAAACTGAGTCTAAAACCTAAACAATGTACTGCAAGGGAGTACTTTAGATTCGAGAGATCAATCTGTACAAATCCGGCCTAAACCAAGAAATGGCCGTTCCATACTTTCTTCGGTCACAAAGTGAAGGAGAAGGGTTGGTTTTAGGGAGGGAAGCGAAGAAAGTGTTGAGACCAGAATAGTTGATTCTGGAAGAGTAGTTGTTTGACTTGTATCAGAAAGTGAAATCTAACAGATGGGAAAGCTAGAAAGTGATTTCTGAGTGTTGTATGATCCTGGCCAAAACCTGTTCTTTGGTGGAAATAAGTAAGACCTATTTATACAAGTCCAAGTGAAACGTACTCTGGTCTCGTAAGAAATAGAAACAAATGAGTAAATGGGAGGAGGTGGTAACCGGTAACGCCTGGAATTGATGTTCCATAATGAAGGAAAGTGTTTCACCATTACTCCATGTATTTACTAACCACCTCATTCTTATGACACTGTCTTGTAACGGGCGTAGTGTACATCACACGCTGTAAACCGCCAAACCAATACCCCAATGCGCATCCCCCAGTTTGTGACATGTGTTGATGTCTCGAGTGTTTTCGTGGAAAACGTGTAGCATGTTGTTGTTGTTTGGCAAGTTGAGCTTGGGAGACTTGCCGGCTCGGTGGTGACCCTCGACGGTCGAGATTTTGCATCTTGAGAATAAAGGTAGTCGTTGATTATTCCAACCTTTCGTTTGTTAGCCAACGACATGAAAGTATGGCCGACGTGGCTTTGACATAGTTTAGGCGTGGCCAAGCTAGGATTCTGGCATAGTTTAGGCGCGGCCAAAAGTAAGGCTTGACGTTGGGCCAAAGGTTGCCACACGTTAGATGGTGACCTTGGACGGCTAAGATATGTATCTCAGCTGGAAGGATGGCCGTTGATTGTTGCAACCCTTCGTTTTGGCAGCCGACAGCATGGTTTAGGGATGGCATGGCTTTGGCCTAGTGTAGGCGCGACCAAAATTAGGGTTAAGTGCAACCCGTGATGTTTTTCCTTGTGCCGCAAGTTTCCATGCGTTTGGTGGCGAACTTGGACGGCTGAGATATGCATCCCAGATGGAAGGGTGGCCGTTGCTTGTTGCAACCCTTCGTTTGGCACCATCGGTATGGTTTAAGGCCGGCCTGGCTTTGGCATGGTGTAGGCGCGACCAAAATTAGGGTTTGGTACAAACCGTGATGTTTGTCCTTGGGCCACAAGTTTCCATGCGTTTGGTGGCGAACTTGGACGGATGAGATCTGCATCTCAGATGGAAGGGCAGCCGTTGATTGTTGCAACCCTTTGTTTGGCAGCCAACGACATGGTTTAGGGCCGGCTTGGATTTGGCATGGAGGCGTGGCTGGCATGGTTTTCCATTGGCACGGAGGTGTGTCTGGCATGGTTGGCATGCCTTGGCACGGAGACGTGGATGGCATGGTTTTCCATTGGCACGGTGGTGCGGCTGGCATGGTTGGCATGCCTTGGCGCGGAGACGTGGCTGGCATGGTTTACCATTGGCACGGTGGTGCGGCTGGCATGGTTGGCATGCCTTGGCGCGAAGACGTGGCTGACATGGTTTTCCATTGGCACGGTGTGAGAATTAGGGTTTGGTATATACGAAGATGATGTCGGTCAATACTAAGGGTTCTGCCGTGGAACATGACAAATGTATATGAAAAAAGGTACCCTGGTAATTCTTACGTAGGCATGTTGATTGATTCAATAAATGCGTTAATGGTCGTAGTGACGTCATGTCAGATGTATGGTTTTACGATTTTAACTCTAATCTAAAAACCACCATCAACATTAAGTCCCCTGCTTAGCTCGGAACATGAGCATTGTTGCGAGGTAAGCATAAGATGGTGACATGTAAGGACAAAATCGAAATGACAAGGCGTGAAAAGATGGTCAAGAATACCCGGATAACCTTTTCCGAGAGGTAAGGAGAGTTCATGATTCTCGTGTTGGCGGTCTTGCATAGATTCTACTTGTGGTGTTGCTGGCTAGACCGTGAAGTGGTGTGACGTAGATTCTCGGCTTGGTTTGGTCATGCGTCATCTTGGCTGGGTTAGGGAACGCGGAGGTGCTATCTTAGTGAGTTGTTGGCGATGGTCGGCTTGGAATAGGAGTCGTAGGAATTTCGCGGCTTGGAAGGGAGCCGCCAGCGTAGTATCGGCTTGGAATGGAAGCTTTAGCGTAAACTTGGCGTGGGCCCTGACTTGGGCTCGGACGCGACTTGGATTGGTGCGGCTTGGACGCGGCTTGGACAAGGAGCCGCAGGCATTGGTCGACTTGGAGTGAGCCGTTAGCACTATACCGGCTTGGAATAGAGCCGCTAGCATAAATTCGGCGCGGGTGCTGATCTGTTGGCCTGACATGGCGTGAGCGTTGGCTTCGGGAAGATAACAACTTGCTTCGGTTCCGTGGGAAGGTGACGACGGCTTCGGGAAGATAACAACTTGCTTCGGTTCCGTGGGAAGGTGATGACTGGCTTCGGGAAGATAACAACTTGCTTCAGTTCCGTGGGATAATGACAACTTTGTCTAAATTAGGGTTTAGCATGCCGAAACCCTAATTAGCGCCCCTTATTAGAATCGTTGTAGAATTCTCGTACGAAATCGGATTTTGACGGTCCACCCCTCCATTTTAATCGGAAAAGAATTTCCTATCTTCCTTAGAGGGAATATTTAGGTTTTGAGCTCGTTTAGGAGGTGAAAACGTCCCGACGGTGAAACTCAGGAAGAATTCAGGAGGGATGTTGCGGGCCCGGGGTAGCATAGTCACGCCGAGTTATCTATTCCCGTTCATGTAGCAAGAAGGAAACTTTATTCTGTGCAAACTCTAGAAACTCCGTCCGTATGAAAAGAGGTATTGATCTTCTTCTATTTTTTGTTGCTCGTCCGGATCCGTGCTTCCGTCTGCAGTGGCTCTCCAGTGAATTCCAAAATTTACCAAACTCCATTGCATTCTTGGGACGGATGGATGTGGTTCCATTGTCGGTCCATCCTTGATTTTAGGTTGTTCAGCGCCTGGACCTTCTGATCGCGATGACAGTATGATGTGGATGCTTGTATGGTCGAAATCTTTCGGGGCCACTGAATGAAATAGATTAGTTGGGAGACGTTTCGTTGCCGACGTGCTGCTATCAAGTCTTCAAGGACTTTGTTCCAAGAGACATACTTTAAACCATCTTCTGAATCTTGGACTATCGTATGGAATGAGATGCAGTGAGCAGTCCCCAGGTTAGATCTGATGGCACGGCCGAACATATGAATGTATCTCTGTGGCGTGCTTTTGGAGTCTTCGACGCACATGTACGACTTCGTGTTGAGAAATTCCTGCGACTCGTAAAACTTCGACAGTGATGATGTTGAAATCATAAATAACCTGGTTGAGGGGGGTGAAAGTGCCTCGTGCTGGTAGTCCCCATGTGTAGCCTAATTTCATTGCATCACCTTGAATCCACGTCCACGTGATTTGATACAAGCTTATTATACTCTTATGGATGTGACGCTGTGATGCTCAAAATATCACATGGATGAAATACTCTGGATAGTAAAGTGGTAAAAATGAGAGATTTATGTTGTTTATCGTGGCTCCCTCTGCTTCTTCAGGAAAATGTTTCAGCCGCGTCTCTGGGGTTATCTCATGAGTCGTTGATGGTCATAGGGATGGACTGTGATGAGCAGTCCTCAGTCACACTCTTCTTTAGTTTCAGAAGTTGTTTCTTCTGAGCAGTCTTGGGATCCACCGCGGCCTTGTAAAGTGTTGCAGGCGTCTTCTAGACAGAGAGGTGATGATATTCTTACGCTGCACCCTTGAAGAGTAAATGACCTCGTTGTGACTATGACCTTTTGGTTGACCGTGTCTTCTGAGCTTTGACAGTGAAAGGATTCTGTGTAGATCCTCAGTACCCAAATGTGGTTTACATGTTTCCATCTTCGTAGTGATTGTGCTTTGGTGAAGCTCCCGCTGGTATCAACAAACGAGCGGCACCGGTTTTCGGCAGCAGATGTGATCAGAAGAGACTACATTGTCATGGGAACAAAGTAGGTTAGCTGGATGCGTAAGCGAGAAAACTGTCCATGAACACGAGCTTTGGCGGGAAGGAGGCGTTGAAGCGGCTTCGGTTCTTGGAGAGGACGTTGAAACTTATAGAGCAAAAAACACTAAAGCTTCGTCTTCGGATCCTGGAGCAGCTTATGGAGAGAACGCTGAAGCGGAGCGGCTGCTGGAGCGAATGTTAAAGCGAAGAGGCTGCGTAAATCAGTGTGTTGTCGAACTGGACACCCTTCAAGAGAACAGTGGTTAGGAGTCCCTAGTTCCATCTATCAATCGTGCTTTCCAAGAGAGGTTGGGGTTTGGGAACGACTTCCTGGCTGGAAACAGCTGCTTTCCTGGTGCAGTGCGGTTGAGGGCTGCAAATATGTCTTGACGTTGTGCCTTGGGTAAATATATAATCTCACATAAATGTTTCATCATAGACTGCACGATTTTGCGGGCGAAGTCCCCAGAAATCATGCATCTCCTGACAGGAAAAGAGTCTTTGTGAACTCAGGGGGGTTGCTGATTTTCTTTGCTTCGATTTTGGAGAATTCGTTCTTGATCTTTACGTGTGATGAAATTAGATTGCTGATTCCCTTCTACTGGGCGTTCAAGAGCAACGCTGGAAGGATGCAAGCTGCTGCCGCTGGGAAGATACAAGATGTTAGCCCTGGAAAGATGCAAGCTGTTGTAAAGATGCAAGTTGTTAGCGATGGAAGGATGTAAGATGTTAGTGCTGGAAAGGATGCAAGTTTTTGGCACTGGAAAGATGCAAGCTGCTGTAAAGATGCAAGCTATTAGCACTGGAAGGATGCAAGATGTTGTAAAGATGCAAGTTGTTAGCGCTGGAAGGATGCAAGCTGTTAGGGCTGGAAAGGATGCAAGCTTCTGGTGCTGGAAAGATGCAAGCTGTTAGCGCTTGATCGGCTTGGAATGGGCGCTGGCTTGGCGTGGACGCTGGCTTGGCATGGACGCTGGCTTGGATTTGGTATGGCGCGGACTGTTGGCTGGACATGGCGCGGACTGTTGGCTTGGCACGATGCTGGCTTGGCGTGGCGCAGACTTGTTCTTGCGGGTCCAGTTGCCTCTTTCCATGCGTAGCTCAAACAGGAAATCCTTTCCTTATTAAAATTCCAAAAGTGTTATGCTTATGAAAGGGGTTGGCTCTCCTTTTTATCTCGTATCTTTGTTATCACGTCCTAGTGTTAGCGGTAGCGTGGTAGAAATAAAGTGGGCAAGCATATTCTAGCTATGTACTCCAGCGTTTCTCTTTCAATTTGTTCTCTTGTTTTCTTGTGTTGGTGCAAACCCTAGCCATAGGTATGCCTTCCATAAATCTGTAGAAATATTTTTCTTCTGAACTGGTGTAAACCCTATCCATGGGAATTCCTTTCATAAACTTGTAGAAATACTTCATCATAAACAATTCCTCTTCGAATATCACCGTAGTAACATCGTCTACCTCATGAATAGTGACAGGTAATCATTATTATGCAAAGTAGGCATGTACGGGTAGGTGACTGTTTTTTTTTTTTTGAAAGGCAAACAAGGCGCCTGGTTTATGGTTTGATTTGAATTGATAGATAACTGTTATCTATGAGGGTTTTGGATTATTCTTTTGGAATGAATTATTTTAGAATAATGTTGTTTTGGTTATGACTATAAGTAGCATAAGTATCCCAGGAAAGCCATGGAATTGTGAATGTTGTGCGACAGTAGAAAGCATGAAATGAAACACGGGAACAATATGGCTATCGTTTTTTATCATCTCTGTGAAGATTTGAAGTAGTAGACCACGTATTTTTTCTAGCAAGACTTACTCGGTTTTTCGGATCTCCTAACAAAAAATGGATCTTCCGGGTGCAAGTATGAGTTTTGTGGGAAGCGCCGTCGTGATCGTGGAAAGTCGCCAGTCGTCCCTGAGTCATCTGATAATCGAGTCATCAATCCCTGGGCGGATCGTTTGCTTCTACCATCTTGGAAGTCCCCAGTCACCCCTTGCCGTGTTATGACCGGTAATTGAGTCGCCAGGTAACCGAGTCGTCGATCCCTTAGCGGATCGTTTGCTTCCACCACCTTGATGTCTGGGTTGAAGTATGAGACCGAGAATTAGAAATTGATATTGTAACCGAGAGATTAATCCTCCCGCCGTGATCGCCAATTGTATGAGGGTGAAAACAGTTTCTGCTGATTTCGGTAATTTCGCGTGAGTGGGTGAGAAACTGAGTCTAAACCCTAAACAATGTACTGTAAGGGAGTACTTTAGATTCGAGAGATCAATCTGTAAAAATCCGGCCTAAACCAAGAAATGGCCGTTCTAGACTTGCTTCGGTCACAAAGTGAAGGAGAAGGGTTGGTTTTAGGGAGGGAAGCGAAGAAAGTGTTGAGACCTGAATAGTTGATTCTGGAAGAGTAGTTGTTTGACTTGTATCAGAAAGTGAAAGCTAACAGATGGGAAAGCTAGCAAGTGATTTCTGAGTGTTGTATGCTCCTGACCAAAACCTGTTCTTTGGTGGAAATAGGTAAGACCTATTTATACAAGTCCAAGTGAAACGTACTCTGGTCTCGTAAGAAATAGAAACGGATGAGTAAATGGGAGGAGGTGGTAACCGGTAACGCCTGGAATGGATGTTCCATAATGAAGGAAAGCGTTTCACCATTACTCCCTGTATTTACTAACCGCCTCATTCTTATGACACTGTCTTGTAACGGGCGTAGTGTACGGCGCACGATGTAAACCGCCAAAACAATACCCCAATGAGCATCCCCCAGTTTGTGACATGTGTTGATGTCTCGAGTGTTTTCGCGGAAAACGTGTAGCATGTTGTTGTTGTTTGGCAAGTTGAGCTTGGGAGACTTGCCGGCTCGGTGGTGACCCTCGACGGTCGAGATTTTGCATCTTGAGAGGAAGCGTAACCGTTGATTATTGCAACCTTTCGTTTGGTAGCCAGCGACATGAAAGTATTGCCGGCGTGGCTTTGAAATGGTTTAGGCGTGGCCAAGCTAGGATTTTGACATAGTTTAGGCGCGACCAAAAGTAGGGCTTGGCGTTGGGCCAAAGGTTGCCACGCGTTAGCTGGTGACCTTGGACGGATAAGATCTGTATCTCAGATGGAAGGATGGTCGTTGATTGTTGCAACCCTTCGTTTTGGAAACCGGCGGCATGGTTTAGGGACGGCATGGCTTTGGCATAGTGTAGGCACGACCAAAATTAGGGTTTGGTGCAAACCGTGATGTTTGGCCTTGGGCCGCAAGTTGCCATTCGTTTGGTGGCGAACTTGGACGGCTGAGATCTACATCACAGATGGAAGGGTGGCCGTTGATTGTTGCAACCCTTCGTTTGGAAGCCAGCGACATGGTTTAGGGTCGGCTTGGCTTTGGCATGATGTAGGCGCGGCCAAAATTAAGGTTTGGTGCAAACCGTGATGTTTGGCCTTGGACCGCAAATTGTCATGCGTTTGGTAGCGAACTTGGACGGATGAGATCTGCATCTCAGATGGAAGGGCCGTTGTTGATTGTTGCAACCCTTTGTTTGGCAGCCAGCGGCATGGTTTAGGGCTTGCTTGGCTTTGGCATGGAGGCGTGGTTGGCATGGTTGGCATGCCTTGGCGTGGAGACGTGGCTGGCATGGTTTTCCATTGGCACGGTGGTGCGACTGGCATGGTTGACATTCCTTGGTGCGGAGACGTGTCTGGAATGGTTTTTCATTGGCACGGTGGTGCGGCTGGCATGGTTGGCATGCCTTGGCGTGGAGACGTGGCTGGCATTTGCCATTGGCACGGTGGTGCGGCTGGCATGGTTGGCATGCCTTGGCGCGGAGACGTGGCTGGCATGGTTTGCCATTGGCACGGTGGTGCGGCTGGCATGGTTGGCATGCCTTGGCGCGGAGACGTGGCTTGCATGGTTTTCCATTGGCACGGTGGTGCGGCTGGCATGCCTTGGCCCGAAGATGTGGATGGCATGGTTTGCCATTGGCACGGTGTGAGAATTAGGGTTTGGTATATACTAAGATGATGTTGGTCAATACTAAGGGTTCTACCGTGGAACATGACACATGTATATGAAAAAAGGTACCCTAGTAATTCTTACGTAAGCATGTTGATTAATTCAATAAATGCGCTAATGGTCGTAGTGACGTCATGTCAGATGTATGGTTTTAAGATTTTAACCCCAAGCTAAAAACCACCATCACACAAGTGGATCGCGGATCTCGAGATAGGCATGGCTTGTCATCAATTCAGGTGGGAACGCTGTAACCTTCTTGTAATCATTAAGTTTTTTTTATCTGCGAGCATGATGAGTCTTTACTATCTGTGTGCATAATTGCATGTACATTATGTACTATTCATGTACCTTGAGTATGATGTATATGTTGTAACTGTATGTACGATGTTTGCTATGAATGTGTTTGTGTGTGATATGCATTATGAGATTTCCCTGCGAGGAGTGTATGTGTTTCCCCACGGCTCTTAGCTAAGTTAAGTAAGGCGGTAATTCATCCGTCGACAATATTATTTAGTGGGGCGATAATTCATCTGTATGCGATATTATTATATCTATTTCTTTTAGTAGGGAGGTAATTCATCCGTTATAATATTATGCTTATTAATATAGTAGGGTGGTAACTCATCCGTTTGAATATTATAGTAGTAGGGCGGCAACTCATCCGTTATGATATTATATATACTATTTTATTTAAGGGAAATCACTCATGTGCATATTATACTTGTTTGACTAACTTTCTGATCTTGATAGTGATATTTTGAATCATGGTTTGTATGTGCACTCTGTGTGGATGATGTTATTATTATTGATTAAGGTTGTTCTCGCGTCGTCTTCTCCAATGAGTTTGGAGAGGTTAGGATAACACTTGCTTCTTGATGCATAAACTGTTGAATGCTTTAATTCGTTATCAATCCTTAAAATACTGTTATTATTTCAGAGTTGTAAAATAGGCTAGTGATTACCTGAGAGTTATATATTTTCCATTGAGCACCCTTTGGGATGATGTGCTCACTCGTTCCCACTTCAATTGCAGTTATCAGAAGAAATGGTGCATGTGAAAATACTTGTTTTTCGAAGCTTAAAGTCAAAAGCTCTGAAGATGTTTATGTATTCTTTCTCTGCAAACAACACATTATTATATACATATCACTCGATAGATTTTCATTTTATGATATCAGAGAGTTTGGGTTTGTTATTATCACTTTATGTAATTATGATTCTTAAAGTCGATAAACTAAATTTGATGCTTCAATTAGGTTGTAATCCTATTAGCTAAGCAGGTTTAGTAATTGGGGTGTCACACTGATCTTGCTGTTTTCTATCGTGATTGAGTACTATCTTCTCTAAGATTTGCTCGAGATTTAATCTCCGATAGGCAAGATAAAAAGTAGTCACAAACATTTTCGTCTCATCGTTTGTGATTCCACAGTATCTTGTTTTGCTACCATACGATTAAGATTATTGTGAGGTGATTGATATTACTAGGATGTTCTTCAGGAATATAAGTCCGGTGTATCAATTGGATCCTGTTCACCTTGATTTATCAAAAGACGGAACAAAACTCATATGCATATATGTGGGAGATAGATTTATCTATTCAATAGACTTTTCTGTGTGTGACAGATTGGTTTATCAAGTGTTCGACTTTGGGTCGCAGAAACTCTTAGTTATGGGTGAGATCATCTAAGGGAATCAAGTGCGCAGAATCCGGCGTGGTGCTAGAGGTGTAAGAAACGCAACTGTACCTTGATCAGTGTGAGATTGGTTAGGGGTCAACTACATTCCAATTCGAAGTTAACTTAGAGTAGGCTAGTGTATGTAGCGGCTTAATACAGCGTAGAGTTCAAATCTGGACTAGGTCCCGGGGTTTTTCTGCATTTGCGGTTTCCTCGTTAACAAAATTTCTGGTGTTTGTGTTATTTCTTTTCCGCATTATATTTTCTGTATAATTGAAATTTCACAGGTTGTGCGTAGTTTCAATCAATTGTGAATCCAACCTTTGGTTGTTGATTAAATTGATTGACACTTAGATATTGGTTTTTGATATCGTCCACATTATTTATTATATTCAATCGGGCTCGCAAATTCCTATTTGTTTGATTGCAGATTGAATTGAGAAATAGAGATATAACTCTTGGATATACTTTTCTTAAGATTGAGTCTGACTGTCTAATTGATTCTCTTGAAAGTATATTGGAGTTAGTCCATACAGATTGCTAAGCGAAATATTGGGTGTGGTTGTTAGACCCCCGCTTTTTAAAAGAACAAACTAAAGATATCTTCTTCCGAATTCATCCCAATTGTGCGCAGTGACATCCTCTCTTAGTCTTAAATGTAACCCTCTATTTTGAATTATCTCTTTTACTATTTTATATTCTCTTCCGGCACACCATGAAGGGGTTGAATTTCTTTCCTCAAATCTTTATCCGGATAACTTTTCTAATTGGTATCCCGACGGGTCTCCTCAATTACCATATTGTGAAAAATGGTACAGGTGAACATAACCCTACACATTTATATTGGGTTAAACGAACGATATGATCCACAAATTATACTGAACTTCTTCATCAAAATTCCAAATGCTCGTTCGACATCCTTCCTACACACCATCTGTTTTCCGTTAAAATTTCTTCTATCACGATACTCCTCGGCTTCCGGTATCTTAGCCTAAGATTGAAATAAAGTCGACCATGCTGGATAAATTCCGCCAGTTAGAAAATATCTCATGCTATAGTTATTTCCGTTGGCGGTGAATTTTGCAGTTTGAGCATTTTCTTACTTTACTTCTTCAAGTATGAGCGATTTGTGCAAATTGATGTCGTCATTTGAACCCATGTGTCTCCTAGATAAGATCACCTAAAAAACCACTATTGGATAATTTTTATTATTGAGTTCCAATTCGCTCGCTACTCGCGTTTAGCATCATTAGAGCTTAACGCTCAAGTCATATCCAAACAGTCTGCTCTTATACTTACAAAAATATAAGTCACTGATGGACTTATTATTTTCATAAGACTTGATATTGTTCAATCTATTTAATTAAAATTAGCATCTGGTCCCAGTTACATGTCACATGAGGGATACTCATTAGGGTATTGATCTGGCAGTCTATACCTACATGCAATGTAGAAATACACTCATGATGAGAAAGTACAAAGTAGTGGGAACGGTTAAAAACATTTAAGAGAATGAGGGAGTAGTGGTACTACGTAACTGATGCTTTTCCCATACGTAGAGGACACGAATTCACCACTACTACACAACCTCTTATCCTCTCCTTTATAACTTCCACTTATTACAAGTGTTAAAGAATTTCTCGGTCGAACTCATAAGTGTTGTTATCAAGCTTGTTGTAAAATTTAGTTGTCAAAACTATATCTTGATTTCTACTCTACATTTAGTCAAGTCTCGGATTATGATAAAAGTGTGTAGTTGAGATTCGGATATCACTGCGTTCTACCGTTTGAAGGCGAAGATCAACAGGAGCTCTGGAGAACTTCTTCAACAAAGGTAAGTGAAGAGTGAACCACCTATTTCTCAAGTTTTCACCTTTCGATTTATGAGACATTGTCGCATGACTAAATTAGACAATACATGCATAATAGAAATTTCGAGTCAAGTTTATCTTGAATATCGTTCTCGATTTATGCTAAACTTAAGAACATTTCTTCATATTTGATGAATTTGGTTAAAAACAATTTATTGTTTATGACCTGATTATGATTCAAGATTTAATCATTTGAAAATAGCCTAGAACAGTGATATGTGTCATTGATGGTATTCAGGAATGTTTTATATTGATTATTAGAGATATATAAAACTACTATAAATTTGGATACATGACAATATGCATACCAGTTCACATTCTAGGAGAACTGTTATAAGTCCAAAGCCACATGCACGTACCCAGTAAACGTACCGGCGTAGTTATAGTTCGGCAGCAACTTTTTGGTACGCATACCCGGTATCCATACAATAAAAAGTTTGTGGACTCTTGAACCAGGAAGATACACATACCTAGTATGCAAACCGGAAAAGATCTGTTGGTTTCAAAACCGGAGAGGTATGCATACCTAGTACGCATACCGTAAAATATTTGTGAGTTCCTAAACTTGTTTTTGTCTTAAGGATACACGTACTATGAAAAGAACATTCGCGAACAGGTATGTTACACGTACTTACCCTGTCGAATATTTTTACATGCATCAGAATTAGCTCTATGAGATAATCGTCATTTGAGTAACTCTCTAAGAACACATCTATATATGATTGATCATATTTGTGACTCAAGATAAGTCTTAAAGTGTTATATGAAAATGGTTAAGATTATTGCTCAATTGGCTAGTTTCGGCTAACTTTTATGTACCAAGTATTATACACGGTTTGGTTACGGTTCATCATAACCAGAATGTATGTTTTGCTATGTTAATCTCAAGTCAAGTTTTTCATCTAATGATGATTATTGATTGTTTGATTCCAAAGCTACCTTAGCTTAAATCTAAAGCAACCTTGATCTTGAAAGTTTATAAAAGGAGAACCTCAAAAAACTGGGATCTTTGAATCCCTGACACTATTCTTGTGTATCCTAGTTGTAAACTAGAGTCGTCCTCTCCTTCAAACCCTTCTAGGGTTTAGCGACTAAAAAGACTTCACCTAGGGATTCAGGAAGCCATGTACAACTATTGTTATCTTGATAGTTTGTGTATCCTAATCTTGTTTTGATTGTCGAGCCTTGCTCCAACAAACAAGATAGATACAAATTACAAAGTTTCTTCATTTTAGACTTTGTGATTCCACAAATTTATACTTGTGAGGTGAATAATAATCTAGGCTTCTCTTCGGGAGTCATAAGATGAGATTTTTTACTAGACTTTGTCTATTTCAATCGATTTCCTACCTCACCATGATCTTTGATTAGAACGGAAATCACATATATGCTTATATATGGGAGGCAGATTGGTTTAAAGTCTTCAATTAAGTTGAAGAAACCCTTAGGCTGTAAAGGACGCCAACTAAGGGAACCAATTGCGCGCGGAGTCCTGCTGGGATTCAAGAGGCGTAAGGACCGCGACTGTAACTGAGTTGTTGTGACGATTTAATTCGGTTTCAACTAAATTCCAGTCTGAAGTTCTGATAGTAGGCTAGTGTCTGTAGCGGCTTAATATAATTTGGTGTTCAAGTTTGGACTAGGTCCTAAGGTTATTCTGCATTTGCGGTTACCTCGTTAACAAAATTTCCGCTGTCTGTGTTATTTCTTTTCCACATTATATCGTTTATCTTTATAATCGAAATATCACATACCGTACGTTAAAATCAATTCAAGTAGATAAGTCCATCACAATTGTTGGATATGACTTGATTGATTCTTGGATATTGATCTTTGAAATCTTCCAAGTACTCTGATCAGGTTCATGAAAGAGTCTCTGTAACATTCTGATTGTGAGATAAAGAGATATAAGCTCTTCATATCTTTCCTGATTGAGATTCATTAAGTTGAACTCTCGGAATTATATTTGAGTTTAGTCCATACAGGTTGCCTAAGAAAAAGTTGGTGGTGTATTTTGGTTCCCCCACGTTTTTAACAAGAAATTAGTGAGTTTATTATAATTATAAATAGATAATTCAATGTATTCAGAAAAGGATGACCTACATTCAAAAGTACAGCCTTTACAAAGTAATTCAATAACTCCACTACAAACACATCACACAGTTTTTTCTCAACTTTTTCTACTTCCCTCCCCTAAGATCAACCAATCTCCTCCTTTATGGCCGAAGAAAGACGTGAACGGTTATTCCTTGGTTTAGCCTTGTCTTGTACGATCTTGATTTCTCAAACCTAAATACTTTTACATTGTATTTTACATTATAGTTTTTTTACCTACTCAAACTGATTTGTATATAAGTAGCACTCTTTTATTTTATCAAATAACTCAATGAGCTATGCGGTAAGATCTAAATCTTGTTTTATATTAATCAAAAATGGGTTACTAATTTCTCTTACTTCTCCCCTTGCTTTTGCGTATTTGTTTATCCAAAGATGACGTTGGCCTGGTATAAAGTGTTGATTATAGCGTTGGCTGCTGTTGTAATAATGCTTGTGGAAGCAAAAGTCTCATTGGAATACCTCATTGTTATTAACTTTTTCATGAAGAAAATCCATCCAAAAACAGATCATGTCAAGGAACAAAGCACTTGTGTCTATCACACATGCAGGAAAAGGAAAGCTCGTTAGAAATTTGAATCCATCCTATACCTCCTCATGTTTTGGTCAAAACTTAGGCTTACTGTTTCCATCTCAGTTTCAACAAACACCAACAATATCACAATGCCTATTTCCATCTTAGTTTCAACAAACACTAATAATAGTTCAATGCCTAATCTTCAGGGATATTATTCTAACTCTATTTTCAGTAACCCTATTTTGATGCATATTTATCAAAACCCTAAAATCCAAAAACTCATTATACCCTAACAATCTCACTTTCTCAATCAAAAAATGGTCTCAAATACAAACTCTAGAAACTCGGAATGCACCACAAATACTGAAATGATGACCTATCCCGTAAGTTCAGAAAGGCAATTTTGGAATTGAATGCGGAGGAAGATGCTATTTTTCTCAATGAAAATGAATCATAAAATGAAGTTTCAGAAGATATGGAATGGGATTTTTTCTTAATAGGAAAGATTGTTATAGAAGGAAGAATGGGTTATTGGTACTGTTGAGAAGAACTTACAGTTCACTTGGAATTTTGTTCCACCAGAAGAAGTAAAAATCATCGAAGTGGATACAAATGTCATGATTTTCAAACTGAAGAACAAAACGGTGGTGGATCAAATCATTGAACAAGGTCCCCGTAACATTGATGGTCATCTATGTATTTTGTTCGATTATTTCCATTGTTTAATCCATCAAAACCTGGATTGGACAAAACAAGTGTATTCGATCCAATTACAAAAACTCCAGCCTGAACATATGAACGTGAAATCGGTAGAATAAATGGGAAAACTACTGGGAGAAGTGCTAACTATCGAACCACCGAACGCTATTCCTGTGGATGGCATTCCTGTGAAAGTTTGTGTGAATATTGAGCTTACTACTCCACTAAGAAGAGGTGTGTTTGCGATTACTACAGCAGGCGTAACAAAATGGGTTCGATTTTTCTATGAAAAGCAACCCAAAAAACTCTACAATGATTGTTTCATCATAAATCATTGTAAGGGGGTCTGTGAAGCTGCAGCTGTTTATGTGAAATATATCCATGCAAAACCTTACCCATTTGGAGGAATATGAAAATTGAAGAAGAGCACTACAATTAGTAACAAAACAAACATCAATCCACAGCCAATCTCCAGGAAGCCAACAAAAGAAATCTTTTTTGTGCCTCCTAAGGATGGGTAGCTTTTGAAAATCCTAAATGTATCTGAGAATGAAGAAGTTCAAGCAAGACTAGGGAACAAACAAAGATTCATAGATCCTAATTATGTTGAAGAAGTAAATAACATTGAGGGTATTACTGATGAACAAACAACAACTAGAATCACACCGAAGGATAAACATGTTGGAGACACTGCTGGGGAGACTGAGGTATTTTCTAAACATAAACCAAATACCGCTATCTACATTTATTTTAACTGCAAAATTTATTGTTTTTCCATAACTGCATTGATTTCTTTGCGTAATTTACTAGCCATAAAGATCTTATCCTGGAATGTTTGTGGATTTGGGAATACGGATACTAGGAATCACCTCAGAAATCGTATAAGATCTAATAATCCTGATATTATTTTCCTTATTGAGACAAAAAACAATACCATAAAAATGAAACAATATACCTTTAGTCTTTATTATCCCAGTATGTCCTTTCATGATCCTATTTGTAGTTGCAGGAAATCCTACAACACACCCCTTGTACTATCATGACTATAATTTCTAGATCTAAACTTATTTGATATGAAAATAAAGATAATGAAAATAGAAAATAAGACACAAGATTTACGTGGTTCGATCAATTTGATCTACATCCACGGGGTTAGGTTTCACTGTGATCATTGAATTACATATGAATTACATTGAGACTCCATTAATGAGTATTTGGAGCTCTCTCTCTGGTTTTTGGGGAAGAATAAGAAGATAATAATAATACAAGTTAATTTTCTCTTTCCTACCTTTCTCTTTATATAGGATGCTACCTAGTGTATGACAGCTCATATACAGTTAAGATTTCCCCTAATTTCGGATCTGGCTTGCGATGATATCGCAAGCTTACAAATGTTAATTTCGCATATCTTCTAATCTTTGCAAAGTTATTACATTTTTCTTATGTTTAAGCTAATATCACCTATTGTGTCGTTTCTCAAAGTGCTCTGCGACATTTTTGTAATGCGTTGTTAAGAATTTCGCAAGCGTATCGTTGTCGCGAAATTCTGATCCTACATCTTGCCTCTTTTTTCTTGAATATTTCTTGAAGAGCGATCTTCAGGAAAAAAAATCCATTGTTGTAGTTGTTGGAGAGAGATACGTGTTGTTGGAGTAGTATTTGATCTTTGTTGATGAAGGAACGAGCAAAAGAATACTGGACTTGAAAAGTACGTACTTGCCTCTATTCTTTTGTGAAGTTCCGGAGCGTTGCGAAGTAAATAAGAAGTATCATCTCTTGAAGTATGCGAAGTATGAAGTATCCTTGAAGAAGTATAAGAAGTACTCAATCCTCGAAATATATAAGAAGTATGAAGTATCCTTTGAGAAGTATAAGAAGTATTCAATCCTCGAAATATAAGAAGTATCCGTCCTTGAATGAGAATAAAAAGTATTTCCTCTATTCATGCGAAATTATTACTCCATTTTTGGTGATTCTTGCCGAGAAGATAAAGAACATAAAATATTTTCTTGGTAATCCATAGTTGCCTCTGTTATTTATCTATGATGGTAGAATCCTTGAGAAAATGTTGAATGTGCGAATTGTTTCTTCATTCTTATCTTGCCTCTGTCTCATGTTTTGTGTTCATGCTATAGTATAATCTCTTCAAGTTGCTTATAATTGTGCGAAATAATTGAGCGAGATAATCACATCATTCGGAAGAATCATATTCTGCGAAATTCTGACACATTCTACGAAATTTTGAATCATTCTGCGAAATTCTGAATCGTTCTGTGAAGTTCTGAATAATCTTGCGAAATTCTTGAATAATCCTGTGAAATTCTGAATAATCCTGAATAATGCTGCTAAATTCTGCGATATTATTGCGAAATTCTGCAATATTATTCCGTACAGTTTTGTAAAGTATTTATGCGAACATAATGCTTATGTTATGAAATGTGTATGCGATGTTTATGCCATGAAATGCTTATGCAATGCTTTTATGATGCGAGTATGATTCTTGTATGATAGGAATGCTTATCTATTGCAATGTATAGTTAAGGTTTGTGTTACTTAGCTCATTTTGCCGTCTAAAATTGATGTAGCTTTAAATTGCTTCCATTCTTCATTTCTATGCCTCTTTTTTCTTTAGTGTATGCATTATTCCTCGTGTAGTTATTGTTCTTCACAAGTTCTTACTTGTGTTTCATCTTCCCTCTTTCCTGCACTATTAGTATCTCATAACACTATGATCATAATATCAAGTCTGCGGCATTTTCACTGCCTCAGTTTCATTTCCATGTACATATTCGCAAGCTTGTTTGCTTACATATAATCATTCTCGCAAGCTCACTTGATTAATCATTTTCTTATGTGGTCTTATTTTTCCTTCCTAGTTAAAGGTCTTATTTTTCCACCTCTTGTCATTGCGACAAAACCGCAGGACATCTTTGCACTTTCATGCAAAAACCCATTGATTTTGCCTTAACTTTTTATTTTGTATTATTGCCTCTTCAGGATTGTTGCGACAATATGACATGCCTAAATATTCTTGCGAAAATAAATCCCCATGACATTTTCGTTTTGTGACGAAATCGCAGGACGTCTTCACATTTTCATGTAATTACCCATTGATCTCGTCTTATGTTTTTCTCTAGTATTATTGCCTCTTCAGGATTGTCGCACAAATATGACAAGCTTTAATACCCTTGCGAGTAAAAAGTCTCATGACATTTGCGTCTTAAGACACTTATGAGCTCCCTAATGGAGGGTGCCTCCCTTATCTCCCCCATGGTTGCCCCTTCAAGGAGGCGTACTTCTACCATACAAGGTTATCTCCTCCCATCCGGTCTTAACAACAACCAGTTGTTTTCGCAGCCTCTTGTCCCTTTTACCTATAGGGATTATGGTTACGAGACTGCACCCTAAGTGGGGTTTTCTTCGGGCCGAGTGCAGTATAAGCCAAGACTTGTCAAGAATGACAAGGTACGCTCCAGACGCCCCTGGCACTCTTGACTCAACCGTGTACCTCGGCGCCTTGATCATATTTTTCACTCCTTGGGAGAGTCCTTATTATCTTGGTTGCCCAACCTTAGTCATAAGCTTAAGCTGAGAATCCAAGGTGCCTCTCCCGGATGGGCTTTATTGACCCCAAATCTCCATGACTCAGGTTCCGGTGCGGTGTAATCTTTCCCTGAGCCATGTAACAGGTACCCCCTTATATGACGTACTTTAGGTCTTACATTTTCCTCTTGCGAAATTGTATTCGCGAACTAGGGTGTACGTCATAAAGGTTCGCCCCTATCTGCGAAATTTTATTCGCGTTTCTGCGAAATTTTCACGTCTCTTTGTTTCTGCGAAATGTTCGCGTTTCTTTATTCTCTCATTCATCTTTTCATTTCTGTTATCTCTTTCATTCATTCTTTCATTTATGTCATCTCTTTCATTCATTCTTTCATTCTCATAATATCATATCATTTGAATCAAAATATATATTCAAGAGAAATTCTAATACATGGTAACTCTGAAATCTTTGTAGTTGTGAAATCTTTGTAATTCTGCGATTCTATCGCGTTTTGTAAATCAAATCAAAAATCTTTTTATTCTCTGCAAAAGAAATATTCTAGAGAAATATATAAATTGAATTTTCTCAGTTTTCTGTAATTTTGAAATATCGAAATCTCTGTAATTTTAAAGTTTTTGTAATCTTGAAATCTTAGTAATCTTTATAATCTTTGAGATCTTGAAATCTTTGTAATCGTGCGATTGAATCGCTTTTTGTAAATCAAATCAAAAATCTTTTTATTCGTTCTTAGTATAAAGTAAAATGTTCAAGGAAGTGGTACTTATCTTTCATGTGAGTCGATGTTGTTGTTAAAGAAGTGAATAAATGCCTTGAAATGTATGAATTTCGCGCAGCAAAAAGAAGTGTGAGAAGTGAGACTTAAACCCTTGACCTACTTCTTGGATTTTCTTGCACCATACCAACCGTACTAAGCCTCTCTTGCGAAATAATCAAATTTCTTGCGAAGTAATCAAATTCCAACTGTGTGAGAGGCAATGCTGTATAAATTTCGCGTAACAAAAATAAACATGTGAAAAGCAAGAATTGATCCCGCGACCTGCTGATTGCATTCATGCCTCCTGACCAACTGTGCAAGCTTTTTATTTGCGAAATATCTCTGCGAAATTATCATCAACTCTCTTCTGTGCGAAATAATCAAAGAAATATCTGTGCGAAAAAATACGCATGTGTTGGGACTTGATCACACGACCATGAACTCATTAACTTCGCAGATGACCAATTGTGCTGTCTCTTGTTTGCGAAATAATGAAACAATATTGCGAAATTATTCATTTTTTCGCTCTCTGCAAAAAATGAAGAAAACTATGTTCGCAGGCGAATTCGAACTTGCGACCACGAACGCACATACTGCTCTCTGTACCAATTGTGCAAGAATCTCTCTGCGAAATTAACGCATAACTTTTTTCCTTATTATTTTATCCTCCCATGCAAATGAGAAGAAAATGAAAAATATGTGTCTCTGCGAATTCGAACCCGTGACCTATTTATTGTTCGCTCAGCCTTGAATCATTTGTGCGATTTCTGTTTGTGACATAAATCACAACTTCTGACTCTTATCATTATCTTCGTCTTTCCTTTGTTTCTTCACAAAATGCCTCTTGTTTTCTCCTGAACATGAAAATCTTCCACCGAAACTTCCATTTTTTCCTTAATTTCACCACAACAACTAATTTTTTCTCTCACCCTTTTCATGTCTTTGAATTGTTGATGATGTTTACTCCCTGAAAGTGTGATTTCTTCCATAAAATTTCCATTTTTGAACCTAAATTTTGTATATCTAGAAAATATGAATAATAGCTAACCTTTATGGAAATTTCTTGAACCAACAAGTTACAGGAAGGATAAATCCTTTACTCGCTCCCTGTTTCTAGCGCCAAAAATGTAGTTGCAGGAAATCCTACAACACACCCCTTGTACTATCATGACTATAATTTCTAGATCTAAACTTATTTGATATGAAAATAAAGATAAAGATAATTAAAATAGAAAATAAGACACAAGATTTAGGTGGTTCGATCAATTTGATCTACATCCACGGGGTTAGGTTTCACTATGATCATTGAATTACATATGAATTACATTGAGACTCCATTAATGAGTATTTGGAGCTCTCTCTCTCTCTATGGTTTTTGGGGAAGAATAAGAAGATAATAATAATACAAGTTACTTTTTTTTTCCTACCTTTATCTTTATATAGGATGCTACCTAGTGGATGACAGCTCATATACAGTTAAGATTTCCCCTAATTTCGGATCTGGATTGCGATGATATCGCAAGCTTACAAATGTTAATTTCACAGATCTTCTAATCTTCGCAAAGTTATTACATTTTTCTTATGTTTAAGATAATATCACTTATTGTGTCGTTTCTCAAAGTGCTCTGCGACATTTTTGTAATGCGTTGTTAAGAATTTCGCGAGCGTATCGTTGTCGCGAAATCTGACCCTACACTATTGGCACATCTGGAAGCCTCTGCCTCCTTTGGAAAGATGGTATCAATATACACTTGGTAGAGCCCAAAATTAATACGATACATTATACTGTTGAAATGGATGCTAGAACCAAAAACTCATTGGTGATATTTATTTATGGTGCTTTGGATCCCATAGTTAGAAAAGAACGGTGGACTTATATGGAGTCTATTGCCAACCAATTAAACCTACCTTGGATTGGGCTGGTGATTTATTTTTTTTTCTTTCCCATGATGAAAAGGATGGTGAAAACCAAATTATCCAAACCGTCTTAGATGAGAATAAGGAACTAAATGTCCAGGCACACTAACCACATTATGGTTCAATGCCCTCTTTATAGAAATCATGAGGAGAATTTACAACATATGTTCTTGGATTGCACTGTCTTCTCTTCCATTCTATCCATTATTGATGCAAACTGTGTGCAGGTCCTACAGGGGAAAAATATTCACAAGTGGTTAAAATCCTGGTTTGATAAGGATGTCCAAAATAGACCCACTAATGTTACTCAGTCCAATATCATTTGTTTCACAATGTGGCATATTTGGAAAACTAGGTGTTGTGTTGTTTTTGATAAACTATAGGTGAGAACTGATGATGTTGTTGTGAGTATACAAACTCATATGGCTGACTGGCAAAGAGTTCGTGGTGTCTCTTCTCTGGTCAGGAAAGAACACACTCCTATGAATAATCTAAAAATCTGGAAAAGACCAGATTTACATGAAACTAAAGTCAATTTTGATGCAGCTTTTTGCAAGTTCAATAAACACACAGGAATAGGAATAATGAGTCGCGATTTTGCAGGTACAAGCTATGGAGCTAGGGGATGATGTACGAGAGCATTAGATCCTGAACAAGCTGAAGCTTTGGCAGCCTTTGAAGCAATACGGTGGCAAAAGAAAAGGGTGTTACAAAGCTTCACTTAGAAGGAGACAACCAAAGAGTAGTGAAAGCAATTAATGGAATCAAAGGAGCAGTAAATATATAGCAATAATATATAGGAACAATGTAGGAATAATATATAGGAGACTCGATTTTTCTTCTTAATAGTTTTAGCACATGGAAATGTAGTTTTGTCCATTGTGAAGGAAATAATATCGCAGACACTATTGCGAAAAAAGATTTATCGTTTTCCAGTTCTCAAGAATGGCAACATCATTTGCCATCTTGGTTAAATAAAACTATTGCAGCTGACGAATCTCTGTTAATTTCAAACACTTAGTTTCAATAAAATTCATTCCTTGTTGGAGTAACAATTAGAGAAGGAGAAGAACTTCTTATTGATAAAGAGGCATACTATATTACATACACATAATGTTCTTCATATACATGTAAGGGAAAACCTAGTCATCTAATGGACCGCACATCCATGGGTCATAGGCCCTATAAAACTCCCCCTTATTCGGTTCAACAATGGAACTCCAGATGTAGTGCTTCACATATAGTGCTTCGAATGTAGTTCTTCAAATGTCGTTGTCTCCTTGATGACTTGTGTCGAAATCAATTTCCTTATTAAAAATTTGACAAGGAAAACCCCAATGGGATAAAACCTTGGTACATCTCTTCACATGTAGTACTTCACATGTTGTCTCGTACTTTACATGTAGTTCATCACATGCAATACGATCTTCAAATATCGACGAGTCTAAGTTAATTGTCTCGTTAAAGCTTCGTCAGGAAAACCCAAAGGAACAAAACCTGAACTAAAGAAAATGAGTACAATATTAAGCAAACTTAGAACATAGTTGGACTCGAATATGTTGCCTCATTAAAACTTTGACAAGGAAAACCCAGTGGGATAAAACCTTGACGAAGGGAAAAGAGTACAACGTGACAGATGCAAGTAAAGGTGATCCGTTGCAGATGATCACTTTGCTCCGTTGAAGTTGACTTGTTTCTACATAACTCTAAGGCAGAAAATCCTCTTGGGAAAGAAAATAGCCTTAGTTGGGAAATTACTTACCGGTGTCTGTTGTTGTCTCATTAAAAACCTTGCCGAGCAACAAAACCCTGTGGGGAAAAGTAACCTCGGTGAAGGAAAATAGTTCAACATACCATTAGATGCTCCCCCTGATGTCAGACAATTTTCATTAGTTTAATGCAGTCAAAAGGAGTTTATCATACTTTACTTTGGTGACTTGGATGTTTATAGAACCATGTTGTTGATTCTGGAAATTATGTTGCTTAACGGACTATCGTGTTTCATTTATTTGATTCAGATATTTTCAATAATATCAACGTGATCTTTATGTCTTCAACGTTCAACATACTTGATGCTTTTAGTATTATCTCACTAAAAACCTTGTAGAGTAACAAAACCCTTTGGGAAAAACTATTCTCGATCGAAGGGAAAAAGAGTACAACACAGCTTCAATTTCGAAGTAAATTATGTCGACATCATATCCTTGGATCCTCCCCTGATGTCGACATCTTCCCCTGATTACTTTCAGAGTTGTTCTAGACTGTTCCTTTAGTCATGTACTTTTCGAAACTGAATATCGGTAATGGCCTAGAAAATAGTCTGTCGTATCCCTCCCTCCCCCCCCCCCCCCCCCCCGATTACTTTCGTTGGAGAAGAGATTATTGCTCCTTTATAATCAACAACCTTTGTATTGCACTTTCGGTTAGCATTCATTTTTATGTCTTTGTATGGATAAATTTTTTTTATGTCAATGGTTACTTTTAATCACATGATTACATTCACTATACCATTCCAATGACGTTGCGTTGGCGCTGAGCTATATCTAGCTAACAAGTTCATTGAGGATGTAACATTTTGTCTAGTATATTATGCTAAGTACAATAATGCGTCTATTATACTTAGATAAGGAAAGTTCATCTCCCGACCCAACTTCGTCATCTTCCTTTAGACGAATTGGTCATTTATGTACATTTGAAACTCGACTAATCGTGGGAGTGCTAGCATCATGCACGTCCTTGTTAATTTTCCTGACAATGGACATATGAAAAATGGTGGAATAATATACCACAAGCTCGGTCTTCTAGTTTAGGACATAGACAAGATCGAGATTTCCCAGGATTTTCATATCAAATTAAGATTTTAAATAGCTTGTAAGATCTCATATTCCATTAAGAGTACTTATCATGTCCATACCGTCGACATAGATAGCTATAATTCTGAATCAGGAACTTATTTAATACGCATGGCACGAAACCTTACTTGTTTTTCCCTTCCCAATCAAATAGTCACTTAGACGGGTATACCACATCCGCCTGATTGTTTAAATCAATAAGTGAGTGTTCCAGTGTAACTGCAAACACACTCTATGGTTTAGAGTCATTCGACTTGGGAAGCAAAAGGCCACCATGCACTTTTTCAAATATCTTTGATCCTAAATCTCCAGAGATATAACCACATCTATTATGTTTCAAGTTCTTTTGAAACTACCAAGCAAACTAATTAACTGAACATTATGATGTTCTTTTGCGATCCATGGGTTTATGAGAAATTAACCTCGTGCCACAAGGTGATTTTTTATACTTTAATACATCATTCTTTATAACCACATATGTCCCACAGGCTTTACACTAGGTTGGTTAGCACTACCACACCAAATACCCGTATATTTATCAAAGAACTAAGTTCTACCTATATTGCGTAGGCCAAATATGCTATTTATTTGAAATTAATCAAAATAAAGCATGGTTCGATCTCACTGTGCTCTACTTCTGGAGCAACTATTTATGGATTATATCATCATTGTGCACGCATGATCCTTCCATTGACTCATGTGCATTCTCATAATCCGTCAGGATTTCATTGTTCTCTAGAATCATTTAAAACTTCGGAGTGTCCTCCAGTTTGATTCATGGACATATTCAGAGACAATCTTATGAGATGATTTCTGATGATATAAATAAGTTGTGCTTACTCACCTACTTCCTTTCTAGGTGAGGATTGATCGAACCAAGTGATCTCTCCAACTCCCTTTATGGAGCTACGGCCTCAACCACACTTCCACTAAGTGTAGTTGCAACACCTTAGTCTATGGTGTATATCCCGTATTGAGGATTTGTAACTTTGCAGGTAGGTTTGCAGCTGGTATGTGTGATCTCATCACTTTAGCAACATCAATGTACATTCTGAAAATCTAATATTCTTTATCACTTCACATTTACATTTGTGGAGTACAAGAATCGATATGAGACTCAGTGGGAACACACCACGACAATTCATGTTGTTCCCTTAGAAAATACTTTTTCTTATCTCCCCCTAACGACGGGAAGACTGTCTCGTTAAAGTGATAACCCGCAAATCTAGCGGTAAGAGATCTCCTGCCAAAGGTCTTAAAATGCGGATAATTGTTGAGAGTAAATATCCAATAAAATTACTTAATCATTTTCGTGACCCATCATAGTACGATGTGGACTCGTAATGGCACATATATAATGCAACCAAAAATGCGTAAGAACACAAATGTCAGGCTTATAACCAGTTACCAACTGGTACAGAAAAATGGTTGACTAATTGTGGGTTCTAAAACGAATAAGTGAATATGTGTATAATATTGCATATCCCCCAAGCATTTGTAGGAAGGTTGTTACGCATAATCTATCCTTAGACACCAGAGATATCTAGGATGCTCTACAATGATCCTATTAAACATGCAATATCCATCAAGTCCTTTTGATGTAAAATATCTAGCAATAACAAGGTTGGTGAGACCTTAAACTGTATAATATGTGCTAGAATTGTTTCAAGAACGCATAATTTCTTGTGAACAATAATTAATTCAACACTTCGAATTATCCACCAGAGCCATAAATCACTTGAATGGACCGCATTCTGTATGGATATGTCCACAAATATAACCTTGTTTCTTTTGAAAAAATGGGTTGTTTACCATTTGCATCTTAGGATGGTCTCAATCCTTTTTACTAAAGAATGACTTTGTAAAATAAGTTACATGCTTTATTACTTTAAAAGCATAATGGAAGGGGAGGTGGTGTTTCTGGTACTTTACAAAGAGTTGATTGTGAGAGATGTCATTTGCATTCTTTCAATCTTTGTGATTCCCATTTTCTTATTAACTCAAATAAAAGGATGTCCATTTGAGTTCTTTCAAAACAAAACATCATCTCACAACATAGAAGTTATGCCTTCATCTTTTAAACAAAGCATCGTCATTGGTTGAAGGTTTTCATGATGGAAGTAAATACCTTGTAGACACAATTGACTTCTGTATCAGAGGCTCTTTAATGGCGCTCAAGTACTTCTGAGTCCAAAAGGTCAAATTTTATTCGAGTTGGTTTAATCAGAACCCAGTCAACGGATTGGTCAATGCTCGGTCCATTGGGTTGACTATATCATGGTTAACAAAAGTCCACATATATGTTCCATTATATATAAATTGCTCAGGCCCATTGATAATAACCTTTAAACTATTAGCATATGAGCCCAAAACATATTGTTAACCCTAAAATTGGAAATTTCATCATCCAACTTTAGTGATCAGAAAATAATTGTAAGCATATCCGATGATTATGAAATTTTTACCATTACTTCATAATAATGTTTCTACAATCATAATAAAATTTCAACTAAATCCAACGGCTAGATAAAAGTTATCCATGACGCCGTATGACTGTTCTAGTTAGCGTTTGTGTTGACACAGTTTAAAATATCACGTACTTTTGAGTATTTTCATGGTTGGATCTTTATTAAATTTTTATAGTATCTCACCAAGAACAATATACAAAACATACCAAAAATATAGCATAATCCAACGGTCGAAATTCTCAAAGCTTAGGTTTTTAGACGCTGTTAAAAATTAGGGTTTTTCTGAACGTACACAGTTTTATTAAACGCAGGTTTTGGAGATTGCGTCGTATTCCGATTTGATTGAAATTTTAACACAGTAAGTAATGACTGATTGGGTTGAACATCTTAAAATTTCATGAAAATCTAACGGTGAAATCTCTATGTTCGATAATCATATGTTTGTGGAACCCTAATATATCTTTGTTCAAAAGAAATACCTGGTAACACATCCATGATGATAAACAAATAGGATCAGAACCACGCTAATGTTCAAGGAATAATCCATAAACAATCTTGAACGAAGAAAAAAAATTTGCACCAATTGGTAGAGTCGTGCATGATAACGTGTTGGAGTAACAATTAGAGAAGGAGAAGAACTTCTTAATAATAAAGAGGCATACTATATTACATACATATAATGTTCTTTATATATAGGCATTTAATGGACCGCACATCCATGAACCAAAGACCCTATAACATTCCTTTGGTATTAAAAAAAAATACTTAGCTTACTAGTCGTTTTCTTTATCGATTGTGAGGGTGCCTAAATAGAAATTGTCTCAACCCAGCTATATAACGCCGTGTCTTTGAACCGGAGGGCTCGATTCTTCGGAATTTGGAGGTTACTCTTCCTTTCGTACGTCTAAATCCTCTCTTCGGCATCAGCTTCCCGCGATTAAAAATCGAGGAATTTTCCTAAAAATTAAGGTAAGTTTGTTCTGCTAAAACTCAATCAATTTGTTCACCAGTAAAATTCCAATCGATTATATGTTCCGTTTGTGAGATTGGGATTACTTGGTTGATTTCATGGAAGAGAGAATAGGGTTTTCTTTACTTTAGGTTACCATCATTAGGATACTGCATGTTTTAATCTTTGTTGTAATTTGTTTATAAATTGATAAAGAGAATTAGGGATACAAAATCATAATGCACTATAACTGTTCTTCTTGAACCCCATAGCCTCCACTCACTGTGCTAGCTTCTTTGAATTGTGTAAGTGGTTCACATTAGTGGCAATCGGCATTGAATTCTTAATTTTACATTTGAACAGAATTTGTTTGGTGATCTCATTATAGCCAGCTTCCAGTCATTAGGCTACTTTCTTTAAGGTATTATTACTATTATTGTTAGAATAGTTGTCTGTAAGCTTTTTTCCTTCTTGTGTCATGTATGCAAGTGAGCGAATTTCAGATTATTCTTTGTTTAATTCTCTTCTAATTTCTGGTTAGGTTATTACAAGTTATGGCAGATACTACTGCAAGTACCGGAGAGGTTTACCCAGATGGTAAGCTGAGTGTTTGATAATCTGCCATCATTTTTTTTATGAAGTCCATTTATTGATTTTGTATTTCAAATTTTTTTCGAATCTTGCTAGATATTCAGCAGCTTCTCACAAAGCATTCCAAGTACCACGATGTTGGTTCACTTGCGTTTGCGGCATATCTAATCCGACAAGCAGAGATAACCGAACAAAACCGTGAGGCTTTCAGAAAGGAATTATCTTTGATGAAAGAATTGTATTCTAAACTTGTCATTCAGAGAGATACTTCAAGTATGGAAATAAAAACATTATCTGAAAGACAAATGTCTTCTTGTGAAGAATTGGCTAAGAAGGTTCCAAACATTAAAGAAATGCCCCAGTATATTGGTTTTACCTTTAATCAAAAAATAATGATTGATAGTGCTCTTGTGCAAGCAGAAAGGCGCAAGAAGATAGACACATTCACTTTAATATTCTGATTGAATAAGCATATACGAAGAAATAAGAACCTCAAAGTTGTATGTATGCAGTTCTGTCCTTAATTTTGAGCTTGGTGTCTTCTATAGGTACTATTGGCTAAAATCGAACCGCTGGAACTTGCTGGAATACTCAATGTAGGGATACAAGCATTTACTCTTATATTTTTCTATTTGTTTTTCTAAAATTCACTGTCTAGATAAATGTTGTTAATTTTCTCGTCAGGTACGATTAGATCTGGCAGAAGAACTGAAGGAAAGCTCTTCAGCAACATCCAACGATCCAGAAGAACCTTCTCAGGTGCTTACTTTGATTTGATTTTGATCTCTAAATATATTATAATTTTTCGTAATTCATTTGAAAATGAAGGACCTAGAAGCAAACATGGATTCGTGAATTAACATAACTTATGCTGTTGTTTAAAGGATATCCATGGTAAATTACAATGTATCTCTACCAAGATCAAAGACCATCGTGAACGTTTCAAGTGTTGTTTGAGTTTGCTTCAAAATGTGAGCTATTTTAATAGTGTCTTGGAATCTCGGTTAGAAAGAGAGGAGAGCATAATTAGACGAGGAGGACGCCGCCAAGAAGGAAAGAGAGGAGAACATAATTAGACAAAAGGAGGACGCCACCAAGAAGGTTAGACAAAAGGAGAATGCCACCAATATCAAAAGGAGGCCGGAGACTAAAACAATAAAAAGAGGAGGGACCTGGATGCGTTCAAGAAGTATGCTGTCTAACTAAATTCTTGCTTCACGATGCACAATTCTTGGATGCTGTTGAGTAATCAGATTTTTATGGAGTGATACTAGTTTTAATTCATTGACAACCTGACATGTTATTCTTAGCTGTTTGGTAATGAAAATTATATCACGGTCTTGAAATGATTTAATACAAGTTGTATGTTCTGATCTGTTAATGTTTGGGCCATGGTATGCGATTAGAATCATGGTTATGTGGCTACTAGCCAGTGTCTCTGCTGTTTTTTTGATTATACCACTTGTTAGTTAGAGGACTTAAGAGGACTAGAAAGTAATGCGTTGCACCTATGTAATGGATGTGGAAGAGCATGATCAGGACTCTTTTGATTTGGGCTAAGGTTCACATATTCTTGAAAAACTGGTGGAGAAGCATACAAGGGAATGAATGTTGTTCGTAACTGTGCAGTAGTCTTCATCTGCCACAATATTGTTGGGAAAACACACAGAACCAACTGCCTCTGGTGAAATGCCACTCTCATGAGTAGCGTATCTAGACTATAGAGCGTGCACTTGTGCTGCTACACAAGCCCACGGAACTAGATAGGGAAGTTAAGGCCCATACAATATTTTCTTGATTTTATTGCAGTGGTCATATCCTGCATTATAGTTTTGGAAACCCCAGGAGCCTAGCTACCAAAAAGCACCTCCCTGCGTAGATTGCACATAGCCGGCCTAACAAATGAACGGAAGAAAAGAAACTTAATACACAGATATGCACAATTTGTAAAGAAGGATGCCATTATAGTTACCAATTGTAAGGGTGGGTGCCTAGATACAAATTGTCTTAACTTGGCTATATAAGGCTGTGTTCTCTGAACCATAGGGCTAGATGCAAATTGTCTTCTTCACTGCTCCTCTCTTCGGCATCAGCTTCCCGCGATTAGTTTGTTCTGGAAAATTCAATCAATTTGATCGCCGTGAAATTCCTATTGATTATATGTTCCGTATGTGAGATTACTTGGTTGATCTCATGGAAGGTGGTTTTCGTTATTTTTGGTCGTTAGGGTACTTTTAGGTTGTACTAGGGTACTGCATGTCTAACTGGTTCACATAGTGGCAATCGGCATTGGGTTCTTAATTTTCACACTATACTAACTTTCTTTGTGCTATTATTATTGTTAGAATAGCTTTTCTTCTTGTTGGTGGATTAAGATGGATATGTATCATGTATTCAAGTGAGCAAATTTCAGATTATTCTTTGTTTAATTCTCTTCTTAATTTCTGGTTAGGTTATTACAAGTGATGGCTGCTGCTTCTGAAAGAGGTTTATCCACCCGGTAAGCTGAATCTACTTGAGTGTTTGATGATCCGTCATCTTTTTTTCTTTTTCATTTTAGTGAAGTCCATTTATTTATTTCAATTTTTTTTTTTTGTTTTTCCAAATCTCGCTAGAAATTCAGGAGCTTCTCAAACATTCCAAGTACAAAGACGCTAGTTCAATTGCATTCGCCGCATTGGTAATTCGAAGAGAAAAGTTCACAGAGAAAAACCGCGTGGCCTTTGAAAAGGAGTTATCTTGGATGAAAATATTGCGTTCTGGACTTGTCAGTCTGAGAGTTGCTTCAGATGGGGAACGTGAAACATTAAGCGAAATAGAAATGTCTTCTCTTCATCAGTTGGCTAAGAATTAAGAGTGCTCTTGTGCGAGCAGAAAGGCTCAAGGAGATGGCTTATTATGATCCAAAAACAGCTGATGCAGTCAAGGTAGACACATTCACTTGAACATTCTAATTCATTAGTGTTGGAAAACGATTAATAAAAATTGATTTTTAATGGTTTTAATAAAAGTAATAATTTATTGTTTTTTTTTGTGAATGAAAAACTTATTAGTCCCACATTGTGTAGTTTCCACTTCTTAAATTGTTTTATTCCATTATATAAAGAAATTTACTACTTTTGTAAAATCTATGGGAAAGGGGTTGCCCTATATTTTAGAGGGACCCCTAAGGAAAAATATTTTATAGCGTTTCTTAAGAGTTCACGATTTTTCTTAACGGTTTTTTCGGAGTTGCCAAGCTCAAGTTGAGCATCTACTACATATGCTAGTAGTAGGTGTAGTAGGGTGTTTTATCCTGAAGATAACCGTCCTGTGAGGGCTATAACATCACTTTTGAGTGTAGCCGGGCGCTAATGTCTTAAGGGCAACGTGTTGAACACGTGACTCACTCTGTTTTTCCTTGTTGCTATTGTGGAGATATGAGAAGCTCGTTCGTTTCGTCAATCGATCACTTCCATTATAAAGGAGCTAAGTATCAATAACTTTTGCTTATTTGATTTTTTCTTTATTTTGATTATTGCATCCAACAATCTTAAGACATTAGAGTTTGTAATAATCATGGATGTTAATTATGGAGTGAAAAACAAAAAACGAATTTTTGGTCAGCCGTAGAGTTTCAAATTTATCTCTCAACCTAAAAGGATTTCGATGAACCCTTTTGAAACAACGTAGTAGACATCCTGATAGTTACCCACGTAAAATTTCAGAATTTTTGGAGTTGTAAAAGTATTTTTTTGACATTTTACAAAGCAGAGAAACGTTCCTGAAAAATTCTGATGGGCAGAAATTTGTTGTTAACTAAAGTAGTTTTTATGGGGTAACCATGAGTTTTTTTTTTTGAAATGGTAATTCAAACGAAGTTTGTAGATCTAGATGTTATCTTCAAAACTCATATATTATTTTCCGATTCGGAACTAAGGTTTGTGAGATGTGGTGTGTTAGGTGATTGGTAAATTACCGTGTTTGTGGTCAGAGTATAAACGAGGATACGAGGATTGTGACATGAAATTGAAAAGGAACATGGATACCAGGTGCATGTGGATGAACACAAGTCTTCCAAAGCTGACAAAGGCGAGAACATCAAATACAACTTAAGCGTAGTCTTCATAGGAAAGGTATGTTTCGTAAAACTAAATCCGGCATTACTTTAATTAAGGGTGATTGTTATGTTTGTAAAATTCTTGGTCATACGACAGTAAAGTGTAGACAACGTAAAACCTTAATAAGTTGAAAGTTAATGCTAATTTAGTTGAAACAAATTAAAACGATTTCATTGTCATGATGTCGGAAGTTATTTTAATAACCAATGTGAGAGACTGGTGGGTGGACTCTGGAGCCACTAAGTATGTTTGTTGAAACAGAGACCTGTTCACCCTTATCAGAGGATAAGGGATGTCGAGAAACTCGATATGAGTAACTCATCTGCGACGGAGGTTGCATAAAAGGGAAAGGTCGAGCATAAGCTCATATCTGTAATATTCTCACACTGAATGAAGTTTTCATGTTCCGAGCATATGCAAGAATCTTGTATCTTGTTCTCTTGAAGATGGTAAAAGATTGAAGATCTTAATAAATGTGGAAAACTTGTTATAACTAAGGGCATGATTTTTTAGGCAACAGTTATAGGACTTAGGGTCTATATAAGCTTAAAGGAAAATCTGATGAAGTGAACATAGTTGATTCTTGTGCTTTCTTTTGTGTGTATTTGAATTTTTGCATGGTAGACTTGGAACCGTAAAATTATAAGTCAATGCATAAACTGCCTAGCATAGGCTCGTACCCAAATTTAGTTTGGATTTGAACACAAAAGTGAAATCATATGCTATAAAATATTTTAGCACAAATGTTCAGAGTAATTCTAAGCCCTTAGAATTAATTCAGTTAGGCCTAGTTGACATGAGTTCAACCAAAACCACTATGGTAAAAGATGGTTTATAACTTCGTAGATGATTGTACGAGGTACTATCTTGTATACTTCTTAGGGATAAGGATGATGCCTTAGAAGCCTTAAGATGTATAAACTTGAAGTTGAAAACCAATTAGAAGCCTTGAACATAACAACTGTATCCTTAAGAAGATGATAATTGCCATGTTGATTAGTTCAGGATTACCTGCGGCCTTGTGGGGGGAGGCAGTCCTCTTAACTAGTATATCCTGAATAGTACCCTTAAGGATCAGATGAAACTCCATATGATTTATGGAAAGGTATGACCTTCTTATGAATACGTCAAAGTGTGGGGGTGTTTGACTAAGATTGTCATTCCTCTTCCTAAAAGAACTAGATAGAAACCAAAAATGTTGATTGTGTCTTCATATAGGGTATGCTGAGTATACTTCTACATATAGATTTTTGGTTGGTGTTCTGATTTTTCAGACTTTGGTGTGATTTTTCTGACTTTGTTGTGAATACTATTACATAATCTAGGGATGCTGAGTTCTTTGAACATGTTTATTCTTAAACCTGTACCTCATTAGAGATGTGTTGTTGATCCCCTAGATTTATTTTCAAATAGTCAAACTTATCTTAAAGGAAGATGAAGTTAAGGTTGAGCCTAAGAGAAGTAAAAATTAGACTTGAGACTTCTTATGAAGCCGACTTCATAACATGCCTAGCTTAGTAAGCCCGACTTGTAAAAAGCCTTGATATTACTGAAACCCCATTCTGGTAAGAAGCTTCATTTAGTGAAATGGACTCAGTCCGTCGGAACCTGACTTGGGAGGTTTATAGTTTACCTCCAGGAGTAAGACCATGAGATGTAAATGAGTCTTTAAGAGGAAACGTAGGTAGATGGAACTGTGGAAAAATATTAGGCTAAGTGGTAGCTAAAGGCTATAAACTAAAAGAAGTGTAATTTCCTTGATTCTTATTCACTGTGACGAGATTACTTCCGTTGAGATGCTAATTGTATTGCTGTCAAATAACTTAGAGATACATCAGATGGATGTTAAGACAGCTTTTCTAAAATCGTGAATTAGATAAAGAAATTTACATAGACCAACCTGAGGACTTTGTAGTGAAAGGTTATGATGACAAAGTTTGTAAGTTGAACAAATTTGTATGGTTTATAAAATAAGCACGTAAACAGTGACATGGAAAATTTGATCATGTGATAATGTGTAGTGGATTTAAGTTAATGAATCTGACAAGTATATTTACAAGTAACTTGTTAAGGATGCCTGTGTGATTGTATGCTTGTATGTTGATGATATGCTTATACTTGATACAAACATAGATGTGATTAATTCCACTAAAAACATGCGCTGAATGAGAACGTTGACTTGAAAGACTTAGGCCCTGTTGATGTAATCTTAGGGATGAGGATTAGAAATAATCTAGCATATAGTCTTAGTCGTTCTCATTATGTTGAATTTGTGCTTAAGAGATACAATCAGTGTGATTGTAAGCCTGCTTGTACTCCGTACGATTATTCTTGTAGACTCAAGAAAAAAGGATAGTGGAGTATCTTAACTTGAATACTCAAGAGTTATAGGATGTCTGATGAATTTAATGAACTGTAAGTGTCCAGACATTGCCTATAGTGTGAGTAAGTTAAGTAGATATACTTGTTGTCCAGAGCAAGAGCATTGGGATGCACTAGTAGAGTATTACGGTACCTAAAATACTCTATTACCTTTTGTTTGGTTTATGAAAGGTATCTTGCTGTCCTTGAGGGACTTTGTGATGCAAACTGGATAGTTGACTCAGAGGAGTCTTAAGTCTACGAGTGGATATGTTTCACTCTAGCAGGAAGGTTTGTTTTGGAAGATTTCCAAACATACATATATTGCTCAATTCATTATGGAATCTGAGAGTATTGCGATAGATAAAGCACGAGAGGGGGATGAGTGCCTAAGATGCTTTTTAGAAGACATTCCTCTCTGGCATAGGCCTGTGCCAGCTATATCTATATATGTGTTAGCCAAGCTATAATAGCTAAAGCTAAAAATAACTAATCTCAATGGCGTTATTTCCATTGATTGGATAAAGTCCAAGGAGAATATCGCGCAACCTTTGACGAAAGGTTATCCAAAGAGATTGTTAGAAAACATCAAGGGGATGGGGCTTAAGCTCATAAATTAAACTTGCCATGAAGGATACTCAACCTTGCTTACTGGAGATCCCAAGATCAAGGTTTCGAATGAGACAACTAATTTGTGGTGGGTAAAGGTAAACACTATCAGAGAATTTCATTCTTTGTCCCTTCCCTATGGTGTAGACGTGATAGTGTGACTGCATGTGAAGGATGACTTTTAAGAAGTCTTAATGAGTTATATAGTTTCAATTTAAGATTGAAGTGTTATGGAAACTCACCTATCTGAATGAGGAAGTGGGCCGCTTCCTATGAGAATATGAGCTTTGATTCTCTAGAGCATTCTGAGAAACAGGATATGTTTAGGGCCAAATTGGACAAAACGACACGAGCTTGGCAGCACCCTTGGAGATATCATCCGTGGTTGTTATCGCGATTTACATCAAATGCTAGCAGTTCAAGACATAGTTCACTGTCTCTAGCAAGTAATTCCGGTAATATCTCACTAAGCAAAGGTTCAAAACCTCATGGAAACCTCTGCCTAAAATGGTATTTCCTGCGCTTTTTATGTGATTTTTGTTTTGATGGTTTTGGTATTACTGGAACTTAGGACCTAAGGGTCACTAAGGGTTCAATAGTTCATGCTTTTTCACTTTGGTGAAAGGAACCTTTAGTCTCACTTGTGAGGAGCTAAAGATGAAAGCTCTCTATACTATATGATTTTTGCGATCCATAGTATGACCCTGGGGTCAGCACACTGTTGTGTTTGGGAGATGGCGTTGGAATGGCTAGTATGACTTTAACATGCACGATCTGTCTGTCTGTTCACTCAGTTCGGTTCGTGAGATTGGGTTGTTGATTTACGAAGATCTATCTGTGTTTTTGTGTTTTATTGGGTTTTCATTCATGTGGGGGATTGTTGGAAAACGATTAATAAAAATTGATTTTTAATGGTTTTAATAAAAGTAATAATTTATTATTTTCTTTTGTGAATGAAAAACTTATTAGTCCCACATTGTGGAGTTTCCCCTTCTTAAATTGTTTTATTCCATTATATAAAGAAATTCATTACTTTTGTAAAATCTATGGGAAAGGGGTTGCCCTATATTTTAGAGGGACCCCTAAGGAAAAATATTTTATAGCGTTTCTTAAGAGTTTGCGATTTTTCTTAACGGTTTTTTCGGAGTTGCCAAGCTCAAGTTGAGCATCTACTACATATGCTAGTAGTAGGTGTAGTAGGGTGTTTTATCCTGAAGATATCCGTCCTGTGAGTGCTATAGCATCACTCTTGAGTGTAGCCGGGCGCTAATGTCTTAAGGGCAACGTGTTGAACACGTGACTCACTCTGTTTTTCCAAAGTTTTTCCTTGTTGTTGTTGTGGAGATATGAGAAGCTCGTTCGTTTCGTTAATCGATCACTTCCATTATAAAGGAGCTAAGTATCAATAACTTTTGCTTATTTGATTTTTTCTTTATTTTGATTATTGCATCCAACAATTAGTTGTATGTATGCTTAATTTTTTTGGGCTTGGTGTCTTTCGTAGGCACTATTCGCTAACATTGAACGGCGGAGCTTGCTCATATACTCAAGGTAGAGATACAATCATTCGCTCTTATATTTTTCTATTTATTTTCCTACAATTCCCTGTCTAGATAAATGTTGTTATTTTTTTTCGTCAGGTATCATTAAGTCTGGCAGAAAAACTGAAGGAGAACTTAGAAACAACATCCAACGATTCACAACAACCTTCTCAAGCGCCCAAGGTAGTACATTACTTGCGTGCAAACTTTATTTTGATTTATTATTCTAAATATAAATTATAGTTTTTCCTAACTCATTTGAAATGAAGGACCCAGAAGCAACCGTGGATTCACAGAAACAGGCTCAAAAAATTGAGGTAATATATTTGTTGAGATTCAAATCTTCTTATTTGTTTTTCGAATTGCTAAAGTAGAAAAAAGTGTCTGTAATCAAATGTATCCTGAACACTATTCAGACTAAACACAACTCTCCTTTTCTTTTTAGACTGTGAATTAGGATTTATGGGCTCAAATATGTTACAGTGGTTTTTTTAATGTGAATTAACAAAACTTATGCTATTGTTTGAAGGATATCTGTGGTAAATTACAAAGTATCCCTCCCAGGATCAAAGAACTTCGTGAGCTTATTTACTGTTGTTTAAGTTTGGTTCAACAATTGGACTATTATATTAGTGTCTTGGAATCTTGGTTGAAAGAGGAGAAGGCTACCAAGAAGGAAAGAGAGGAGAAAAGGAGAACGCCACCAATATCAGGAGGACAGAATTGGACATAAGGAAAACGCCACCAATATCAAAAGGAGGCCGAAGACTAAAACGATGAAGAGAGGAGGGACCTGGATACATTCAAGAAGTATGCTGTCTAATTATATCAGTCTTGTGAATGATTTAATACAAGTTTTATGTTCTGATCTAATTAATGTCGGGGACGGGGAATACGATTCAGGTATTTACATTGTGTTAGCATACTTTTGAATCATGGTTATGTAGCGAGTGTTGCTCTTCTGATTTTTGGATTATTCTACGTATTAGTTGGAGGACTAGGAATCTGATGAGTTGCAACTATGTAATGGATGTCGAAGAATCTTGCATGATCATGACTCTTCTCATTCGGGCTAAGGCTCACATATTCTTGAACAACTGTGCAGTAGTCTTGATCTGCCACAACATTGTTTGGAAAAACACAGAACCAACTGTCTCTGGTGAAATGCCATTCTCATGAGTAGTTGAGTGTGCAGTTGTGCTGCTACACAAGCCCAAGGAACTAGATAGGGAAGTTAAGGCCCATGCAATTTTTTCGGGTTATCTCATTGTAAGTGTGCCTAAATACAAATTCTCTTAAGTTGGCTATATAAGGATGTGTTCTTTGAACAGTAGGGCTCGATTCTTCGGGGATTCGGAGGTTACTTTTGATCCAAACTTTCCTTTTTATTCTTCACTGCTCCTCTCTTCGGCATCAGCGAATTTTCCTAAAAATCAAGGTTAGTAAGTTCTGGAAAATTCAATCAATTTGTCACCGATGAAATTCCTATCTATTATATGTTCCGTTTGTGAGATTACTTGGCTGATTTCATGAATGGAGGATGAGTTTTCTTTATTTTAGGTTACCATCATTAGGGTACTGCATGTACATAACTGGTTCACATAGTGGCAATCGGCATTGAATTCTTAATTTTGTAATTTTTTTATGTTATCATTATTGTTATTAGAATAGCTGTCTGCAAGTTTAATTTTCTTTCTTAATTTCTGGTTAGATTATTACAAGTGATGGCTGCTGCTTCTGAAAGTACCACTGAGGTTTATCCACCCGGTAAGCTGAATCTACTTAAGTGTTTGATAATCCGTATTTATTTATTTATTTATTTTTAAATTTTATTTTAATGAAGTCCATTTATTTAGTTTGTATCTTCAATTTCTTTTCAAATCTTGCTAGAAATTCAGAAGCTTCTCAAAGAGCACTCCAAGTACCAAGATGCTCTTTCAATTGCATTCGCGGCATGTCAAGCCCGATTCCAAGAGAAAACAGAACAAAACCGTGTGGCTTTTGAAGAGGAGTTATCTTCCATGAGTAAATTGTATTCTGGACTTGCCACTATAAGAGAAACTTCAGACGGGGAACTAAAAACATTATAGCGAAAGAGAAATGTCTCTTTGTGCAGAATTGGCTAAGAAGGTTCCAAACATCGAAGAAATGTCACAGTTTTGTGAATTTACCTTTGATCAAATAATGATGATTAGACGTGTGATTGAAAGTACTCTTGCGCAAGCAGAAAGGCGCAAGAGGATAGCTAATTATGATCCAAAAACAGCTGATGCAGTCAAGGTATAGACAAATTCACTTGAACATTCTAATTGAATAAGCATATACAAGGAAATAAGAACCTCAAAGTTGTATATGCATGCAGTTGTCCTTAATTTTGAGATTGGTGTCTTGCGTAGGTACTATTTGCTAAAATCAAACCGCCGGAACTTGGTCATATACTCAAGGTAGAGATACAAGCATTTGCTCTTATATTTTTCTATTTGTTTTCCTACAATTCCCTTTATAGATGAATGTTGGTATCTTTTTCGTCAGGTACCATTAGAGCTGGCGGAAAAACTGAAGGAGAACTTACAAACAACATCCAACGATCCTCAAGAACCTTCTGAAGTGCTCGAGGTAATATATTTATATTACATTCAAACTTTTATCTGCTTTGGTATCTCTAAACTCATTGGAAATGAAAATGAAGGACCTAGAAGCAACCGTGGATTCACGAGAACCGGCTCAAATAATTGAGGTAATATATCTGTTGATATTCAAATCTTCTTGTTTGTTTTTCTATCTGCTTAGAAGTAGAAAAAGGTATCTGTAACCAATAGTGAACTCTATTCAGCCTAAACAAAACTCCCAGCTTCTTTTTAGATTGTGAATAAGGATTTATGGCCTCAAATTTTTTAAGTATTTCGTGTGCATTAACAAAACTTATGCTATTGTTTGAAGGATATCCTTGGTAAATTACAATGTATCCCTACCAAGATCAAATACCATAGTGAACGTGCTCGGGGTTGTTATAGATTGCTTCGAAAAGTGGACTATTTTATTAGTGTCTTGGATTCTTGGTTGAAAAGAGAGAAGATAATTAGACAAGAGGAGGAGGACGCCAAGAAGGAAAGAGAGGAGAACATAATTAGACAAAAGGAAGACGCCATCAAGAAGAAAAGAGAGGATAATATAATTAGACAAAAGGAGAACGCCACCGAGAAGGTTAGTTGTCATTGATACTTGTAATGTTGTTTGATAAATTCTGAATAGAGTATGATAGTTTTTTGTTGTTGTTGCTGAAGTTGTTTGGTTTCTGAGATGAGAATTTTTTGTGATAGGAAATTGGGGATAGAGCTATTAGAGTGGACTATGGACCAGCTCCACCTAAGGAAGATTTCCAGTCGAGAGGACCTCGAGGAGGTGGAGGCGGTTCTGATTCATCCAAAAGGTTATACGTAGGTAACCTTTCATGGAATGTTGATGATCAAGCGCTTGAGAGTTTGTTCAGTGAGCAAGGAAAAGTATTGGAGGCCAGAGTTGTGTATGACAGGGAGACTGGTAGGTCAAGGGGTTTCGGGTTTATCACTTACGGCTCAACCGAGGATCTCAACAATGCACTTTCATCCTTAAATGGCGCTGTAAGTGTTATCTAAAGAACCTCTTACATCCTTCCGTTTCGTATTAATGTAGTCGTTCTAGTTATTTTGAGTTTTGCTAAGTTGATGGTCGATGATTTCATAGAATTTAAGTAGAGCTTCAAATTGTTCTTACCTTGCATCTTTTTGTGTACAATATAACAGGACTTGGATGGCAGAAATATTCGAGTATCTGTGGCTGAAGAGAGGCCAAGGCGCTTTTGAACACATCAGATTTTCACATTCTCCATTAAGAAAATGCCTCTTGGCATAGTTTTGAAACCTTGCTTTTCCCAGTAACTTGCTTGTATATCAAATAGGCGTGTAAGCCGAACACCCTACACCTGCCTGTGGGAGTGATTCGAACCAAAGATCTGAGTATTTACTAGGCCCCTTGCATTTGGCCCTAGACTGTGACGCATGTAAATATATCTGTTAATATTCAAATTTTTTCATTTTTTTTTTCTACTTGCTTAGAAAATCAAATTGTGAACACTATTCAGCCTAAACAAAACTCTCCGCTTCTTTTTAGACTGTGAATAAGGATTTATGCCCTCAAATTTGTTGATTTTTTCATGTGAACTTTTGCTATTGACCCAGTGTTGCTCTTCTGCTTTTTTGAGTATTCCACTTGTTAGTTGGAGGACTAGAAAGCTGATGAGTTGCAACTATGTAATGGATGTCGAAGAATATAGCATGATCATGACTCTTTTGATCTGGGCTAAGGTTCACATATTCTTGAATACCAGAGCAACGATCACATGTTCTTGAAAAACTGCGGGAGAAGCATGCAAGGGAATGGATATTGGAGATGGAACCCTACGGTGCTGTTATTGTTCGTAACTGTGCATTGGTCTTGATCGGCCATGACATTGTTCGGAGAAGTACAAAACCAACTGCCTCTTGTGAAATGCCACTCACACTCTCATGAGTAGCATCTCTAGATTAGACAACTATAGAATGTGCACTTGTGCTGCTATACAAGCCCACGGAACTCAATAGGGAAATTAAGGCCCATATATTTTTTTCTTGATTTGAAACAGGCAGATACGCCGTACATATCTTAGGACAATTTGAATGAGCGTGCAGTGGTCAATATATTATCCTAGAAACCCTAGGAGCCTAGCACCTCCCTGTCTGGCTAGCCGGCCTAACTCTCTGTATTATCTAATCCATCTGTCAAGAGCTGGTTCCTATTTACGATAGCTATGTCAACCTTTACATCTACTAGCTACCTCTTTTGGGCGTGCCTATGTTAGGTCACATGATTTGATGTTGTTATCTAAAATCTATGTGGTTTATGACCTGCAATAAAATTAATTTTCATTACTACCTCAATGATAATGTGATTATGATTTATACCTGAACAAAAATATGGAAGAACAAACGAAAGAAATTTGATAAAATAGTACAACAATGCCAGTTGCACGAATATACACCAAATACGATGTGCACGCGTGTATAAGTATCCAATAATAAACGAAACTGATATATATCACCCACTTATCGTATCATGCATGTATTAGTTAATCGAATAGTAATGGAACCCCTGCTAATCCCAATTCATGAATCAATGGCTAAGAACGATGCCACTTAATGGGGGAAGGGAGTGGAGAAATGAGTGCGGTAAATGTAGCCGCTTCGAATAATAAAGGACGAGCATAGAAATATCTGATATGGAACAGACAACTAGCCTTCATGACAATATTACTTTCTGTTATTTTTTTATTTTATTTTTTGATTTTGTTGTTTGGATTAAGTGGCTCAATTTAGCTAGTAGGATAATTCCTATGGCAATCAACAAATTTCTTTTTTTGTTGAGCCACGTGGATGGACAAACATGTTTTTGCACCATAAGAAACCAAGATAAAACCAACAAATCTGATATTTTAGGGTCCCATTAGTAATTTTATTAATATAAAAATACTAACTAACGGAGAGGTTGTTGGAGAGGTGATAAAACCTTATACTTTTCATTACAAAACCAATAAGCCGGAAAAAGATGGATTGTTCTGTGAAAGAATTTTTGGGGCTATAAAAAGTGGAATTTGTGCCCCTGAAAACTCTCGAGTAATTGGAGATAAAAAATATAATCCGAAATTTTGTGAACAATGCGGAATCAAGTTTGTTGATTCTCGGATACGAAGATATCAAATGAGATACATCAAACTGGCATTCCTAGTAACTCATGTGTGGTACTTGAAACGTCTTCCTAGTTATATAGCGGATCTTTTAGATAAACCTCTTAAAGAATTAGAAGGCCTAGTATACTGCGATGTGCGATTTGATCAAAATTCTTATTTTACAGATTGGGACAAAGAAACTGTCATCCCTTTCACTCCGATTGGGATGCCCTTACTCTGACATGTCCTCGTGATATGAGTAGCATGAAGCTCAGAATTATGGATGTATTTAATACTCCAAAAAAGGGAACTGATCTATGGTCGATTCCGTAACAGAAAAATAGGAATTACTAGTTGTACCTCGTGAAAAAGACTTCTCTCGTAGAATTAGCCGTTCCATTTCTTGTACAAAGAAATTATGTTATAGTAAGCAAATATGACATGGTTACAAGGGCCTATTCATCGCGTATAGGACTTAAGGACATCATGTCATAAACGTCGAGGTTAAGTAGGGTCCTAAAAGATCGAATTAATAAGAGTTGGGTTCAACTGATTATTTAACTAATAAAACAAAGGGACTTTTGATAAAGTGCCCCACTTTTCAATATAGCAAAATAAAGTTTCCTCGTTTTTATGAACTTTTCAAAAGTGCCCCGTTTTTTTTCAAAAAACGGGTAACGGCTGGTTAGGGGGTTAAGTGCCAGCTGGCACCTTACAAATGACATATGCACCCCTCGCACGTGCATCTCACACACGCAACAATAACAGGGGTTGGAAATTCTTCGCACGTGCAACTCACACGGATTCAGGCAACATAACGGCCAGAAAACACGTGGCATGGTCATGTGCACACAAAATGAATGACCATGATTTAGCCGACAAAACAATGACTATCTTCATCTTCTCCACCCTTTAAAAACCAGAGAAGAACCCTAATTCATTCATATCAATCAGACCATATTTTCTTTAAGTTACTCATCAAATTCAAACTTAGAAAACACAAACAAGCATTGGGTGGAGGTCAGAAACAATCTCCAAGTAGTAGCAACATCAAGAATAAGGGGAAAAAAGCCATGATTGATTGTGCAATGCGTGAACAAGGAAATCATGACATACAAGTCTGTCCTTAGTTGTATTCTAGGTGCAAGCATATTCCATGTGTTGGTGTGAGAGCATTACTTAGATCTACAACAACCGAAAACTATGAAAAAATATTCTTCAAGTGCACAATACCTACCTGCAGTTACTTTGAATGGTCTGAAGATGCTTTAGACCACTGTAAAGCCAAGGACATTATGCTACCATCAACAAAAAGTTGTTGTGCTTGTGGAGAAGAAGACCACTGCTACAATGATTGTCCACTGCATAATCAGGTTTGCTTTTCTGCAACCTGTAAATCTAAACTCATACCGAAGATGTGCAAAAATCAACACAATAAGAACATTGCTTATGTTGCCTGTCAGGATTGTGAATCTTTTAGATGGGCTTCAGATGCCCTCTTCATTGCTGCAAAAGACAAGGTTAGAGAATCTGCAACCCAAATGGTTGTCATGTGTAAGCAATTAGAAAAAAACCTTCATATGTAATATGTAAGAAGTTGATTTAGGAAATAAATATTACTACATTTCATATCTTGTTATAACAAAAGATGTTCAAACAAACCAAAGTTCACAACTAGTCACATTCTTACAATAACTTAAAGTTCACAGATTAACCATTCATAAAAGACATTAAAAAAAAAGGAAACTGCAACTTTAGTCTTTCTTTGCTTGCTAGGTTTCTTTGTATTTCCTTTAGGATCTGTCATAGTTTGGTTCACTGTTTGTTTAGCAGATCTAACATTTCTGAAATTTTGAGAAATTTTCTGCCTCTTAGTTCCAACTGGTTTTGAAGTAGATGCACCTGGAGTATCATATGATTTCCTCTTCTTAGTTCTTGAAGAGGTTGCTGCAGGTGTATCAAAGCTTGTTAGAGTTGCACCATCAACTTGAGTTCTTTGTCTTGGTGCTTTAGAGTTCTGTCCAACAACACCACCAGCACATCCCCTACTGTTGTGGCCTGAAATCCCACACATGCGGCATTTATAGAATCTGGGATGTGGTGGAGGTTCATCATATTCCCACCTTCTTTCAACTCTAGGCCTCCCTGTTTTCCTGCCACTTCTAAGAGGGTTTAGCTCCATCTCTACCTGCAACCAAACAATAATGAGAAATGAAACCCTAAAGGAATCCTTATATGTTATATAAAGAAGAATATTGTGAATATTAAATGTACAACTACCAAGAAAGTGCTTCTTTACTGGTTTCATATGTGGTTCATATGTGGTTCATATGTGCTGCCACAGAGTAGTAATGAGAGCAGTACTTGCACAACAACAAAAGTAAATGGTTAACAATAACAAAAGTAAATAGTTAACAAGAGCACAAGACAAACAAACAAATTTATAAGTTGGGTGAACTTACTTATGCCATTTTGGTCTGTATCCTTTCAATGCACAGACTACATGTATGCATACAAACCCTCTCAGCTGCCATTGAAGACAAGAACATTCTTCCAAATTAATAGTGAAAACAGAATTGTGAACAGATGTAACTTCATATAATTTCCCAAAAACACATGGATTAACATGAAAAGGACCAACTAACTTGCACATATTCTTTATCAACTTCATTGCCTTTGGAACCAATCCTTCATCTGGCCATTTTTCAGCCTCTTGCCTCCTTTCATGCCATTTAACATTCACCAACTGACTATAAAGCATTCCAATTTTACAGATAGGTTTGTCCCTAATGTCTGTGATCATTGCATTAAAAGACTCACTAAAATTGTTATTCAAGTGTTCACATTTACTTGTATCATCAAAAAAGGCTCTTGACCAAGACTCAGGACCAGCAACCAAAAGGTATTAATGTGCTGCTGGATTTTCCTCCTTCAAAGCATACATGTGTTGCTGCATATAACACTCAAAAATGTTTACGTATGATAGTTAAATATTATAATAAAAAATGGAAGTAACTTGGGAATATACCTTACCTGGTAATGATGAATTTTGTATGCTTTGGCAGCATTCCACAATGAGTTGTTCAAAATTTTCCCTTTATAGTACTTTTTAAAGTTCTTATACAAGTGTCTGTAGTGTATTTCATAAAAATAAATATCAATAAACCTAAAAAATCATAAGATGCAGTGAACATACAAAAAAACTAAGGAATCAACATACCTCCAACAATATATGTGAGGCATACCAGGAAATACAGCAGGAACAGCTTCAAGTAAGCCTTTCTGCCTGTCTGAGATGAAGGTAAGAGGCATAGGATGACCATCTATTGCTGACTTCAAATCAATGATGAATTGGGTCCAGTTCTCAATGGTTTCAGACTTGCAAACACAAATTCCCAATGGAATTAATCTGTTTCCTGCATCTAATCATGTTGCAGCAAGTAATACACCTCCATGCTTACCAGTTAGATGGCAAGCATTAAACCCAATAATATTCCTGCAACCTTGCTACCCCAAAGCTAATAGTCATGGTCTCAAATGCATTGTCAGACTTGCAGTAAGAAAAGTCTGCAACATCGTCCTTGTCCTTGTTACTTACCATCTTACAAAAGGTTGAAACCATCTTAAAACTGTCTTCATAGTTTCCATGCATGTATTCCAATACTAATATCCTAGCCTTCCATGCAGAATGGTAAGGAATATTAGTCATGTGAGAAACTTTAAAATCCTCTTTAATCTGTCTTGGTTTTGGAATCACTTTCTTGGCACTGTGCTTCAACTTATCTATTACAACATCAGCAACATACCTTGGATCTGCATATCTATTTCTACCCTCAAAATTTCCTAACTTTCCTGATTTTAAAGGTAGACTCTTTCTTAACTCTGGATGCAAACACAAACCAATTGCAGTTACATTCTTTTCTATTTGGACACCAAACCCTAAGTCTTTTCTTATCACTTTTTTTTTACTTTGTATTCATGCTCTTCATATACACAATGGGCTCTAAGATGCCTTTGAAATGCCTTTTTATTAGGAAATAATGTACCTACCACCATCTGTGAGGGGTCAAGAGGTTCATCATGTTCTTGATCTGGGAACAGTTCTTCCTCTTCTTTTTCAATAACTTCTTCCTTAGGGTAGTTCATTGCCCTCTCAGCTTTAAAATTCTTGAACCATTCAGGATCATCATCTTTCATCTCAGCAGTACCTACAACAACAACAAAAATGAGTTAGTACAAGCAGTGTAACAAAAGTGAGTTAGTACAATAACTTCTAACTGTTACCTTTATTATCTTTTCCCTTATCTCCTTGTTCAATAACTTAATCAGGGAAGTTCAATGCCCTCTCAGCTTTAAAGTTCTTGAACCATTCAGGATCATCATCTTTGTTCTCAACATTACCTAAACAACAACAACAGGCATAAGTTAGTTCTTATTCATAATAAGGCAACCAAAAACAATAAAGTAATAATGTATAACAGTTACCTTCATCATTTTTTTTCTTCAACATCATCACTTGAATCACCAATATCTTCTCTTGCATCATCATTTTAATCAACACTATCTTCTTCTGAATCATACTCCATACAATCACTATCTTCATCACTATCATATATTGGTGCAGCATCAGGTTCCTCTACATGGTGGCACTCATCCTCACAAATGTTCTCAAGTTCAATAACATAGTCATCAGCTTGACAAGCTCCCATTTCTATATCTAGCATTGTTAGAGCATTGTGCGGTCGAACTCACATGCGTTGCTATCTCAAGTATGTTTGTCAAGTTTAGTTGTCAAAACTATATGTCTTGATTTCTAGACTACTTATAGCTAAGTCTCGGTTTAGGACAGTTTAGTGTAGTTGAGCTCCAGACTCCATGGCGATCATCTTACGAAGAAGAAGAACTATTCAAGGAACCAGTGGAACTTCATCCGACTAAAAGGTATGTGGAGACTTGAACTTATATATCACTCAAAAGTATATCTACTCTATCTCCTACTCTTGAGACAAAGTCGTATAAGTATGATAGTTTTCATACATACACATTTGCTATTTCGAGCCGAGTTTACTCGCCTATCTTTTTATCGAAATATGTGTTGGTAAGCTTTCGCTTTAACCACTTTTCATCTTTACCCGTGATGAAAGTCATGATGACATTTCAATCTTGAAAATAGCTTTGATGACGATAGTTGTGAATGACGACTGTTATAACATTATAGAAAAATGTTTCAATGATTGAAATGTAGAGTTGAGATTATGCAACCAACTATGGATATAAGCATATATAGTGTGTTCGCACATTAGTGTATAAATCCATGTGCCGGAAACCAAGTGTGTGCACATGTGTGCATACGGTATTGGTGAAGGATACAGGTTGAGTACGCGTACCCGTGAAAGTTTTCGAACTGAAAATTTCTTCTGAGTTTGTAAGTTTGCAAACTGTTAAACCAGTCACCTTAGGTACGCATACCCGTACGCGTACCCACGGAAGTTTTCGAACCGAAAATTTCTGCTGAGTTTGTAAACTCAAATCCGATAGCTATGGTACACGTACCTGTACCCAAGCTGGTTATATTTCTCAAATCGGAAGTTCATAAACTTAAACAATAAATCAATAAGGAATGCAGTCTTTGCAAACCGTGGCTATATTGTTCATGGATTGATTCAAGTGAATTAACCGATTTTGTTTCAATTGTGTCTATTCATAAAGACCTAAGCAATTGAACAACTCTTCAACTAGTTCTTATGAGTCATTTGAACTAGTTATGAGAAAGATGAATACAGTTAATATGAAAGTGCTCATATGGCTAACCATTGGTTAATTATTTGTGAACCAACTAAGTGTACACGTTTAGGTACGGTTACTCAAACCTAAATGAAATACATTTCATTTGTGTGTGACAAGCTGAGTTTCGATCTAACGGTTGAAAGATATTAGCTTGGTTAAATCAGGTTTTTCATCTAACGGTGAATATTGAATGATTTGTTACTAAGGTAACTTGGATTGTTAACCCTGATTTGAAAACTATATAAAGGAGACATCTAGCAACTGGAAAAACTAATCCCCACAACTCATGTGTGATACTAGTTGGTTTTGATAGAGTCGATTCTCCGTTAACCTTAGGTTTCTTCTCGAGACCCTGTAGGTTAATGACTGAAAGACTTCATTGGGATTGTGAAGCCAGACAAAACTACTTCTCTTGTAGTTGAGCGTTCTGACCTTGCCATTTTCTATCGTACGAGTTCAATTGAATAATTGACTTGAGATTATATCTCCGATAGGGAAAGATAAAAAGAAATCACAAACATCTTCGTCTCATCGTTTGTGATTCCACAATATCTAGTTTCGCTACCATACGATTTAGATTATTGTGAGGTGATTGATAATACTAGGATGTTCTTCAGGAATATAAGTCCGGGTTATCAATTAGTTCCTGTTCACCTTGATTTTATCATAAGATGAAACAAAACTCATAGGTTTATCTGTGGGAGACAGATTTATCTATCATCATAGACTTTTCTGTGTGATACAGATTTGTTTATTAAAGTCTTCGACTTTGTGTCGTAGCAACTCTTGGTTGTGAGTGAGATCAGCTAAGGGAATCAAGTGCGTAGTATCCTGCTGGGATCAGAGACGTAAGGAGCGCAAATATACCTTGAATCAGTGTGAGATTGATTAGGGTTCAACTACAGTCCAAACCGAAGTTAGTTTGTAGTAGGTTAGTGTATGTACCTGCTTAATACAGTGTGGTGTTCAATATGGACTAGGTCCTGGGGTTTTTCTGCATTTGCGGTTTCCTCGTTAACAAAATTTCAGGTATCTGTGTTATTTCTATTTCGCATTATATTTTTTTGTATAATTGAAATATCACAGGTTGTGCGTTAGATCAATCAATTAGAATATCCAACCTTTGGTTGTTGATTTAAATTGATTGACACTTGTATATTGGTCTTTGTTACCATCCAAGTTATCTCTCTAGTATTTGATAAAGACTCGCAGATTTCCATTTGCTTGAGTATAGATCAAATCGAGAGATCGAGATATTAACTCTTTGATATACTTTTATCTAGATTGAGTCTGACTGTCTAGTTGATTCTCTAGAAAGTATATTGGATTTAGTCCATACAAATTGCTAATCGAAATATTGGGTGAGGTTGTTAGGCCCCCTCTTTTTCAATTGGTATCAGAGAAGGAAAACACGTTCAAGACCTCAAAATTCTGTGTTTGTAGCGATCTGAATCTATGGACAGAGGTGTTATCTCCATTAACGTACCACTAGTATTCGATGGCTCAAACTACTTATGGTGGAAAATTGATATGCGATCTTTTCTTCAAGCGCGTGATATTCAATCATGGGTATATGTTGTTAATGGATATGATGCTCCCGTTGTGGCAATAGGTAACACTACTGTTCCAAAGAATATTGGTGAATATGATGCTGCTGAGATACTTGCTGCAAAGCAAAATTCCGACGGTTTGAATGCCACCATACATGCCATTACCCCAAATCTTCAGCACCATGTGTCAAATTACACTAGGTCTAAAGATGCATGGGATATCTTAGAAACCATATTCGAAGGAAATACCAGTGAAAAGGAAGCCAGAATTCAAAACCTAAATTCCGATTGGGAAAACATTCGTATGGAAGATAAAGATTCATTTGATGAGTTTAATCACAAAGTGTCTGAAATTGTTAATGCATCTTTTGCATTGGGTAAGACTATTCCTGAAAAGGACATTGTGATGAAAATTCTCAGATCGTTGTCATCTAGATACAATTCTAAGAAGCATGCCATCGTTGAGGGAAATAACCTTGATACTATTTCCAAAAATACTCTGGTTGGAAAGTTAAAGATTTTTGATCTTGAAATGCAACAACGAGAGAAACATCATTTGGTAGTAAACTCTATTACCACATCTGATAAGAAATCTCGCTGCCCAAAAGTGATTGAAAAAAATGAGAATAGATTTAATTCATCTCTTTCATTGTTCATGCAACAGTTGAAAAAGACACTCAGACAGAGTAAAAGAAAGTCTCAAAAGAAAAATATCTCAATCAAAAAGGGGAATAATAAAGATCAAAAGAATCATGAAAATAAGTCTTGTTTAAAGTGCTACAGAAGTGTTGATACTTCAAAAAACTCTGATGAGGAGGTTAATGAGTTAACAAAGTCTTGGATAGCTACTCTTGACTACTGTCCGGAGGAAGAAATCTGTGTAAGTTCCTTTAACTTTTTTGTTGACAGTCACATGTGTCCTCCAAACAGCCCCGTCCACTCCGAATTACTCGATCCTATCCCTTCAAAAGAAGAAAGTCTAATGAAAAGGATTGAATATTTTGAAGATCAACTGGATGTTCCGAGACATGAAATTGCAAGCATTCGCAATAGTGATTCCCATAAGAAATACCATCCCTCAATTATTTCTTCTCAGCAAATCATGTCTGACTCTATATCTAATGAAAATGATGATATAGAAAATCACAAGATTGTCTCAATTGATTCAAATTCTGATATCTTGTGTGTTGATCAGGATCATCAAGATAACAAGCACAAAAAATGAAGAGATTATCTCCTCAATCAAAACATGCTCGCAAAAGAGGAAAAATAAATCTTCCATATGTATTATTAAAAGTACGAAAGAGATTTCTAAGGCCACTCATAGCCTTCAAAGACCAACAAACAGAGTTCTCAACACTGCTCTAAGACAAATGAGCAAAACTCTCAATTCTGTTCACACAAGGGGAGAACGGGATCAAGAGATAAATACACCCTTAAGATGGAGACCTCCCAATCCTGTTCTGGATCGGGAGATGCTTATTCTGTAGTGAGAATATAAGATGGTTCTTGTACCCTCTGTTTTCTACAAGAACCATATCCTACTAAGAGGATGTATTTCTGTACTTAGTCTGGTTCTTATCTCTGTTTAGTTTGGTTAAAAGCATTTATAAACGGTTCCTTCTAAATCGTTTCCTTGCACCTACCCTTGACTTAGGGTTTTAGTCAAAATACTACTTAGAATATCTTATTCCTTAAGAAGAATTCTCTTCCCTTGAAGGTTGAGCATTTCATTTTTCTCTTCCGCCATGTCTTCTTGCAGTCTCTCAAGAAAAGAGAGTGATGCGTGGATTGTTTTGTTTCCATCTAAGAAGATTCATTTCGAATCATCAGATAATGAGTTATGCTCAGACAAGCGTGATGTATCTTTTGATGGAAATCCATCTGTATCCCAGTTTGAGAAACTCTCCTTGACCATGCATATCGTTTTGGAACAAGTAAGTGCTCTGAAAAACGAATTGGTTTTATCATCCAAGAAACTGGAAGAAAAGATTGAAAATCTTGAATCAAGGATTGATCTAATTGAAGATGAGATTGATGAATATAGGGAAATATGAGAAGAATTCTGAAAGTAAGTGAAATTTTATTTTTCCAGGAAACTTCTTATGAGAATTTTTATTCTTGTTTTTATTTAAGAAGAATAACTAGGGTTTGGAATAGCCATTATTGTGAGTACACATAGCGATGTCCAACGTTTTCATATTGCAATGTTTTTAGATTTATTTATTTAAATTCTAAAGTGATTTTGAAGATGATGTTTGCAATATTAATCTTTATGGTTTTATATATTGCAATGTGTTATGGGATATGTGTGTTTACGTCCGTGAATTTTTATTGTCCCATACGATGTCAAAAGTTATCTCTTTCATATGTCGATATGCAAGTATTGATACAAGATCGATGATCTTTGGCAAACAAAAGTTAAGCCTATTATATCAATTATTCGATGGACGACAGGTTAAAATTATGTCTATTATATGTCGTTATGCAAATAGTGATGAAGATAGAATGAGTCTTTGTATGTTCCGTAGTATTGATCTTCCCTGATCCATATTTTATGTATATACTGTGCGGCTCCATAAGTGTTCTTATGTGAGAATTTCCAACTAGACTAATCATAGATTCGTTTGTGATTAATTTGGTTGTGTATTCCGATTAAATTAATCACGGGTCCTCTTGTGATTAGTTTGATTGAGATTTTTTGGATACAAAATCATTTCCTTATGGTTTTTCGTGTCCAAAGAAATCCTTATTTTCTTGTAAAAGTAAGGTCGCTCTTGTTGTTCTTTCGGGAATGACATTAAATGGGGGAGAGTTCTTTTGAACTTGCACTTAATTTCCATATCTTTGTAGGGAGTGCTGCTGTGGAATATTTTAGGGGTTATCTTGTATCTTTATAAAATCCTTCATGCATTTAGCTTTGGCTATATGATTGCATCTAAACAAGTTGATGTGTACTTTTCTTTGGTCTTGAAACATCTCCGTGGAAATTTCATTAGGATCCCGTTTTCGTACCTTTGCCAATTTTATTGACAAAAAGGGGGAGAATTAATATGTAGTTCACACTACTACATATGGTTTACGTGTTTTACGGATCATTATGTAAGGGGGAGTGGTTTTCATGTTGAGATAAAAGTATTGGCTGGGGGGGGGATACATATCACCATAGTATTTTTGTCAAAGTTGTGATGTAAGAACTTTGATACTGTGTAATAATACTATGACATTATATAACAAAGATCGAGAACTTAGGTTTTCTCATTGTTATGGCTACGGATCTTCAACAACTATGATGCTGAATTGAACATCTATGGAATCATGGGAGTACTTGGAAAAGACAAAGTTTTCGAGTAATGTTGAAGCACCAAGGAGATCAAGCATGTGGACGAGGAGCTACAAAGTTTTATTTATTTTGTAATCATATGTATTGATAGTTTTGCCACTACAATAGACAAAGGGGGAGATTGTTAGAGCATTGATCGGTCGAACTCGCATGCGTTGTTATCTCAAGCATGTTTGTCAAGTTTAGTTGTAAAAACTATATGTCTTGATTTCTAGACTACTTATAGCTAAGTCTCGGTTTAAGACAGTTTAGTGTAGTTGAGATCCAGACTCCATGGTGATCATCTTACGAAGACGAAGAACTACTCAAGGAACCAGTAGAACTTCATCCGACTAAAATGTATGTGGAGACTTGAACTTATCTATCACTCAAAAGTCTATCTACTCTATCTCCTACTCTTGAGACAAAGTCGTATAAGTATGATAGTTTAATACATACACATTTGCTATTTCGAGCCGAGTTTACTCGCCTATCTTTTTCTCGAAATATGTGTTGGTAAGCTTTCGATTTAACCACTTTTCATCTTTACCCGTGACGAAAGTCATGATGACGTTTCAATCTTGAAAATAGATTTGATGACGATAGTTGTGAATAACGACTATTATAACATTATAAAAAAATGTTTCAATGATTGAAATGTAGAGTTGATATTACGTAACCAACTATGGATATAAGCATATATAGTGTGTTTGCACATTAGTATATAAATCCATGTGCCCGAAACCAAGTGTGTGCATACGGTATTGGTGAAGGAGACAGGTTGAGTACGTGTACCCGCGGAAGTTTTCGAACCAAAAAATTTCTGCTGAGTTTGTAAGTTTGCAAACTGTTAAACCAGTCACCTTAGGTACACATACCCGTACGCGTACCAACAGAAGTTTTCGAACCGAAAATTTCTGCTGAGTTTGTAAACTGAAATCCGGTAGCTATGGTACACGTACCCGTACGCATACCCAAGCTGGTTATATTTCTCAAATCGGAAGTTATGAACTTAAACAATAAATCAATAAGGAATGAAATCTGCAATGAGTGGCTACATTGTTCATGAATTGATTCAAGTGAATCAAACCGATTTTGTTTCAGTTGTGTCTATTCATAAAAACCTAAGCAATTGAACAACTCTTCAACTAGTTCTTATGAGTCATTTGAACTAGTTATGAGAAAGATGAAAATGGTTAATATGAAATTGCCCATATGGCTAACCAATGGTTAACCATTTGTGAACCAACTAAGTGTACATGTTTAGGTACGGTTACTCAAACCTAAACGAAATACATTTCATTTGTGTGTGACAAGCTAAGTTTAGATCTAACGGCTGAAAGATATTAGCTTGTTTAAATCAGGTTTTTCATCTAATGGTGAATATTGAATGCTTTGTTACCAAGGTAACTTGGATTGCAAACCCTGATTTAAAAACTATATAAAGGAGACATCTAGCAACTGGAAAAACTAATCCCCACACCTCATGTGTGATACTAGTTGGTTTTGCTAGAGTCGATTCTCCTTTAACCTTAGTGTTGATGCTGGTTTTTAGCTTAGGGTTAAAATTGTAAAACCTTGCATCTTATGTGACGTCACTCTGTAAGGAAACGGAGCCATGAGTGTTAACCTCTCCACTGGCATATTTATTGAGCCATTCAATATATTTACATGAAATTTATCCAGACTGGCGCATGTAGCAACCATCCCAGATGTTCTGTAAATTTTGGCGTCTTGCCTATATTCGCTTAAGATGAGTTTCTTCGAATGCTTTCTATGCTATGTTCCCCGGCTGAACCCTTAATGTTGATATTGCATGACAATTTGTGTTCACTCGCAGCAGAGTAGCACGAATTTCCAAATATCAAGGATAAGGTCTTTGCATAAGGTATTCAATCAGAAAGCATGTTGTTCTCTGGCAATGAACTTCGAGAACTCTGTGTCAACACATAAAATTCAATCAATTACTTTTGCTCCTTGAACAGTATACCAGACCTTGCTTGTCGAAAGTAAGCCTAGGCAAACTAGGAAATTAATCCTCCATGGATTAGTAGGTGCAAAACCTTGCCCAGAATCAGAAAACAGGGAGCCGCAGCAGCAAAGGGAGGCATGGCCATGCCTTAGGCCAGCTGGCGCCACTTGCCATTGGACACGCCCCATCCTAAACCGGCCCTATTTCCCTCGACCAATCAGGTCGCTTTAAACTCGCCACACGCACATAAGTTGTGGCTGGGCCCATGCTTGCTGGCCCGATTTCCCATCGACCAATCAGGTCGCTCTAAATCCACCACAATCACACCAGAAGTGTAGCCACACCAATGCTTGGCCGGACCCTCTCCTTCCTACCGACCAATCAGGTCACTTTAACATGTGCCACAAGCACTAGAGATGTGGCCACGCCTTATGTTTGGTCGGCCCCTTTTCTTGACCAATCAAGTCGCTCTAAACTCGTCACCATACATTAAAAGCCAAACGCACCATGCCGCGCCACCATACTAACTTGCAAGCCAAACACGCCCTGCCACAACAACATATTAATCGACATGCCAACATGCCACTCTGCCGCAGTAACATGCCACCAAGCCCTAACTTTGGCCACGACGCCAACTCCTAGCCTTGGCCACGCCTCCAAGCCCTAACTTTGGCCACGACGCCAAATCCTAGCCTTGGCCACGCCTCCAAGCCCTAACTTTGGCCACGACGCCAAATCCTAGCCTTGGCCACGCCGACAAGCCCTAATTTTGGCCACGGAGCCAAATCCTAGCTTTGGCCATGCCACAATGCCATGGGCGTGTCCATGCCACAACGTCACAGGCGCGGCTATGCCATTATGCCATTAACAGGTGCCAACAGAATATGGTCATAATCAACGGACACCCTCTCTCCTGAATTACAATCTCATCCATCCAAGTTCTCCACCGAACTGACAGACTTGTGATAAGTTTCAGGCGACCAACTGCCTAAATCTAGTGGTCATGGCTACGCCATGCACCACCATGCCACTGGCATGCACGAGCCATGCCACATTGCCACTGGCGTACACCAAAACGTCACCGCTCCATTATCAGGCGCCAACACAAGGTAGCCATAATCAACGACTACCTTCCTTCATGAGATGCGATCTCAGCCATGTGGCAAGTTTTAGGCGACTAGCCAAAACGAGCTAATAGCATTACGTGCTATTTTCCTCCGGTAAGTCCCTTGACTTTGACTTTCCACACGTAGCAAAGTGCTACATGTTTTCCACGAAAACACTCGAGACATCAAACATGTCACAAACTTGGGGATGCTCATCAGGGTATTGGTCTGGCGGTTTACAGCGTGCGGCGTGCAATGCGCCCGTTACAAGAAAGTGTCATGAAGCAGGACAATTAGTTGTGGTAAAAAGTAACGGTGTAAACGAATTCACTTCCTTCATCATGGAAGCATAATGACCGACGGTTATACGTTACTCTATTCTTCCACCACTCGATCGTTTCCACTTCCTATGAGACCAGGGTACGTTTCAATATGACTTGTATAAATAGGTTTCACCTATTTTCACCAAAAAAAAAGTTTTTGGTCGGCAACAACACAGTATGTTGAAATCACCTGGTAGCTTTCCATTCTGCTAGCCAGTTCTACTTTCAGATACAAGTCATAAACAACCACTCCTTCAGAATCAACGATTCTGGTCTCAACACTCTCTTCGCTTCCCTCCCTAAGACCAACCCTTCTCCTTCACTTTATGACCGAAGCAAGCTTGGAACGACCATTTCTTGGTTTAGGCCAGGATTGTACAAATTGATTTCTCAAATCAAAAGTACTCCCGTGCAGTGCATTGTTTAAGGTTTAGATTTGTTTCTCACCCACACACCCAAAATTACCAAAACCAGCAGAAATAGTTTTCCCCCACAAACAATTGGCGACCACAGTGGGAGATTAATCTCTCGGCCGTAATACCAATTTCCAATTTCATTTTTTCCATCCCGATCTCAAGATGGTAGAACTCAGGTCCGGATCAACAACAAACCCTGAAAACACTAGCGCTGAGATTACTCTTGGTATTAATGTTTCTTCCAGTGGAATTAATACGCCACCTGTCAACACCAGCGGCGCGCAAAATGTTTCTTGAAGTGTGACACCTACAACAGTCACCAGAGCCGCTGCTACTCTACCATCAGAACGAGAGACTGGGGGAGCCAGAGGAAGCCAATCCCTTATTACCATTGCTGATTTGATGGAAATACAAGAAGTTTTTGCTAAGGCTCATACATACATGGCCACAACTCAAAAGGAGCGAAACAATGAACATTTGAATGATTAGTCAAGGGATTCAGCATTCGGGCGTTAGATTGTCATAAACCAAATGTGACCGAATATTAATTGGTGGAGTTATGCATTAATGCTTTCTAGGGACTCTGTTCACAAAACCATGTAATCTATGACGGAGCATGTGTGTGAGACTTTTTATTTCTCCAAGGTGCAGCGCCGAGATATATTTTCAAGCTCTCAGCCGTGTTGCATTGGCGCTTCGAACTTTGCTCCAGGAGCCGCTCCGCTTCAACGTTCTCTCGAGAAGCTGCTCCGCTTCAACGTTTCGCTCCAGGAGCCGCTTCAACGTCTCACCTCTAGAAGCCGCTCCTCTTCAATTTTTCGCTCTAGAAGTTGTTCCGCTTCAACGTTTCACTCCAGAAGCCGCTTCAACATTTTCTCCAGAAGTCGACACTCCTCCCTATCAAGGATCGTAATCGCAGCCAGCCAAGGTTCGTAGTTGTGGCCACTTTTTGATCCATCCCGCCAAACCTCGTGGTCGTGGGCAGTTTACTCGCTTACGCATCCAGCCAATCCCTTTGCCTCCATGGACGCCCATGCAATTTCAGGCAACCTATTTTGGTTCTCACGACGATGTAGTCTCTTCCAATCACATCTGCTGCCAAGAACTGTTGCTGCTCGTTTGTCAGAGCTTTACCATAGCAACAACCACTATAAAGGTAATCCATACTTCTCCATATTTTAGTTTCACGTGGAAGAAGTAATGTATTCACCAGTACGGATGCAAGATGATATCTTTATCATGGCCAACTCACTGACCATACAAGATAGAAACATGTAAACCACACTTGGGGACTGAGGATCTACACGGGATCCCTTCACTGTCAAAGCTCGGAAGACACGGCCAACCAAAAATCATAGCCACGACAGGGACACCCACCCTTGAAATGTGTAGCGTAAGAATATCATCACCTCTCTATCTAGAAGGCGCCTGCAACACTTTACGAGGCCTCAGCGGATCCCAAGCCTACTCAGAGAAAACATTTTTCTTGAAGAGACAGAGGGAGCCACGATTAGCAACATAACTCCCTCACTTATACCCTTCGTTATCCAGAATGTTCTGTCCATGTGATATTCCAAGCATCCCAGCATCACATCCAGGAGAGTATGATAAGATTGTATCAAATCCCATAGGCGTGGATTCAAGGCGATGCAATTAAAATAGGCTACACTTGGGGACTGAAGCCTCCTTCATGTTTAGAAGCTTAAAACGTAGTCACCACCTTACCAGTGAATGCAGCAGAAGCACATCTTCCACGAGAAAATAGGTTTAGGATAATTACACATGGGGACTACCAGAATGGGATGCCTTCACTTCCCTCAACCAGGTTATTTCTGATTTCAACATCATCACTGTCGAAGTTTTACGAGCCGCAAGAATTTCTCAACATGAAGCCGTACACGCGCATCAAAGACCCCAAAAGTACGCCACATAGATACATTCACATATCCGTCCACGCCATCGGATCTAACAGAAGTATAACTGGGGAATACTCACCGCATCCCGTTCCATGCAATAGTCCAAGATTCAGAAGATGGTTCAAATGATGTCGCTTGGAACGAAGTCCTTAAGACTTGATAGCAACACATCGGCAACGAAACGCTCTCATCTCGTCTACATCACCCAATGGCTCCAGAAGATTTCGACCATGCAAGCATCCACAACATATCGTCACCGCAATCATAAAGTCCATGCACCAAATAACCTAAAATCAAGGATGGACCAATAACGCAACCACAATCTCCAAGATTGGCCCTGACATGATCATTCCCGAACATATATTTCATCCATTTATCCCAAGATCGCAATGGAGTTTGGTAAATTTTGAAATCCACTGGAGAGGTTAGATACTCATTCATCTGGAGTCGGAGCCTTATGGCATATTCTGGAGAAGATCGATGGTACTGTTGGGTGGATACATGCGAGAGCACCTACCTTGAGTTATCCTGGCTTGCCTTGACGTTGATTATAACTAATGGAGATTTCTTTGTTTCCATTAATACTCGTTCTACCACCGCTAACAAATGACGAAGAGGAGCCAGATGCTGCAGATGAAAGCACGGAGCCGGACGAACAACAAAAACAGAAGAGGGTCGATACCCCTTTTCATACAAAGGCAGTTTCTAGAGTTTGAACAGAATAAGGATTCCTTATTGCTCCATGAACGGGAATAGATGAATAGGAGCACCACACTCATGCTCCATAGTCGAACAAGTAGTGTGCCAATATCTCCGCTCCATGACCGAACCATCAGCGCGCCGGCACGAGGAACACCAGTCGCTCAACCTACGAACGCTCCATGGCTCCAGCACTCCGTGGTCAATCCAACTCTCCATGGCTCCAGCACTCCGTGGTCAAGCCAACTCTCCATGACTCTAGCACTCTATGGTTAAGTTAGCACCAACGCTCCAGCATTCCTTGATCCATCCATCAAGTCTTCCAAGTGCCATTTCCATCGTTCCACGAACTGAAGCCATCAGTGCCACCATCACCATTTGAAGCTAAAGTTCTAGCGTTATCATCACCGCTTGGTAGACAAAGTTCCAATGCCATCATCACCGTTTGGTAGCCAAAGTTCCAGCGCTATCATCACTACTTGGTAGCCAAAGTTCCAGTGCCATCATCACCGTTTGGTAGCCAAAGTTCCAGCGCTATCATCACCGCTTGGTAGCCAAAGTTCCAGTGCCATCATCACCGTTTGGTAGCCATATTTACACCATTCTACGGACTGAAGCCAGTTTCACCATTCCACAGACTGAGGCCAGTTTCACCATTCCGCGGACTGAGGCCAGTTTCACCATTCCGCGGACTGAAGACATTTTCACCATTCCACGGACTGAAGCCAGTTTCCACCATTCCATGGACGGAAGCCAATTTCCACCATTTCACAGACTGAAGACAGTTTCTACCATTCCATGGACTGAAGCAAGTTTCCACCATTCCATGACCTAGATAGCGCCATCTTAGCCGTTCAACGCAGCGCCATCTCCACCATCCAAGGAAGCGCCATCTTCCGTTCAAAGCAGCGCGCATCCACTGTTCCACGAATCAGGAGCCAGCCGTGCCATCCCTTCTTCTCCGTGATCTAGTCAGCAAAGTGCCATCCACCGCTTCACGGACCTAGCCAACAACACCGCTCCACGGACCTAGCCAACAGCACCGCTCCACGGACCTAGCCAACAACGCTGCTCCGCGGATCTAGCCAGCAGCACCATTCCATGGATGTAGCCAAGCAAGCAGCGCTGTCCATCATTCATCCATCATTCAAATCCAACAACGCCATCTACCTTTCCTAGCCAACCAGCGCCCGTTCCTCGGACCAATTTTCAATGTCACCTCTGCCGATCAATAGCCAAATCTGCAGCGCTAATGCCAATACCCCATGGCCAAGCCGAATTTATGCAAAACCGCCAATACAAGGATCACGGATTCCTCATGCCTTCCGCCAAAGGTTAGTCGAATTTCCCTGGCGATCTATTCACGTCTTTCCCTTTAGATTTTACTCTTGTCTATCACTATCTCATGCTTACCTCGTAACAACGCCACTATTACGTGCTAAGCAGGGGACTTAATGTTGATGGTGGTTTTTAGCTTAGGGTTAAAATTGTAAAACCTTGCATCTGATGTAACATCACTCTGTAAGGAAACGGAGCCATGAGTGTTAACCTCTCCACTGGCATATTTATTGATCCATTCAATATATTTACATGAAATTTATCCAGACTGGCGCATGTAGCAACCATCCCAGATGTTTTGTAAATTTCGGCGCCTTGCCTATATTCGCTTAATATAAGTTTCTTCGAATTCTTTCTATGCTATGTTCCCCGGCTGAACCCTTAATGTTGATATGGGTCTATGATATGTCCAAATATCAAGGATAAGGTCTTTTCATAAGGTATTCAATCAGAAAGCATGCTGCTCTCTGGCAATGAACTTCAAGAACTCTGTGTCAACACATAAAGTTCAATCAATTACTTTTGCTCCTTGAACAGTATACCAGACCTTGCTTGTCGAAAGTAAGCCTAGACAAACTAGGAAATTAATCCTCCATGGATTAGTAGGTGCAAAACCTTGCCCAGAATCAGAAAACAGGAAGCCGCAGCAGCAAAGGGAGGCGTGGACATGCTTTAGGCCAGCTGGCGCCACTTGTCATTGTCCACTCCCCATCCTAACCGACCCTATTTCCCTCGACCAATCAGGTCTCTTTAAACTCGCCACACGCACATAAGTTGTGGCTGGGCCCATACTTGCCGACCCCATTTCCCATCGACCAATCAGGTCGCTCTAAAGCCGCCACACTCACACCAGAAGTGTAGTCACGCCCATGTTTGGCCGTCCCCTCTCCTTCTTACCGACCAATCAGGTCACTTTAAAATGCTCCACAAGCACTAGAGATGTGGCCGCGCCTTATGTTTGGTCGGCCCCTTTTCTTGACCAAACAGGTCGCTCAAAACTCGCCACCATACATTAAAATCCAAATGCGTCCGGCCGCGCTACCATACTAACTGGCAAGCCAAACGCGCTCTGGCACAACAACGTTTTAATCGGTATGCCAACATGCCACTCTGCCGCAGTAACATGCCTCCAAGCCCTAACTTTGTCCACGACGCCAAATATTAGCCTTGGCCATGCCGCCAAGCCCTAACTTTGGCCACAACGCCAAATCCTAGCCTTGGCCACGCCGCCAAGCCCTAACTTTGGTCACTACGCCAAATCCTAGCCTTGGCCATGCCGCCAAGCCCTAACTTTGTCCACGGCGCCAAATCCTAGCCTTGGCCACGCCGCCAAGCCCTAACTTTGGCCACTGCACAAAATCCTATCCTTATCCACGCCACCAAGCCCTAACTTTTGCCACGACGCCAAATCCTAGCCTTGGCCGCGCCGCCAAGCCCTATATTTGGCCACGGCGCCAAATCCTAGCCTTGGCCACGCCGCCAAGCCCTAACTTTGGCCACGACGCCAAATCCTAGCCTTGGCCACGCCGCCAAGACCTAGCTTTGGCCACGACGCCAAATCCTAGCCTTGGCCACGCCTCCAAGCCCTAATTTTTGCCACGGAGCCAAATCCTAGCTTTGGCCATTCCACAATGCCACAACGTCACAGGCGCGGCTATGCCATTAACAGGTGCCAACAGAATGTGGCCATAATCAACAACCACCCTCTCTCCTGAATTACAATCTCAGCCATCCAAGTTCTCCACCGAACTGACAGACTTGTGGTAAGTTTCAGGCGACCATCTGCCTAAATCTAGTGGCCATGGCTACGCCAGGCGCCACTGGCATGCACAAGCCATGCCATCCATGCCACATTTCCACTGGCGTACACCAAAACACCACCACACCATTATCAGGCGCCAACACAAGGTAGCCATAATCAACGGCTACCCTCCTTCATGAGATGCGATCTCAGCCATCAAAGTTCTCCACTGAACTGACAAACCTGTGGAAAGTTTTAGGCGACTAGCCAAAACGAGCCTAATAGTATTACGTGCTATTTTCCTTCGGTAATTCCCTTGACTTTGACTTGCCTGACGTAGCAAAGTGCTACATGTTTTCCACGAAAACACTCGAGACATCAAACATGTCACAAACTGGGAGATGCTCATCAGGGTATTGGTATGGAGGTTTACAGCGTGCGGCGTGCAATGCACCCGTTACAAAAAAGTGTCATGAAGCAGGACAATTAGTGGTGGTAAAAAGTAACGGTGTAAATGAATTCACTTCCACGAAAACACTCGAGACATCAAACATGTCACAAACTGGGAGATGCTCATCAGGGTATTGGTCTGGAGGTTTACAGCGTGCGGCGTGCAATGCAGAAGCATAATGACCGACAGTTACATGTTACTCTATTCTTCCACCACTCAATCGTTTCCACTTCCTACGAGACCAGGGTACGTTTCAATATGACTTGCATAAATAGGCTTTACCTATTTTCACCAAAGAACAAGTTTTTGGTCGGCAACAATACAATATCTAGAAATCACCTGGTAGCTTTCCATTTTGCTAACCGCACCTTCAGAATCAACGATTATGGTCTCAACGCTCTCTTCGCTTCCCTCCCTAAGACCAACCCTTCTCCTTCACATTGTGACCGAAGCAAGCCTGGAACGACCATTTCTTGGTTTAGGCCAGGATTGTGCAGATTGATCTCTCGAATCAAAAGTACTCCCGTCCAATGCATTATTTAGGGTTTAGATTTGTTTCTCACCCACACGCCCAAAATTACCAAAACCAGCAGAAACAGTTTTCACCCACAAACACTTAGGTTTCTTCTCGAGACCCTGTAGGTTAACGACTGAAAGACTTCATTGGGATTGTGAATCCAGGCGAAACTACTTCTCTTATAGTTAAGCGTTCTGATCTTGCCATTTTCTATCGTACGAGTTCAATTGAATAATTGAATTGAGATTGTATCTCGGATAGGTCAAGATAAAAAGAATTCACAAACATCTTCGTCTCATCATTTGTGATTCCACAATATCTAGTTTCGCTACCATACGATTTAGATTATTGTGAGGTGATTGATAATATTAGGATGTTCATCGGGAATATAAGTCCGGGTTATCAATTAGTTCATGTTCACCTTGATTTAATCATAAGACGGAACAAAACTCATAGGTTTATCTGTGGGAGACAGATTTATCTATCATCATAGACTTTTCTGCGTGATACATATTTGTTTATTAAAGTCTTCGACTTTGGGTCGTAGCAACTCTTGGTTTTGGGTGAGATCAGCTAAGGGAATCAAGTGCGTAGTATCCTGCTGGGATTAGAGACGTAAGGAGCGCCACTGTACCTGCAGCGGTTCTCTAGAAAGTATATTAACTCTTTGATATACTTTTATCTAGATTGAGTCTGACTGTCTAGTTGATTCTCTAGAAAGTATGTTGGAGTTAGTCCATACAGATTGCTAATCGAAATATTGGGTGAGGTTCTTAGACCCCCGCTTTTTCAAGCATTGCTTGATTTACCCAATAATTATGATCAAATGCATCTACATGTTCAATATCTTCATCACCTTGTCTATGTTAAATATCTTCATCTTGAGCAGCTCCCATTTGTATATCTTCAACATCTTCATTATTATCAAGTACAACTGGTTTAGTACTTGAACTACCTGCCTCACCAAACAAATTCCCCTTCTTTGCAGTAGTTGTAACTCCTTTACCATTAAGTCTAGGGCTTCTTCTTACTGGTACTGTTGGTGACTTTGACACTCTAGTCTTATCAGGTGTGTTCTTAATACCCTGCAATGTATCCCATACTGGATTAAATACCCTTACTTGTAATTCTATACAACCATTATCATTCGGTTCAGCTTTGTGCCAAAATGTGAAGCAATCTTCATTATTCATTAAGCTATAACCAACTCCATTATTCATCCACATCAAATCAACAGTTTCAATAGCTTCCAGTTGTAGCCTATTGTGAATCTTTTGCTCAAGCATCTTCAAACTCAGTTCATCTTTGTGTAAGTTCTTCAAGAGAAGCTGAATTTGATTTTGTGTACAATAACAACTGATGTCCCTGTATGCTATATTTCCACTGAAACATTCAAAAACAAGCATATTGTTCATAAACAATTCTAAATGATCCAAATTCAATAACCCATGTTCAATAACAATTTATTCAATAATCTAAATCCAAGAAATTAAAATTTTCATCAAAAAATTCTAATTGAGAAAATATTCAATAACCCATTTGAGAAAAGATTCATCACAAAATTCCCATTTTTTTTAAACCCTAACTTTATAATCATCATGCAACAACAAAATTAAACCCTAGTACAGTAACATATTAATCATGCAACAACAAAATCATCATTCAAACGAATAAATCATCATCCAAACTAAAAAATCACCATCAAAATAAACTAGGGTTTGATATATCTCACCTGTCTACAACCTTCTTCTTCTCGTTTTCCTTCAACTTCTCGTTTTCGTTCATCATCAAATTAAGCAGAACACGAAGTTAAAACTCTCAATCACTCTATTTACATAACGATTTTGATCTAGAATCTCTCAATCGCAACTGCTTCTCTAACCTAAACAGAAACCCTAAGAAAAAAGAGAAATGAATTTCTCTCTCTCGACCGACAAGTATAAAGACTAAAGGATAAACAAGTAATTTTGGCCATTATTTTGACCATGTGTTGACTTGTTTGACCAACCAAGTCTGACTTTTGACGGAAAAAGAAACTGAAGGGCACTTTTGAAAAGTTGAATAAAACGGGGTCAGTTTATTAAACCGGTAATTAGAAGTGGGACAGTTTATCAAAATTTCCTAAAACAAATAATAAAAAATAAACTCTATATATAATAACCCAAAATTGGAGAGAGAAAATGTGAGAGGCGGCCAAACATCACACGCCAGTGTTTCTTCCTCACACGCTGTCGTTTTTGTTTCAACCACCCGGCTTTCCATCAAGCGCGCATTTCCTCACTCAACAAACCAACAATTTTGTTAGTTTTCCGGTCTGTTTTTCACATTTGTTGAGTTCATAATGGGAGCAAAATGAACAAGCTACAAGTTTGTTGAGTCCATATGAACTGCTCTTAGTAACGATCGCTCATTAGGAATGATCTCATGCACATGGACAAGTTCTGAATTCAAAGATAAAAATCTAAATACCTGAGCCTAGATTTGGATATCGCAGGAAGATCCAAAGCGGATTCTAACAGTTGCCAGTTGGTATGTGGATGTGTCACCATTGCGGTCATGATTTATTTTGGAGCTTTGATATACAAGAATGAGACTGCCAAGATATATAAAAACATCTCAGAGACAATTTGAATCTTGGTATGGCAATGTTAGTGGGCTGTGTTCAAGACAAATTAAGAATAGATAATTTAGGGGACCAAGCAAGGATGTATGGGATGATGGGCAGGTCAACATTTTGACATATATATATATATATATGGGAACAGACAAAAGTTTTAGTTAGGAGTAGTAGTCATATTATAGCTAGGTTGATCATGTCAAACTCTATACAGCCTAGACATTCTTTTGCATTGATGTTTCCTCAGTCATGTGCAACATAATATACAGTAACTCCCATTGTACACGTCCACTTCTTTTCATCTGTAAAGTCGCCTAAGATGAGGCGTTTGGATACAAATTTATTTCACCAAAAGTTGATTTTTCGATTTTTAAAAGTCGAAAAGCTATTTCTAACGTGCCGTCCAAACGAGCTACAAGTATACTAAAAAGGCATACAATAAATTAACACAAAGAGTTAAAGACAACAACCCAAACCGGAGCAATAATTCCAACCAACCAAATGGAAGGCACAGTTTAAATGCATTTTCAGATGGGGGCGTAGGTAAAATTACTCCAACTATAAATATGAAAGTCAGTCGGTCTGCTAAGTCGAAACCGTAAAAGTTTTTAAACATCTGTGCGCAATTCTATTACTCCCTCGAATTTATAAAGAGATATGTAGATCTGTTTTATGTGCACGTGAAACAAGTCTACTTTTTTTAAATTGAAATAATACGCCTTACCTGAGCATACGACTTGGGTGATGATAAAGACCAGGGTGCCGCGCACTATTAGTATTAATAAGCTATTAAGTACAGTACACAACGTGGGGATGGATGAACACAGTGAAAGTCACTTACACCCATCACACATGTACACCTTAAGATTCTTATGTTTAAATGAATCTATGTCGTACTTTTATTATTCTTTTCATCGTATCTCTGGAAGTGCTGAGCAGTGACCTCAAAGCTGAACGTCCAAATCAAAATGGGTACAAGCCAATAAGAGATTATAGAAAATAGAGCAAAAATATACATTAGGTTACGCTAGAGAACACGACGAATCATCGGCAGAAAAATGTACATCACGTAACGCTAGAAACCGCGACTTGTGGATCAAGATGGGAGTTGGGTGCCACGAACTGTATGTCGATGGGAAAATCAAATTACAAACTATTAAGTACACTATTCTACAACGTGGGGGATGAAAGGCGCGTGATATGAACCCTACCATTATTAATTTTCTTAATGAAGAATCTTAAAACTTGGTCACACTTTTTCTCTCTTTAATTATTGATGACTAATCAGACTGTAATCCTTAATTAAAACCCCACAGTCATAATCTTTAATTTTCACGGTTTCACACTCCAAACAAACTGTACTCTGTAATGTCTGGTAATGCAGCTGTTTTGCAATGTGATTTTCTTCTGTTGGTTTCAGGTTTTTATTATTAGTGGTGAACGAAACACTGTCTTGATTTGTGTTATACTGTGAATTCTGTGACTCTTTGATTTTTTTTATTACAAGACATGTTTTACTGTCAACTTGAAAGAATCCAATGCTCCCGAGGTTGACATTTTTAAAGATTTTGTTCACATGTTAAGGTTGGGCTGATGAAATCCATGAATATAATCTTCTGTTCTGTCTGTGTAAGTGTAAGCAACCACTTATTCAAATGCGGAACAAAAAGAAAGAGTGGTGGCCGGACTGCCACCAGTCGGTCGGCTGGACCAAACGGGACACTAAGACTTATATAAAAGGGCAAATGGGCTAGTCCATGACTGCGTTGTAGACCACTCTGCCCGAACACTCAGTAAACGAAGAAGCAAATGAAAAAAAAAAAAGAAAAAAAAAATTATTTATTTTCTTTTAAAAGCCGGATAAAATGCATAGATATGATTGTTTACATTTTTTTTTCTTTTGAATAAATGAACCTGTTAGGATTAGGTAAGTAGTAATTTATTGTCTTTTTAAGTATTCTCGAAAATCAACTCGCAAGGATAGGATCATCTAACACCACATTTATTTGGATCAAGAATCATATATAGATCGTTTTTTTCCCTTGATGTCTAACTTGGGTCTATTGTTGAGTTAGATATTATTTTAAACCTGATTCGAATAAATCTTTTTTTTTGTAATTCTATTATTTTTGAGCTATATATAACCTGACCAAATTGGGGTATACCCAGATTAATTGGGGTATACCCGATTTTAAGTGGACTCTTTTTAAGGGATAGGGGGGTGTTCTAATGGGTAAAGTTACAAAACTACTCTTTCTCATTATAATTCTTATTACCCTAATCAGTTTTTTCAACTCATTTTCAATTCATCTTCTCTCCTCTTCTCCTCTACCATACCGACCTCCCCCCCCCCCCCCCCCCCCCCCCCCCCCCCCCACCTCCACCCGAAAACTCGTCGATTCCTCCCATCGTCGATTAATCTTCAAACATGGAGCGGCCGTAAGCTACTGGTATGAAACAAACACATAGAAAACCTGATCGAGATAACCCTGGAATTGGAAACTTAGTTCAATACAAACGAAATAAAAAAACGGTTGAAGAAGAAGAAATCACCGACGCCGTTGAAACCGAAGAAATGGCGCGATTGAGAAAGTAAGGGCCTAGTTAAACTCACTACAATACTTCAATTTTATGATTGCCTGTCAAATTAGGTCAGAAAAATCGAATTAGTGAATTTGCAGTTATGTAGCCGGCAAGGTGTTTGTTCCACAACCTTGCCGACTTTTCATGATTAGACGTAGTCGATGTCTTCCTAAGTTGAATACCATGCTGGCTTTTCATATCTGGAAATACACTAGTTCTCTTTACAAAACAACACACACCTATTTGCATATACTCTCCAAAGCTGATATCACCATCTACTCTTTCTAACTCTCCCAATACCTCTATATACAACAATGACATCATTTGATTCAAATGAAGATATTTCCATCACCAAAGCATGGTACATCGAAACTCAAATTAAAAATCTGTCCTCCGTAAAGGTAGATGCCAAAATCTTTTGGAAAAAAGTATATAACAAATATAGGCAAGATTTTGGGAATCCGAATGGAAGAAGTGTTCAACAAATCTATGATAGCCCCCAATTATTAGAAAATGCGATACTTGCTTATTTAGCTATCCAACTTCGGATTTTGAATGCTAGCCACTTTAACTTGTCCATTGAACAATTTTTCAGTATTTTTTTGTGGTTTATTTTACGTAAACCATGTTGTTTGATCTTCCTATTAAACCCCACTAACAAAGTAAGTTTTTTTTTTTTGTTTTGTAGCATGAAGTTGTGAAAGCGCGCTATTTGGAGGAAAAGGGGAAGTATTCGCATTTGATGCAAGCTATCACTTCATGGTATCCAAAATTCAGGAGTAAAACGGACCTCAAACTGTTAACACCAACTGAGAGCTAGTAATGTCTTGTAGAATGCTAGTTCTCATATAATCCATACTAAAGTTTTTTTTGTGTTTGACAACAGACTTTCCTACTACTATCCTGAATACTACTTGCGGTTAAAACTGAAATTGTCGGAGCTAATAAGAAATAAACTATTAGCGGTATTGTGATCCCAAGACCTATTAAACTCATAGTCTGTGATAATCACAGGTAGATTAACAGTTATATAGTTATGTCTTTCACTGATTGTATTCCGCGTACCAATCTCAAAAACTTGTCGCGCTAAATCTCGATCCAATGTTCTTAGCATGCAAACTTCTGATCAGCTTTATCATGTGGCAAGAATTTGACTTGAATTCCATTCTGCTACCTAACTCTGCTGGCTAGTTATAAATTTCATTTGCTTCTCTTTGCTTCATTTCGTAAGAGAGCCCTTGACCAATTTTTGATTCCCTTGATCCTCTGCATTTACATGTATGGTCATAGAAGGCCCATGCCAAAGTTGTTAGTTGCATTATTTAGCATGATTACTACATGATTTTCATTGTGAAAAGCGTCGGAGCTTTCCAATTCATTCCAAATTCAATAATTTGGTTTTCTGTTTCATCTTTTGTGTAATCCACATGCATGGGATTGTTTTTACTTTTGTCTCTGACTGCTTTCTGATTATTTAATATTTTCTGCATTTGAGATTATGTTCTCAAAAGCTAGGTTACATCTAGCTTTCCTTGTATGATATACTATAAGACAATTGCACATAGTTCTGACCAGCCGAGAAAAACCTCTATTTATTTCTGGTAGTTAAGATATATGTGAGCCACTCATGAGAATCTACCATTTGATTTTCATAAGGGTCAAATTGGAATTCCTGCCAATTCAGATGTAGTGAGCTAAATTTATATCAGTCAGATCAAAACGAACTAGTTGAGTTGTAGAAAAACAAATAGTCCATAAAGCTTATAAGCTTCTGAATACCGAACATTAAGCACTGGAGAACTAATTCTAACACATGACATGTATGTCAATGTTTGGTGATACACTCGTACCTATTTATTTTTCCGAAAAATAGGCTAGCCTCCAACTTTTATATTGATAATAAATCGATTTAAAATCGGACAGGTTTAAGATTGAACCAATTATTTCCATCAGACATAAGTGTTCAACCAGATAACACAGACTCACCATAAGACATACATTTTCAGACCCATCAACAGATTTACAAATCATAACTTGAAGAAGATTTCAAACCATTTCGTATCGATTCGTAAGTAACATGACTAGTTTAAACGGTCTGATTTGGATTGAGTTCAACTCTTCCAAACTTTGTACTACATCTGTGGATAGTAGAGGTGTTAGGATCCAAGTATCCAACCATTTTTGAAGATGGTTTACATAGTAATAGTAACACAAATGTTTTATACCTATTTATCACCTTTTTTTTTTTTGATTAAGTAGAACAATAGTCTTTAAACTACTACTCATTTATTTAGGATTTCTAGGCTATATTCATCATTGATAAGAATCCTAGAAAATCTTTGTAACAAAAATAAACAAAAAAAACTCCCACAGGCAGTACACCACTGACCAGCCTATCACCAGCAGCAGCATCTGCATGAACCAAATCCAAAATAGACAAAAATTCTTGATGATTATGACTAGGAATGACTAAGACAGCCCTATAATAGCAATCCAATACAAGCCTATTGATTCAACCAAATCCCACCCTCTCACCCTGTAATGATGGTCCTCTCCTCTCCTCTCCTCTCTACAAATGATATACCCACCCTGCAGATTCACAAAAAACAGTTAACAATAGGTATTTCATTTCACTAGGGAGGGGCCTGGCTGGGGACCACTACATGTTGGCCCCACATCATTAAATGTCTCTGTTCCAAAGCTCCTCCATCTTCTTCATCTTCAAAAATGTTGTTTGTCTTTCTACTTCTCCATATCATTAAATTCTTAGATAGCCAAGAATCTCAGACAACAAGGATAAAATCGTCATAAATAAACAATTCTTCTTATAAGTTCCCAAAAAGCGTATCAAGATTTTTATACAGGAAGAGAAGAAGTTGCAGAGAGTAATCAATGATCAAAGAGATTTAATTTCTTATTTTCATTGAGAAATGATGAATGATGATTCCGAGTAAATAGCCAATTAAATCGTCTTTATTGTTTTAATTTTAGATTCTCGAAAATGATGAAAAATAATGTATAATGTGAGAAGAAAAAATCAAGAAAATTAACACCTCTGGTTTTTTTTCCCCTTAAATCTTTCTCTTCTTCAACAATGGAGTCGATGGTAGTGAAGAATCATCACGTTGTATCATCAGAATCTAGAGACCCAAGTTTTGATACAGATAAACTCAGCTACGAGATATTCTCCATTCTCGAAAGCAAATTCTTATTCGGATACGATGATGATCATCACGGAGATAAATTCTGGTTACCGAAACCTGTAACAGAAGTAATCGAAAGGAAATATGATAAGAATGGTCAATCAAGAGGAAAAATTTGTATACTTTCGATTGATGGTGGTGAAATGCAAGGGATTCTATCAGGAAAAGCATTAACCTATTTAGAATCTTGTTTGAAGAAGAAATCTGGTAATTCCGAAGCTAGACTTGCCGATTATTTTGATGTTGGTGCTGGTACAGGTATTGGTGGGATTTTTACTGCAATGTTGTTTGCCACTAAAGGCGGCGGCGGCAGCGGAGGTGATGAAGATACGAAGAAGAAGAATGTACCGATTTTTGAAGCGGCTGATACATGGAAGTTTTTGATGGAACAAGGAAAAATCATTTTTAAATCGTCGTCGTCGAGTTCTTCGAGTACCGGAGGAAGGTTGTTGCGGCGGTTTAAAGGGTGTAGCAGTGGTGGTGGTGATGAAGGAAATTCAACGATTAAGTTAGAAAAAGTATTGAAAGAAGCATTTAAAGACAATGGAGGAAGAAATTTAACCTTAAAAGATACATTAAAACCAGTTTTAATCCCCTGTTATGATTTATCAAGTTCATCACCATTTCTCTTCTCAAGAGCAGACGCTCTAGAAAATGAGAGTTTTGATTTTAGACTATGGGAAGTTTGTCGTGCAACATCGGCAAAGCCGTCGGTATTTGATCCCGTGTCGTTGCGTTCCGTCGACGGGCAGACGAGATGTGTAGCGGTGGACGGTGGTTTAACGATGAATAATCCGACCGCGGCGGCGATTACGCACGTGTTGCATAATAAACAGGAGTTTCCATTTGTTAGAGGGGTTGAGGATTTGCTGGTTTTGTCATTAGGGAGCGGTCAGCTTCTGGATGGGAACTATGATTATGAACAGGTTAAAGGGTGGAAAGCTAAAGAATGGGCTAGACCTATGGCTAGAATTGCTGGTGATGGTGCTGGTGATTTAGTTGATCAAGCTGTTGCAATGGCATTTGGGCAAAGCCGAAGCACTAATTACGTCCGTATTCAGGTACACATTTCATGTTCATTCAACTATAATTGCGTATTTTTTTTAAGTCATTGGTGATATCTTGGTTTGCTTGATTCAATTCAATGTAATTCATAGCAATTAAGAAAGGGTTCAGTGTGGGTTTACGGATTGAGGTGGTAGTAGTACATTGAAAGGGAGTGTTTACCTTAGCACAACAAGGTGTCATGGAGAATATAGAGAAAAGAGAAGCAGTGGTTTTCAAAACAGGGACGGGTTATGGGTACAAAAATATGTGCTGTATAGCTCAGGAATGTGCTCTTGTTTTGCTATTACTGTACACAAAACTTGTGCCCACATGAATTTCATAAGGGATTTTGCAAATTTGGATTATCTTTCTTCAGTTCGTCATGAATAATAATTCACAATTCAGATCTTTACATTTACTCTCATGGCCCCCCCCCCCGGCTGACTCATTGACACAGACCAAATCCTAAAAGATAGATTTCTGCATCATCTTCCTAGCCATTTTCCTGTTGTACCAATTCAAACTACGTGCATTTGAGTTTATGAAGTCATCGTAAGGTAAAATTGGCTTTTCGTCTGACGTATAGGGTGTTTGTTTTGACCGTACATTGTGTGTTTTGTTATGAACTTCAGGCGGATGGGTCGAGTTCACGCAGTTCAGGGATAAGTTTGGATTCCGATTCGGGTTCTAGAAACTCGAAGATGCTTGTTGGACTTGCGGAGGACATGTTAAAACAAAAGAACGTTGAGTCTGTGCTCTTTGGAGGGAAGAGGATTGCACAACAGACCAATTTCGAGAAATTAGACTGGTTTGCTGGAGAACTGATACTGGAGCATCAAAGGAGAAGTTCCCGGATAGCTCCAACTGTCGCGTTCAAGCAAGCTACCCCTCCTAGATCATAAAGGAAGTAAGTTAACCATCCTTCTAGTATCTCTAACTCTTAACTCATGATAGATATGTTCGAATATTCGTTAAAACACATAGTTTATTTACCTGCAATTGGATTTTACTATCAGTAATGGAATATTATTGCCTAATTTATGATGTCAAATCTAACTACGGTCACTGTCATTGCAAATGTTCTAGACGACGCTTATTACATATTCTTTTAGGACACACAAAACACTGCACAAAAACACACCAAGGCGAATAGGTTTACACTAAGCTAGAACACGAAACCCCACCCTTAGTAGTTAGAATACCTTTTGCACTATGAACTTTGTAGCTTACCATTTCTTAACGGATATGTGAAACTTAGCATCAATTTTACCCACACGACGCTTAACAAGTTGATGTCGTAAGTAGGTGTATATCATGAAGGGAAGGGGGGGACCTTGCCGTTTGTTGGCGTATCCACAACAAGGGTTCACAAAAAAGCTTAGCCTAGGAAGAACACAGAACCCACATTATGTATATTTCGAGTTTTTCAGTACATTTTTGTAGTCTCAAAAGAAAATCAATGTCGCTGCCACAGACAAACTCTGTATTGTTGAATAAAGGTTCTCTCCTCAGGGTTGCAACAGAGAGGGACTTATCATGATCTTGCCCCCACCCACCTCTGTTCATCATCATCACTCAAAGGCAACCAAGACTTGCTTTTCCAAATCCCACTTCTTCTTCTTTTTTTTTCACTCTTTTACTTTCACTATCCGAACTGTGCAGGTCATTCCAGAAAATAACATCAATCCTTGTCCAATGTAAAAGTTATTACTCCCCTCCATTATCACATCTACTAGTCTTTCCTCTTCTTCTTTGTTTCTTTGCTTCCACAATCTTCCCATTTGTTAGGTTCTTTTTCTTTTTACCAAAATGATTTAATGTAATGTGACTTTTAACTAGTATACTCCCAACAAAGTTCCATTTCCTGATTTGACAAAAGAAGAGAAAGCAAAAACGAATCTATTTACTCCACCATAAGAGAAACTGTTTTTATATTTTTTTAGTGAACAATAGAAACTAGGATGCTGAAGAATTTTGAAACCAGACTGATGCACTTATTTTCTTTTTTTTTTCTATTTTTGTTACTGTACTTCATGATTGTATTATTGTTTGCTTCAAAATACAGGAGGGGAGAAAAGAAGGAAAAATTATGGGGTTAGTAAAACATCTGCTTTTGCTTTATAGGAAGATTGAAGGATGGATGGAGTGAGTGAGAGCAATAGATAAAAAGCAACTTAAAGTGTTTATATAATCAAGAACTAATTGTAGAAAACAAAATCTTCTTGAGATGATTTATGTAAGTTGATGATCCCACTGGGTGATTCCTTGTCCACCTAAAAAAAAAAGGCCCAGTGCAGTATGAAATTAGATTATGTGTATGTCCCCTCCACTCTTCACTATGAAAAGGAAATAGCGAAGAGTGAGATAGAGGAAGAATGATAAAGATATATTGAGTGGAGTGTTCTGTTTGTTTTTGAGAGCTTTTTAGTATGAAATCAGATATTGCCTTTCAAAAGATTGGCAATTTGTTTAGAAATGGGTCCTGTTTCTTCTATGTCTATACAAAAATTTTCCGAGGCCCACTCCTCACTTTAGTGTTTTGTTTTAAGTAATCATTTCTTTCCTCCATGGCCTTTTCTCATTCTCACACCCTGAATCAGTTCTTCTTCCCCATCCCCACTCAACCTACGGATTTCTTTTTCTCAGAAAATGATATTTTTTATATGCAACTTTTGTAATGCACGACATTATTCTAAAATTTTTTTTTTTGAATAATCTATATCCGGCATGTACAATATTCCCTAAGAAAAAATTCTTTAGAAAAATATAATGGTATGTGTTTTCAACCACTCATTCTCCTAATCTGTGTCTATCTGATGGATCTCCTACCCAAAAATAATTAACAGACTAGGCCAAGTGAACAAGTGTTTTCTAGACTTTTGAGGGCCAAAGAGCCAGGAAAAGCCAAATCCTGGTTAGGTTATTGGTGATTAGGACATGCGACATATTCTGATTTCTTTACTTTGCATTGTACTATTAGTTTAAAAAAGATTTTGGGGGTAGTACACCAACAAAAGTCGACCCCTTCTCTTGAGTTATTGGTGGTTGGGGAATAGAGAGTGGGAGGTACAACAAAGAGATTGTATATCTATTGGAAAACCGACCATATCTTATGGTGACTGATACATGTATTGGAGTTTTGTGGCAATCCATTTTTCTTATATAACTTCTACTTTTATTTCCACAATTTATATAGGGTTGGTTATGGTGGGGGGCCCATTCTTCATTTGTTTAATCTTGATGTATAAAAACCTTACAATGATTCCATCATTGTTGTATTGAATTGTAGTAAAATGAAAGTTTTTCTTTTCTTTTTATCTGGTTGATGTGTGTTTTTGTACTTATAATCTTTAATTGCTGTGTTGAAAATATAGAGTTAAAGCTTATAGGTCATTTTGTGGTCTTGGCCCAACATGGAGTACGAATTATTTGTACCACTTTGATGGTATGGAAAATGCATAAATAAATGTGCATAAACTCGCACCCCCAACCACAAGGGTCATTTTCAATGGCACAATCTTGTGTCATTGTTTGGTGGATGAGATTTTTGAGATGAATATACCCTTTTCTTTTCTTTTGGAGTTGATGTAAGTTTTTTGTACAAAGATCTTTGATTGTTGTGTTGAAAATACTATGAAAGCTAAATCTTTTGAAAGTCTTGGCGGAACATGGTACATTTTGTATCAATGCAAACCCCGGTCATGGGTCAGAAAATATGTCCAAGGCTTAGAGTCCACGAGCACTGGAACCCCATTTTTCAACCTGGTTAAATTGGGACCTATATGACTTAATTGGGGCCTATAGGTTTTTCCTTCTCACACCCCAAATTACTATAAGCACCCAAATCTTATCAAAAATACTAATTTATCCCCACATTAATTTCTAAATCTCACTCATATAAATTCTAATCTTTTTATTTTTGGTAAATCCAAAATCAAAAAAACCTAAACCTAAAAAATCTTTCCACAAATATCATAAACTTTCCAAATTCTCAAAACCCTAATCAATTTTTTTCCATCCTCTACTCTGGCGATCTTCAATCCAACCAAGAAGAAGGTAATCTCCATCAACCCATCTTCTTATCTTATTGATTTACATCTTTAAATCATCGTTTTTGACAAGTCAAAACTCTGATTCACTCCAGAATTGGTTTTTATTGACCTATCGAGTAAACCGATTCTGGATTTTTTTTTCCCGGCCATGAAGAGCATGGACAACAATCGGGTTACATTAGGATTAACGTTATCCGATTCTTGCTTAGAAATGAAATATGAAAATATATAGTCAGAATCGGTTTGTATATGTAACATGTATAATCCAAATAGTATAGTCTTTTCATCTTTCTTCCAGAATCGGATTTTATACATGTACCACATAAACCGATTTTGGTTGTTTCTTAAGAATCGGGTTACCTATATTTCTTTATGAACCGATTGTTAACTTGATTTTTTTTTTTTTTTGTAGAATGGACTTCGGATACCTACCATTCCACAATCCCGATTTAACCGATGAGGATATCTTGAGGAAACCACAAAGAGTTCCGGTGAGGAACCTATACAAGTTTGCATATGGAACTGAAACCCTGCTTGAACAAGTCATGGAATTGATTGATAAACTTTCACTCGAAGAACTTATTGAGGTCATCACCTTCGCCAGAATGAGGAGAAGTAAGATAATAGTCGGGAGGGAGAACCATGCAGAAGTGCAAGAAATGTGGCAACTAATGTTTGAAATGCAAAATCCTTGTCCAATGTCAAAGTTACTCCCCTCCTCCATTATCACATCTACTAGTCCTTCCTCTTCTATATTTCTTTGCTTCCACAATCTCCCCATTTGTTAGGTTCTTTTTCTTTTTACCTAAATGATTTAATCTACTTACTGTGGAGGGAATGTGACCTTTAACTAGTATACTCCCAACAAAGTTCTATTTCCTGATTTGACAAAAGAAGAGAAAGCAAAGACAAATCTATTCACTCCACTGTAAAAGAAAGTTACCCATGTTATATTTTTATTATTTTTATATTTTTTTTACTGAACAATAGAAATTAGGATGTTGAAGAATTTTGAAACCAGACTGATGCACCTGTTTTTATCACTGTAGTTAATGATTATATTGTTTGCTTCAAAATGCAGGAGGGGAGAAAAGAAGGAAAAATTATGGGGTTAGTAAAACATCTGCTTTTGCTTTATAGGAAGATTGAAAATGGATGGATTGAGTGAGAGCAATAGATAAAAAGCAACTTAAAGTGTTTATATAATGAAGAACTAATTGTAAAAAACAAAATCTTCTTGAGATGATTTATGTAAGTTGATGATCCCACCGGGGGATTCCTTGTCCACCTAAAACAAGGCCCAGTGCAGTATGAAATTAGATTATGTGTATGTCCCCTCCACTCTTCACTAGAAAAAAAAAAAGAAATAGTGAAGAGTGAGATAGAGGAAGAATGGAGAAGATATATTGAGTGGAGTGTTCAGTTTGTTTTTGAGAGCTTTTTAGTATGAAATCAGATATTGCCTTTCAAAAGATTGGAAATTTGTTTAGAAATGGGTCCTGTTTCTTCTAGAACGGTTTTTTTGGGATCATGGTTTTATTTTGGATAAAGACATTAGAAGTAAATTTAGGTGACCCCTTATCTAGATATTTATATTAATACCTAAATTATCTTCCTGATTAATTTTGGATTATGATTAGTGAAATAATTAGTGAAATGATTTTGTTAAAAATAATTAGTGAGATTAAATTAAAAGATGGGTTTTTTATTAGATGAGTAGAATTATTGAGAGAGTAAAGTTAGAGAAGATGAAGGAGAAAAACATGGAAAATACTTTTTTTCTTTCCAATTCACTAAGTTTGAGTATTCAAGTGATGAAAACTCATCTGATTCTTCATTTTCATCATCTCCTAGAATATTTGTTTAATCTTCAAAATGATCCGGATTTGAGTTATTTCTTAGATGGTGATTGTATTCTTCCCCAAAATCAAACTCAAGATGAAAATGATGGATTTTATCAACCACAACCGGAGGAAGAGTATTTGGGTGTCCAGGTATGCTCCAAACTTAGATAATGTATGTTGAATTGGTAAAAAACTTACCCAAAAATGTGAAGTTTTGAACTGGATTTTGAACAGTTCGGTTAAATTATATGAAGAACATGTAACCGAACTGTTATGAAGGTGTAGTTCGGTTGCCTTGTGAGATGAATAAGTAACCGAACTCATTTCAAGGTGTAGTTCGATTGCTTGATCCAAACACGCAGGTTACCGAACTCCATATTAATGGAAGTTCTGACTTACAGTGTTATGTTCGGTTTGTTCTCAACTAACCGAACTTTACGTACAATAAAGTTTAACTAAGTGTGTAAAGTTCGGTTGGTTCGCAAAATGCATGTACCAACTATCTAACCGAACTACGTTTAACAAGTTCGGTTGTTTCGCAAACTTGAACCTAACAGAATAACCAGCCGAACTTAACAAACAAAAAAAATCTGAAGTTCCAGTATCTAGTTCGGCTATCAACATAAAATACAAAGTAACCGAACACGTAGTTCGTTTGTTGCGATAAAATTCACATGTTACCGAACTCTATTTGTTCGGTTGCTTGGTAACTTGCTTAACCAACCGAACGAAGAGTTCGGTTTTCCCGATAAAATTATTATGCAATCGAACTTAATTGTGATTGCATTGATATCGTTACATTTTTTGTAGATGAATCCCAACCTATACCAATGCATGATCAACCTTCTCCGATTGGTATGTTGTTCGAAGATACATCTCATCACTATGCTAATGAGTTGGTATTTGACTTACCTATTGATGCGAAGAATTGGGCTAGAGAACATGCCAAGAGAGTCAATTGCGTCTTGGTTTTGAATGGAAAAGAAAGCAAGACTCGTTTTGAAATGGTTTGTGAGAGAAGTTGAGATCCCGATGTTAGTCACAAGAGGAAGGGTTATGAGTATAAAGGAAAGACGACGAGGAAGAACACAACGTGCTCAAAGAAAATCAAATGTCCGTTCAAGCTAGTATTTAGCTGGAACAAATTAGCAAAGAAATGGTTTCTAGCTATGGATAAGGTGGTAGGTAGTCATAACCACGATCGTCCGGATGATCTTGAAGGGCATGCAATGACCGCAAGGTTCACTCCTCAAGAAATGGAAAAAATAGCCGAGTATAGGAAATTGAGTATTCCACCTTCCACAATGCTTCGCTTATTAAATCAAGATAACCCGGGTAACGTATCATCTTTGTACACCATTTACAATGCAATTGAGACGATTAAAAGGAATGAATGGAAGGATAGACAAGTAATGCAAAAATTATTATTTTTTGGCTCAAGAGAAAGGCTACGCGGTTCAAAAGAAGGTAGGTCCGAAGGAAGAAATAACTCATCTCTTCATTTCCTATCCGAAGAGTGTTCAATTGGCTCAATCCTTCCATGAAGTTCTTATAATGGATTGCACTTACAAGACAAACAAATACGAGATGCCATTGTTGAACATTGTTGGTTGTACGTCGACGAAGTCACCGTTTACCGTTGCTTTTTGTTTTCTAAAGGACGAGCAAGAACCAAGTTACACTTGGTCGTTACAACAAGTGAAGGCGATCTACCGAGATGATGAGATCCCCGGGGTTATAGTGACGGGCAATGAAGTAGCATTGATGAACTCAATAGAGAAAATCTTCCCATTAGCACATAATATGCTTTGTACATTTCATATATGGTGCAATGTGATGAATAGGAGCAAGCCTCAACTTTGTCCACCTAAGAGGATAGGATTGGAAGAGATTAGCAAGCTACCGGAAGATAAACAAGCGGATGCAAAAGAGGCATTCGATAAACAATATACCATCAATCATGCTAAATGGGTTGCCTTCTCCGGGGAATGGGAGGCATTGACTTGGTCTCTCACCGAAGAAGAGTATTATCTTAATCTTTCCGAATTTAGAGAACATTGGTCTAGCCCCGAATATCCGGAGGATATAATAACGTATGTGGTGGAGCAATGGTTGGAACCGCATAAAGAGCGCTTTGTTTATGCTTTTACCAACAACTATAAACACTTTGGGAATCGAGCGACAAGTTTGGTAGAATCGGCTCACCACCGGTTGAAGAAAAATCTCTTTGGATGTGTCGATAATTTTGTGGTTGTGTTCAACGCAATGGAGAGTTACTTTAACCGCGATATTGAGAGAATTAAAGAGAAGTTCCAAAAAAGCCGCATCACGAAGTACAAAAAGATTGTAGACAAAGATGGTAACATCAAGAAAATGGCGGACCTTCGTTTTTTCAAGGGACTCCACCATAATGTTTCACATGCTTGCATCAAGAGGTTAATAGTTGAGGTGAATTTGATTGACATATGGGGAACCAACCCGGACGAGGTGTGTGTTTGCAACATGATGAAGTCCATGGGACTCCCTTGTCGCCACATGATAGCTAAGTATGAACATGGCATAATCCCTTTAAGCGATATTGATCCACATTGGCAACAATTAAGTTTTGTCCCTCCTCCAAAGGGCGATGTCGGTGAAGAGTTTGGTGACAATGAAATGGGTAGAATCGTTATCGAGATGTACCGGAACAAGAACAAACTCGAAAGGCAAATCTTTTGGGATGACATGCGTCCAATCGTTTATCCGCACACTTCGGAGAATGTGCAAGAACCGAATAAAGGCAAGGGCAAAGGTAGGCCAAAAACCAAAGAAACAAAAAAACAAGTTAGAGAATATGCAAAGGTGTTGGCTAAGAAGGCAAGTGAAATGACCCCTTTTACTAGAGATCCTTGTGGGCATGAACATACCGCGGCGAAGTACCAAGAAGATTCGAAGAAAAGGGGAAGGAATATTATTCAAAAGGGCGAGTCAAGTGAAAGGGATATGAAGAAAAAAGGACCGATGTAACGCTCTCAACCTACTCCGTCGGAACCAAGTCAAGTGAAGATAAAGGCTCCAATTGATGATACACCACCTCTTGTTGATAAAAGGTACTTGGAAGAGCTACCTCCTTACATTAGAGATTACGTCATATCCATCAATGATGTCCCTCCGGATGGTAATTGCGTTTTCCACGTTGTCAAGCAACAACTAGGGCCTTTCACTCAAGGTGCCAAACTATATGATGATAATGAAATCACTTATCTTCGTCAAAGGATGAAGATGAAGCTAAAAGAAAAACCGAAATTTTACAAGAGAATGTTGTCCGATGGGGATGATAGCCTCAACATGCAATTCCTTAGGTATGAAATCCGTCTCCACGGGGGAAATCCAATCACAAGGGATCATTGGATGGGCATGCCTATATGTGGGCACTTAATCGCCGACGCATTCAATTGTGTGGTTCACTATTTCTCAAAAGGTGCTAGTTTCACATACACTCCCAAAACAACCATATGTATCGAGCAACTTAGACGTAAGAGAGTGGTGATTGCGTTGGTTAACAACAACCATTTTGTAGGCCTCAGGTTAGAAGAAAATTGTCCATTGCCTCCGATATGCGCATACTCTTATTGGAATGGATTTAACCCCGACACGATGTTGGGTTGGTGCATTATTTATGAACATAACATGGAGATGTGGAAAGCATTGGAGGAATGGAACAAAATTATACACGGACATGCAATTTCCCTTGCGGATGATTAGATGTACCCTTGGCTAGAATATATGTATGCTTTTGAACATCATCATATGAATGAAAGATTGTGTTTTTTGGTATTTGGTCTTATTTTTGTGTTATTAGCTTGTGTTATAAGCAGTTCGATTAGTTTCGTGAAAGTAAGGTAACCGAACTCAGCAACAACAAAACTTCAGAAGTTACAGTTGAAGGTTACGTTACCTGATATTATTTTTCAGGTAACCGAACTAAAATGAAACACCATAGGTTTTTTAGCTCCTCAGTTCGGTAACCTGGCATTATTTCGCAGGTAACCGAACAACTGAGTTCGATTACCTGCGAAATAATACCAGGTTACCGAACTAAAAAGAAACACCATGGGTTTTTTAGATCCTCAGTTCGGTAACCTGGTATTATTTCGCAGGTAACCGAACAACTTAGTTCGGTAACCTGCGAAATAATGCCAGGTTACCGAACCTTTAACTGTAACTTCTGAAGTTTTTGTGTTGTTGAGTTCGGTTAATTGACTAAATCTGTGAAAGAACCAAACTTGTTGTTTGTCAAGTTCGGTTGTTTATGAAATTTAGTCAAATAACCGAACAACTTAGTTCGGTAACCTGCGAAATAATACCAGGTAACCGAACCTTCAACTGTAACTTCTGAAGTTTTTATGTTGTTGAGTTCGTTTAATTGACTAAATCTGCGAAAGAACCGAACTTGTTGTTTATCAAGTTCGGTTGTTTACGAAATTTAGTCAAATAACCGAACTTCCTAATAATTTCTTAAAAATTTGAATTTAACGAAACACATGAGTCAAATAGCCAAACTAATCCCTGAAAACACAAATTAAAAACCAAATTATGAAATTCATTTACTAATCCACATAACTAAATGTTGGAAGCAAACATAAGGAAACAAACTACCAAATCTGCAATAAAAAAGTCTTCTAAACATAAGAAAACAAAGTACCAAATCCACAATAAGTTTTCTAAACATAAGAAACCAAACTACTAATTGTTGCAATCACTCATTTACCACGACCACTACGAGAAACTTTTCTACTCTTACGTTTAGGAGTTTTAGGTCGTCCTTCGTCACTATGAGTATCCTCTCCACTGCTTTGTTGTTCAACCATTCGACTTGAACCTTCCCCTTGTTGGCGACTCCTTTTCACTGGAATTGGATCAACATTGTTGGGTGAAAAAATAGTGCCCATTTGGTTGTAGAGATCCATTTGTTCTCGAGTGTCCATGGAGTCTCCAGACCGGATCTTTGCCATCAATTTCTTCATCAATTTAGCACCTGACTTCACCTTTTTGCAATGAAAAAAATAAATAAATGACTATTTTTTTTCTTTAATATTTCATAACATTTTGAAAAGCAAAAAATAAGAGTAAATATCTTACCGTCTTATTCCATAAGACCAGGGCCTCATCACCACAGGTAGGCGTATTCTTCATAATCTTCTGAGCTTGTTTCTCCACTTCCTTCGCTTTCGCTTTCTCAGCACGGGCTTGTTGGACTTTGTTTATTACACGAGGATGAGAAATAGTTTCATACCATTCCATATATCCCTCATCAGCAACATTTGGCTCATCATACGAATCGTGCAAGTCTTCATTTGGAACAATATAATTCCCCATGTTGTTCCAATGGTCCACTGATGGAGCCGGTTCGTATTTGGGAACAAAATTCTTTTCGGTGTCTGTAGTTCCCAGCTTCTTCACCTTGAAGTTGAAGTTTTCCTCTTGTGGGACAGTTTGGACGCAAGTAAATTGTCTCAATACTCTTCGAGGATTATACATTGTACAACCGCCGGGATAAAACAACGGTCCATTGTAACCCGCGACAGGTGAGAAATCAACAACCCGAACATCTTCATCTTCTTCATCCGAATTAAGGGTGTATGGATGGAAAACCACATCTTCAACAGTTAACTCATCCAATTTCTCCCTCAACCTCAACACCTTTTGTTCCTTATTCTTGTCCCATGAGTTCAAAAATTTATATTTACCAGCTGTAGGCTTCCCATATTTCCAAGGACTGTGAGCATGAGACAATTTCAGTTTAGGGAAGTGGCCGTACACCCAAACCTATGAGAACAAACCACAAATGATACATTCGTAGTATTATTAGTAACAATACACATTTATTCATTCACTTAATGAAGTTTCAAACACACAAAGGATAATTCAACGACGTACCTGGACAAGGGTGTATAACCCTCCAAAGAAAACACTCTTAAGCCTCGAAGCTTTTCTGAGCTCCGCTTGAATGAATGAAAGAACCGCAACTCCCCAACAGTAGTTGTTCATCTCATCAAGGGGGTCCAATAGCTGGAGGTAATGGGCATTTACCACGTGACCTGAAGTTTTGGGGAAGAAAATGGTTCCTAGTTGATATACAAATAAGCAGTCACATGGTGCTTAATCTTCTCCTCGGTCATCACCAACTTTCCTTGAAGAACCAAATTTCTCGTTCCACTAAACTCATCAAACAAGGTTCTCATCTTGATATTTTTCAATGTATTCTTGGACGTGCGGTCTTTGTTAAACGGATTATCCTCATCACCTTCCTCAGGCTCTTTTGCAGCTCTTCTAAACTCACATTGTGCCTTGGAAGAGCTCCATCCTAGACATTTTTCGACCAACTTTTCAAGACGTTCGTAAGTCATTGAGGGATCATAGCCTTCTCGAACACTTGTTCCCGTAATTGGTAGGCCTGTGATTCTAAAAAAATCATCCGGAGTTATTGCCATCTCGCCAAACGGTAGATGAAAAGTATCCGTCTCTGGATAAGCCCTCTCGGCAAATGCAGTAACAGTGACATCATCAAATTTTTGGTGCGCATGTTGTATCGCATTCCAAAGTACACAATCATATACCGCCAACTGGACCTCATCACACTCATTCTCTATATTCCATATCTTGTTCTTTTGACGTTTTAAAACACGGACAACATTATTATGGTCCTACAAAAACAACATGATATCTTATATACTAATATATATAGAAAAGAACAATATATGTCAAAATATAATAAAATGACCGAAAAATCTAAATCTTGATGGTTAAGATTGAACCATACCTTTGTCGCAAAGATCTTGGCAGCCCATGAGTTTTTGTAGCCCATCAATACCTCCCCGCCATCTCTTGGAGTACCATAGGTTGGATTTTTTGGAGGCAAACACAAATTTTCATCAGGAATGTATGAATATCTAGCACAAGGCTTCTTAGGCGTCTTTTTAGGTTTCTTTACCACTATTTCCGCTTGTTCCTCTTCTTCTTCCTCTTCATCCGAGTCCTCCTCTGATTCATCATCATCCTTATCTCCATCCTTGTCTTCATCTTCCTCATCTTCGCCATCTTCATCATCGCCACCCTCTTTTCCTTCTCCTTGAGATGGTTCATCATCTCCACCTTGATTGTGTTTTTCAAATACCATCTCTTCCACAATCTCTTCATTAACTTGTTGGATTACGTTGTCAACATTATCTCTATTGAAACCATCCACAATCTCTTCATTAACTTGTTGGATTATGTTGTCAACATTATCTTCATCAACACCATCTTGGATGACAACACCCGGTAATGACCCACCTCCATACTTAGCATTTTTGGTTCCACGCTTATTGACACCAAGGTGTACTTTGCCTCTAGGCGTGGGAGTTCTCAAATCTTCAAGTAAAGGTTGCTTTGATTTTTTGCCTCTGCCGCCAATCAAGAAAAAAATTGATTGAATGAATAAAAAAAAATTGTGTTTCAGGGTATAGTTCGGTTAGTAAAGATTTTTTGCGAACAAACCGAACTCAACATATATATGAAATTAGGAAAGTGTTCGGTTACACTATAGTTTTTCAAATTTATGCGAAACAACCGAACATATTGGGAAGAGTTCGGTTATATTGTTAGTCAACATACTGGGAAAAACAAAAGAGTTCGGTTACACTGACATAGCAGTTCGGTGATAAGGGCAGAGTTCGGTGACATAGCAGTTTTAAAAGTTTTTGCGAAAAAAACCGAAAATATTGGGCAGAGTTCGGTGACACTGACAAAGAATTTTGATAATAAGGGTGGAGTTCGGTTAGAAGGCATTTTCAAAATTTTGTTGCGAAAAAACCGAACTCAAAGTTCGGTAACCCAGTGCTAAATCCTAAGGAACCAAACTGTTCTTCTTGTTCTTCATACCAGGTAGTTCGGTGAAGAAACTAGGGCAAAAAAAAAAAAAAACGTTCTAACCGAACTCCACCCCGTAACTTCCATTTGAACCCTATTTTGATGATTTCTACTCAATAGAACCGATTAAAATCAAACTAAAAGTAATGGGTTTGTTGAGAAATACCTGCGAATCGCTCCCATGCCAAATTCAGGATTGTTCTTGCGACTGTTACGCCGAATCAATTGGTCATCTTCCGGTTCAAGTTCTTCATCAATTTCATTTGATTGATTAGCTAGATGTCCTAATGGTAGAACTGTTCCTGGGAGTCGGTTGGTGTTCTTTCGACGACCCATTCTTATACTCGATTGATTAATCGACGATGAAAATTTTATGAATCGACGATGAATTGATGAAGGCGAGTTTGAAAAGAAGAAGAAGAGAAGAAGAGGAAATGAAAATGTTGAGGCTATTTTTTTTTCTTTAATTAGGTTTGTTACACGGTTAGGGTTAGTGTTAGGTTAATGCTAATTAGGTTAAGGGCAAATTAATAAATTAGCTAAGTAGGGTTAGTATTAGGACATCCCTTATCATTGTAGGGTAGACGGTCTTATAAAACCAAGGTCCCAAAAAAAGACTGATCCCAAAAAATCCTTCCTCTTCTATGTCCATACAAAAATTTTCCGAGGCCCACTCCTCACTTTAGTGTTTTGTTTTAAGTAATCATTTCTTTCCTCCATGGCCTTTTCTCATTCTCACACCCTGAATCAGTTCTTCTTCCCCATCCCCACTCAACCTACGGATTTCCTTTTCTTAGAAAATGGAGTGATATGACTATTTTTTATACGCAACTTTTGTAATGCACGACATTATTCTAATTTTTTTTTTTAAATAATCTATTCCAGCATGTTAGGGCTGTCAATGGAACCTATCGAAACCGTAATTGTCTCATCCATTACCGTTACCGTTATTTCCCTATCGGTATTACCGTTATTTTCCGATGGAATTTTCAAAATCAAAACCACTACCGTTTCGTTAAGTTACTGGATATCGGTAATTTTACCGATAAATACCGGTAGCTGACAAATATTGTGCTTAGGAAGGTCGCGTGTAGTAAGAGCCTTGCGGGGTTAAGTGATACATTATCATATGATAACAGATAAGAAGTCTCGCTTCATTTCTTTAAGGCAAGGCTTAACACTTGAATTTGAAACTTTTCAATCAGGAAATGGACGACCTTGTCATTTTCATGCATATACAGATAATCATCGATATTATGGGAATTTAACGAAAAAATGCGATAATTTTTGGATTTAATCAAGAACACATCTTCACAAGTCCCAAATCCACCACTATGGATCTGGTTGCAAATTAATGTGTCTCAAACAAACCCTTTCTGCACATAAAAACCATCCAATTCCAAAGCCAGAATTTAAGAGTCGTCCCTAATGATCCCAAGTATTAGAACAACCCGTTTTCGTTTCCTAAAATCATTATCAGTGGACTGTTCTCTTTCTCTCGATCTCTTATCTTTTCTTTTGTTTTTGTAACACTATACAGACTGAATAGAAGAAGATAAGAGTAATACTAACATATGCAACATACATGTGTGACAATAGTTACCGGTATCAGTAATTAACCTAACGGTAAGTGTCTCAACCATTACCGTTCCGGCAGGACAAAAATTACCAGTAATTTTCCACTACTGGTTTCCGATTACCGTTATGTCGGAAAATTTCCTATAAAAACTCGGATTATCGGTTACGGAATTCGGGATCCCATTGACAGCCCTACAGCATGTACAAAATTCCTAAGAAAAAATTCTTTAAAAAAATATAATGATCATCACCGGTGACGACGTAACGTGTTTTCAACCGCTCATTCTCCTAATCTGTGTCTATCTGATGGATCTCCTACCCAAAAATAATTAACAGACTAGGCGAAGTGAACAAGCGTTTTCTAGACTTTTGAGGGCCAGAGAGTCAGGAGAAGCCAAATCCTGATTAGGCTATTGGTGATTAGGATACACACATAGGGACGTGCGACATATTCGTATTTGTTTACTTTGCATTGTACTAGTAGTAGTTTAAACGAAAATGATTGGTGTACAGTGGAGGAAATCCTACGGCTGCACCGTGTGAGAGAGGAAAAAAAAGATGGGCCCACGGCTCTATGGAAACATAGCATCTCCCTCTACAACTTTCTAGTTTCGTTCTGGATCTAAATCCATCTCTAACACACCTTATTTGATCCATCAAGACTGCTAGTCACCGCAATAACAAGAAATCTCCAGATTTGGTAATAATCACTAAAATCATCATAACTTACACAATTCAACTCCAAATTGAACAAATTAAGTTTCTATAGTTTGGTAATTCAATATACTACAATTAACAAGTAAAACAATGATCAAATCAACCCATAGGATGTCTAGAAGCCATAAATAAGTGAAAACAATAATTACATGGAATCATGATTATCATATAAAGAACCTGCTTGTTTCTATACTATTCTTGAATCCAACACAGACCCAATCCATCATTTACATATAAGAATTGATTAGAAGGATTACCTTGATTGGTTTACTAAGTTTCCATCAACATCACCAAACATCCACCATCATCACCATGAATCAACAAGAACACCATCACTTTCAAAATCATCATCATCAACACAAGAGCTTCAACACTAAAACTATGTTCTTCATTTATTTCTATAACTCTTATTTTGATCTCTCTTTGGTTGCTACTCAAATCCTACTCAAAGTTTACATAACCACTCTTAAGGTTCTCATATATTTATCTCCATTACTTATTCCTTCTTCTTTTCTACCAACTAGTAAACATCTCCCTACTTCCATAACTCCCTCTCACTTTCACTTGCTCTCTGTCTTCCTCTCCACTCTTCTTATCTTACTACTAGGTGATACATGAGAAACAGAAATTGAAAAGATAATTATTCTAATAATTAAACTAATCAAACTAATTACATTTACATGTATACTAACCGTAACCCAAACCTAAATTATGTTCTTACTACTACCACCCTATTAACTGACTAAGGGGTAACCTTATGCTATACAAGATCCAATCTTATTAAAGGTCCAGTCAAGTCAAAGAAACGGTCAACGATCAACGGCGACGATCAACGGTGAAGTCAGCTCCGGTTGACTTTTGTTAAACCTCGACACCCAACTTCCGAGTGCGATATCTTCTTCGTACGGTATCCGATTTACGCGTTTGAGTAGTCCATTTTTCTTAACTTTTCGATACCTATTCAATGATACTAGTTTCGTATCTAAATCATGGTTAGATTAATTTCTATTAATTTAAATTTATATTATCTAATCGAGTCATTAGCGACTTAGTCGTCTCTTGACCGGTCTAACAGCGTTGACGAGCTTGAGGATCATTACATTCTCCGCACCTTATATCATTTTCGTCCTCGAAATTCGATCCGTCCTTCTTAACATTTCAAACTCCCCATCTTAAATAAAAACACTATCTCTCGACTAAATACAAGTACTGTTCATACTTACAAACGCGCGAAAACTAACTCATTTTAAATGAGTTCGAAACACAAGAAATGAAGCACAAACCTATTTGGTTTTCTACAACTAAAAACTATAATTTGTAGCTCTAAGTTCAATAAACTAACTTTCCTATTTCATAAGGATTGTCTTTAAGTTCACTATGGTAAATTTGATTCTAACAAGTATGTCTAAGTTCTCTGCACTAAAATTTATAATCTAGTATTTAATAATTAATTAATTTGATGTAATTTATCCGTATAACCAAGTCCAAATTTGATTTCAAGTAAATCCTTAATATATGATATTTTAACTTTACTGTTATGCAATATATAAATTTTCAAATATTAACAATGTTAATTTTTTTATTAACATAACTATTGAAATATTATTATCGGCAGTGTTACTATTCCCTATACCTTAATTGATGTCGTTATTAGCTTATTACTATTCCAGGTGGTACGCTAAGTCTTAATTTTCTAAGTATGATTTTACATTCATGTAACAATTACTATAATTGATATCAAGTCTGTATAGTAGCTATATCTTATTATATACATTAGCTTTAGCAACTTAATATTATTTCAATCTCAGTCTGCATAAAACTATGATGTGTTCTAATAGTCTTTAAATTTTGCTATTAATACAAAGTATCTTATTCATATCCAAATTTTACTCCCTTTAAGTCTAACATCATACCAAGCATCCAAATACTATTATTACATCTCCAAGTGTATTTGTTTAATTTAATGATTTACTACATAAGTTTTTGAACTAAAAAAATAATTTGGGTATAAAATTATTAACAAATTTAGTCTTTTTATTTTACGTTATAACCCCACGTTCTTAAGTGTTAACCTAATAAGTCTTATATTATCTATCGGGTTTCAAAATTCAAGAATGTATTTCTAATTTTATGACCGTAGATAACTAATAATTCTGCGTAGTTACTAGGCCCTAATTATTATTCTTATCGTTATATACTTACTAATAAGATTTTTAATTAGATAAAATTCAAAATACAACACTATTTGATAGATGTTATTATTACTATTATTATGATTATAAGTGATCTTATTACCATTTATTATTAATAAGATTAATGGTCAAACTATTGTCTTAACTACTCTTACAACTTAACTTCATATCTACTTTAATACATTAATGGTTCTAATTACGAGAATAGGTACTCTATCGGTTTCTAAATAAAATTTGGGATCTAACAGTTCACTAATAGAAACAAGTCTTCCTAATATGAATGGTAATCCATCCTTTGTAGTTGGCCTATCCAGGTTAGCAAGACCCGACGATGGTTTCCTACGAACAAAGACAACACAAACACACCATAATTTCAAACCTCACAATTCTCCAGTGCTAGATTATCTAAGTATGATTCAATTGAGACTAACTAATTTCTAGTTATCTATTGAAATTTTCTAACTTATACCACAATTGGTTTCAGCCTACAATTTTTACTTCATAATTTATATAATAACGTACCTACGCATCACAATAATAAACAAATCAGCATGTTATACAATTCAATCAAACAATTCAATTCAAAAATATTTTAGTTCTTGATTGTTTTTAGTGATTTAAGATTTATCTCACAACCCAACCCAGTTCTAAGCTAATCTAGTTCACTAACTGGCACTGGTTATTATCTATTGTTTCCCATTTAAGATCTAATAGTGAGCTCTGATACCAAGTCTGTAGCGCCTCCAAAGCTAGCAGCTGACTAACCCATGAGATTAATAATAAAAAGAGGCACTTAGAATCTAAAACATTCACTTAACATTCAATTAAGAAATCTGTTACAAAATTTAATCCAAAAACCAACCCATTCAAAAAATATATATACAAGAACTCCTCTCAAATGATACATATATAATAGTCATTTTGTTTACATAATATACAACTTAATAAACATAGCAATAATTAACCAATAACAAACTCAATTCCTCGAAGCTTTCGCTGCGCAACTCTGATCTGTCTATGAAACTGAAAGTGGGAATGGGTGAGCACATCATCCTTAAAAGGGGTTCCCCGTAGGAATAACAACTAGATTTCAAGTAATCATTAGTATGATTTGAAGACAATACAGGTTTATTAAAAGACGATAAAACGAGGAAAAACAATAAACATAATGTAGAAACTTCTTCAAAGACATTCATAAATAACAGTAAACATCCATGTATGAGATGTGTGTTGCCACACATAATGGAAGAGTAATATTGATGCCAATTCCACACTGAATAGGTAATACTGCAGTGTATCGCTCTAGCCATAGAATACTGAATATATATAAAGGAATAATAATATTGCGGTGTATCGACCTAGCCGTGTAATATTGCGATGTATCGCCCTAGCCATAGAATACTGATATTGTGTCGGCACACATCTCATACCACACATAGCACGCAGATATATGCATGAATTTCACAGCACAAAGATTGATTTGTAAAACAATAATGAATACAAGAGAGTTCATTATCGATTCCCACCTCTTTTGATGACAATCCTCGCCTACCTTGAGATCCATAAGTCACTTGTTCATCTTTGAATTTATCGTTGTTAAAAAGAGTAACTGTTAATCATACAAGCACTCTAATAATTAGCCAATAGGCTCACACAAAGTTCATCACATAATCTCATACAATTCTCTAGTTATGGGCAAAGTGAACTAACTAATGGTTCTAGTTTTTTTAATGACTTTATAACTTAGCAATAAGTATTTTTTGGGATAAAAAAATATCCAAAAATCCAAATAGTGTTAAATTGGGTGTCATCGGAAATCCCTCAAAAAACCGTACAACTTTGCAGAAGGAACCGAAAGCTAATTCGGACCATAAAGATTCCAAACCATCAAAATACTAAATCTGGCCATAAACTCAAGTCCATGGGCCTAATCCGGCACGGCCCACTAGTCCGGCCCGCTACTTATTTGACTGATCCATAGGGTCAACCCCATGACCCGATCCATTAACCCGTTTCTTTAACCCATTAAGTTTGACTCGGCTGAAATGATTGAGTCAGCTATGTCAATGTGTTGACTCAATGATTTAGTGATTTGAATCACTAAAACTCACTTCATCTTCAACCTCTAGCATACTTGAAACAACATAAGGGTCCAACTTTGGGAATCTATAATTTACTCGTTTCATGACCAAATTGAGTAACTATTGTCTCTATGGAAATATAGCATCTCCCTCTACAAATTTATAGTTTCGTTCTGGATCTAAATCCATCTCTAACACACCTTATTTGATCCATCAAGACTGCTAGTCACCGCAATAACAAGAAATTTCCAGATTTGGTAATAATCACTAAAATCATCATAACTTACACAATTTAACTCCAAATTGAACAAACTAAGTTTCTATGGTTTGGTAATTCAATATTCTACAATTAACAAGTATAAACAATGATCAAATCAACCTATAGGATGTCTAGAAGCCAGAAATAAGTGAAAACAGTAATTACATGGAATCATGATTATCATATAAAGAACCTGCTTGTTTCTATACTATTCTTGAATCCAACACAGACCCAATCCATCATTTACATATAAGAATTGATTAGAAGGATTACCTTGATTGGTTTACTAAGTTTCCATCAACATCACCAAACATCCACCATCATCACCATAAATCAACAACAACACCATCACTTTCAAAATAATCATCATCAACACAAGAGCTTCAACACTAAAACTATGTTCTTCATTTATTTCTATAACTCTTATTTTGACCTCTCTTTGGATGCTACTCAAATCCTACTCAAAGTTTACATAACCACTCTTAAGGTTCTCATATATTTATCTCCATTACTTATTCCTTCTTGTTTTCTACCAACTAGTAAACATCTCCCTACTTCCGTAACTCCCTCTCACTTTCACTTGCTCTCTGTCTTCCTCTCCACTCTTATTATCTTACTACTAGGTGATACAAATAGGTGATACAGAAGAAACAGAAATTGAAAAGATAACTATTCTAATAATTTAACTAATCACACTAATTACATTTACATGTATACTAACCGTAACCTAAACCTAAATTAGGTTCTTACTATCACCAACCTATTAACTGACTAAGGGGTAACCTTATGCTATACAACGATCCAGTCTTATTAAAGGTACAGTCAAGTCAAAGAAACGGTCAACGATCAACGGCGACGGTCAACGGTGAAGTCAGCTCCGGTTGACTTTTGTTAAACCGCGACACCCAACTTCCGAGTGCGATATCTTCTTCGTACGGTATCCGATTTACGCGTTTGAGTAGTCCATTTCGCCAAACTTTTCGATACCTATTCAATGATACTAGTTTCGTATCTAAATCGTGGTTAGATTAATTTCTATTAATTTAAATTTATATTATTTAATCGAGTCATTAGCGACTTAGTCGTCTCTTGACCGGTCTAACATCGTTGACGAGCTTGAGGATCGTTACATTCTCCGCACCTTATATCATTTTCGTCCTCGAAAATCGATCCGTCCTTCTTAACATTTCAAACTCCCCATCTTAAATAAAAACACTATTTCTCGACTAAATACAAGTACTGTTCATACTTACAAACGCGCGAAAACTAACTCATTTTAAATGAGTTCGAAACACAAGAAATGAAACACAAACCTATTTTGTTTTCTACAACTAAAAACTATAATTTGTAGCTCTAAGTTCAATAAACTAACTTTCCTATTTCATAAGGATTGTCTTTAAGTTCACTATGGTAAATTTGATTCTAACAAGTATGTCTAAGTTCTCTGCACTAAAATTTATAATCTAGTATTTAATAATTAATTAATTTGATGTAATTTATCCGTATAACCAAGTCCAAATTTGATTTCAAGTAAATCCTTAATATATGATATTTTAACTTTACTGTTATGCAATATATAAATTTTCAAATATTAACTATGCTAATTTTTTTATTAACATAACTATTGAAATATTATTATCGGTAGTGTTACTATTCCCTATACCTTAATTGATGTCGTTATTAGCTTATTACTATTCCAGGTGGTACGCTAAGTCTTAATTTTCTAAGTATGATTTTACATTCATGTAACAATTACTATAATTGATATCAAGTCTGTATAGTAGCTATCTTATTATATACATTAGCTTTGGCAACTTAATATTATTTCAATCTCAGTCTGCATAAAATTATGATGTGTTCTAATAGTCTTTAAATTTTGCTATTAATACAAAGTATCTTATTCATATCCAAATTTTACTCCCTTTAAGTCTAACATCATACCAAGCATCCAAATACTATTATTACATCTCCAAGTGTATTTGTTTAATTTAATGATTTATACACAAGTTTTTGAACTAAAAAAATAATTTGGGTATAAAATTATTAACAAATTTAGTCTTTTTATTTACGTTATAACCCCACGTTCTTAAGTGTTAACCTAATAAGTCTTATATTATCTATGGGTTTCAAAATTCAAGAATGTATTTCTAATTTTATGACCGTAGATAACTAATAATTCTGCGTAGTTACTAGGCCCTAATTATTATTCTTATCGTTATATACTTACTAATAAGATTTTTAATTAGATAAAATTCAAAATACAACACTATTTGATAGATGTTATTATTACTATTATTATGATTAAGTGATCTTATTACCATTTATTATTAATAAGATTAATGGTCAAACTATTGTCTTAACTACTCTTACAACTTAACTTCATATCTACTTTAATACATTAATGGTTCTAATTACGAGAATAGGTACTCTATCGGTTTCTAAATAAAATTTGGGATCTAACAGTTCACTAATAGAAACAAGTCTTCCTAATATGAATGGTAATCCATCCTTTGTAGTTGGCCTATCCAGGTTAGCAAGACCCGATGATGGTTTCCTACGGACAAAGACAACACAAACACACCATAATTTCAAACCTCACAATTCTCCAGTGCTAGATTATCTAAGTATGATTCAATTGAGACTAACTAATTTCTAGTTATATATTGAAATTTTCTAACTTATACCACAATTGGTTTCAGCCTACAATTTTTACTTCATAATTTATATAATAACGTACCTACGCATCACAATAATAAACAAATCAGCATGTTATACAAATCAATCAAACAATTCAATTCAAAAATATTTTAGTTCTTGATTATTTTTAGTGATTTAAGATTTATCTCACAACCCAACCCAGTTCTAAGCTAATCTAGTTCACTAACTGGCACTGGTTATTATCTATTGTTTCCCATTTAAGATCTAATAGTGAGCTCTGATACCAAGTCTGTAGCGCCTCCAAAGCTAGCAGCTGACTAACCCATGAGATTAATAAAAAAGAGGCACTTAGAATCTAAAACATTCACTTAACATTAAATTAAGAAATCTGTTACAAAATTTAATCCAAAAACCAACCCACTCAAAAAGTATATATACAAGAACTCCTCTCAAATGATACATATATAATAGTCATTTGTTTACATAATATACAACTTAATAAACATAGCAATAATTAATCAATAACAGACTCAATTCCTCGAAGCTTTCGCTGCACAACTCTGATCTGTCTATGAAACTGAAAGTGGGAATGGGTGAGCACATCATCCCTAAACGGGGTTCCCCGTAGGAATAACAACTAGCTTTCAAGTAATCATTAGTATGATTTGAAGACAATACAGGTTTATTAAAAGACGATAAAACGAGGAAAAACAATAAACATAATGTAGAAACTTCTTCAAAGACATTCATAAATAACAGTAAACATCCATGTATGAGATGTGTGTTGCCGCACATAATGGAAGAGTAATATTGATGCCAATTCCACACTGAATAGGTAATACTGCAGTGTATCGCTCTAGCCATAGAATACTGAATATATATAAAGGAATAATAATATTGCGGTGTATCGACCTAGCCGTGTAATATTGCGATGTATCTCCCTAGCCATAGAATACTGATATTGTGTCGGCACACATCTCATACCACACATAGCACGCAAATATATGCATGAATTTCACAACACAAAGATTGATTTGTAAAACAATAATGAATACAAGAGAGTTCATTATCGATTCCCACCTCTTTTGATGACAAGCCTCGCCTACCTTGAGACCCATAAGCCACTTGTTCATCTTTGAATTTATCGTTGTTAAAAAGAGTAACTGTTAATCACACAAGCACTCTAATAATTAGCCAATAGGCTCACACAAAGTTCATCACATAATCTCATACAATTCTCTAGTTATGGGCAAAGTGAACTAACTAATGGTTCTAGTTTTATTAATGACTTTATAACTTAGCAATAAGTATTTTTTGGGATAAAACAATATCCAAAAATCCAAATAGCGTTAAATTGGGTGTCATCGGAAATCCCTAAAAAAACCGTACAACTTTGCAGAAGGAACCGAAAAATAATTCGGACCATAAAGGTTTCAAACCACCAAAATACTAAATCTGGCCATAAACCCAAGTCCATGGGACTAATCCGGCACGGCCCACTAGTCCGGCCCGCTACTTATTTGACTGATCCATAGGGTCAACCCCATGACCTGATCCATTAACCCGTTTCTTTAACCCATTAAGTCTGACTCGGCTGACATGATTGAGTCAGCTATGTCAATGTATTGACTCAATGATTTAGTGATTTGAATCACTAAAACTCACTTCATCTTCAACCTCTAGCATACTTGAAACAACATAAGGGTCCAACTTTGGGAATCTATAATTTACTCGTTTCATGACCAAATTGAGTAACTATTGGCTCTATGGAAATATAGCATCTCCCTCTAGAAATTTATAGTTTCTTTCTGGATCTAAATCCATCTCTAACACACCTTATTTGATCCATCAAGACTGCTAGTCACCGCAATAACAAGAAATTTCCAGATTTGGTAATAATCACTAAAATCATCATAACTTACACAATTTAACTCCAAATTGAACAAACTAAGTTTCTATTTGGTAATTCAATATTCTACAATTAACAAGTATAAACAATGATAAAATCAACCTATAGGATGTCTAGAAGCCAGAAATAAGTGAAAACAGTAATTACATGGAATCATGATTATCATATAAAGAACCTGCTTGTTTCTATACTATTCTTGAATCCAGCACAGACCCAATCCATCATTTACATATAAGAATTGATTAGAAGGATTACCTTGATTGGTTTACTAAGTTTCCATCAACATCACCAAACATCCACCATCATCACCATAAATCAACAAGAACACCATCACTTTCAACATAATCATCATCAACACAAGAGCTTCAACACTAAAACTATGTTCTTCATTTATTTCTATAACTCTTATTTTGACCTCTCTTTGGCTGCTACTCAAATCCTACTCAAAGTTTACATAACCACTCTTAAGGTTCTCATATATTTATCTCCATTACTTATTCCTTCTTGTTTTCTACCAACTAGTAAACATCTCCCTACTTCCGTAACTCCCTCTTACTTTCACTTGCTCTCTGTCTTCCTCTCCACTCTTATAATCTTACTACTAGGTGATACAAATAGGTGATACAGAAGAAACAGAAATCGAAAAGATAACTATTCTAATAATTTAACTAATCACACTAATTACATTTACATGTATACTAACCGTAACCTAAACCTAAATTAGGTTCTTACTATCACCAACCTATTAACTGACTAAGGGGTAACCTTATGCTATACAACGATCCAGTCTTATTAAAGGTCCAGTCAAGTCAAAGAAACGGTCAACGATCAACGGCGACGGTCAACGGTTAAGTCAGCTCCGGTTGACTTTTGTTAAACCTCGACACCCAACTTCCGAGTGCGATATCTTCTTCGTACGGTATCCGATTTACGCGTTTGAGTAGTCCATTTCGCCTAACTTTTCGATACATATTCAATGATACTAGTTTCGTATCTAAATCGTGGTTAGATTAATTTCTATTAATTTAAATCTATATTATCTAATCGAGTCATTAGCGACTTAGTCGTCTCTTGACCGGTCTAACAGCGTTGACGAGCTTGAGGATCATTACATTCTCCGCACCTTATATCATTTTCGTCCTCGAAAATCGATCCGTCCTTCTTAACAATTCAAACTCCCCATCTTAAATAAAAACACTATCTCTCGACTAAATACAAGTACTGTTCATACTTACAAACGCGCGAAAACTAACTCATTTTAAATGAGTTCGAAACACAAGAAATGAAACACAAACCTATTTGGTTTTCTACAACTAAAAACTATAATTTGTAGCTCTAAGTTCAATAAACTAACTTTCCTATTTCATAAGGATTGTCTTTAAGTTCACTATGGTAAATTTGATTCTAACAAGTATGTCTAAGTTCTCTGCACTAAAATTTATAATCTAGTTTTTAATAATTTATTAATTTGATGTAATTTATCCATATAACCAATTCCAAATTTAATTTCACGTAAATCTTTAATATCTGATATTTTAACTTTACTGTTATGCAATATATAAATTTTTAAATATTAACTATGTTAATTTTTTTATTAACATAATTATTGAAATATTATTATTGCCAGTGTTACTATTCCCCATGCCTTTATTGATGTCGTTATTAGCTTATTGCTATTCCAATTGGTACGCTAATACTTAATTTTCTAGGTATGATTTTACATTCACGTAACAATTACTATAATTGATATCAAGTCTGTATAGTAGCTATATCTTAATATATATATTAGTGTTGGTAACTTAATATTATTTCAATCTGAGTTTGCATAAAATTATGATGTGTTCTAATAGTATTTAAATTTTTCTATTAATACAAAGTATCTTATTCATATCCAAATTTACTCTCCTTTAAGTCTAACATCATACTAAGCATCCAAATACTATTATTACATCTCCAAGTGTATTTGTTTAATTTAATGATTTACTAAATCAGTTTTTGAATTAAAAAAATAATTTGGGTATAAAATTATTAACAAATTTAGTCTTTTTAATTTACGTTATAACCCCACTTTCTTAAGTGTTAATCTAATAAGTCTTATATTGTCTATCGGGTTTCAAAATTCAAGAATGTATTTCTAATTTTATGACTGTAGATAACTAATAATTCTGCGTAGCTACTAGGCCCTAATTATTATTCTTATCGTTAGATATTCATTAATATGATTTTTAATTAGATAAAATTCAATACAACACTAATTGATAGATGTTATTATTATTATTATTATTATTACTATTATTATGATTAAAAGTGATCTTATTACCATTTATTATTGATAAGATTAATGGTCGAACTATTGTCTTAACTACTCTTACAACTTAACTTCATATATACTTTAATAGATTAATGGTTCTAATTACGATAAAGGGTACTCTATCGGTTTCTAAATGAAATTTGAGATCTAAGAGTTCACTAATAGAAGCAAGTCTTCCTAATATGAATGGTAATCCATGCTTATAGTTGGCCTGTCCAGGTTAACAAGACCCAACGATGGTTTCCTACGAACAAAGACAACACAAACACACCAGATTTTCAAACCTCACTATTCTCCAGTGCTAGATTATCTAAGTATCATTCAATTGAGACTAACTAATTTCTAGTTATCTATTGAAATTTTCTAACTTATACCACAATTGGTTTCAGCCTACAATTTTTACTTCATACTTTATATAATAACGTACCTACACATCACAATAAATAAACAAATCAGCATGTTATACAAAACAATCAAACAATTCAATTCAAAAATATTTTAGTTCTTGATTGTTTTTAGTGATTTAAGATTTATCTCACAACCCAACCCAGTTCTAAGCTAATCTAGTTCACTAACTGGCACTGGTTATTATCTATTGTTTCCCATTTAAGATCTAATAGTGAGCTCTGATACCAAGTCTGTAGCGCCTCCAAAGCTAGCAACTGACTAACCTAAGCGATTAATAATAAAAAGAGGCACTAAGAATCTAAAACATTCACTTAACATTCAATTAAGAAATTGCTACAAAATTTAACCCAAAAACCAGCCCCACTCAGAAATATATATATACAAGAACTCCTCTCAAATGATACACATATAATAGTCATTTGGTTTACATAATATACAACATAATAAACATAGCAATAATCAACCAATAACAGACTCAATTCCTCGAAGCTTTCGCTGCGCAACTCTGATCTGTCTATAAAACTGAAAGTGGGAATGGGTGAGCACATCATCCCTAAAAGGGGTGCCCCGTAGGAATAACAACTAGCTTTCAAGTAATCATTAGTATGATTTAAAGACAATGCAGGTTTAATTGAAAGACGATAAAACGAGGAAAAACAATAAACATAATGTAGAAACTTCTTAAAAGACATTCATAAATAACAGTAAACATCCATGTATGAGATGTGTGTAGCCGCACATAATGGAAGAGTAATATTGATGCCAATTCCACACCGAATAGGTAATACTGCAGTGTATCGCTCTAGCCATAGAATACTGAATATATATAAAGGAATAATAATATTGCGGTGTATCGCCCTAGCCGTGTAATGTTGCGGTGTATCGACCTAGCCATAGAATACTGATATTGTGTCCGCACACATCTCATACCACATAGAGCACGCAAAGATATGCATGAATTTCACAACACAAAGATTTATTTGTAAAACAATAATTAATACAAGAGAGTTCGTTATCGATTCCCACCTCTTTTGATGACAAGCCTCGCCTACCTTGAGATCCATAAGCCACTTGTTCATCTTTGAATTGATCATAGTTAAAAAGAGTAACTGTTAATCACACAAGCACTCTAATAATTAGCCAAAAGGCTCACACAAGGTTCATCACATAATCTCATACAATTCTCTAGTTATGGGCAAAGTGAACTAACTAATGGTTCTAGTTTTATTAATGGCTTTATAACTTAGCAATAAGTATTTTTTGGGATAAAACAATATCCAACAATCAAAATAGCGTCAATTGGGTGTCATCGGAAAGCCCTCGAAAAACCGTACAACTTTGCAGAAGGAACCGAAAGCTAATTCGGATCATAAAGGTTTCAAACCATCAAAATACTAAATCTGGCCCTAAACCCAAATCCATGGGCCTAATCCGGCACGACCCACTACTCCGGCCCACTACTTATTTGACTGATCCATAGGGTCAACCCATGACCCGATCCATTAACCCGTTTCTCTAACCCATTAAGTCTGACTCGGCTGACATGACAGAGTCAGCTATGTGACTCAGCTGACTCAATGTGTTGAGTCAATGATTTAGTGATTTGACTCACTAAAACTCACTTCATCTTCAACCTCTAGCATACTTGGAAACAACATAAGGGTCCAACTTTGGGAATCTATATATACTCGATTCATGACCAAATTGAGTAACTATTGGCTCTATGGAAACATAGCATCTCCCTGTATAACTTTATAGTTTCGTTCTAGATCTAAATCCATCTCTAACACACCTTATTTGATCCATCAAGACTGCTAGTCACCGCAATAACAAGAAATTTCCAGATTTGGTAATAATCACTAAAATCATCATAACTTACACAATTTAACTCCAAATTGAACAAACTAAGTTTCTATGGTTTGGTAATTCAATATTCTACAATTAACAAGTATAAACAATGATAAAATCAACCTATAGGATGTCTAGAAGCCAGAAATAAGTGAAAACAGTAATTACATGGAATCATGATTATCATATAAAGAACCTGCTTGTTTCTATACTATTCTTGAATCCAACACAGACCCAATCCATCATTTACATATAAGAATTGATTAGAAGGATTACCTTTATTTGTTTACTAAGTTTTCATCAACATCACCAAACATCCACCATCATCACCATAAATCAACAAGAACACCATCACTTTCAAAATAATCATCATCAACACAAGAGCTTCAACACTAAAACTATGTTCTTCATTTATTTCTATAACTCTTATTTTGATCTCTCTTTGGTTGCTACTCAAATCCTACTCAAAGTTTGCATAACCACTCTTAAGGTTCTCATATATTTATCTCCATTACTTATTCCTTCTTGTTTTCTACCAACTAGTAAACATCTCCCTAATTTCATAACTCCCTCTCACTTTCACTTGCTCTATGTCTTCCTCTTCACTCTTCTTATATTACTACTAGGTGATACAAATAGGTAATACAGTAGAAACAGAAATTGAAAAGATAACTATTCTAATAATTTAACTAATTACATTTACATGTACATGTACACTAACCGTAACCTAAACCTAAATTAGGTTCTTACTATCACCAACCTATTAACTGACTAAGGGGTAAACTTATGCTATACAACGATCCAGTCTTATTAAAGGTCCAGTCAAGTCAAAAAAACGGTCAACGATCAACGGCGACGGTCAACGGTTAAGTCAGCTCCGGTTGACTTTTGTTAAACCTCGACACCCAACTTCCGAGTGCGATATCTTCTTCGTACGGTATCCGATCTACGCGTTTGAGTAGTCCATTTCTCCTAACTTTTCGATACCTATTCAATGATACTAGTTTCGTATCTAAATCGTGGTTAGATTAATTTCTATTAATTTAAATCTATATTATCTAATCGAGTCATTAGCGACTTAGTCGTCTCTTGACCGGTCTAACAGCGTTGACGAGCTTGAGGATCATTACATTCTCCGCACCTTATATCATTTTCGTCCTCGAAAATCGATCCGTCCTTCTTAACAATTCAAACTCCCCATCTTAAATAAAAACACTATCTCTCGACTAAATACAAGTACTGTTCATACTTACAAACGCGCGAAAACTAACTCATTTTAAATGAGTTCGAAACACAAGAAATGAAACACAAACCTATTTGGTTTTCTACAACTAAAAACTATAATTTGTAGCTCTAAGTTCAATAAACTAACTTTCCTATTTCATAAGGATTGTCTTTAAGTTCACTATGGTAAATTTGATTCTAACAAGTATGTCTAAGTTCTCTGCACTAAAATTTATAATCTAGTATTTAATAATTAATTAATTTGATGTAATTTATCCGTATAACCAAGTCCAAATTTGATTTCAAGTAAATCCTTAATATATGATATTTTAACTTTACTGTTATGCAATATATAAATTTTCAAATATTAACTATGCTAATTTTTTTATTAACATAACTATTGAAATATTATTATCGGCAGTGTTACTATTCCCTATACCTTAATTGATGTCGTTATTAGCTTATTACTATTCCAGGTGGTACGCTAAGTCTTAATTTTCTAAGTATGATTTTACATTCATGTAACAATTACTATAATTGATATCAAGTCTGTATAGTAGCTATATCTTATTATATACATTAGCTTTGGCAACTTAATATTATTTCAATCTCAGTCTGCATAAAATTATGATGTGTTCTAATAGTCTTTAAATTTTGCTATTAATACAAAGTATCTTATTCATATCCAAATTTTACTCCCCTTTAAGTCTAACATCATACCAAGCATCCAAATACTATTATTACATCTCCAAGTGTATTTGTTTAATTTAATGATTTACGACATAAGTTTTAGAACTAAAAAAATAATTTGGGTATAAAATTATTAACAAATTTAGTCTTTTTATTTTACGTTATAACCCCACGTTCTTAAGTGTTAACCTAATAAGTCTTATATTATCTATCGGGTTTCAAAATTCAAGAATGTATTTCTAATTTTATGACCGTAGATAACTAATAATTCTGCGTAGTTACTAGGCCCTAATTATTATTCTTATCGTTATATACTTACTAATAAGATTTTTAATTAGATAAAATTCAAAATACAACACTATTTGATAGATGTTATTATTACTATTATTATGATTATAAGTGATCTTATTACCATTTATTATTAATAAGATTAATGGTCAAACTATTGTCTTAACTACTCTTACAACTTAACTTCATATCTACTTTAATACATTAATGGTTCTAATTACGAGAATAGGTACTCTATCGGTTTCTAAATAAAATTTGGGATCTAACAGTTCACTAATAGAAACAAGTCTTCCTAATATGAATGGTAATCCATCCTTTGTAGTTGGCCTATCCAGGTTAGCAAGACCCGATGATGGTTTCCTACGGACAAAGACAACACAAACACACCATAATTTCAAACCTCACAATTCTCCAGTGCTAGATTATCTAAGTATGATTCAATTGAGACTAACTAATTTCTAGTTATATATTGAAATTTTCTAACTTATACCACAATTGGTTTCAGCCTACAATTTTTACTTCATAATTTATATAATAACGTACCTACGCATCACAATAATAAACAAATCAGCATGTTATACAAATCAATCAAACAATTCAATTCAAAAATATTTTAGTTCTTGATTATTTTTAGTGATTTAAGATTTATCTCACAACCCAACCCAGTTCTAAGCTAATCTAGTTCACTAACTGGCACTGGTTATTATCTATTGTTTCCCATTTAAGATCTAATAGTGAGCTCTGATACCAAGTCTGTAGCGCCTCCAAAGCTAGCAGCTGACTAACCCATGAGATTAATAATAAAAAGAGGCACTTAGAATCTAAAACATTCACTTAACATTAAATTAAGAAATCTGTTACAAAATTTAATCCAAAAACCAACCCACTCAAAAAGTATATATACAAGAACTCCTCTCAAATGATACATATATAATAGTCATTTGTTTACATAATATACAACTTAATAAACATAGCAATAATTAATCAATAACAGACTCAATTCCTCGAAGCTTTCGCTGCACAACTCTGATCTGTCTATGAAACTGAAAGTGGGAATGGGTGAGCACATCATCCCTAAACGGGGTTCCCCGTAGGAATAACAACTAGCTTTCAAGTAATCATTAGTATGATTTGAAGACAATACAGGTTTATTAAAAGACGATAAAACGAGGAAAAACAATAAACATAATGTAGAAACTTCTTCAAAGACATTCATAAATAACAGTAAACATCCATGTATGAGATGTGTGTTGCCGCACATAATGGAAGAGTAATATTGATGCCAATTCCACACTGAATAGGTAATACTGCAGTGTATCGCTCTAGCCATAGAATACTGAATATATATAAAGGAATAATAATATTCCGGTGTATCGACCTAGCCGTGTAATATTGCGATGTATCTACCTAGCCATAGAATACTGATATTGTGTCGGCACACATCTCATACCACACATAGCACGCAAATATATGCATGAATTTCACAGCACAAAGATTGATTTGTAAAATAATAATGAATACAAGAGAGTTCATTATCGATTCCCACCTCTTTTGATGACAAGCCTCGCCTACCTTGAGATCCATAAGTCACTTGTTCATCTTTGAATTTATCGTTGTTAAAAAGAGTAACTGTTAATCACACAAGCACTCTAATAATTAGCCAATAGGCTCACACAAAGTTCATCACATAATCTCATACAATTCTCTAGTTATGGGCAAAGTGAACTAACTAATGGTTCTAGTTTTATTAATGACTTTATAACTTAGCAATAAGTATTTTTTGGGATAAAACAATATCCAAAAAATCCAAATAGCGTTAAATTGGGTGTCATCGGAAATCCCTAAAAAAACCGTACAACTTTGCAGAAGGAACCGAAAAATAATTCGGATCATAAAGGTTTCAAACCACCAAAATACTAAATCTGGCCATAAACCCAAATCCATGGGACTAATCCGGCACGGCCCACTAGTCCGGCCCGCTACTTATTTGACTGATCCATAGGGTCAACCCCATGACCTGATCCATTAACCCGTTTCTTTAACCCATTAAGTCTGACTCGGCTGACATGATTGAGTCAGCTATGTCAATGTATTGACTCAATGATTTAGTGATTTGAATCACTAAAACTCACTTCATCTTCAACCTCTAGCATACTTGAAACAACATAAGGGTCCAACTTTGGGAATCTATAATTTACTCGTTTCATGACCAAATTGAGTAACTATTGGCTCTATGGAAATATAGCATCTCCCTCTAGAAATTTATAGTTTCGTTCTGGATCTAAATCCATCTCTAACACACCTTATTTGATCCATCAAGACTGCTAGTCACCGCAATAACAAGAAATTTCCAGATTTGGTAATAATCACTAAAATCATCATAACTTACACAATTTAACTCCAAATTGAACAAACTAAGTTTCTATGGTTTGGTAATTCAATATTCTACAATTAACAAGTATAAACAATGATCAAATCAACCTATAGGATGTCTAGAAGCCAGAAATAAGTGAAAACTGTAATTACATGGAATCATGATTATCATATAAAGAACCTGCTTGTTTCTATACTATTCTTGAATCCAACACAGACCCAATCCATCATTTACATATAAGAATTGATTAGAAGGATTACCTTTATTTGTTTACTAAGTTTCCATCAACATCACCAAACATCCACCATCATCACCATAAATCAACAAGAACACCATCACTTTCAAAATAATCATCATCAACACAAGAGCTTCAACACTAAAACTATGTTCTTCATTTATTTCTATAACTCTTATTTTGATCTCTCTTTGGTTGCTACTCAAATCCTACTCAAAGTTTGCATAACCACTCTTAAGGTTCTCATATATTTATCTCCATTACTTATTCCTTCTTGTTTTCTACCAACTAGTAAACATCTCCCTAATTTCATAACTCCCTCTCACTTTCACTTGCTCTCTGTCTTCCTCTTCACTCTTCTTATCTTACTACTAGGTGATACAAATAGGTAATACAGTAGAAACAGAAATTGAAAAGATAACTATTCTAATAATTTAACTAATCACAATAATTACATTTACATGTATACTAACCGTAACCTAAACCTAAATTAGGTTCTTACTATCACCAACCTATTAACTGACTAAGGGGTAAACTTATGCTATACAACGATCCAGTCTTATTAAAGGTCCAGTCAAGTCAAAGAAACGGTCAACGATCAACGGCGACGGTCAACGGTTAAGTCAGCTCCGGTTGACTTTTGTTAAACCTCGACACCCAACTTCCGAGTGCGATATCTTCTTCGTACGGTATCCGATCTACGCGTTTGAGTAGTCCATTTCTCCTAACTTTTCGATACCTATTCAATGATACTAGTTTCGTATCTAAATCGTGGTTAGATTAATTTCTATTAATTTAAATCTATATTATCTAATCGAGTCATTAGCGACTTAGTCGTCTCTTGACCGGTCTAACAGCGTTGACGAGCTTGAGGATCGTTACATTCTCCCACCTTATATCATTTTCATCCTCGAAAATCGAACCATCCTTCTAAACATTTCAAACTCCCAATCTTAATGAAAAACACTATCTCTCGACTAAATGCAAATACTGTTCATACTTACAAACGCGCGTAAACTAACTCATTTTATATGAGTTCGAAATACAAGAAATGCAACACAAACCTATTTGGTTTTCTACAAGTTAAAAACTATAATTTGTAGCTCTAAGTTCAATAAACTAACTTTCCTATTTCATAAGGATTGTCTTTATGTTCACTATGGTAAATTTGATTCTAACAGATAAGTATGTCTAAGTTCTCTGCACTAAAATTTATAATCTAGTATTTAATAATTTATTAATTTGATGTAATTTATCCATATAACCAATTCCAAATTTAATTTCACGTAAATCTTTAATATCTGATATTTTAACTTTACTGTTATGCAATATATAAATTTTTAAATATTAACTATGTTAATTTTTTTATTAACATAATTATTGAAATATTATTATTGCCAGTGTTACTATTCCCCATGCCTTTATTGATGTCGTTATTAGCTTATTGCTATTCCAATTGGTACGCTAATACTTAATTTTCTAGGTATGATTTTACATTCACGTAACAATTACTATAATTGATATCAAGTCTGTATAGTAGCTATATCTTAATATATATATTAGTGTTGGCAACTTAATATTATTTCAATCTGAGTTTGCATAAAATTATGATGTGTTCTAATAGTATTTAAATTTTTCTATTAATACAAAGTATCTTATTCATATCCAAATTTACTCTCCTTTAAGTCTAACATCATACTAAGCATCCAAATACTATTATTACATCTCCAAGTGTATTTGTTTAATTTCATGATTTACTAAATCAGTTTTTGAATTAAAAAAATAATTTGGGTATAAAATTATTAACAAATTTAGTCTTTTTATTTTACGTTATAACCCCACTTTCTTAAGTGTTAATCTAATAAGTCTTACATTATCTATCTGGTTTCAAAATTCAAGAATGTATTTCTAATTTTATGACCGTAGATAACTAATAATTCTGCGTAGCTACTAGGCCCTAATTATTATTCTTATCGTTATATACTTACTAATATGATTTTTAATTAGATAAAAGTCAATACAACACTACTTGATAGATGTTATTATTATTATTATTATGATTATAAGTGATCCTATTACCATTTATTATTAATAAGATTAATGGTCGAACTATTGTCTTAACTACTCTTACAACTTAACTTCATATCTACATTAATAGATTAATGGTTCTAATTACGAGAAAGGGTACTCTATCAGTTTCTAAATAAAATTTGGGATCTAAGAGTTCACTAATAGAAGAAAGTCTTCCTAATATGAATGGTAATCCATGCTTGTAGTTTGCCTGTCCAGGTTAACAAGACCCAACGATGGTTTCCTACGAACAAAGACAACACAAACACACCAGAATTTCAAACCTCACTATTCTCCAGTGCTAGATTATATAAGTATCATTCAATTGAGACTAACTAATTTCTAGTTATCTATTGAAATTTTCTAACTTATACCACAATTGGTTTCAACCTACAATTTTTACTTCAAACTTTATATAATAACATACCTGCACATCACAATAAATAAAAAATCAGCATGTTATAAAAAACAATCAAACAATTCAATTCAAAAAAAAATTAGTTCTTGATTGTTTTTAGTGATTTAAGATTTATCTCACAACCCAACCCAGTTCTAAGCTAATCTAGTTCACTAACTGGCACTGGCTATTATCTATTGTTTCCCATTTAAGATCTAATAGTGAGCTCTGATACCAAGTCTGTAGCGCCTCCAAAGCTAGAAGCTGACTAACCTATGCGATTAATAATAAAAAGAGGCACTAAGAATCTAAAACATTCACTTAACATTCAATTAAGAAATCTGCTACAAAATTTAACCCAAAAACCAGCCCCACTCAGAAATATATATATATACAAGAACTCCTCTCAAATGATACATATATAATAGTCATTTGGTTTACATAATATACAACATAATAAACATAGCAATAATCCAATAACAGATTCAATTCCTCGAAGCTTTCGCTGCGCAACTGTGATCTGTCTATGAAACTGAAAGTGGGAATGGGTGAGCACATCATCCCTAAAAGGGGTGCCCCGTAGGAATAACAACTAGCTTTCAAGTAATCATTAGTTATGGGCAAAGTGAACTAACTAATGGTTATAGTTTTATTAATGGCTTTATAACTTAGCAATGATTATTTTTGGGGATAAAACAATATCCAACAACCCAAATAGCATTAAATTGGGTGTCATCGGAAAGCCCTCGAAAAACCGTACAACTTTGCAGAAGGAACCGAAAGCTAATTTGGTCCAGAAAGGTTTCAAACCATCAAAATACTAAATCTGGCCATAAACCCAAGTCCATGTGCCTAATCCGACACGACCCACTAGTCCGGCCCGCTACCCATTTGACTGATCCATAGGGTCAACCCATGACCCGACACATTAACCCGTTCCTCTAACCCATTAAGCCTGACTCGGCTGACATAACTGAGTCAGCTATGTGACTCAGCTGACTCACTGTGTTGACTCAATGATTCAGTGATTTGACTCACTAAAACTCACTTCATCTTCAACCTCTAGCATACTTGGAAACAACATAAGGGTCCAACTTTGGGAATCTATAATTTACTCATTTCATGACCAAATTGAGTAACTATTGGCTCTATGGAAACATAGCATCTCCCTCTACAACTTTATAGTTTTGTTCTGGATCTAAATCCATCTCTAACACATCTTATTTGATCCATCAAGACTGCTAGTCACCACAATAACAGGAAATTTCCAGATTTGGTAACAATCACTAAAATCATCATAACTTACACAATTCAACTCCAAATTGAACAAACTAAGTTTCTATGGTTTGGTAATTCAATATACTACAATTAAAAAGTATAAACAATGATCAAATCAACCCATAGGATGTCTAGAAGCCATAAATAAGTGAAAACAATAATTACATGGAATCATGATTATCATATAAAGAACCTGCTTGTTTCTATACTATTCTTGAATCCAACACAAACCCAATCCATCATTTACATATAAGAATTGATTAGAAGGATTACCTTGATTGGTTTACTAAGTTTCCATCAACATCACCAAACATCCACCATCATCACCATAAATCAACAAGAACACCATCACTTTCAAAATAATCATCATCAACACAAGAGCTTCAACACTAAAACTATGTTCTTCATTTATTTCTATAACTGTTATTTTGATCTCTCTTTGGTTGCTACTCAAATCCTACTCAAAGTTTACATAATCACTCTTAAGGTTCTCATATATTTATCTCCATTACTTATTCCTTCTTCTTTTCTACCAACTAGTAAACATCTCCCTACTTCCATAACTCCCTCTCACTTTCACTTGCTCTCTGTCTTCCTCTCCACTCTTCTTATCTTACTACTAGGTGATACAAATTGGTGATACAGAAGAAACAGAAATTGAAAAGATAACTATTTTAATAATTTAACTAATCACACTAATTACATTTACATGTATACTAACCGTAACCTAAACCTAAATTAGGTTCTTACTATCACCAACCTATTAACTGACTAAGGGGTAACCTTATGCTATACAACGATCCAGTCTTATTAAAGGTCCAGTCAAGTCAAAGAAACGGTCAACGATCAACGGCGACGGTCAACGGTGAAGTCAGCTTCGGTTGACTTTTGTTAAACCTCGACACCCAACTTCTGAGTGCGATATCTTCTTCATACGGTATCCGATTTACGCATTTGAGTAGTCCATTTCGCCTAACATTTCAATATCTATTCAACGATACTAGTTTCGTATCTTAATCTTGGTTAGATTAGTTTCTATTAATTTAGATCTATATTATCTAATCGAATCATTAGAGACTTAGTCGTCTCTTGACCGGTCTAATAGCGTTGACGAGCTTGAGGATCGTTACAATAATTTTTGATTGAAGATTGTTAATAGAAAATGATTTATATTTTATATATTTTTTTTTAGAATTATTAAGAATGTATAAGGGTAATCTAGTATTTTAATACACTTTTGACACCCCTCATCATTCTCTATTAGGTGGATGAAGAAATCCATAGGCCCCGATTAAGTGGGATAAACCCCAATTTAGACAGGAAGTTGTTATCTGGTTGATGTATTTTTTGTACTCATAATGTTTAAATGTTGTGTTGAAAATGTAGAAGCTAAAGCTTAAATCATTTTGCAGTCCAGGGAAAACATGGTGTTGTAAGGCTGATTCATATGGAGAAATATTGTGGGTCGATGGGAACGTAAAACCGTCTCCTAAACTTTTTCTTCTTTTTCTTTATGCTTAACAGTAGGGAAGTTTTTTTTTTTTTGCTAGGCTAAAGTCGGACTCAGGCCCCTATCCAAATCCAGCCAGTTGAATTGGCCCACTGCCAAACCCAACCGCACCAAATCTCTCTATACCAAACCTTTACGGTGGGGATTGAACTACTGACTTCCTCCTTAATGGATTTGATGGGATACCACTAAACTACGTCCTTGGACCCTAAAAAAAACACGCAAGGTTAGAGGGTGGAGATTGAGAATTTGACCCACCCTTCCGTATCTTTTCCAATTTAAAGCTAATAATTAAACCTCACATGGGGCCACTTTATGTATTTAAAATCATAAACTCTTAAAAACCAGAGCTTAATTCTCGTCCAAATATATATATCTCAATTGAATACTAATTATATTCAGGACAATTTTATATATTTTTTTTAAAAGTTAAATCCTAAAAAGATGTAAATTTCCTATCGCATCATAAGACTTAGACATTCCCTCGACCTTACTTGGAGACAATGTACAAGTGTATACCTCTTTCCTCCGTAACAGTCAACCTAATAATTTGTACCATTTTAGTAGTATTGAAATGCAGAAATGTGCGTAGTTCGATTCCTTTTCAATGACACACTTTATGTCAGTGCTTGGTGGATGAACTTGAGATGAACATTTTGGCTAGGTTGAGCCAGATTTATAAAAGGGATACCAGTATTAGCTAAGGTGATATTATTTGAGTGATCCGATGATCAGGATCTGTTAGCACTTGTTTGTCCTACATTTAATGATACCACCTCTGTTAATATTGATATCTCAGTTTGAGGCCTACAACTAAAAAGACGAAAACGAGTTATTTTGAAATAAACTCAAAAACTCCTCAACCAACTATTTTTGTTCAATGGTTTATTTATCCTTGGTTAATTAGTGTTAATCCATTTGATAAATAGATGTTTCATCTTTTTAATTCGAAAATCAACTAATCTTAATTGGTCAACAAAACATGAAAAATCTTAATCCTTTTATAAAAACATCAACCAAGAACCGGTGTCCTCGTAGGTCGATTCTGGATTGACGTTCTCTATTCATGAAGAACACAAAAAAATAGGTGGATATAGACCGATTATAAGAATTAGGGGTTCTAGATGTACATATAAATCGATTGAGTTATATTTTCATAAATAAAATATTCATTCATAGTTTAAGCATTATATGGGATAATTTAGTATGTGTATTTTTCTATCTCGCACATCAATATATCGCAAGTGAACCTCCAAGCTCGTTCACACAACATCACATATTCCTTCACGTGCATGAATATTCTTTCCTCATTTCGTGTATGACATAGGCTACTGAACCGTTCGAGCTGACAAGGGTAAGTCCAGATGTCGGTCCATCTTCTTTCATTCCCTTGAATGGGCTTTTTCTCCAAACTTCTTATATTCCAAACACCAGGGTCTTTATCATGAGGGTTTTATGCCGGGTTCTGGACCGAGTACAAAAAGCCTTATCGAATCTGTAAGAACCAGGTTTTTTTGCGTGACCAATATATTTTATATGCTATAATAACATTATAATCTTAGTATATAAAATTTATTTAATTAACATATATATATATATATAAAAGTGTCTGTGTCATGAAGTTTTCAATAGGATAATAAAAATTTATAAGATAATAAAAATTTCAAATTTTTAATAGAGCCCAACTAATACATAAATCAATAATCACTATAATAACACTATGTTATATGGTGCGTTATCAAAGCAATATTCTAAAGTTGTTTGTTTCTTGTTTACATTTGTACAACATTGGAGTTCATATCTATTCCATTGACAAGTTTCATAGTGTTTTTTCATATTGTAGGAAAAAATCATTTAGTTTTACGATTGACAAGATTGCTTCTTTACGAGAACCCAGATCCGCGACACAACTATTATCATCTAATTCCCCTCATTTGGAGATTTGATATTTCTTTCCCAATAGTCTCTTTTCTGTAAAAAAATTCGTATTGGTATCATTTTCGTATAATCTAGAAAAATATCGGCATTCATTTGATTATGTAAATTCAACTCCTTGATTATCTGTCCAAGTTCATTGATGCCTTCATCTTCAACAACTTGTACATCTTCAATAAATCTCTAGATACTTGTTATTATAGGAAAATCATATAAACACTTATTTTATTTTGTATTTGAAATTTAAAATTGGAGTGTTTCGATATATTAATAATTTATTAATTTATCGATAAACTAATACTTCACTAAATTGATATAATTTTCCAGTCTCAAAATTATTAATTTATCGAAATTTTACTGTATATGATACCAAGCACTTGCTACATATTAAAATAAAATAAGCAATAATAAATTAACAAATAATTACTTACCGATAAACGAATAAAAACTCTTGATTGATAGTCATAAGGTTATTGTTATCAATGTCAATGAAGTTCTTAACCGCAACTGATAAAAGTGTATCAAAGTACTCTAATATATAAAAGTAAGCATCAAGTCTTTCCATTTGCCACTATGGTAACCGTAATATGTATGAACATTAATGTGCGGAAGCTGAGTTTGATAAATTTTGGGAGGATGCTGCGGTTTCCTTCCCTCAAGTCTCACGGCTGTCACCCTCATGCCATTCCAGGTGGCGCGATAGGTGGTCCATCATATTCACTGTCTGATTCATACATTTTCAAGATATATTTATCCACCCCCTATTAAAAAAAACTAGTTTTTCACCCGTGCGATGCACGGGTCAGTGTCTCCCGTATGAAATATTTTTTCCATGTTTTAAAATTGATTTCAACCGGAAAATAAAAATATTAGTATACATTTAAGAAAAATCCAAATGTCCCTAAAACTAATAAATACTTTAATAATATGTTAATAAAAATGCAACGTAATAGAAAAGAGAATTAAAATGTTATAGGATGGAATTCTAACATCTTCAAAGCCTATATAGTACTTAGTCTAGCTTCATAAGATTGATTAAAAATTATCTCCACCCAGTTTTCTCCAAATTTTGAGATTCTATAAATTTCTAGAGCTCGTTATTTTTTGTTTTTTAGTATACTATTGTCCAATCATTTTATACATTTACTTCTTTCGCAAAACCATCGTCAACAACGCGATGCATCATAATCTCAAAAAAATCTCATTTGTTTGCTTGACTTTCCATAAATTCCTCCATCTCGATAATGTCATTTAAATTCTTTTAGTAATGGATATTAGTAAAGATTTTCTTTGGAAACTGAATGACCTATTTATGGTTTTCTTTCTCTTTACAAAAACCTAAAATGTTTTCATATGAAATCAATCATAAACTAAATTAGAGTTCACATATAGCAAATATAATCGATTACAAAGTAGAGATAAATATGAAAATAGTTATTAGAAATTACATGTTTGAACAGTGAAGTGCAATCTCGAATATCCTAGGACATGCATATATTTACTGTTAAGAATCGAACTACAAAATGCGTCATGACTGTCATATATAATTTGATCCAAAATTTTTGTTCCTGTGATTTTTATATTGACTTTTTGAGATAACTGCGTGTATCTAATTTTTTTCTCCCTATTAATTAGTTACTAATCGGTGTTCTTTAAAAGAACTACAGGAGTGAAGCAAACATAGTAGTCCACTTATGTTTTGGCGGAGTAAAATCATGTTGCATTGAAAATACTTTTCTTTGTTCAATGACCTTGTATCCCACACACTCAGTATTCTAACTTTTGTAGAATTCATACCTTCCACGTTTGTGATGCATATTAAAATTATGGACTCTAAAAAGGCGACATCAAATTCAATAATTTTTACCATAGACTACCTAAAATCTCTTCATCATAAATCGGAAATTTGCGAAAGAACCATTATTAACAACATAGTGATTTGTAAATTAATAGCTTATACATGTCTTGTAAAAAGAAAAAAATACATGCCTTGTAAAAACAGATTCGTTTTCGTCTTTTTATTGCACAAATGTATATGTTGCAAAAACAGATTCTTGTTCAATGTATTGTATAGACGGATTCGTTTTTGCTATTTTTTGTATATTTGATCCACTGATCCCATATGATTATTATGGAGAAATTCAATTATATATCTATTTTGAAAGGTACTCTTGAGTAAATAATGTCACTTAACGCAAATTACCGGAGATATTAGATCGATTACAGGGAAGAATTAATTACCAAGACCAAAGCCTTCTCCACCAGTCCATTCCAAGGAGGCAGCCAATACTACATTAACTACTAAGACCAAAGCCTTCTCCACCGGTCCACTCCAAGGAGGTTGCCACTTGCCAATACTACATTAACATAGGCGAGAAATATGATCATAAATATGATATTTTTCTTGCTAGCGTAAGCCTGGAAAACATTCATCAGATGCATGATCTCAACTGTAAACTAAAGGAAAGCATATATTAGAGTGATCTAATAGGACTAGGGGTGCACATACCCTACTCATACCCGCCAATCCTACCCTACCCGTCAGATTTTTACCGTATCCTATCCTATTCACTATTTGGCGGGTAGGGTGGCGGGTAAAAAATTTCTTAACCGTCGTTAGATGGGTAGGGTGGCGGGTAAAGCTCGAAATTATCCTACCCTACCTGCCTACCCGCCTGTTTATACTATTGATCTCTGCCGTTGGTTCTCGTTTAATCTCTGCCGTTGATCTTTCAACTATTGATCTCTGCCGTTGCTTTATATTTTCCTACAACACTAAAAACTAAAAAACTAAAAACTGGATTCAGTTTTCGTTTTATCTCTGCAGAGAAACTCTCGTTTAGAACTTCAAATCTCGTTTACCAGTACCTCTCACATCTCGTTTAGAACTTCAAATCTGTTATCAGATCTCGTTTAGAACCTTTTAATAGGTTGATTCAAGGTAAGATCTAAATTCAAAGTTCATTTTGTTTCATTTTTTTTTTGTGTTAAATTGATTGAAAAATCATAAGGTTTCAATGTTTCATGCATGTTGCTGGATATGAGGAATCTGAGTTTGGAAAGCTAATGAAGGGTTTAGAGAGTGGTTCTTCCTCCTAATTTGAAATCCAAACTAATTTTCAGGTGAAAATTTGAATAATTTTTTTAATAATTTGAATGGGTTTTTCTTTTATATGTTGTATTGCTTGGTGATTTTATTTGTATTTGAAGAAGTTAGTTGAAATCAGTTGAGTAATATGATTGCCATCGTGAAAAATTGACATGCATGTTAACTGATTGATGAAATTTCTCATAGAAATTTAGTTTGTTCCTCATGAATGACGAGTTTCAATGCGATTCTGTTAGGAGATGGGAAAAGGCAATTGAATGGGATTTAAAATCTGTGGTCATATGTAAACTGATTGATAAATTGTCTCTTCATGATTTCTATCTAAAACCCATGTCTTTAAATGTTTAGATTAGCAATATTTCAAACAATTTCAGTGAGATTTTGATTATGTGACACCCATGTCTTTAAAGGTTTATCTAAAGCAATTGAATTAGCTTTAGATTCTGCTCACAGTAATAGTAGTATTAATGAAAATCATTGGTTTGATTGAACATTAGCATCATGTCAGGTGAGTGAGTACATTTAAGACCTTTGCTAGGTGGGTGAGAAAAGGAGAGATTTGTTTTGTAATTTAAATAGACAGTTGACACTGGAGTCCAGTATATATGTTTTCTCGCAAATAACTTGTCTCCACAATGCTTGTATGTCTGCAGAATATCTCGAATGCCACTTTCCCAATAAATATCTATACATGAGTCTCAAATTCCTTATTCCAAGTCAATACAACGCAGAATAGCACTATCATCGATACCAATAGAACCCTCTAATTCTCCAAGGGTATCTTAACCAACAGACGGATATAACTACTGTCTAATTCTAGATTTCAGTGTTGTTCTCTAGATTTCAGTGTTGTTATTAGGACCCTTTGAAGCCTGTTAACTTTTTTTGCTTTCTATTCATATCACTTGTTCTTTCTAGTGAGGAAGCATGGTTGAGATTACAGAATTGATGTCAACGAGACCTCCTATTCCCTCTCAAGATGCATCTAAATCCGTGCAACAAAGGGTCAGGGTTGTTATATCTCCGCCACCTCCACCTCCACCATCTTCTCAACCTGAGGTCAGGGAAAGTATGAAGCGGAACAGAACATCTTCGGTGTGGGAGCATTTCCAAAAGAGTGTTGATGAAGCTGGTATTAAATGGGGGAAATGTAACTACTGTGAAGGTGGTAAATATAGGGCTGGTGGTAAGAAGTATGGCACATCAAATTTGAACTGGCATTTGACCAAGTGTCTTTAAAGGATTAGCTGGTTGTGTTGAGGGTAAAAATGCTTTTGCATCCGCTGCTGATCAGATACAATGTTCTGGTTTTGAGAAAGATGAACCTGAGAGAAGGCATGAACAAGATGCAATGTCAGCAGCCTTTATGGCATTGATTGGAACTCGGAAGCGACACCATTTTGCTGCAGAAATTTATTGAGATCGATAGATGGGGAGGATAATTGTCTGCTTATGCGACTGAGGCTCTAAGTGCGCTGTCTCTAGGTGCACTGTCCTTCTGCATTGATATAGACGGTTATACCCGCCACCCTACCCTACCCGACCCGCCAGAGAGTGGGTTGGGTAGGATCTTACCCGTTTAATGGCGGGTAGGGTGGCGGGTAAAAATTTTCTTACCCGCCAGTAAACGGGTAGGGTGGCGGGTATAGACCATATCCTACCTACCCTACCCGTTGTGCAGCCCTAAATAGGACCAACAAAGTATTTTAAAAATATAAATTAAAAAGAATGATTTCTTTCGTTCTTTTTATGGCACAGATATCAAAGTTGTGTATCAAAATGAAAGTTAAAAACCGTGTGTTGTTAGTTATCTGGATCCCAACGGAAGCAAAAGAAAAAAAAAAGTCTAGCCACGTACCGATAAGAAAATCAAAAAAGAACATAATAAAAATATCAAAACCAAGAACAGTGATATTCATTGTCTGCAATCTGCATCACTAAGAGAAGAAAATAGCATCAAAAATAATCTGGTATGATATTACCTTGTTGGCACGATGCCATGCCCAACTGAAGTTATCCCTTGATATTGCTTGACGCCAGCTAGGAAAGGTGCAGCAGCCGCATCATCCACAATACTTATGCAACAATTAATTCCAAAGAAACAAAAAAATTAGCAAGAAATGAAAAAAATAATTAATCAACGTAACAGTAAAAGAGAAGCAAAATACAAAATATCCCATACATAGTAAGCTATAAAAACGAAATGTGCGCAGTCATAAAAAAGTTCACAGGATTCCTTTCATAAAACAATGCACATATTTTCCACCGACCTGTCACTTAAGCTACGTTCTTTATCAAAATGGATTATCGAAATCTCATCTTGGTGCAAGAAAAACTTGCATTGTAACATCATCTGATATTAATATCAATTACGTCTCACTGTTCTCATGATCCATATAAAATGGTTTTAGGAAACTGCCAGATTAGGTCCTCCAAATGAGGGGAACTACGTACCTGGTAATTATGTGGCAGTGGTTATCCCTCTGGAAACCAAAAACTACTCCTACCATAAGATTTTTGTGGTAATATAAAAAAAGCAAAAATCCAATTTATGTCGTTAAACACAATTCACATCAAAATATAATCATTTCCTGGATATATATTTTACCTTGTGGTTGAAAAATACAGAAACAATGATTTTTGAAAACCCCAACTATGCTGGAGAAATCTCAGACTATAAAATCCCAAAAAGTTGAATTCGTAAACATAAAACCTTATAGGAGAAATCAAAATCAAAACAAAACAGAAATGAGGAGCAAACCCTAATTTCTGTTTGTTATTATACGTACCATGTACAGTTAGAGCAAATGAAGCAGCAACACCAATAACAGACGTCGTGTTAATCGATTATAATTTCAGTTATCTCTGCAAATCAAAACAAAAAAATAGGCGTGGTCAGATTCAAACGTCGCAATAGAAAGAAAAATAGTAAAATTCTATGAAAGAGAAGCAACAGAAAACACAGGATTTGGCTTTTGCTCGGATGATTTATATAGATCTTCCAAACCCAAAAATAAAAGACCTTCTCTTTTGGAAATTATATTAAAAGTTTCGATATTTTCTAGTATATTTTTGGCACGCGTATATTTTTTTTATTTTTTTTACCAAGCGTAGTCATCTAAGATATATTTTCTTTCCATCCATATATTTTTTTCGCTAATTTTGACAATGACTATATTTTAATGGAAAGTTGTCTCTACTATTATATGGAAAATATTTATGAAATCCATTTTCTCTATTAATTTTTTTTACTACGTTATTTTTTTTCTCTCTCGTTCTTAACTTTTTTACCATCATTCTATTATTCATCATGATGTTAACCATTTTGTATTTACATTTTGGACAGGATTGACAATTCAATTTTTTTTTACGAAAGAGAAAGCTACTTCAATTGGTAAGTGTATCCACCATTCTATGTATTTCGATTTTGGTTTTTAATTAATTATTGATCTACATTTTTTTTTTTACTTTTATTCGAGGTGTGATCCTAAATTGTAAATAGGATTAATTTAAGATGTGTAGTTGGACATTGGATTTTCTTGCATTTTTTTAATTTTCTTATGATTTATTTAATTTTGTGATGAAATCATGACGAATAATGCAATCTTATTTTTTATTTCATACTATATTTTTAGTTATGATAAATATATTCTACGAAATCCATACGGGAGGCAAGAAAAAGATTTTTAAGATATATTATTGGCATATTAGGAAATTTTTAAGATTTTTTTATGGGAGGCAAGGAAAAGATTTTAAAAATTTTAAGATTTACTTATTTTATTTTTAGAACAAATATTATTCTATTAGCTAAAATATAATATTCTATTACCAAAAACAAATAAATTGTGGGGCCAGAATCAACCGGAAGCGAGAATCAACCAGAAGTCAGAATTAACGTGGAGCTCCGGTGAATGAAAACGCTCCAAAAAACACTGTTATTATATAGAGAATTGCACAAGTATCACTAGTAAAACCACATGTGCGATGCATGCATGAATTTTATTCAATTAACAACACCAATTTTAATAATAATGATATATTTTTCGTAAAATAAAATTTCATATTCTTATTTATACTTATTACGAAGGTAATTCGTAGAGCTTTCCAAATATATTAATTTTAAAAAAATCCGACATGTATTTTGAAAGATATAAAGTTTTATAAATTTTAATGCGTTTTTAAAACAGTGGTATTTCTGTTAATATGTAAATATTGATTTTAATGTACCTTTTTACCCCGAAATATGTGTAAAGTGATAATTGATATTAAAGGTCATATAAGTAATATAAGGGTTAGATCAAGGCTTCACCAAAAATACCTCTTTTCTTTAGAATCCTATTATTGGGGCTTAATAAGTCTTGGTCTTTTGACCATTTTGGGGGCTTAAATGTTTTGGGGAGGCAAGCACTAGATGGGGGGAGATTCAAGTAAATTAAAAGTATGATTTACCCTCTCCTCTAAAAAAATTAAATCAAAACCTAATCCTAATTTTAACCCTCTCATCCATTTCTATTCTCCTTCATCTTTTCAAAAACTCTCAAAAACCAAAATCAAAAACTTTTTATTCTCCATTGATTCTCTAGATGGCAGCAAGACCAAGAGTGACAAGATCCGGACGATTGAACCCTGATTCTAAAACATGGCAAGTTATTGATGTTCCTTTTAATGGAGATGTAGTGAACCAATCTCTCCAAACACCAAATCCCTATGTGGTGAACCAATTTTTTCAAACACCTGCAAATCCTCCACAAATGACTCCTACAAGGTAAGAATCGAAAAACCCACAAGTTATTTTATTATTAAATTGAAAAAATAGGTTCGATTGATGAATTCGGGTATTTTAAAATTCATTTCTGAAGGGTTTACGGCTGGGATATCATATCGTCCTGGCCGTAATTGCAACCTAACGGTTGGGATATCACGAACTCCCAGCCGTTAACATCTTAAACGGTTAGGAAATTTTGATATCCCAACCATTATACGTTTACACGGATGAGACTTTCCCAACCGTAAAAAGCCCGGTGTTAGCTGATTTTTTTGTAGTTGAGCGTTTTCGGCTGGAAATTTCCTAACTGTAAACAGTAGTTCTTGACCGTTATCCATGTTTCCTAGCCGATTTAGTAATTACGGTTAGGTAGGGTCACACTTCCCAGCCGTAATCGTATAAACGTCTAGGTCGTGTACATTGTTTATAGCCGACACTTTATTTACGGTTAGGATGTCTCAAACATCCCATCCGATATTGTTTCCCACAAATGGGTTTTGTTAGTTCCTAACCGTAATTGTATAACTCTGATTTGTTTTTCACCATTTTTAGGAACTCTAAAAAGGAAAAAGAAGCCCAGGAATTTCCAATGTGTGACATTGCTACGATGATGGTTAAGCGAGCTAAGTGGATAGCCAGGGGACTGCAACGTAACATTGAGGAGGTCTTATATTCGGATTGCGACCAACAAAAAACACTGCTTCTCGGGCTTCAGGAGTCATAATACAATGATGGATGATCTATATACTGACGACGAGGATGATTGGATTAGTCTTTCCCAAACTCCCGACAGTTCTTCATCATCTGTTGAGGATGTTCCTTCGATTGTTGGTTGTAGTGGATGATTGTAGGTTATGTACTTGTTTAAGTAATCCCAGCTTATGTTTATGCAGACTTTTAGCATGTTTTAGGTTATGGATTTGGGTGATTACTTTTCGGACTTTCTTTTCATTATGCAGACTTAACCTTGAATAAATGGATACTAGTGTTTTGAAACTGACATTTCAGTATAATTTACGGCCAGGATTACCAGCCGTAAGTCTGATTAACGGCTAGGATTACCAGCCGTTAAACTGACAGTACTAAGAATAACGGTCAGGAATTCTAGCCGAAATTTGTTTTACGAATAGGTGTATCAGCTGTAACAGAGTAAAATCTGAAACTGATAATTCAGGAAAATTTACAGCCAGAATTACCAGCCGTAAATCTGACAGTACCCAGGTATACGGGTAGGATTCCTAGCCGTTACTGGATTTTCGGTTAGGTTTCTCAGCCGTAAGTATGCGAATATCTCAGTTGGGCCATTACACTTGGGTCGTGTCAGCGTATTACCTGGCCGTAAATACCTTTAAATAACCACATTTTTATAATATTACCATTGCAAACACATAATCATATATAATGATTGATTCAAAATACATAAGTTCACACCACATTGTTAACATATTATCTTCTTAAGCACCACCCTACAAAAAACATTGTTATCACTAACCTTCACACCACATTTACTCATAGTCATCCTCATCGGAACTCATTAGTACACAAGGACCATCCCTAGAAATCTGTAATGCATCCCACATTTGAAATCTTTTCTCGAATCTATGACACCAACCCAATGGTATTTCGCCGTCACCATCGTTTCCTTTCCTTAATGGAGGTAATGGGAATCAATCTTTCAATTGGAGGCCATATAATGGTTCGAGTATACGAACCCCATGATGACTATCTTTGGAGAATCTTCTTCGGTAAAAATACGTCTTGTGGTTGCGTACGTAACACTATGTCCATAGGATATGGAATGAATAACACAATGGAATGCATTGGCGAGTATATAGCCACATATTGGAATTCTCATCCAATATTCAGTTGTTAAACACTTTGTTGCCCATTAAACGCCGTTCACATGTTTTGAACTCCTCATTTAGCACCTCCTCCATGTCATCTCTTTCGAATCTCATCATTGACTTGTAGAAATCAGGGAAACCACGTAGTTCAAGCAAACACTTTTGCCTTACATAAGTATTTTGGTCGTCACCTCATTCTTTTGCCTTCTCAAAAGGTCCAAGTTGATCTACGAACACATGGTAACCACAACTTCCGTCGCCCTCAACATCGTCGGTGGACTTGACGTAGTTACAAATAAAATGTGGTAAAAAATGCATGTAATTTTTGTATATCGTGTAGGTAGGTCGGATATAATTACCTCCCTCATCTATAAGAGGTGATTTCATCGGACCTACATCCAAGATAACCGTTTCTTTCTCACCACTACCAATTCTTTGTGGGGTGATTTGTGATGGTTCAACCATCAATGCTTTTCCTTTGACATCCTCTTTGCCACCTCGGCTTCTCGTTAATTGCTTAATACCAACCGCACCACCAACTTTTCTTTGGACGCTACTAGCTTCTTTTGTTGTTGAACCTTGTTGGGATGGAATAACTGGGTCTTTAATTTTGACTCCACTATCAATTTTTTTTCTTTTTGAACCTTGTAGGGATGGAACAACCACATTCCTCTTACGGCCTTTTACCTTCATTTGACTAACTCGGCTTGGTCAGCCTATTTCATTTCTTTTCGTTTTAGTTTGTATAACTCGTTCAACTTCTCAAAACCCAAACGATCTCTTCGCATTGAAGAAGTCAATTGTGGACCCTCTTGAACCTTTCTCTTAGCTTCTTCCCTTTCCTGTTTCTTTGTTATTTTCTTCGAAGGCCTACCCTCTCCTTGCCCATTGTTAGGTTCCAAAATATCATCTCTAATGAATGGACGGTTGAATTTCCGCATTTTACACAACCAAAGTTGTCTTTGCGCCAGTAAAAAAGAAGCATACTTCTCAAAAAGTTCCTTGTGTATATCCGTGTCGCAAAACACCTCCGCAAAACCTTCATTTTGTGATGGATCTTTAAAATCTAGTTTTTTCCAAAATGGATCTATATCTTCGATCAGAATCATCCTTGTGGGAAAATTTGCTACCGCATGCCTACATGGGAGCCCCATAGCCGACTTAATGGGAAAATTACATATCATTCCCGGTGGAAAGTTGTGTTCCTCCCAAGCCTCCACTTCCGTTATCATTTTTGGATTTTCCATTGAGAAACATATAAACTTATTCCCCGGAGCCAAGGGCTATCCCGGTAGTCGGTAATCGTTCTAGATCGGCTCTTTTCAAAATCCCTTTAATTCTATCGGGATCACGCTTGAAATACTCAACCATAGCTTCAAAAACAACAATGAATCCACCATCACAACCATTTAACTTACTCTTGAACCGATAGTGAGCCGACTCCACCGTGCTTGTGGCTTGATTGTCATAATGTCTATACCGGTTTACCCATGCACTAACAAACTTTTCGTTATGGGGATCCAATAACTCTTTCTTCAAATATGTTATAACATCCGGGTAGGTTGACCATTTTTCCATTACAAAATGCTCCCTTAGGAAATATAATGATTCCGTAAGCGACCATATTAGATGTTCCCAATCATATTGAAATTCCGCCCATAGCACCTCGGCTATTGAGTCATTCATCTCAAACTTTTCTTTCTCTTCTTCTTGTTTCTCCAACGGTAGATTTTTAATCCTCTCAATCTCGGTCTTCTTTGGCGGCCATATAACCCTCTTGCAATTAGTTTGCACATTGTTTCATATATGAAACGCGCAAAGATGATGACGCACGTAAGGGAAAACACGTGGTATGGCCCACATCAATGCTTTTTCCTTATCCGTAATCAACACATGTGGAGTATAACCTTCTTGATACAATAAATTCACATTTTGCAATGCCCACAAATAAATTTCCTTCGTCTCGTCTTTCAAGAAACAAAACGCGACTGTAAATGTCGACTAGATGTTTGCCCAACAAAGTTCAATATCGTCATGTTGTACTTGTTAGTTTTATACATGCGATCCATAAAGAGAATTTGATGAAAGCATCTTTCCAATTGTACACATTCCGGATTGGCGATGAAAAGATATTCCACTTTCTTTTCTTTATTCGTTTCATAGGCGGTAGATTACTTTGCCTCCTCAAACAAAAACAATAATTGTTGCATAAGCAATCTCTCTTTCCATGACTCTTTTCTAAATTTTTCTCTTTCGTTATAGATAGTTGACAATGAGGATGAGTTTTGGGGGTTTAACACCTTCATGCCACTAAGAATATCAATAGGTCTTGTGCGTCTTTTACTCAACACGTGTACTAACTCCTTTTCTAAGGGGTTGAGCCTTGCCGAATAAGGATGGTTGATCAAACTCTCCGGAATAGGATGATTATGATAATCCGAGACGACTTTAGCCATATACCACTTTTTCGTACCGTCGTGTTGTTTAAATTGAAGCCTAAAAGGGCATCCGCACTTCTTCGTATTACATACTCCCTTCTTCCTTGTGGTTTTTCGTTGATACTCACTACCCTTTTTCCAATGGCTCTCATACTTTCCACTACACTCGCAAACCATTTGAAAGTTGTTGAATGTAACTTGTTTATTCTGGATTATGATACACATCTTTTTCAGCCCTTGTGATTTAGCCCACTCCTTTGCATCTTTCTTATCTTTCCACTCATAGTTGTTTGCATAGTGAGCACTTGTGTCCTCGGAAACTTGCACAGGTTGGGGTTTATCTTCCATAACCTCCTATTGATCTTCAATCACCACCTCTTGATCCTCCATAACCACCTCCTGGTCTTCCACAAGAACGTAAGGTACAATCTATAATATAATGACATATGTCACATAATTATTCACAAAAGAAATTTAGACACACAGAAACGCCTGGGTCGACAAGTGATATTCCAGCCGTCAATGTGTATACGGTTGGGTCGACAAGTTATATTCCAACCGTCAATGCGTATACGGCTGGGTCGACAAGTTATATTCCAGCCGTCATAACATAACCGGCTGGGTCGAAAAATAATTTTCTGAACCGTAAACATGTTACATCCAGGAATTCCAGGACGTAAGTCTCACTGTGGAAGACGCAGCCTAGAAAACGAGGCGTAAAACAAGTTACGGCTGGGTAACCCGGCCGACGCCGTCAGCATTAAATAAAATTTAATATTTTCGTACAGGAAACCTAACCGCCGCCGACAATATTAAATGCTTCCCATGCACGTAGAAAAAACCTGGCCGTAATTTTTTTGTTACGACCTGGTTTATTCGTCGTTCCATCCGTAACAATATGTTAGCGGCTGGGAGTTCATTAATTGTCAGCCGTAAGAAAGGAAAACAACCAGGAGTTTATAGTTTCCCAGCCGTGAGTGGACCTGTCGGCTGGAAACCTAGGGTTTTCTGAAGGAAAAAATCGAAACTTCTTGCAACTCTGAGCTTAAATATGAAATAGGAGTTACAATAGAGGTATACCTGGTAATCTTGAGCAACTGTTTCTTCGATTTCTTCTTCTTCTTGGGTTGGTCCTTCGAAATCATAGTAGGGTTCATAAGGGTTATTTTGAGTTTGAGAAAAAAATTCATGATTTTTTGAAAAATCAGCAAAGAACTCATCGTTGTTGATGGGTATTAATATGTGTTCGTATTTTGAAGATGAGGGTTCACCTACATCAAAAGTTTTGGTTGAATCACTCATTTGCAAAAAATTTCTCCAATTTTTTTCTCTTCTTCTTCTTCTTCTTCTCTTCCCTCTGATTTTCTTTTGTTTTGATTTTTAGTTTCATCACTTCACTTAAATAGATGAATTAGTCTTAATTGATTTTCTAATCATGATTAATAATGTTAATCACTTTTTATTATCTAAAATCATATGGGGCCATATTAGTCTTTATATAAATATATTATGAGGGGTGTCCCAACTGATATTTGGTGACCCTAAAAAGCCCCCAAAAAAACTTGACTTTCTAAGTCCCAATAATAGGATTCTTTCTTTATATTTGTATAAGATAAGATGTTGGCAAATTTCCAGTTGCGGCGCTATGGTCAATATGGTTAAAGTGCATCAAAATAATCCCGGGCGGAGCCAAGGGTTGACTAACCCTGGCTCTAGCCTCCCGAAATTCTCAGAAACTGTATAAAAACCCTTTGTTTTATCTTATTTTTTGTATTTAGTCCACCATATATATAATATTTAGTCCCCCATAAATCCCTACATTTTTATAAAATTATTTTATCCCCCTAGAAAATTTTTTCTGGCTCTCTTAAAGAATATTACTAAAAAAAAATAATTAACGATTGCATTCGGTAAAACTTACTATCGAAAGTTTCGAAATTCAATCTAAAGCAAACATCATTCAACGAACTTCCGCTCATGACAAAAGGTTTCCATTACATACTTAGATCATTGAGTTTTCATCTTTTTTCTTTTATAAGGGCACTTGGTTATTGTGTGAATGAGATAAAATACTGCTTGTTCAAAATCTTTCAAAATGTTGGGGTGATGCTGATGTGATTTGTAGATAGTGGTAAAAGTGGTTCGATTCTCAGACTTGCGAAGGATAAAATATAGACTTAAATTCTAAAACTAAAATAGAAAACAAACTAAAAATTGTCACAAACTCAATCAAAGATGATATCAATATTAAAAGAACACTGAGGCTAAGATTCCACTATTTTCCAAGTTCAAAGTGATTTAATCCCAATATTTATATTTATGCAATTTTCTCGTTCAAGTTGATTCTAACTTATTGCAACTAGTAGATTCTCAAAATAACAAGTGTAAATCCAAAGCATAGAACATCAAAAACCTAGGTCCAAGTATGTTCTATCAAAAGAAATCACAATTGCTTAACAAGGATCATTCAAACAATTTTCAACCAAGGGAAATAATCATAAAATAATTGCAAATAAATAAATAAAATATAATATACTACTTCTTGTTGGAAAAATAGCTTCCTCTGTCGCCTCAGCAATGGGGTTTAGCTCCTCATATTAATCACTTGCTCAAAACACATGTTTGTTGCTCAAAAGTTGATTAAAGATGAAAAACTATAACATTGGATGTTTGCAACGATGTATTGGCGTTGCAAGAAAAAGGACTGATTGTTACAAAGAAGTCACTGTAGCAGCGTTACAAATTTGAGACACTGTTCTTATTTGCAGTGGATGTTCTTCAGCAGCAGCAACAGCAGAATACGGTTTCCTGCAACTTGATCAATATGGCTCTGTAGGGTTTCTAACTCCTCTGCGACTGCTCCAATAACTTCGTTACCTTTCCTGGGACTTAAACACACCTTTTATACTACTCAGAAACCTAAAAATAGCGATTAATTCTCGCTTTTTCTTTACGTGCAAGTCACGGCAATAATCTCTTCTGCCGACTTCCCTAGCCAATTCTGAGCTTTCCCGATTGTCTTATACTCTTCCTTAGATAGAATACTACCTTTGGAAACAATTTCACGCGTTTAGTCTCCCTGAATTACCAAAAATCAACCCAAACAGAGACCCGTACAAAAATCAAACTCTGTTTCCTTATTTTGGATTATCCATCCCAATTCAATTGATTCCAGCGCACATACCAGGCTTGTTTAGTTGAATCACGTCTATCCCAGCAAGTTTCAGCGATTGAATCTCACTCAAACATCTTCGAAATCCAAACGAAAATTTGGTTGCTCACTGGTTATTTTTCCCGCCAAAAAAAAATATTCGAATTTTGAGAAGAAAGTGACCTCCCCCTATCCTGTGCTGGTCTCCCTTTAGCAACTGCCCTGAAATGGATGTCCCTTAGTAATTGGTCGCCCCTTATCCGTTTGAGGGGTCCGAATAGCAAGTGTCTTCCGGGGGTTCCCCGCGCAACTTTTCGAGCATATTTTTCCAAAAATGTTTATTGGCCAAAAATACCTACACACACATAAAACACCATAATAAGTACAAAAATGAGCACTATCAATAGATAGAATCGAGATAAATTAGACACAAAGATGTGCCTATCAAATACCCCCAAACCTATTATTTGCTAGTCCTCGAGCAAAATAAAATAAAATAAAATCCTAACTCACTGACGCATGCATCGTCGATTGCATTTAGCGTATGCAATAAGCCTTTAAACCCCTAAGTGTCCCTAGTGGCGGAGTGTTGTCTCCGGAGGGCTTACAAGAGGTATACCCACAAAACCTTTACTCCAGACCTTAGCTATCTACGCAGAACCTTGGAAGGCACTAAAGAATCTCCTTGGTTGACATACTTAATTACTACAGGAGGAAGTACCCTGATGTGAAATTCCAATTGATGTACACGAGTTTGCACTCAAGCATACTAAAATTCATATAAAGTGACAGAGCTCTACTCAAATAGTTACGCTATGGACATCAATATCCGGAGTCAAAACTAATCACATGGATAGATCAAGAAGATGAATATAGAAAAACATAGATGGTTTTGATGTTTACTAAGTGAACGGCGTTTCCCATATCTGTCTGAAGGCCTCAGCCAAAATGAACCTATCCTAATGGATTGAGATATTAGTCTGACTAATATCAACACACTGGCATATACAAGGGAACCAGTGGTCGATAACCTAACTCTAGGTCAACACAACTGGCATATACAAGGGTACCAGTGGTCGACTTTATTGAATTTTTTCCTTTTGGTCAAATGGTCTGGTCTCAAATTTTATTTTTTTTATCTTTTTCATAATAATTTTTTTTTAATCTTTCTCAATCACTCTAATTCACCCTAACATTGGTAACAACTTGAATCGTGGGCCCCACCTATCACTTAGAGAAACATAGTTTAAAAACAAAATAGAAGTGAAAAGGACTCAACGAGATATGGTGAAACTATCATGTTATTTCTAACACCTGAGCTCTGTGCTTTTATGAATAGACTCTTCTAGATGTTGCCATCTAATCAGATTGGTTCCTCAACTCCTACAATCAAAATGCTTCCATACACTTAGGTTGGTTAGTGCTATCCATAATATGCATAAATTTCTAGGCTCTGGAGTTTATTTAAAACAAAAAGTTTCTACCCCACCCCAAAACTTAAATCTAACATTGTCCTCAATATTTCGAATGAAAGAACAATACCAAAAATATAAGTAACATGAGGAAATAGTAAAGAGAGAGTTCGGAAAGATAGTACCTGGGTGAAGTGAAACCAAAAACTGACAAAAATATTATACAACATACAAATCGCCTCGATGGTCAATCAAAGGTAAACAGGGTCCTCCAGAGGGACCTCCTCAACATCACCTGTAGGAAAAGGCTCTAAAAAGGGATTCAATCTCTGACCGTTAACCTTTGAAGAACTAGTACCATCTGATGTTTCAATCTCAATAGTGCCATGAGGAAAAACAGTACGGACCACAAAAGGACCGGTCCACCGAGAGTCCAGTTTCCCGGGGAATAAATGCAAACGAGTGTCATACAGAAGAACTTTTTGACCTGGAGAAAATGACTTCCGTAAAATATTCTTATCATGCACAAGTTTCATTTTGTTCTTATACTCCTTAGCACTATCGTATGCATCTCTACGAATCTCGTCCAACTCATTGAGCTGGAGCTTTCTGTGATCTCCTGCCTTGTCAAGTGAAAAGTTTAACTGCTTAATAGCCCAATAGGCTCTATGCTCTAACTCAACAGGAAAGTGACATTCCTTTCCAAATACTAAACGGTAGGGTGACATTCCAATGGGTGTCTTAAACGCGGTACGGTAAGCCCATAAGGCATCAGTAAGCCTCGACGACCAATCTTTCCTATTAGGATTAACTGTTTTCTCTAAAATACGCTTAATTTCCCTATTGGAAACCTCTACCTGACCACTAGTCTGTGGGTGATACGGGGTAGTTAATTTGTGGGTAATACCATATTGTTTCATTAACAGAGCAAACGGTCTATTACAAAAGTGTGAACCCCCGTCACTAATTATAGCTCGTGGTGTACCAAAACGTGTAAGTATATTCTCTTTCAAAAACTTAATTACGACCCTATGGTCATTTTTTTTACACAGAACCGCCTCAACCCACTTAGACACATAGTCTACAGCGACAAGTATGTAAAGATAACCTAAAGAATTAGGAAATGGACCCATAAAATCAATCCCCACACATCAAAGACCTCAATCACTAAAATAGGGTTCAAAGGCATCATATTTCTACGGGAAATGGTTCCTAACCTCTGGCAACGATCACAAGAAACACAGTGACTATGGGAGTCTTTAAACAGTGAAGGCCAGTAAAATCCACACTGCAATATCTTAGCAGCAGTCTTCTTAGCACTAAAATGACCCCCACAAGCATGTTCATGACAAAAGGAGAGAATACTGGACTGGTCACTCTCAGGTACACATCTCCTAATAATCTGGTCGGGACAATACTTAAAAAATAAGGATCGTCCCAAAAGAAATGCTTAACCTCGGCTAAAAACCTAGAACGATTGTTTACCCCAATGTTGAGGGGTACGGCCAGTAACAAGATAATTCACTATATTTGCATACCAAGGTGATTGGGAAACAGAGAACAATTGTTCGTCAGGAAAGCTATCCCTTATAGGAAGGGCATCACTAGGGGAACTAACAACTAACCTGGATAAGTGGTCTGCTACTACATTTTCAGCACCCTTTTTGTCTCTAATGTCTGGAGAAAATTCTTGTAACAATAGGATCCACTAATCAATCTAGGTTTGGTGTCCTTCTTAGACAAAAGGTATTTCAAAGCAGCATGATCGGTATAGATTACGATCTTAGAACCTAATAGGTAGGATCTAAACTTATCCAAGGCAAACACGATGGCTAGCAGTTCCTTCTCGGTAGTTGTATAGTTCAATTGGGCATCATTCAGAGTTTTGCTAGCATAGTAAATCACATGAAGTAATTTGTCTACTCGTTGACCTAACACAACGCCTATAGCATAATCTGAAGCATCACACATAATCTCAAAGGGTAGGTTCCAGTTGGGTGCCTGGACTATGGGAGCGGTAGTGAGTAAATTTTTAAGCTTCTCAAAAGCCTCTAAACAAGCATCATCAAAGACAAACTTAACATCTTTTGCAAGCAAACTGTAAAGAGGTCTAAAAATCAAGCTAAAATCCTTAATGAATCGACGGTAAAAACCTGCATGCCCTAGGAATGACCTAATGTCTTTTACGGTTTTTGGGACCTGTAAAGTCTTAATAAGGTCAACTTTGGCTTTGTCTACCTCTATACCCTTTGAAGAAATGATATGCCCTAAAACAATTCCTGATTTAACCATGAAATGGCATTTTTCCCAATTAAGCACAAAATTCATTTCCTTACACCTAGTCAACACTAATGTCAAATGATGCAAGCACTCATCAAAAGATGAACCAAACACTGAAAAATCATCCATAAAGACCTCTAAAAACCGTTCTACCATATCAGAAAATATGCTCATCATACAACTCTGAAAAGTCGCAGGGGCATTACACAGCGCGAAAGGCATGCGTCTATACACGAATGTACCGAAGGGACAGGTAAAAGTGGTTTTCTCTTGGTCTTCTGGGGCAATAACGATCTGATTATATTCGGAAAAGCCATCGAAAAAGCAATAGAAACTATATCCAGCTAATCTCTCTAGCATTTGGTCGATAAAAGGAAGGGGAAAGTGATCCTTCCTTGTGACCTTGTTCAATTTCCTATAGTCGATACAGACACGCCATCCCGTGGTCACTCGGGTTGGGATTAACTCATTATCCTCATTTTGGACTACAATGATACCTGATTTCTTGGGAACAACCTGAACGGGGCTGACCCACTTACTGTCTGAAATTGGGTAGATAATACCCGCATCTAACAACTTAAGCACCTCTTTTCGAACTACTTCTTTCATGTTAGGGTTCAGTCGACGTTGCATCTCCCTAGAAGGTTTGGAGTCTTCCTCTAAATGAATCCGATGTATACAATCGGTAGGACTAACACCCTTAATGTCTGCTATAGACCATCCTAAAGCTTCCTTATTATCTTGAAGTACTTTTACTAGCCCACTTTCTTGATCACTATCCAAGTCGGGAGCAATAATCACAGGTAAAGTCTCAGATGGGCCTAAGAACACATACTTCAGGTTATCTGGTAGTGGTTTGAGGTCCAACTTAGGGGGCTCTTCTAAGGAAGGAACTGAGGTAGTCTCAGAAGCTGGTAATGGTTCGAACCTAGCTTTCCATCTATCAGTGTCTAACACAGGGGTAGAATCTAATAGAGCATTCACTTGTTCAATGGTACTATCATCGTCAAAATCTAAACCAAAATTGGATAAACAACTCTCTAATGGGTCTTCAGACAAAATGTTTGGTAATGACTCCTGAACTAAGGATGCTATCATATTCACCTCTTCAACACATGTGTCATCTAGATCATAAGGTAGCTTACTGACATTAAAAATGTTCATTTCGATAGTCATATCACCAAAGGATAAATTCATTACACCATTTCGACAGTTTATGATCACATTAGACGTAGCTAAGAATGGGCGACCTAAAATCACAGGTATATGGTTCTCTGGGTCAGGGACAGGTTGGGTATCTAGGATCACGAAATCCACTGGATAAATAAACTTGTCGACCTCAATAAGAACATCCTCGATAACACCTCGAGGAATTTTGACAGACCTATCAGCTAACTGCAGTGTTATCTGAGTAATTTTCATTTCACCAAGTCCTAGCTGTAAGTACACATGGTACGACAGTAAGTTCACACTGGATCCTAAGTCAAGTAAAGATTTTTGTACCCGGTGTTTACCTATTGTACAAGCAATGGTTGGGGAACCTGGGTCTTTGTACTTTGGAGTGGTAGTGTTCTGAATGATTGAACTTACATGACTAGCTAAAAAGGCTTTCTTATGGACGCTAAGTTTTCGCTTTCGCGTACACATATCCTTAAGGAACTTGGCATAAGCAGGAATTTGCCTAATTGCATCTAATAAAGGAAGGTTTATGGTAACTTGCTTAAAAACCTCCAATATGTCATTAAAGTTCGATTCCTTCTTTGTTGATGCTAATAGCTGGGGAAATGGGGCTTTAGGCACAGGATCAGACCTCTCAGGAACCAAGTCAGCATCATTGGAAATTTTATCAGTCCCCTCAGTTAGCGGTCCTGAGGGATGAGATCCTGAGGGGTGAACTAGAGTATGTTCACTATTGGGCATGTTTACCTGATTGTCTACTACTCTACCACTCCTAAGGGTTCTAATAGCATTCAACTGATTCGATGGTTTTGAACCTACTTCATGAGCTCCTCTAGGGTTGGGTTGAGTTTGACTAGGAAACTTACCTCTTTCTCTTAAAGACTCATTTATATGACTAACCTGGGTTTTCAACTCGGAAATAGCCTGAGAGTTAGCCTGACCTATTCTCTTATTTTCTTATATACCTTGAGCAACAGATTGCTGAAACAGCATAGTGTTACGAGTTAACAAAGCAAGAGACTCTTCTAAACTCATAATCTTCTTATCCGGAGGGTTCTGAAACTGTGCCGGGGCTGAAGGATTCTTAGTATAGCCAAAACCTGGGGGAGCTTGAGAGTTACTAGACTGACCTTGATTCTGGCCCTTAGACCAAGAAAGGTTGGGATGGTTTCTCCAGCCAGGATTATAGGTTTCTGAATATGGGTCAAACTTCTGACGGTTATCAAACCTAGTGTTATTATAGAGAGCATTGGCTTGCTCTTCAACAGTATTGCCTTCCCAAAAAGGCTCTATTCTACCACTAGTATGACCCACTTCTAAAGATTCTAACCTTTTTGCTATAGCAGCAATTTTGGCATCTGATTCGTAGCTTTCTTCTACCCTATTAACGTTTCCTCTACCTAGAAGAATTGTTTTCTGGGGTACCCTATTATTTTCCAATTGTTGGGTCTTTTCGGTGATTTCATGCAAGTATGTCATCGCATTATCAACTGTTTGGTTTTCAAACCCACCTGTACACATGGACTCTACTGTAGTTGTGGTGGGATAATCTAAACCCTCATAAAGGATCTGAACTAACCTAACCTTTTCTAAACCATGATGAGGACATTGGGATAATAAATCATTGAACCTTTCCAAATACCTATACAAAGATTCTCCCTCATGTTGTGTAAACGTGCAGATTTGCGTCCTAATAGACGAGGTTTTGTGCCTAGGGAAAAACTTGTTCAAAAAGGCGGATGTAAGTTGTTCATAGGTTTCAATTGATTCGGAAGCCAAACTATACAGCCACGACTTGGATTTATCTTTTAAGGAAAAGGGGAATAACCTGAGTTTTAAAGCATCATCATCAAGGTTTCTAATTTTCAGGGTATTACAAATTTCCTCAAAGTCCCTAACATGGTAATAGGGGTTTTCATTTTCTTTTCCTAAAAAGATTGGGAGCAACTGTAAGGTTCCAGGCTTAAGTTCATAATTTGCTTCAGTTTCAGGTAACTTGATACACGAGGGACGAGTAGTCCTAGTAGGATTCAAAAAGGCTTTTAAAGTTGCCATTTCTGGCGCTATTGGACTATCAGGGATTTTCTCTTCAAACGGATGTTCAAAAACGGAATCTTCACGAATCGGACTCTCTAAATTGAGGTAATCAAGACGCTTAGAACTACTAGGTTTCTCTTTAACAAATCTACCTAGGGCGTCTCTTTTACGTTCAGGCATGCAACATAATAAGGAAGGGAATTCTATGCAAACATAAAACAAGGCCGACTCAACCAAATCAAACCTAAATTTCTAGCAAACAAAAAGCATGATGGCTCCACTTAGATTCTCACTAGACCAGCTTCTATTCTTTCGAAAAGGAACTCGTTACAATCTGAGCAAACCCCTCTGGAATCAATCCGAGTCAAAGTAAGTTGAATCATGGCGAGGGAATCTCAGTGGAGCTTTGATACCCAAGGCCTCACCGGTTACAAGGCGGCGCAGTCACGCATTCAACTCACAGAAACCGTCAAGAACTTCGAAGTATGCTTGAAAGAGTAACCAATATTTTTCGAACGACTTTCCTATTAAGCTCGTTACGCTATAGGTCTCGTTTTAGTCAAAATTTTAGGCTTAGGTTCGCGTTTGGTTTCGTGTTCCTAAGGCGGTCAAGAAGAGAACGGTGATGAAATCCGAACCCTTATCTTGTATGGCCAGTCCTTTCCCTTTACTAGGAATTAAAAGCAACCGTATTCAAGTCCTCAGCATATATTCACCTTAAGGAATACAGTAAACCCGCTGACAGGGGATTCGCGGGTGTTTCGAAAAACTTACCTCTCGTACCAGACAGGCGAAGAACCGCTGAAGTCGACTCGGGCCACAACTCCTATGTTATGTACGAACCCGAGGGGCCGAGGTGATATCGTAATCACCGTCCTTCCCTGCACACAGTTTGTATTTAAACAAACCCTTCCTTAGGGTTTAAAAATAATAATGTCCAAAGTCCAATGTCCAAGTGTCCAAAAAGAAAAGAAAAATTACAAAAATAGCAAACCCTAATACAGTTCTTTCTCTCTTTTTTTTTAAATAAAGAAAAATAAACAAACCCTAAAAAAATAAAAAAAAGTATCTAAAAAGAAATTGTCTTCTTCTTCGTTCTTTTCGCTTTAATCTTTCTCTCCAAGTCTTTATGCTTTAAGTTCCAGTCCTTACGAAATCACCAAACTCCTTGGCTCAATTCGCTTTACGATCCAAAACTTGTAGACAAAAGATAAATACCCAAAAACGTAAAAAAGAACAAAAATAATAAAAACCTAAAAAATAAATAAATAAAAAAAATAAATAAAAGAAAACTAAGTCTAAAAACCCTAAAAGCAAATCCGCGTCGGCGGCGCCAAAAATTGATGTGATTTGTAGATAGTGGTAAAAGTGGTTCGATTCTCAGACTTGCGAAGGATAAAATATAAACTTAAATTCTAAAACTAAAATAGAAAACAAACTAAAAATTGTCACAAACTCAATCAAAGATGATATTAATATTAAAAGAACACTAAGGCTAAGATTCCACTATTTTCCAAGTTCAAAGTGATTTAATCCCAATATTTATATTTATGCAATTTTCTCGTTCAAGTTGATTCTAACTTATTGCAACTAGTAGATTCTCAAAATAACAAGTGTAAATCCAAAGCATAGAACATCAAAAACTTAGGTCCAAGTATGTTCTATCAAAAGAAATCACAATTGCTTAACAAGGATCATTCAAACAATTTTCAACCAAGGCTAAGGGTGCACAGGAACCGAGCCGGACCGATGGACCGAACCGGAACCGGTTTTGGAACGAACCGAGGTACAAGGTACAAGTACCGGTCCAAAAAATAAGAACCGAGGTCTGGGGGTACAGGTACACGGTCCTGTACAAGTACCGTGCCGTACCGGACCAAATGTCCCGAATGATTAGAGCCGTTAGATTTAGGGGATAAGGGATCAGTATTAGCCGTTAGATTAGAGGGGGGTATATAAGCGAACATTATAGGGTTTCCGTTTCTCTTCTCATTTTCTTCTTCTTCTTCTTTTTTTCCGTCTCCTCTCTGTCTGAGAAGGGACGAGCGACAATCTTCTCTATTACAAATGTTGATTAACAGAGACGAGCAACAATCTTCTCTTCTCCATTACAAGTGTTGATTCAAACGGTAAGTAATTAATATTTGTAAGCGAACTGAACCTACTTTGAATCTCAAGTGTTGATTCAAAGGGTAAGCGAACTGAACCTAGGGTTTTGTAATTGAGATTTATAATAATTCTGAATCTTCTGAGAATCTGAATCTAATAATTCTACCTTTAATCTTTTGATTTTTCAGATTTGTAATTAAGACTTGTTCATCAGATTTGCAAGAGTTGATTGATTTGGCTTGGATTTGGTAAGAATTCTATCTTCTTAATCTTTTCTTTTGATTTTTCATTATTTTTGTTAATGAAATTAGGGTGTTAAATAAAATCTGGGTTTTGCTTTAGTTTTGTGTGTTTCATTGAATTGTGATGCTATGCTCTGTTTTATGTTACTGAATTTGTGATTTTAGGGTTAGGGTTTTGTTTTTGGATTTGTTTGGATGAGACTTGATCAATTGAATGATGTTGAGAAGATCCAGATGTTATCTTGATTTTGAGTATGAGCTGCAAAATCTTTGGATTGAAAGTTTAGCTGAATTGCTAATAACAAGCTAGTAGTTGTCTTAATTCAGGGTTCATGTTTTGTTATTGATCTGGTAATGTGTATCTTGATGTGTGTAGTTAATTTGAGAAATTAGGGTGTTAGAAATTAGGGTGATAATTTTTTTGGTGGTGGTTTTGTAGTTCTCATCTTAATTATGAATTGAAGTTTGGTCTTCTGGATGTTGATCATTCTAGGATGTTTAGCTGATTAATGAATTGAGTCTAATGAAGAGTTGTTATGTATGTTGATGGGATAAATGAGTTGTGATGCAAGCTGAGATGATATTGAGTTACTAATTACTATTATTTGTTTGGCAGCGTTACTTGGTCCTATCAACACTGATGACACCACAAGTGTTGCTGATATGGATTAGAAGATCAAGATTCAAGACTACTGCATCACTAGCTGCACTGCTAGTTGTTCTTTTTTCAGATTTTCTCATTTTCAAGACTTAGTGTGTGTGTTTGTGGCTACTGCCTACTGTTAATTGTTGTTTTTTCGGATTTCCCAGACTTTAGTGTGTGTGATTGTGAGATTGTCAGTTTGTGTGCTACACTGTTACTGCCTACTGCTACTCAGGTTTTCAAGACTTTGTTTGTTTGGTTTGCTAGTAATATAGCTACTTATTAATTGTTGCTTTGTTCTAAGTATGAGTTATTACTTAATATATTGAAAAACAGGTAAAAAACATGTACTTAGATTGTCAGAGAAAAAGACATATTTCTGTCTGGAAAAGAACCGATTGGGACCGGTACCGTACCTGGTACCGAATTGAACCGGAACCGAGGTACAAGGTACAGGTACCGGTCCAAAATTTTGGAACCGAGGCTAGGGAGGTACAGGTACTCGGTCTCGTCAAGAACCGAGTCGAACCGTACCGTGTGCACCCTTAACCAAGGCAAATAATCATAAAATAATTGCAAATAAATAAATAAAATAGAATATACCACTTCTTGTTGGAAAAATAGCTTCCTCTATCGCCTCAGCAATGGGGTTTAGCTCCTCATATTAATCACTTGCTCAAAACACATGTTTGTTGCTCAAAAGTTGATTAAAGATGAAAAACTATAACACTGGATGTTTGCAACGATGTATTGGCGTTGCAAGACAAAGGACTGACTGTTACAAAGAAGTCACTGTAGCAGCGTTACAAATTTGAGACACTGTTCTTATTTGCAGCGGATGTTCTTCAGCAGCAGCAGCAGCAGAATACGGTTTCCTGCAACTTGATCAATATGGCTCTGTAGGGTTTCTAACTCCTCTGCGACTGCTCCAATAACTTCGTTACCTTTCCTGGGACTTAAACACACCTTTTATACTACTCAGAAACCTAAAAATATCGATTTATTCTCGCTTTTTCTTTACGTGCAAGTCACGGCAATAATCTCTTCTGCCGACTTCCCTAGCCAATTCTGAGCTTTCCCGATTGTCTTAAACTCTTCCTTAGATAAAATACTACCTAAGGAAACAATTTCACGCGTTTAGTCTCCCTGAATTACCAAAAATCAACCCAAACAGAGACCCGTACAAAACTCAAACTCTGTTTCCTTATTTTGGATTATCCATCCCAATTCGATTGATTCCAGCGCACATACCAGGCTTGTTTAGTTGAATCACGTCTAGCCCAGCAAATTTCAGCGATTGAATCTCACTCAAACATCTTCGAAATCCAAACGAAAATTTGGTTGCTCACTGGTTATTTTTCCCGCCAAAAAAAATATTCAAATTTTGAGAAGAAAATGACCTCCCCCTATCCTATGCTGGTCTCCCTTTAGCAACTGCCCTGCAATGGATGCCCCTTAGTAATTGGTCGCCCCTTATCCGTTTGAGGGGTCCGAATAGCAAGTGTCCTCCGGGGGTGCCCCGCGCAACTTTTCGAGCAGATTTTTCCAAAAATGTTTATTGGCCAAAAATACCTACACACACATACAACACCATAATAAGTACAAAAATGAGCACTATCAATAGATAGCATCGAGATAAATTAGACACAAAAATGTGCCTATCAGATGCAGACATGGAGTTTTACATAAGGAACTATGCAAGAAACTGGAAATATTGTGATTGTGAAACAAGAAATACTTGGGAAAAAAAGAAACAAACTTTAGTTTAAATACGTGGAGAAATTTTGTCAAATGCATAGAGTGTCCGAACTGAAGAAATGAGGGTTCTAATATTGCTTGACAATTGCTTAGTCCTAATGGGAATTATACAAAGCTCTGCAACAATAAGCTTTTCACCTTGGCACTACCACACATGCAAGAGGAACGTCAATTGAAATTGAAAATTGAAAAATACTAGAACCCCCTACTATATGGGTTCAACATATACAAGACCCACAAAGTGGATCCTCCACTATCAACTCCACACTTTCCATTTTTGATATTTCTAGGCCCAGAACTTTTTTTTTGGGGGGCCTGGTTTTGAATTTTCCCGGATTGCTGACGTCATCAGGATTTTTAATAAAAGTGAAAATACCATAATTACCCTCCAGTATTTAAAGTTGTTTTATACGGTAACAGAAACAGAAAATCAAATCAAATTAGTTTTCAGCTCACTATTCTCTCTGCTCTCGTTGATTTTTTCTTCAGAAACAGAATTAGGTTTTTTATTCACACGAAATTGTTGCATTGAAGAACAAGAGTTCGTTAGTCTGGTGCTGTGTTGAAGAGGAGACGAAGAACAAGGATTCGTTGTTGCTTTTTCTCAATTTATTGATGTTATTCAGTGGATTTCAGATCTGACGAGTTTGAGACGATGCATTGAAGAACAACAAATAGGTTTGTATAAATTTTATCTTCTATTTGTATCGAATAGGTTTGATTTATTACTTTTTCTGATTGATTTTTGATTTCTATCTTCTACTGATTTTGGATTTTTGTTTTATTGAGTCTGAGAAGAAGAAGAAGAAGACAACTTGGAATAGAGAAATCAACGTACGTACGAATTGTGATTTCGATCTAGTTTTCAATTCAATTGATTTTGATTGTTACAATTGCGATCTAGGTGCAGATGTTTTTTAGTTGCAGCATGTGTAATTTTAGTTTACACATATATATCCTGTTTGTATTTTAAGCATGTGTGAGGAAGAAGCAGATGTTTTTTAGTTGTAGCATGTGTAATTTTACTTTACACATATATATCCTGTTGTATTTTAAGCATGTGTAAGTTGAAGTTACATATATATGTCCTGTAACATGTTTATGTGTAAATAGTTGTATCATCTGTATCTTTTACTCATATTTAGCTTGTCGCATAGAATATACTTCTCACGAGGGGGCAACGCCCCCTAGTGAATTGCGTTCGTTTAAATTTTTTGATATTGTTATTGTGTGTTTGATATTTTTCAGGTTGTCATGGATACTGTTAGTTGCGCTGCTGTTAGTTGCATTGCTGTTGGTCGCTACTTTTCAGATTTTATTACCCTGTGTGTTAATACTGATATCAAACTTGAAGAATTTAAGGAACAAGTTTGCAGGGAATGGAAGCATTACTCCACTTGGTATTATTTTCTTCTTCCGAGAAAGTGGGAAAGATTTTCCGCTTGACTGTGATTTTTCGTTGCAAGCTCTTATATCCATCACAAATAGTAAACAAAAGACCAGTGTTGATATTTTATTGCAAAATGTTCCTCGTGTGGCCTCTTCCTCCAGCTCTAGGGAAGATTCTTCCATTTCTAATGGGTCTAGTAGTACGTCTTCGTCCAGAAAACAATCTTACTGTTGCAATGTATTTGGAAGATAAAAGCAAGCCTGCGAAACCTTTGTTATCGGATGGTTGGTCCAAGGTTCTTGGTGAGATTGGTCATGTGTTTGTTGAAGGAGTTAAGCAAGTCAGGGTTGCTTTCACCAAGTATCATCTTCGCACTGGTTTCCAAATGATTGTAACTCACAATGAGCGTTCTAGGTTCACAGCTAAGTGTGCAGATGAAAAATGCGGCTGGAAATTCCATGCAGCTTCTATCGATGAAAGGAACGAAATGTTTCAGGTAGGTTTTTCGTGTTCTTCATCTAATGCTTAGCATATGTTATGTTTTGTTACAGTATGTGTAACTTTGGTTTACACATGATGTTTTTTTCACCATATTGTTTTTTGGTTGAATTGTTTATATTTTGTATGAACCTCTTCAAGTCAGGTCTTATAACCCTGAGCACATTTGTGGTGCTAGTGGGCGCAACTTGAACCAAACTTACTCCACCAACTTCTCGTCTAGTTTGATTGAGGAAGAAGTTCGGAAAAATCCTCACAAGAAGCCCAAGCAAATTGTTGCTGATTTCCAGACCAACTATGGGATTAACATGGAGTACTATCAGGCCTATAATGCTAGGGAAAAGGTTTATGAGACGATTTATAGCGACGATGTGAAGTCCTACTCGCACTTGGTATGGTATATTAATGCTATAAGGGAAACCAACCCTGATAGTGTGATAAAGTTGAACGTGAAAATAAACAGTTCCAACGGATTTTCATCTCATTTGCTGCATGCATCAAAGAGTACCGGTTTTGTCATCCAATGGTATACTTGGATACTACTTTCCTTACTGGTACATTCAAAGGTTGCTTGATGGCAGCTACTGGGATCAATGATGGTAAAGGTATGCTTTTTTTATGTGTTTTTTTTTTTGAACAACTTCAGTTGACAAATAACTATGAGTTACTCTCAGTTACACATTACTTTACTCAGTGTGTAACTAAGAAAATAGCATCTGTAACCTTAAGTTACATATTTGTTTTAGCATGTGTAACTTGTATTTACATATTGTTTTCTGTTTGTGTGAAACTTATTATTCTTTCGATTCTGCACAATTTTTTTTGTAGGATTTTTCCCCCTTGCTTTTGCACTAGTCGATTATGAGACGATCGACAACTGGGAGTGGTTTTTAAGGAATTTGACTGAAGTTGTTGGTGATGGGAGGCCAATCACATTCCTTTAGGATCGCCATGAACGACTCTTGCAGGGTGTTCCACTTGTTTATACAGATGGGTTCCACAGCTTCTGCTACTATCATTTGATGAAAAATATACCCATCACTACAACAGATCCTAGGTACTCGCTTGTGATGGACCATTTCCGAGAGGCGACATACACACTATCACCTGAAAACCATGCGAAATCCATACAGAAGATTAGAGACTTGAACTGCGATTGGGTGGCTGATTACATCGAGACCATCCCACCTGAAGCATATGTGAATGCCTATTTCAAAGGTTGTCGGTATGGACGAACATCTAGTACTCTAGCAGAATCAGTCAATAGCTGGGTTCTGGTTCACAAGAAGATGCCTGCATCTGCTCTTCTTGATCAGGTTAATTGAGTGTGTGTGTGTGTGTGTTTTGTTGTTTGTTGTCTTTTATTTCATGTTTTGTCACTTTACGTATTCATGAGTTTTTTTTTCCTTTTCAGATTAGGAGGAAAATAATGTGTTTGATGGCAGAGCGTCGTGAAATTGGTGCTAATATGATGACTCCATTAACCCCTGAGTATGAAGAAAAGCTTGTGGCTCTTCAAGATGAAGGTTTGGCTTGGGAAGTATTGGTTGCTAGTCCTACCGTGTTTGAAGTTGTTAGCGAAAGGTCTCACATGGTGGACCTCGAACACGAGACTTGCACCTGTCAAAGGTTTGGTTTCTTATGATTTTTCTTCTTTCTGTATGTTCTTTTTTTTAGAATGTGTATATCCACGTTACATTAGATATATGCATGTGTAAATACTAGTTACACATCTATTTTGCAAGTGTAACTTAAAGATACACATCCTTTACATGCACCTGTAACTAGCTAAATTTGAGTGTTTTATGATTTGTATGTGCAACTAACTTATTTTTTGATTGTTTTTGTTTTTTTTCAAGGTGGCGCGTATATGGTTTTCCTTGTGTTTATGCTCTTTCATCCATATGGAAGACTAAACGTGAGGCTATTGATTTCATTTCACCGTATTTTACAAGCGACTATTTTAGGAAGACTTATATGCATGCCATCCAGCCGATTCCCAACTACAACAGGCCTGTTGAATATCATCCAGACGACACCGTCAACCCACCTACCGTGAAGAAGCAACCAGGTAGACCACCAGGGAAAAGGATTATAAGTAAACGTGAGAAGAAGGTGAAGACGAAAGTTCATTGCAGCAATTGTAAGGAAACAGGTCACAACAAGGCAGGTTGCAGGAATCCTCGGAATTTCACGCCCCACTAGCTTGAGCATACCAAAGTTCATTTCTGCAAGTAATGATTTGATGTGTGGATTCTTATTTGTCTTTGATTATTTATTTTTTTAGTTTTCTTCATGTTGGTTTTCATGGACTAAACGTTTTTATTTTTATGCAACGTTGATTATGTGTAAGGATCATTCATTCAGATTTTATATTTTGTCAGTTCATAGTTGAAACGCATTTTATTCTATTTTTTATTTATTGTGTACGTCTGATCAGTGGTCAAATGCTTGTGTAACTTTAGTTTACACTCAAAATATATGGATGTGTAACCAGAAGTTACATTGCTGTAAATGCATGTGTAACATTAGCTTACACATGATAAATGCTGGTGTAACTTTATTTTGATTTATTGGGAAAGTCCGATCAATGGATTGTGTAACTTCAGTTTGCATTCAAATATATGGATGTGTAACCAGAAGTTACACTGCTGTGAATGCATGTGTAACATTAGCTTACACATGATAAATGCATATGTAAACTCAGGTTACACTTTCTGCATCAAATTAAGATGTGTAGTTACTTAACCGGTTGCATACTTTCTGAAACCTGTACACACAGCAGTAAAAGTTCTAACAAGATAAACATTTTAAATTCAATGAATTTCAACCCAAAAATATTTGCAAAACCAAGAACTGCTAAAATCTACTAACTGATGAAATTTAAAAGTTTTAACAACATATTTTCCAAGTCTAACATCTGCTTGTGGCTAACAACATATTTGCGAGTATAAAATTTTTTCTAATCCTATTGACTGCTTTACACATCTCTGGATGGATCCGAAAGAATCTTGTATAGCATGCTTCCTCTCATGCGGTTCACCTTGTCAGTCCACCATAACATCATAGTTGGGCTTAATTTTTTGTCAAGTGGTTTATTCTTCATCCTGATCTTCATGTAAGTGCATACACATGGAAGACAGTCAGGAATTGAACCTTGTGGGGGCGAAGCGAGATTCTTGGCATTTTTATTCATCCCAAGAGCAAAAGGACATCAGAGTGTCAGTTCTATAGTAATTTCAAATTCATATTTCTTGGCTTGAAGAAGGTGTTCACCCTTGAGTTCCTTAACATTTGACGAGTTCATGTAGGACCAAGGATCAGAGCTCTTAAATTCATACTCCAGAAGTGTGTAGTGTGTGTTGTTGTTGCACATTGGGGCGAAAAGTCTGATTGCATCGTTCTTGTACTTGACATACTCCTTCGCAAGCTTTGAAATCCAAAATTTCTTGAATTCTTCGTAATCCTTCAAGTAAGAGATCTGCAAAAACCATTTGGAATGTCAAACTCACATTTTTAATCAAAAGTTACAAATGAACAAGTGATTATGTAAACAGAAGTTACACATAGGGCCTTGGGTTTTACACTGGAAAAATAAAGATGTGTAACTTCAGATTACACATTATAAATGGTTGTGTAACTTCAGATCACACATTATACCTGCATTTGTAACCTCAGATTACACGTTATAACTGTTTTCCGACATAAAAAAAATCTTGAGCATGTTATCATAATCTTACAACATATACTACACATTATAAATGCAATAAGGTTTTAAATATATCGAAGTACTTATGTATGATTTTGGCGACAGGAATATCGCTTTGTCATACTTGCTGTTAGAGTTCATCTTTGTCCTCAATCTGCTAATGTAGAAGTCGATGAATTCTGACTCCAAGAAGGATTCTTTCTTGGTAATCTGTAGCATTAGTTCTTCAGATATATCAAACAGCTCGTTACCATCTTCGTTGCGTTCCATCCAAGTAATGTCTCTGCATTACAAAGAAGTAAACTATTATTAATCAACATAACAGAATCAAGTAGTAAAATATAACAATCAATAACAGAATCAAGCCTACTTGGAGTCAAGCTACTTACTTTTTCGGATGAGTATTAAAATATTCAAGCACTTTCTTCTTTTTCTCGCCTTCCAGCCTTTCGATAACTTCTGAACCTTTCACATCCTTTCTCATTGTTCCATCATCTTCTTTAGCAACCTCAGCCATTCTTTCTTCTTCTACTTCTGGAACTGCGTCCATTCTTTCTTTTTCCACTTCTGGAACTGCGACCATTCTTTCTCCATTTACAGTCTTCTTAATCTTCTTTGGCTTCTTTTCATACTGCTTCATATCTTGTGTTGGAATTTTTTTATTCCTCAGCACACGTTGTTGTATGAATGCTGGTTGGTTTTCTCTTATTGTATTCGCAGCTTCCGTCAGTAACTCTCCTACAGGTCTTGGAGTTTTATATATTCCAAGGCTAAAAAAGTTATCCTGTGTTGTAGCTGCGCAAAAAAATATAGGCAGAATCTAAAAAATTATCACATGTATGTAACTTAAAGTTACACAAGCCAAAATAATAATGTACTGTATGTAACCTCAAGCTACACATGTCTTTTACAATGTGTAACTTGAAGTTACACTTCCATTACAAACAAAAAAAGAAAAGAAAAATAAAACGGAATAGCAGTTACAGAAGGAAGAGTGGTTACCACTTGAGCTAGGTTCTGCATTCTCCATCACTGCAGGTCCATGTTCACTTTTGTTAATGTCGCCGACAATCTCATCTAGCATTTCACTCACTGGAACATCCGTCATATCAGTAGGGGTTAGCTTCTAGTTGCACCAAGCTGTAAGTCTGAGCATTGTCAGGCTGTGTTTGCTGTGTTGTAGCATTTATCACCATGGAGTCCTCAAACCGTGTTGAAGAAAAACTGTCCTCAAAAGTTTCAGGTGTTGGCTGAGTTGGAGCAGTCGGAAACAAAGCGTCACCAACAGTTGCAGGTGTCTCTTCAATGACATTTGCATCATCACCTGCGGCTTTCTCATACGGCTCAACCACACCACCAACTTCTGCATCTTTCTTTTGCGCCTCATCAGCAGCATGTGTCTCTTCATCAGCTTTCTTCTGCGCCTCATCAACAACATGTGCAGTAGTGCGCTTTTTCTTACCAGTGGACTTCTTCTTTGGAGGAGCCTTGCGCCCCTCTGCAGCAGTTTGAGCTTGCAGAATTGTTGGCGTATTTTCAGCTGCAAGACTCATACATGGAACTGCACAAGGATTAAAATAAGAATTAGGATGATGATGATGATGTTAAATTTTTTTAATAAAATTTCAAGAAGAATATATCATGTGTAATCGACTGGATTGGATAACTAGCATGTGTAACTTCATGTTACACATGAATATGGCCTGGATACCTAGTGTAACATAGAGTTACACATGTATCTAACTACTGTAACTAGTATTTACACATGCATATAGAATGTGTAACTAGGGGTTACACATCCATATGATTAGTTTACTCAACAATTATTAAGTCTAATCAAGTTAAACAAGCATATTAAAAATGAACAACTAAAATATGAAACTAAAAAGGTTCAAAGACCTTAGTGTCAACTAATTGGGTACCTCTATCAAGTTAAATAAGCATATTAAAAATGAACAACTACTTACATTCTTCATGGAAGGAAGCTTCTGTGTCATCTTTATCTTTCTCTTGCTCAGTCTCTTTCTCGGACTCTTCTTCTTCATGCTCAGTATCTCCATGCTCAGTACCTCCATCTCCTTGTTGCTCAGTACCTCCATGCAGTAACTCTTCTTCTTCATGCTCAGTAGCCCCATGCTCAGTACCTCCATGTCCACCATCTTCAGGTTGCATAAACTCTTCCTGAGTCACTTTGTAAGGATCAATACCAATTGATTCCATAATTTGGCAACTAAAATTGTGAATCTTGAATTCTGCTGTTCCTGAAAGGTCCCCTTATGATATCCCTTCTCTGGCAATTGCATACACTGCTTCAAACATTGCTTGCTTTGCTTGCAGTTGCTCTTTCAGATGTCCATTCTCAATGGTTTGCGCTTTCAGCCAACTTTGCAGGTCGTCCTTGCTGGGTACCACGGTTGATATACCTAGCTGCTTCTCAAGCTGTGAAAACTCAGCCACAAAGCTAGGAGTTGGCTGCAATTAACAGATGGAGAGATTAAAAAGAGATAGCAAAAACATTTGAACATTCTAAATATACAAATTTTCAGTTGTATGTGTAACTTAAAGTTACATAATCACATTTTATATGTTTAACCTATAGTTACACATATAAAATGCATTCAATGGTGTTATCTTTGCATGTGTAACTAACAAGCACATTTAAATGTGTAACTTATAACTACACATGACAATTTTGATTACATCAAAGTTTTATCTAAATTATATTACCATATATTTACAAAACCTAAACCAAATAACATATAACACTTACCGAAAACTCTGTTATGTCTGTTTTAGAAATATAATCAGAAATCTGGTATATATCCCACCTCCCAACCCTCGGGATATCTTCTTCGTGGTTCTCAACTTTCGGGATTAATCCTTCTGGTGCGTGTTCAGCAAACAATAACTACAATATATAAATTTTAATTAGTCGATTGAACCAAAATATCCACAACGTAACACTAAAACTGCTGGAATAGAAATTACACACAAGATTTTACCAGTAGATATTGCACACAAGCCTTCACATTTTACAAACAACCAAGATTAATATGAATCTCTTCAAACAAGTGCTCGTGTATTAAATCAGGCCACGACACCTTGAGAACCGTATCATAAGTTTCAACGATACTTAGATATTTTGCGTTCACTCCATTGGCATTTTTGTCGCCAAAAAACAATACACATCAAAGATAAAGACCTATCAAACAAACTAGATCCTTGTCATCAACTTTCTTTCTTTTCCCACTTTTGCTCCTTTTTGTCATAAGTTGTTTTATCTTCTCTAAAATGTTTGTCTTAGTCACTGTCGTCTGATGCTTTGTAGATTTGATATCAGTGAAGAACTTGTTGTATAAAACATTGTCAATCAATTCACTGGGACAATAGTACTTTAACAGCTTCTGACCCTTTCTGCTTCCAATCCTCTTCATATGCAGTATACCATCCAGCTTTGCCGGTGTAGACTCTATAAACTTATCATCACCAAACTTGAACGAACAAGGTGTCTCACAATCCATGTCAAAGAAGTTCAAAAGCTTCAAGACGCTATGTTTGTTGGTACTTATTTTTCTTGTTGTACTCGGTACATCTGTATCATAGTCATCGTAATACACCATTACGAGTTCACCGTAAGCAGCTCTCCTAAGATATCTCTGAGCCCTATCAGTCAGTCCTATAGGTTTTATCACCTTTACTAAATCCTTTATTGCATCCAACGACTGCCTTAGGTTTCCTGTACACATCACACACAAAATAGCATGAGTCAGTATGTTGTGTACTTATCAAATACACTAATTTTTAACTGCAAAATGAAAATCATGTTACACACTATGTGTATTTTCCAAGTACACAAACTGAATCATTCTATTTTGTGTAGTGTAACCTTAACTTACACATGCATATGAAGGTTTACATGCGTCATTTTTTGATGTGTAACTATTATTTACAAACACAATATAGTCGTAGGTTATATTTTGCATGTGTAACTTTCTAGTTACATAGGAAATTGGCAAATCAATGATGTTATTATGCATGTATAACTTCTAGTTACACAGTCACTTGGCAAGTTAGTGGTTAGATTTTCAATGTGTAACTTATAGTTACACATGCACATGCATTACAAACATGAGATTCTAAATGTGTAACTTATAGTTACACAACCACTTTGCAAGTCATTGGTGACATCTTGAATGTGTAACTTACAGTTAAAAAGGCTCAATTGTATGTGTAACTACAAGTTACACACTCAATATACAAACCACAACACACTTGGTGGTGAGATTTTGAATGCGTAACTTATAGTTATACATGCCCTTGTTTGCATAGTTATACATTCAAAAGCATGTACATTAGATCATCACAACCAAAATCGCATGTATAGTTTTTAATAGCATGATATCATAACAACACATATCATCAAATAATTTCAAATCTTAATACATGTTATTGCAGTATCTGTTTCAGCGGTATTGCTTCTTCCTCGCGCCATTTTACTTCACAAAATGTATATTGAATCTGAATCTGCAGTTTAAAAAGTAAGAAAAAATCAATCTCCAGTAGTACTAAACTCCTTAACATGAGATTGAGATGATACATGAACAGAAAACATCAAGTAAACCTAACCCCTAAAAACAGAGAGGAAAAGGAGAAGATCGAAAACAGATTCAAACCTCAGTTCGTCTTCTTCTTCTTTCTTCGTCTTCTTTCTTCGTCGTCTTCTTTGATCAAAAAAGGACTGAATCAAACAACGAATGAAGCAAAAAAACAGATCGAATACACTGATATTTAACATATCAAATACATATCGCAAAACAGATCGAAAAACAGATCGAAAACAGTTCCAAAAACGGATCGAAAAACATGTTAAACACGAAGAAGAAAAAAAGATTAAACATGAAGAAGAAGATTTGATCGAAATCTACCTATTTTAGTTTTTCGTTTCTTCGATCTGCAAAAAGGATTCTCTGCACTTCTTTGAAGGTTTTCGACCGGCAGTTTTTTCAGGTGAGATTCAGTTTCTCTCTCTTGAAATGAAATGAACGTGTCGGTTTGATAGAAAATCTAGGTTAGATACTTATATAGTGAAGGTTATTCTGGTCATTTCAACCGAATTAAAATTTATTTTTAATTCAGGGCCTAGTAATAAAACTCTTTTAACTAGGGGCCTCATATTATGGGTTAGCCATGGATTGGGCCTTAGCCTAACTTCCCCAATTGAAAATAATATTGTTGTAATTAAGCTTGTAAAATTTTATACACATAGATTATTCTTCACTACTTCTCCACACATGATCCTGCGTGAATACGTGATTTATTTGATTTTCTCTTAAAATTTATAACAGCAGATGTTTGGCATGTAGTAAGTCTTCCTCCGATTTTTAGGGGAGAATTGGAATGTTGAATCCGGGACACACTATTGCAGTTTTGGGTTCCATCAAAATTTTCAATTTTGACAGCCTATTGGTTTTTCATACCCTCATCTACCACCAATATTGTATACGTATGATGAGAGAGACCCCCTTACACTCTTAAATTCCCACTATATTGCATCTTGGGTGATATTTTTTTGATAAAATTTTAATAGCAACGTATTTAAAGCTAATATTTTGGGGATATGCTCTTCTTACAAAGATCTACATACCCACAAAAATGAGCGCATTCCGGAAAACCAAACCTCGCCATCTACCAATCTTAATTTTAACGGATAAAAATTTGTTGATTCGACGGTTGATTTTAAAAGTAATAGATGGTGGAGTTAAACGTATCGTAATTTTTTGTAGGTATGTAGAGCTTTGTAACACGAACATATTCCTAAAGTATTAGCTTCTGTTAGAGCACTGCTCGGTTGAACTCGCAAGCGTTTCTATCTCAAGCTTGTTTGTCAAGTTTAGGTGACCAAAACTATAAGTCTTGATTTCTAGTCTACTTATAGCTATGTCTCGGATTATGATAGAATGTGTAGTTGAGCTTTAGACTTCACGACGTTCATCGATTGAAAACGAAGATCTACTGAGGAGAGCTTGGAGGAAATTCATCAACAAAAGATATGTGGAGACTAAAACTTATCTATCACTCAAAAGTCTATTCTATTCTATCTCCTAATGAGACTAAGTCGTATAACTATATAGACTTTAATATTATGCACATATGATATTTCGAGCCGAGTTTATACCGCTTATATATTTCTCGAAATACGAGTTGAAAGCTTTTTGCTTTAGCTACAATATTCATCATTATTCTTGACGAGTTTAGTTAGAAACAATTTATTTGTTGGAAACTAAATACTAAGTCAAAAGATGATCATGTAAAAATTTCCTTGAAACATCTTACATAAATTGTGTGAGACAGTCATTTGATGTAGACTCAGAATGTTTCATAATGATCATTCGATCACTTGAAAATTACTTATAAGCTAATAATTTGTGTGAGAAAGCTATTGTCGTCTTCAAAGGATGTTTCAATGATTGAAATGGGAGTTTAGAACAATTAAACCATTGTCTGGATATAGCACAGTATGCATACCAGTATGCAAACTGTTGTGATATGATTCAGGACCGGAAACCTTGTTTGCATAACAGTATGCGAACGGTTTTAACTGTTAAAGTCCGGGAACCAAATATGCATACTAGTAAGCGTACGGTTTCACCTGAGTTAGGTACGGTACGACAATATGCATACCGGTTTGCAGACTGTCGGACAAGACCAAAGTCCGGAACTTAAATTTGCGTACCCATTTGCAAACTAAGTTGGTTTAAGTTCTAAAATCGGTAAAGTATGATTTCATACTTATGAACAAGTACATTTATAAATTAAGGAATGCAATAGGTAAAGTATGATCCATTATATTCTCATAGAAGTATACAAGACATAATTGAAGCAAAATCGATTTTGATTCACTCGAATCAAGTCATGAACATTATAGCCACGTTTTGAAAAAGATTGCATTCCTTATTATATAAATGTATTAGTTCATGAACAAACCGATTTTATAACTTAACCTAGCCGGACTAAATTTGGTTCGCCGGTATGCAAACGGGTACGCATACCACTCAATATAAACCAAACTCAGCAGAAATTCCCGGAACCTGAAACTCACGCCAGTACGCGTACCGGTACGCATACCATAGTTCCCGGACTTTCATTAACCAAGCAGTACGCATACGGGTATGCATACTATGGTTCCCGGACTTGGATTGCACATAGAAAGTACGCATATTGTGTTTATATCCAATTGTTCTAAACTCTCATTTCAACCATTGAAACATTCTCGGAAGACGACAATAGATGTCTCACACAAACTATTAGTTTCAAAGCAATTTTCAAGTGATCGAATGATCAATACAAAACATTCCGATTCTACATCAAATGACTGTCTCACACAAATCATGTAAGATGTTACTAGGCGATTTTCACATGATCATCTTTTGACTTTCGTCAAGAATATAAGATGAACTTGGTTAAAGCGAAAGATTACCAACACATATTTCGAGAAATAGGTAAGCAAGTTCAACTCAGCTCGAATTATCAAATGCGCATAATTGAAGTCTATATAGCTATACGACTTTTATCTCAAATAAGAGATAGAGTATATAGACTTTTGAGTGATAGATGAGTTCAAGTCTCCACATACCTTTTGTTGATGAAGTTCCACAAGATCCCTTAGTAGTTCTTCGTCTTTAATCGATGAACGCCGTGAAGTCTAATGCTCAACCACACTTTCTATCCCAATCCGAGACTTAGCTATAAGTAGACTAGAAATCAAAAATTATAGTTTTGGAAACTAAAACTTGACAAACAAGCTTGAGATAGCAATGCTTGCGAATTCGAACGAGCAGTGCTCTAACACCGTACTTCATAACAAATGTTAATAACATCAACAATAACACAGAGACACCCTTACAACACCCCCACTGTCGCAAACATATGCTCATCATTATTATTCACCAAAGGTTCATTTGGTAGTTGAATCTCTTTAAATATCTGGTCACCGACATCTAAACAAATTATAACTTTAGAGCAATCTTGTAATACAGCTAACTAATGAAGATCTTTATTAACAAGAACCCCAACTGCTCGACTTTGAAACCCATGAGGAACATTTTCAATACTTGTCCACGAATTTAATCTTAACTAATAGACTTCCGCTACACTAAATATAGTCCGGGTTACAAGCTTGTAATCCTCACTCTTAGAATCATAACACAAACCAATCATGCGGTAATCATAAAAATCATTTGCAAATGGTGATCTAGGCAATTCCTTGTACTCTTTGGTGGCTGGATTCCAAAGACAAAGGAAATTTATACCGCAATCCCCAAAACAGAACCTTAAGCAAACCAAACCATCACAACAACCCTTAAATAAAACTGATTCATAAGGATTTGAATGGGTAATCCAATTCTACTGCATATTCAAGAAATTCTTCATCTCTAGACAATAATGATTGTAATGAATTATGATTTATGGAGTAGATTAAGTTACACTTCCTAATCCTGCTCAAGTCCTTACCTTGAAGAATGAGACTAAAGTTGTTCCTTTGGATAGTAAGATTAAAATGTGATTTAGCAAAATTAGGGTCAGAAATCAGGGAAAACCAAGTCTTGCAAACACACTTACAGACAAAGGTTGATTTTACTGGTAACCTTAAGAGGATTTGATGGTAGATCTCTGCTGGAAACATGTTTGCTTCTGCTACTTCTCCTTCTTCTGATCAATATGAGAGATTTGGGAACTGCAGATGATTCAATTGTGTTAGACTGCTAGTTAATGCTTATGGGTGCGTTAACAAAGAGGGAACCCATTACCCATACACTTTTGAATATTTTTTTAGCAAGTGTTTCTTCTTTATGAAAAAGCATGGTTATAGTAAAGTAAAGAAAGCCTAGCGTTTTTAGGGGCCACTCAAAAGGAATTAGGGGCCACTTTTTTATTCCCATCCATTGAAGGAGGTTAAGGGATGTCTTAAAAATAAAAATTGTCTATATTGTCCTTCACTTTTATACTAAATCTAAACCTATATCCTTTATTTTCATAATCATATCATTCCACTTCTTCTTCTCTTTTCCACCCATTGAAATTTTTTTCCATCATTTTAATTTTGATTGAAAACAAAGATCATCGATCAAACAAATGTTATGATTGATTGTTTAAAATTAAAACCCAAAATTCATTAACCTTAAAGTTGAAACTTAGAACATCAAAAAAAAAGGAGTTCGACAAACAAAACGAATAGATGATAGTAGTTGTGATTCAAAATTAGGATTTGATTACTTGAAATCAAAAATTTGATCAGAAAATTTTCTTGGATTTACAGTAGCAGAAACATAATCGGTAGATAACTATCTATTTTACCTACCGATTATGGTTGATGTTCTTGGATTTACACTAGCAGAAACATAATCGGTAGATAATAATCTACTTTACCTACCGATTATGGTTGATGTTCTTCGTTTCATAAGAACATCAACCATAATCGGTAGGTAAATTGATCGATATCTATCGATTATTCTTGATTCTAAAAATTAAATTTCTCTGTACAAAAAGTTACGCACAATCGATAGATAATGAACACCATTAACTACCGATTGTGAAAGTAGAAAATTTTGAAACTTTTGTTAAGTTTTGAAAATTTGAATTTGAGGCCATGAACACAATCGGCAGATAATAAGCATCACTTATTAACACAATTCACTTTCGATTATGGTAGTACTAAAATTCGAAAATTTAGTATATTCGGAGGTTAAAGTAACACACTTTACTACCGATTATGGTAGTACCAAAGTTCGAAAATTTTAGGATTTTGGCAAAATCATATTTTGAGGCCAATATACATTCGGAAGTCAAATTTACTACCGATTATGGTAGTACTAATATTCGAAAATTGAATATATTCGGAGGTTAAAGTAACACACTTTACTACCGATTATGGTAGTACCAAAATTCGCAAATTTTAAGATTTTGCAAAATCACATTTTGGGGCCAATATACATTCGGAAATCAAATTTACTACCGATTATGGTAGTACTAATATTCGAAAATTGAGTATATTCGGAGGTTAAAGTAACACACTTTACTACCGATTATGGTAGTACCAAAGTTCAAAAATTTTAGGATTTTGGCAAAATCTCATTTTGGGGCCAATATACGTTCGGAAGTTAAATTTACTACCGATTATGGTAGTGCTAAAATTCGAAAATTTAGTATATTCGGAGGTTAAAGTAACACACTTTACTACCGATTATGGTAGTACCAAAGTTCGAAAATTTTAGGATTTTGGCAAAATCTCATTTTGGGGACAATATACATTCGGAAGTCAAATTTACTACCGATTATGCTAGTACTAAGATTCAAAAAATGAATATATTCGGAGGCTAAAGTAACACAATTTACTACCGATTATGGTTGTACCAAAGTTCGAAAATTTAAGGATTTTGGCAAAATATCATTTTGGGGCAAATATACATTCCGAAGTTAAAGTAACACACTTTACTACCGATTATGGTTGTACCAAAGTCGAAAATTAAAGGATTTTGGAAAAATCTCATTTTGGGACCAATATACATTCGGAAGTTAAAGTAACACACTTTACTACCGATTATGGTTGTACCAAAGTTCGAAAAATAAAAAAAAAAAATCCCTCAAATTTTTTTATCACCCGAATTCTGCTCAAACTACCGAATATCGAAGGGTAATTTTGTCATTACGAATTATGGGAGATAAGGGGTGAACACAATTTAGAATTGGATGACCTTTTTTGTTTTATTGTTGGCCCCTAATTCCTTTTGAGTGGCCCCTAAAAACGCTAGGAAAAAGAAGGGTACAAAGCCTAGGAAGTAGGACTAGTTAATCACACAAATCCATGTTCAAACCATGCTTTTTAGATGGAAAAACGTGGTCCAAAGACAAACTTCAAGCCTTTTCTTTGGGATGAATACACTACTGCTTATACAGAATATAGAAATACCCTTTAACTTTTTTCTCGTTGATGTATTTTTTCTTTACTACGATCTAAGATCTTTAATTGTTGTGTTGAAAATATGGAGTCAAAAGCTAAATCTTTCAAAAGATTTGGCGCAACATGGTACATTTTGTATCACTTCTGATAGTATGGAAATGCAGAGATGTGCGACCCTCAAACCCCAAAGAGTCATTTATCGATGGCACAAACTATTAGTATACACTGTTGTTCAAAATGCGGGGTCATGCGAACATGGAGTTATAAAAAATGTGTATACACCTTATCATGCATCGTACACATGGAAGGAGATTAGAAGCCGCAGCTGGATACAAGAATACAACAGTACATACAAAATCAATTCCACATCTGCTTAGAAACTAAGCTAATGTTATTTTGATAATAAACTTATAACGCGCGGGTTACAGTCCCAGAGCTGTCCACATCCATACACAAAAACTCCAACAAAACAAATCGTTCACAAAAACCCCATTTAACATAAACTGTCTATATTATCCTTCTAATTTAAATCACCCCAACAAAAACAAAAATCAACCCCACCTTTAATTTTATAATTTCCACCAACAACAGTACACTATCGTGCCACCACCACTGACCACCATCGCCGCCAACCACCACCTCTGACCACCACCACTGCACCTCCGCTACCATCACCACCACAACTGACCACCATCACCGCCAACCACCCACCTCCGACAACCACCCACCTCCACCACCACCTCCGACCACCACCACCGCACCTCCACCGCCGTCCACTACCACCACCTCCACCTCCGACCACCACCACCGCACCTCCACCGCCATCCACCACCACCGCCGTCCACCACCACCACACTTCCACCACCGTCCACCACCACCGACACCACACAACCGTCGACGTCCACCACCACCGCCGTCCACCACCGTCCACCACTACCGCCCCCACACCGCCGCCGCCACCGTCCACCACCGCCGATCGCCACCACCATCGCTCCACCGCACCACTCCGTCCACCACCACCGCCGACCGCCACCACCACCTTCCACCACCATACGCCACTGCGATAGCCACCTCCACCAGCCAGCACCACCACTATCCACCACCGTCGATCACCAACATCGTTGACCACTACCGACCAAAACCAGCACCACCTGCCGCACCTCCACCAGCACTACGACCGCCCACCACCACCACCGACCAAAAATTAGATAAAACTGATTTTGGTTTCATCATTAATACGATGAAACCGATTTTGGTTTCATCATAAACATAAGATGAAACCATAATGTTAGTGTCAAATATTCAAAGATTAGAATGTCAGGTTTCAACAACTAATCCCTCGACATATATAAATCAGGGGAAATCATCACATGTATCAAAGGGAATATCATCATATAGACTTATAAATTTCAGTTCACGTATCAGAGTCAAACCTTCTTGTCTTCTTCAATCAAGAGTTTTTGAAGCGAAGGTAAACCCAGAAACTGCAAATGATAAAATTGCCGAGCCAAACAGGCATATACTCGTCAGTAAGGCACTACAATCAACATGTAAACTGGGGACCAAAAAGCCAAATCTTAGACAAAAAATGAATAATAGGTTAAAGATAGATTACACCGAACGTAGTTGACCAGAAGTTGGGAATTGACTCTATAATCTTCTTCCTTTTTGTAAGGAAATTCCAAAGCATTAAGATATCCCCACATTTTTTCTCTGCTTCATCCTCCCACACCTTCTTCTCATACTTCTGCTTAAGTTAGGAATTGACTCTACCATCGTCGATTCGGACCACCACCACCAACCAGCCGCCACCGTCACAAAAAATGAATTTCATTGATCAGTATTCAACAAAATGATGAAACCAATGAGAAAAAAAATGATGAAACCAAACAGAAAAAACAATGAAACCAAAATTGGTTTCACCAAAACTAGATGAAGCCGAAATTGGTTTCATCATTTTTCCACATATTGTCATTTCACTAACACAAACTTCAATGATGAAACCAAACACGCCGACTTCCAAGTCACCAACACAAACTTCAATGATGAAACGAAACACGCCGACTTCCAAGTCAGGTCAAATAAACTAGGAAAAAAATCAGGTGAAAGCAAAATTTGGTTTCATCATAAAAGAAACACAATAAGATGAAACCAAAATTGGTTCCAACGAAATTAGATGAAACCGAAACTGGTTTCATCATAAATTTGTTATATCACTAAAACAAAATTAGATTAAACCAAGTTTCGTAATATAAACCATCATGTAGTACCACTTGGTATGTAAGTACTCAACAACCCCAATAGAACAAATGTGAAATATTAGGTCCGTTTGAATTATAAACTTCCTATGTGAAACACAAACCGTGGAAATGAATAACCAAATAAATAGTTCTAAGAACTTTATATAATAATGTAAAATCTACATGTGGAAGCACATAGATGTAAACTATACATGGATATTTGAGATTCATTGTTTGCATCTACAATTGAAGCCCCTGGGAAAGCAAAGAAAACCTATGAAATGGAAACAACTAATGACGACAACACAATTATCAACAATTGTTATTGTCTAAGATCTTAGTTAATAGTTTTGAGAGTTATAGAGGGAATCCTTACTTGAAAAACATCACAAAATGCCATCCTTCTAAAGCTCCACATAAGTATGTCTCCCGCACATATAGGGACATTACAAAAAAAATTTATAAAGCATTGGTATCAAGTAAATAGATTAACCTAACTACATTGCTCCTTTCAATTTTCATAAACGTTTATAGCTACCACACAGCTCTTAATAGAATCCACTTATTCATAGTAGTAAATTGTCATACCTAAGTTACATGTACTCTTGTAAAATTCATTGTACTAATTAGTTTGGCACATATGAAAAAAAGGTTACGTTAAGCGTACCTGAAATACCAAGTTAAATATGATCCTCAAGTCAAGGCCATAGTCAGTGTACGCCTGATGTTCCATCCATGTACACCACCACCATTAACGTATCGATTCACAGTAAAAATGCTCGCACCAGTCTCCGCATTTTTCCTTCAGCATGCGATACATTAGAATGCATTTAGATTCCTAGATCAGTAGCTAAAACAAGTGACCTAAACTTTACTTCTCTTAGTGGTTCTAAACCGACCTGAAAAGTAAAAATCATGGCAGTAATCTAGCAAGAGAAACAATGGTGGATTGAACCTCGCCAGACAGATAACAAAATTGTTTTATTTTTGAGCATACTATTGTAAAGTAAGAATCGTAGCCCGTTTGTACATTTACATAACAACGATTTCAATGCTTTAGAAAAATCTATCAAACATAATTGGTCCAAACATAGAGATCTATAATTAACCAACTTTAAGGAAAATAAATGTTAAAGAACTCAATTTGTTAAAGAAAGTAAGCTTCTTACCATCTTGAACGTCTTGAATTCCTCCTTTTTACTTTTGCAGTTATGTGCTTTATCTTCATAATCTTCCGATGACAGATTATGTTTGCGATAATAAAACCCAACTCCCAATTTTTACGAATCATTTCTTCCACATTCCAAATGAGTTCCCCCTAAATTTATCCTTCAAAGAGATACCCTTCCATTTTGTATCCTTTTAGATATTTCAATTTGATTTAATGTTAAGAAGATCTAAATCATTTCTTAGGAGCAAAATTCCATCCAATCGATGGGATAACAATCTATGAGAATTAAAAAGAAAAATCGCTAAATTTTTCAAAAACAAATTGGATCTGATCAAACTAAAATTTTCATTGAGAGATTAAATACCAATTGAACAAAATCAGTATAAATTAAAAATCAACCAAAATTAATCATACCGGAACTAATTGAACGTCGTAAAATTGGCGGTGGTGATGGTGGAGGTGGTTTAGAAGTGAGATTTGATTGTATTGGAGTTGGAGAAGGTGCAAGTGGCGCTGGTGAGGAAGGAGGACGAAGAGGAGGCGGATCTGGCGTTGATGGAGGATCATAAATCGATAACGGGTACGACGGTCTGAGAGAAGGAGGATGAGGTGCTAGAGGAAGAGGCGACGGTGATCGTGGCAGATCTTGAAGTGACAGTGGCTTAGTGGTGGTGCTGCGATCAGAGGAGCTGCTGGTGGTGGTGGGGAGAAGAAAGAAGAAATGAAATATTAAACGAGTGGAGAAGAAGGATCGATAAGGATATATACAGCAAAGGGTAGGATAGAGACTATAAAAATTAATAAAAACTCAATTTAAATATTTTAATTTGAAATGGAGTTTTTGTGTCAATTTTACATAATATGATTTTTGTGTGTCCTAAATAATATGGCTAGTGTTTTTATAGCTCAACTAGTATCACCTTGATTTTTTATAGCTTATTATGTACCAAAATACAAAATCCAATAAATCAAGTGTAACGGTGTTTGTTCGTTTGTTAAACATTCATACTTGTTTAGTAACGAAATTTTACAAATGACCAACAAATTTACCGAAATGATATCTTTACTGTGGGTTCTCCATTGAGGGCTGTCCCGAGTGAGAGAACCCATCGACCTGCTAAATCAGCACCCCCGACTTTCTTATGGTGGCGGGTCTGTGGGTCGCATCGAGTTTTTTCATGCGGGACAATCCTTGGTGGAATCACGGTGTTTGTATCATTTCCGGAAATTTACTGATTCATAGATAAAAGTTTCGTAGACTGCACTCTCAAATCCTAGCTGATCCAAATTATTATGCGTAAATCCAAGTCTGTTGTAGATAGTATTTTTTTTCGACATAGTTAAATCCACTTTATCGTAATTTTTTGCACAATTTTTTCCCATGACTACAAATGGGATACCGAATCACATATAAGATAATAATTTTTCGTTTGTCTTGCATTATACTTGGTACCCACCTGTTGTTGGTAGGTTTTTGTCTGAGACGAAAATCGTAAAATTGTTTATTACAGTTATAGAAACATCATAATTTTATATATCTATAACGCGTGATTAGAAGTATGAGATTCATACTTTGGATTCCGCGAGAGAATCAAAATGAAACGAGAAGTTTGTGGTTTAGTCTTAGACCTGACCCGGCTTATCTTAAAGTTCACCAACAAAAAAATAATTAACCAGATGTCCAAAAAGGTTTTGAATACATAAAATTATCTTTCTTCCCATCATGGTGTTCTCTTTCACTAAACCACGTCATTATGGTTCACAAACAAGAAAATCTAAAACTATTCCCAGATCGAAATCGAAATTTTGGGCACCGAAAATTGAATTAGAAACTTGTTGATGGTGGTTTTAGGACAAGGGGTAAAACCGTAAAACCCCGCACCTAACATGACGTCACTAACGCCGCTAGCGCATTTAGTAAATAATTTAACGCGCTCACGTAAGAATTATCGGGGTACCTTTTTAATGCTAAATTAGGGTTTCGATACACCAAACCCTAAATCCCGCACCATTGTGCTAGCCGCACCATCGTGCCAGCAGCATGCCAGCCGCACCACCGTGCCAGCAGACATGTCAGCCGTATCACCGTGCCAGCAGCATGCCAGACATGCCAGCCGCACCACCGTGCCAGCAGCATGCCAATCATGCCAGCCGCCCCATCGTGCCAAGGCATGCCAACCATGCCACATGTGCCAAACGCACAGACCACGCACTCTTTGCACGCCAAAGGCATACCATGCCAGCTCTGCAACCAAAATCTAAATTTGGCCATGATGCCACCCCTTCTGAATTCTTCCTGGTTTTATTGTCGGGCTGTTTTAGCCCCCTAAACAATCTCAAAACCTAAATATTCCCGAGTGGGGAGATCTTTTTCGTGTCTAATAAAGGGGCGGAGCGTCAAAATCCGAGTCCGTACGCGGATTCTACAGCGATTCTAGTGAAGGACGCTAATTAGGGTTTCGGCATATCAAACCCTAATTTAGACAAAGCCGCAAGCGCTTCCCTTGCAAGCGCTTCCCTCACAAGTTCTTCCTTTACAAGCGCATCCCTTGCAAGCGTTTACCTTGCAAGCGCTTCCCTTCCAAGCCGCCCGCTACCAACGGCTCCACACGCGCCATTGGCACATGCCATGCAACCTGTCATGCCAAGCGGTGCAAACTAGGGCCAAATCCGCCACACGCACCATTGGCACATGCCATGCAACCATTGCAACCTGGCATGCCAAGCCGTGCAAACTAGGGCCTAAGCCGCCACACGCGCCATTGGCACATGCCATGCAATCCTTGCAACCTGGCTTGCCAAGCCGTGCAAACTAGGGTCAAAGCCGCCACATGCGCCATTGGCACATGCCATACAACCCTTGCAACCTGGCATGCCAAGCCGTGCAAACTAGGGCCAAAGCCGCCACACGCGTCATTGGCACATGCCGTGAAACACTTGCACTTTGGCATTGCCACTTGCACCCGACGTGCAACCTAGGGCCAAGGCATGGCACACATGACATTGGCACATGCCGTGCAACACTTGCACTTTGGCATTGCCACTTGCACCCGACGTGCAACCTAGGGCCAAGGAATGCCACACATGCCATTGGCACATGTCGTGCAACACTTGCACTTTGGCATTGCCACTTGCACCCGACGTGCAACCTAGGTCCAAGGCATGCCGCACATGTCATTGGAACATGTCGTGCAACACTTGCACTTTCGCATTGCCACTTGCACACGACGTGCAACCTAGGGCCAAGGCATGCCGCACATGCCATTGGCACATGTCGTGCAACACTTGCACTTTGGCATTGCCACTTGCACCCGACGTGCAACCTAGGGCCAAGGCATGCCACACATGCCATTGGCACATTGCCGTGCAACACTTGCACTTTGGCATTTCCACTTGCACCCGACGTGCAACCTAGGGCCAAGGCAAGCTACACATGCCATTGGCACATGTCGTGCAACACTTGCACTTTGACATTGTCACTCACAACCGACGTGCAACCTAGGGCCAAGGCATGCCACACATGTCGTGCAACCCTTGCACTTTCGCATGCCGCGCCTACATCAAAGGCCACGATTCCTCTTAAGATGCAAAATCTCGACCGTCGAAGGTCGCAACTGAGCCGGCAAGTCTCTCAAGCTCAACTTATCAAACACCAGCGACATGCTACATGTTTTCCACGAAAATACTCGATACATCAAGAACGTATGTCACAAAATGGGGGATGCTCATTAGGGTTTTGGTTTGGCGGTCTACAGCGTGCGGCATACACAAATGCACATTTCAAGACAGTGTCATTAGAATAAAACGGTTAGTAAATGCAGGAAGTAATGGTGAAACACTCTTTCATTATGGAACATCAATTCCATCAAATTCCATCAATACCAGGCGTTACCACCTCTTCCCATTTAACTCATCCGTTTCTTTTCTTATGAGGCCAGAGTACGTTTCACTTAGACTTGTATAAATAGGTCTTACCTATTTCCACCAAAACGCAAGTTTTTGGTCAGGGAGAAATACAACACTCAGAAAAGCAACTCTTGCTAGCTTTCTCAAAGCTTTCACTTTATGATACAAGTCAAGCACTACTCTTCCAGAACTACTCTGGTCTCAACACTCTCTTCGCTTCCCTCCCCAAACCAGACATTCTCCTCCTCTTTGTGACCGAAGCAAATCTGGAGCGCCCATTTATTGGTTTAGGTCAGATTTGTATAGATTGATCTCTCGAATCTAAAGTAATCCCGTGCAGTACATTTGTTTAGGGTTTAGATTTGTTTCTCACTCACCCACCGAAATTACCAAAATCAGTAGAAACGGTTTTTTCCCATAAACAATTGGCGACCATAGTGGGAGATTGATCTTTCGGTTACAATGTCAGTTTTCAATCCTCGATCGCATACTTCGATACAGACATCAAGACGGCAGAAGCGAGCGATCTGTTTAGAGATCCACAACTCGAATACCAGACAACCTGGTTACCAGTCGCAAACCGCAAGAGACGGCTGGGGACTTCAAAAAAACCGAAAGCAAACCATCCAGTCATCAAGTGACTCAAAACGACTGGGGACTTTCCATAATCGCGGTGATGCTTCTCACAAAACTCGATATTACACACGGAGGACCCTTTTTTCATCAGGATATCCAGGAAACCGAGTAAGTCTTGCCTAGACATAATATATGGTTTACAATTTCAAGTTTTCACGGGAATGATAAAACCAATAGCCATGTTATGTTTCATCCCATGTCATCTACCAACACGCAACGTTCACGATTCCATATCTTCCCTAGGATGTTCGTATCGCTTACAATCGTAACCAAAAAACGACATCATCCTAAAACGTTCATCCTGAATAATAACCCAAAACCCTCATAGGCAACACTTGTCTATCAACCCAGAAGTCCAGAAAATCAAAACCATAAGCCAGGTGTTTCATTTTCCTTTCGAAAAAGAAAAAAAACAGAAGAATTTCAGAAGACAGAAGTGCATCCAAAGGAATCCATTCAACAGTGGTTTTGCTCTATTCGAAGAAGAAGTCCTTCGTCATTTGGAGGACCGCCTGTTTCAGCTCCAACTCTTTGGACAACCTTCCAACCTCTGCCTTTTGTTGTTTGACCACGTCTGCAGAAGGACCTTTGGTCACCTTGGCCTGTAACCTTGGATCCCAGAGAAACCCTAACGCAGAGTCTTCGTGGAATCAGTTGCATGCCCATGTGTATCTACTTTGCATCATAACGATTACCAATCACTATTCATGAGGTAGCTGACTCTACTACGGTAATATTCGAAGAGAAGAACAATATTTCTACAGATTTATGGGAGGCATACCTATGGTTAGGGTTTGCACCAACACAAGAAACGCTGGAGTACATACCTGGAATATGTTGGGCCACTTTATTGCTACCGCGCCACTCCAAGACAGCGCCCAAGTCGGAACCAGCACCCACGCCAAGCCAGCACCGTGCAAAGCCAGCGTCCATGCCAAGCCAATGCTCGTTCCAACAAGATCCAGCGCTAACAACTTGCATCTTTCCAGGGCCAGCAACTTGCATTTTTTCCAGCGCGCTGACAGCTTGCGTCCTTCCAGCACCGGAAACCTGCGTCTTCCAGCGCTGACAGCTTTCTCCTTCCGATGCCGGCATCTTACATCTTTCCAGTGCTGGCATCTTGCATCCTTTCCAGCGCCAGCAGCTTGCATATTTTCCAGCATTGACAATTTGCGTCATTCCTGCGTCACACTTGCACTTCCAACTTGAATCTTTACAGCAGCTTGCATCTTTACAGCAGCTTGCATTTTACAGCAGCTTGCACTTTACAGCAACTTGCATCTTTCCAGCGCTAGCAGCTTGCATCCTTCTATCGTTGCACTTGAACGCCCCGTAGGGAATCAACAACCCGATTTCATCACACGTAAAGATCAGGAACGACTTCTCCAAAATCAAATCAAGGAAAATCAGCAAACCCCTTGGGTTCACGAAGACTCTCTTCCTGTCCAGAGATGCATGATTTCTGGGGACTTCTCCCACAAAACTGTGCGGTCCATGATGAAACATTTATGTGAGATTCTATGTTTCCCCAAGGCACAACATCAAGATATATCTGCAGCCCTCAACCGCACCGCATCAGGGAAACAGCCTTTTCCAACCAGAGAAATTGTTCCCAAATCCCAGCCTCTCTTGGAAGAGCACGATTGATAGATGAAACTGGGGACTCCTAACCACTGTCCGCTCGAAAGGCGTCCAGACTTACAGCACACTGATTGACGCAGCCTCTCCAGTGGCTCCGCTTCAATGTTCGCTTCAGCAGGCGCTCCGTTTTAACATTCGCTCCAACAGCCGCTCCGCTTCAGTGTTCTCTCCGTAAACTGCTCTAGGATCCGAAGATGAAACTTCAGCGTTTTTACTCCATAAGTTTCAACGTCCTCTCCGAGAACCGAAGCCACTTCAACGCCTCCTTCCTGCCAAGGATCGTGTCGTAGTCGCTGCTCTTTCTTTCTAAGGATCTTGTCGTGTCCGCCGCTCTTCCTTGCCGAGGGTCGTGCTATAATCTCCACTCCTTCCTTTAAAGTTTTCTCACTTACGCATACATACAATCCATTTACTTCCATGGACAGTATCTTCTGATCACATCTTTTGCCAAGAACTGTCGCCGCCCGTTTGTTGATACCAGCCAGAGTTTCACCATAGAAACAATCACTATAAAGGTAACCCGTACTCTCCTCCATATTTTAGTTACACGTGGAAGAAGTAACAAAATCACAAGTACGAATACACGATGGTGGTATCCTTCTCATGGTCAACCCACTGACCACACAAGATGGAAACATGCAAACTACACTTGGGGACTGGGAATATACACGAGATCCCTTCACTGTCAAAGCTCAGAAGACACGATCATCCATCAGATCACGACCAGAAAAGCCGAAAATATTCAGAAAATGCCTTATTCAATTATTCAAGAGCTCTGAAGGGATTGGAAGGTCGAACAACCTAATCTAATGTAATATCGAGGTCTTTCAAATAAGAAGTTTTATTCAAAGATGTGAAACCACAAGCAGGATGCTAATTGGCAAAACCCTAACTTCGCCATGAATACGAAGAAGATAACACTAAGTCTGCAAAAGCATCAAGATGTCTATGCAACAAAGAGAAACATCAAAAAGAGAAACTGCTCACCGAAAATAAATACACGAGTTGCCGACGCCTCTGTCAGAGATTCTTCAAGCACTTTCCCAAACAATCTCTCGGGCAACAAAGGTTCCATCCGAAAGAAGTATCAGCAGTAGCCGGCGCCTCAACATCCCACCTGGAAACCGCCTCGGCAGCAGCAGTATCTGTCTCCTTCCCGACATCAACTTCAACAGCCGACTCAGCATAGGCCACCATGATTTCCCTAGCGTCATCAATAACAGTTTCGTTGTCCGCTCTGTAAGTTGTTTCAGTTTCATCGTCAACCGCAGCGTCATCTTTCTCAAAAATCTCCTCAGCAACCTCTTGAAGAGGATTCTTTGATTCATCCGCATCGGAATCAAGTACTATGACACCGCCTTGGACAGGGAAGTTACGATGGCCTTCTCCTACAAGTTTTACAAACTCAGCTTGCTACCGTTTCAACCGAGAGGCGGACCATTCCGCCCTAACATCTGGTCGTAAAGAAGTTTTATTACATTGGAGCCTCTCAATGCACCGGGATACTTTGTCATCTTCCCGCTCCTCCTCCATATTCACCGAAGCCAAAAGGATCTGGACACACACCTGCATATCGCATAGATAGGTAGAAGAGCAATAAGATACGAGGAAATTTTCATATCTGTCCATACAAGATGATTAAGGTTTGGTGGGGAACGCAAGAAGCATAATACTCTCGGAATTTGAATAAGGAGAGGATTTCCTATTTCGGCTAAGTAAGGATGGGAAGCGAGACCGCGAAGAAAAGCCAGTGTCGTGCCGAAGCAGTCTGCGCTTTCTTCTGCGCCAGCACTCTTACCAGTAGTCTGCGTTTTCTTTTGCGCCAGCACTCTGCCCAGCTGTCCACGTTTTCTTCTGCGCCAGCACTCCGCCAAGCATTCTGCACTTTCCTCTGGACCGACACTCTACCAAGCATTCTGCTCTTTCACTACACTTTCCTATGCCAGCTCCCTGCCAACAATCCACACTTTTCCTTGTCGCGCTTCCCTTGCCAGCGCCATGCCTTGCCAAGCGCTTTACAGAGCGGCCCACACCCGTTCCATGCCCGTCAGTGCTAATGGGTCCCTTTCATGCCAAGTATATGCTAGCAGCTCCACCTCGCGTTCCAAAGCCTATCCCTGAAGACGCCCAATCATACCGGGATTTGCGCAAAGCTACTAGATGAAAGGATTGCGGATGCTACCTACCTCTCGAAAAAGATTTTTGAATAAGGAAATAATTCCCTGTTAAAGCCGCTGTCATGAACCTCACTAGTCATAGGGTTCCCTAATTAATTGTAGGGGTGTATAAATCTGTGTATGTGTGTGTGGCTAGTTTATGTGGTTGGAACCAATGGGATATATTTGTATCTGACCTATCTTTGGATTCTTTAGACAATTAATAATTAAAATCTTTTCTCTCTCTTACTTGCTCTCAACCTCTCCTGCTATCTTCTTCCTTCTCTTCTTCTCATCTTAATCCGACCTCACATCTATAATTCTTCCCCATTGTAGTGTAGACTATTACAAATTGGTATCAGAAGCAACAATTCTTGGACCTGAAATGGCTAATAAGGCAGCGGTAGAAGAACTTACCAAAAGAATCGAAGCACTGTATTCAGCTCAAACAGATTTCACTACGAAGATAGATGAACTTACGGAATCGCAAGTCGATTCATCTGGGAAGTACGATGCAGTGATACAATCAATTACGGAGCTCAAAGAAGCTCAAGGAAAGCCAACTCCTGAGCTTATGACAGCTATCACTACAGCTCTCAATAACCAAATGGATCGTTTCATAGAGTTCCCGAGTAGAAATCATATCAACAAGGAAACCCATGGGAACGGAGCTGGAGGTATTTTGGGTTCATCTCCATCTTGCAGCAACACTCCTCAATTTTCAGGTGAAAACAATTTAAACCAACCTCGTTATTTGTTTGGAAATCCAGAAACTAATCAATTCCAACAACCGAAACCCAAGGTTGAGTTTCCTAAATTCGATGGTACCAATCCACGCTCATGGATTCGCAAGTGCAGAATTTTTTTTATTATGCATAATATGTCTGATTTACAAATGGTAAATATGGATTCTATGTACTTAGAAGGAAAGGCAGATGTATGGTTTCAAGATTATCAGATTGGTAAGCCATTAATTTTGTGGGAAGATTTCCTTAGAGATATTTGCAATCGTTTTCAAGAATTAGGACATGATGATATTGTGGGTGAGTTTAACAAGCTTCACCAAATTGGAACAGTCTTGGAATACCAAGAAATTTTTGAAGAGCTTAAGGCATTGATATTGGCCAAGTATCCTCACCTCACAGAGGAATACTTCACTTCAAGCTTTATCAGTGGTCTTAAGGAGGAACTAAGACTACATGTGCAAATGTTCTCTCCTAAAACATTATCCAATGCAGTATACATAGCTAGGATGCAAGAATCTCTAATTGAAAATGCTGCTAAGAAGTCAAGAAACTTTTATAAACCCTCCCCACTATATGTGCCTACCCAAAGAAACCTTCCTTCTCCAGTTACCAGTCCTAGAACCCTCCACAAGAATTTTTCCAGTCCAAACCCTCCTTCCCACCACCTATTAAAAGATTATCTTATGCCGACATGAGGAAAAGAAGGGAAAAAGGTCTCTGCTACAACTGTGATGAAGTTTTCCAAGCTGGACATAGGTGCATTAAACAACAAATTTTTATGCTAGTTGTGGATGAGGAGGACACAATTCCATCTGGTGAGGAGTCTCCTTGTGATACTCCACTTTCACCTGGCACTAAAGAAGAGGTAGAAATATAGGTACATGCTTTGGCTGGCAATGTCTCACAAAATACCATCCGGATTGAAGGTTTTAACAGGAAACAATCATTGACTATCTTGATAGATAGTGGGAGTACACACAGTTTCCTAGACCCAGGGGTTGCAGCCAGATGTGGACTCCAAATTTTTCCTGCCAATCCCCTACTAGTAGTTGTTGCAGATGGTACCAAAATGGTCAGTGATGCCAAATGCTCGGCATTCACCTGGTGAATGCAGGAGCATGAGTTTCAATGGGACATGAGATTGTTAAAACTTGGGGGTTGTGACATGGTGCTTGGTGTTGATTGGATGAAGATTATGAGCCCAATGTCTTTTGACTTTCAAAAGTTGACTGTGACATTCACCACCAATGGAAAGACCATCACATTACAAGGTAACACTTCTTCTGCTCAAATTTCTATGATTTCTGGTAGTGATCTGCACAAATGGCTTAAGAAGAATAAGCATGGGCTGGTTGGTAGCCTTTTTTCCATCACTGCTTGTGAGCACGAATCTGAAGTACCTGACCCCATCAAACCCTTATTACACAAATATGAGTCTATCTTTCAAGAACCTACTTCATTACCTCCTTCTAGAACTCATGACCATCACATTCCCTTAAAACCTCTCACCACCCCTCCAAATCAAAGACCCTACAGAATACCATACCTACAAAAAGAGGTGGTTGAGCAACTTGTGCAAGAAATGTTAAAATCAGGTGTTATTCAACATACCCATAGCCCATTTTCTTCACCAGTTATTCTAGTAAAAAAAAAAGATGGCAGTTGGAGATTCTGTGTGGACTATAGGAGATTGAATGAAGCTACTGTCAAGGACAAATATCCCATACCCATAATTGAAGAATTACTAGATGAATTATTTGGGTCCAAGGTATTCTCTAAAATTGATCTTAGGGCTGGATATCATCAAATAAGAGTTTATCCACCAGATACCTACAAGACAGCTTTCAAGACACATCAAGGGCATTATGAGTTCATGGTGATGCCTTTTGGCTTAACCAATGCACCTGCTTCCTTCCAGTCCTTGATGAATGATGTTTTTGGGCCACATTTGAGGAAGTTCATCTTAGTATTCTTTGATGACATTTTGGTGTATAGTCCTGACATGGACACACATTTGAAGCATCTAGAGGTTACACTCAAGACCTTACAAGACCACTCCTTATTTTCCAAGCTCAGCAAGTGTACCTTTGGCCAGAACCAAGTAGAGTACTTAGGCCACATCATCACAGGTAAAGGCATAGCTGCTGACCCTTCCAAGATTAGTTGCATGGTTAATTGGCCTACACCCACCATATTAAAAGCACTTAGGGGATTCCTAGGACTCACTGGTTACTACAGGAAATTTTTCAAGGGTTATGGAGTCATTTGTAGGCCTTTAACAGACCTATTGAAGAAGGACAACTTTAAGTGGAATGTTGAAGCCCAATCTGCTTTTGAGTATCTCAAGAAGGTTGTTACTACCATCCCAGTTTTGATCCTTCCTGACTTCACTCAACCATTTGAAGTGGAAACTGATGCTTGTGATACAGGAGTTGGAGCAGCTTTGATGCAACGCAGGAAGCCAATTGCTTATTTCAGTAAAGGCATGATGTCCAGATTTCTATCTATGTACACTTATGAAAAGGAACTCCTTGATGTTGTCATGGCAGTAACAAAGTGGAGTCCTTATTTAATGGGAAACCATTTCACCATTTTTACAGACCATCAAAGCTTGAAGTATTTCTTAGAACAGAAGCTTCATACCATTGTGCAACAGAAGTGGCTTTCCGAATTGTTGGGTTATGATTATACAGTGTGCTACAAAAAGGGTGTAGAGAATAAGGTAGTTGATGCCTTATCCAGATTTTCCCACTCTGATTCCTCTCACTGTCAGTTAATCACTTAACTACAACCAACATGGTTGAGTGAAGTGCAAGCAAGTTATTCCTCAGATAAGTTAGCTTCTGAGTTAATTCCACAACTAACAGTGTCACCTGAAAGCAAGATCCACTACTCTCTACAATAAGGTGTGCTAAGATACAAAAACAGAGTATACATTGTCTCCACTGGAAACTTAAGAACCAGGTAATGGAATCCATTCACTCTTATTCTATTGGAGGTCATTCAGGTACTCAAGCCAGCTACCAAAGAGCCAAGACTTACTTTCATTGGGTGGGAATGAAAAAGGACTTGCTTCAATATATCAAGGAGTGTGACATTTGTCAACAACATAAGGTACCTGATACTGCACCAAGAGGGATGCTGCAACCTCTTCATGTTCCAGACCAGGCATGGAAGCACATTTCAATGGAATTTATCACGGGATTGCCATAATCAGAAGGTAGGGAAGTTATCATGGTGGTAGTGGACAGATTCACCAAATATTGCCACTTCCTACCACTCAGTCATCCCTTCATAGCTTCCTCAGTGGCTAAGGTATTTATTGATAACATTTTTAAGTTACATGGGTTGCCTGCTACCATTGTATCTGACAGAGACAGTGTATTCTTGAGTAACTTTTGGCAAGAGCTATTCACTAAGATGGGAACAACATTACATATGAGCTCTGCCTACCACCCACAAACTGATGGGCAAACAAAAAGAGTGAATGCATGTTTGGAGTCTTACTTGAGATGCATGACCAGTTACAGACCTACTAAATGGGTTAGCTGGATTTCCTTAGCTGAGTGATGGTTCAACTCTACTTATCATTCAAGCCTTAAGATCACTCCTTTTCAAGCCTTGTATGGTTACAATCCCCAACAATTTGGTCTATTTTCTCATAATACATCCCCAAATGCTGTTCTAGAAGACTATTTACAGAAAAGACATGCCATGGGAATCATTCTCAAGTCTACCCTTGAAGAAGCTCAGCACAGAACGAAGCAGCAAGCTGATAAAAATAGAACTGAAGGGGAATTTCAGATTGGTGATTGGGTTTATCTGAGACTGCAACCTTACAGACAGACATCAGTGCAGCTCAGGAAGAATTTAAAGTTATATGCCAAGTTCTTTGGTCCATATCAAGTCCTTGCAAAGTTAGGGAAGGTGGCATACAAGATTCAACTTCCTCCAAGTTCTAGAATTCATCCAGTGTTCCATGTATCTCAGTTAAATCCAAAACTTGGAGCAGGACTACTTCCCCAAACCACACTTACAGCCTTAGACTCCAAGGGATGCATGAAGGTCACCCCACTTCAGGTGCTATCCTCCAGGACTGTCAAGAAACATCAGCAGATAGTGGATCAGGTTCTTATTCACTGGGCTCATTCTTCAGAGGCTGATGCTACATGGGAAGACAAGGAAGCCTTACTACAGCAGTTTCCCAAATTCATTCTTGAGGACAAGAATGTTTTGAAGTAAGGGGTATTTGTCATGAACCTCACTAGTCATAGGGTTCCCTGATTAATTGTAGGGGTGTATAAATTTGTGTGTGTGTGGCTAGTTTGTGTGGTTGGAACCAATGGGATATATTTGTATCTGACCTATCTTTGGATTCTTTAGACAATTAATAATTAAAATCTTTTCTCTCTCTTACTTTCTCTCAACCCCTCCTGCTATCTTCTTCCTTCTCTTCTTCTCATCTTAATCCGACCTCACATCTATAATTCTTCCCCATTGTAGTGTAGACTACTACAACCGCGCATGAAGAAAGGCGATCAGACCCACGAGAGAAACCCTTGACACTCTCAAGACATCCGCGCTTTCCTTGCTAGTGCCAGTCTTGCCAACGCTCCACGTCAGCTTTTGCAACACTCCGCGCCTTTCATTCTAATCCCATCCAATGCCAACGCTCCGCGCCAGCCAGGACAGTCCGCGCTTTCCATGCCAACTCCTTACCAATGGACCATGTCAGAGCCTTGCCAGCAACCTGCGTTTTCTCTTGCCGCGCTTCCCTTGCCGACGCCATGCTTTGCCAAGCGACCGACGCCCATTCCAAGCCCATTGGTGCTGACAAATCCCTTTCATGCCAAGTCTATGCTAGAATCTCCGCCTCGCGTTCCAAAGCCTGGACCCAAACACCCGGCCATATCGGGATTTGTGCAAAGCTACCAGATGCAAGGATTGCGGATTCTACTTACATTTCGAAAAAGGTCAGACAAATCTCCTCAACCCTCTTTCATGACAAACTGTCTCAGTTCTATCCTCGTCTGTCACCATCTTATGCTTACCTCGCAACAAGGCCCATGTTCCAAGCTAAGCAGGGGACTTAATGTTGATGGTGGTTTTAGGACAAGGGGTAAAACCGTAAAACCCCGCACCTAACATGACGTCACTAACGCCGCTAGCACATTTAGTAAATAATTTAACGCGCTCACGCAAGATTTACATGGGTACCTTTTTAACGCTAAATTAGGGTTTCGATACACCAAACCCTAAATCCCGCACCATTGTGCCAGCAGCATGCCAAACATGCCAGCCGCACCACCGTGTCAGCAACATGCCAGCCGCACCACCGTGCCAGCAGCATGTCAGACATGTCAGCCGCACCACCGTGTCAGCAGCATGCCAAACATGCCAGCCGCACCACCGTGCCAACAACATGCCAAACATGCCAGCCACACCACCGTGCCAGCAGCATCCCAATCATGACAGCCGCCCCATCGTGCCAAGGCATGCCAACCATGCCACATGTGCCAAACGCACATACCACGTACTCTTTTCACGCCAAAGGAATACCATCCCAGCTGTACAACCAAAATCTAACCTTGGCCATGCTGCCAGCCCTTCCGAATTCTTCCTGGTTTTACTATCAGGCTGTTTTAGACCCCTAAACAAGCTCAAAACCTAAATATTCCTGAGTGGGGAGATAGAGAATTCTTTTTAGTGTCCAATAAAGGTGCGGACCATCAAAATCCGAGTTCGTACGCGGATTGTACAACGATTCTAGTGAAGGGCGCTAATTAGGGTTTCGGCATATCAAACCCTAATTTAGACAAAGCCACAAGCGCTTCCCTTGCAAGCGCTTCCATCACAAGCGATTCCGTTGCAAGCGCTTGACTTCCAAGCGCTTCCCTTCCAAGCGCTTCCCTTCCAAGTCACCCGCTACCAGCGGCTCCACACGCGCCATTGGCACATGTCATGCAACCCTTGCAACCTGGAATGCCAAGCCGTGCAAACTAGAGCCAAAGCCGCCATACGCGCCATTGGCACATGCCATGCAACCCTTGCAACCTGGAGCCAAGCCGTGCAAACTAGGGCAAAATCCGCCACACGCGTCATTGGCACATGCCATGCAACCCTTGCGACCTGGCATGCCAAGTCGTGCGAACTAGGGCCAAAGCCGCCACACGCACTATTGGCACATGCCATGCAACCCTTGCAACCTGGCATTCCAAGCCGTGCAAACTAGGGCCAAAGCCGCCACACGCGCCATTGGAACATGCCATGCATCCCTTGCAACCAGGCATGCCAAGCGGTGCAATCTAGGGACAAAGCCTCCACACGCGCCATTGGCACATGCCGTGAAACACTTGCACTTTGGCATTGCCACTTGCACCCGACGTGCAACCTAGGGCCAAGGCATGGCACACATGTCATTGGCACATGTCGTGCAACACTTGCATTTTGACATTGCCAGTTGCACCCGACGTGCAACCTAGGGCCAAGGCATGCCACACATGCCATTGACACATGTCGTGCAACACTTGCACTTTCGCATTGCCACTTGCACCCGACGTGCAACCTAGGGCCAAGGCATGCCACACATGCCATTGGCACATGGCGTGCAACACTTGCACTTTCGCATTGCCACTTGCACCCACGTGCAACCTAGGGCCAAGGCATGCCACACATGCCATTGGCACATTGTCGTGCAACACTTGCACTTTGGCATTTCCACTTGCACCGGACGTGCAACCTAGGGCCAAGGCATGCCATTGGCACATGTCGTGCAACACTTGCACTTTGACATTGCCACTCATACCCGACGTGCAACCTAGGGCCAAGGCATGCCACACATGTCGTGCAACCCTTGCACTTTCGCATGCCGCGCCTACATCAAAGCCCACGATTCCTCTTAAGATGCAAAATCTCGACCGTCGAAGGTCGCAACTGAGCCGGCAAGTCTCTCAAGCTCAACTTATCAAACACCAGCGACATGCTACATGTTTTCCACGAAAACACTCGATACATCAAGAACGTATGTCACAAACTGGGGGATGCTCATTAGGATTTTGGTTTGGCGGTTTACAGCGTGCGGCATACACAAATGCCCGTTTCAAGACAGTGTCATAAGAATAAAACGGTTAGTAAATGCAGGAAGTAATGGTGAAACAATCTTTCATTATGGAACATCAATTCCATCAAATTCCATCAATACCAGGCGTTACCACCTCTTCCCATTTAACTCATTCGTTTCTTTTCTTACGAGGCCAGAGTACGTTTCACTTAGACTTGTATAAATAGGTCTTACCTATTCTACCAAAACACAAGTTTTTGGTCAGGGAGAAATACAATACTCAGAAGAGCAACTCTTGCTAGCTTTCTCAAAGCTTTCACTTTCTGATACAAGTCAAGCAATACTCTTCCAGAACTCCTCTGGTCTCAACACTCTCTTTGCTTCCCTCCCTAAACCAGACCTTCTCCTCCTCTTTGTGACCGAAGCAAATCTGGAACGACCATTTCTTGGTTTAGGCCAGATTTGTATAGATTGATCTCTCGAATCTAAAGTACTCCCGTGCAGTACATTTTTTTAGGGTTTAGATTTGTTTCTCACTTACCCACCGAAATACCAAAATCAGTAGAAAAGGTTTTTTCCCATAAACAAAAATGTAAAAAAAAATCAATCATCAAAAACCCCATAAAACTAAAATCTTAAAATCAAATTAGCATACCGAAATAAAAAAATTACTGAGATCCAATGAAAGAAGAAGAAGATCTCTGCTAATCATCAAGAGCACTACATATAATTATGTATGATCGTAAATATTGATATGTACTGAAGGAAAAAGTGTATCATCCCACTGTACATATTGATCTAAACAGTACATATTGATATGTACTAGAGGAAAATACTATTGTGGGTAAAAGTGTATAATCCCACAATACATTTTGATCGAGAAACACATATTGTTATGCACTGAAGGAAAATATGTATTCAAGGAAAAGTGTATCATCCCATGGTAAATATTGCAAATACATATTGATATGTACTGAAGGAAAAAGTGTATAATTCCTTAATATATATAGATATGTACTGAAGGGAAATTTTTATGATCCCACAATGCATAGTAATCCAACAGTACATAGTAATATGTACTTAATGAGAATACTACTTATCGCAGGAAAAAGTGTAAGGTCCAACAATATGTATCAATATTTACTGAAAAAAATTGTATAATCCCACTGTAGATTATACAAAATTTATATCTCCTTCTTCTTCTTTGTGGATTTATTTGTGAAACTTCTTGATCTTTTTCTTCACTTGTTTCACTTCTTTACCATCACGTATTATTGAACATACCTGGATTGGATGGATAGGAAGCTGATTACAGAGCATCAAAACGATCTTCAAACGAAAACCCTAAAAACACCGATAGAGAAGAGAAAACAAATAAAAAATATCAAAAGATAAGTTGGATTGGATGTATATGTACAGTCATATCATTATGCTTGAAAAATGACGGAGAACGCCAGCAGAAGAGAGAGAGAGAGATTTGAATCTGAGCTGAAGAAAAGAAAACAAAACAAAAATTTTCTCCTCTTATGTCGTTGCAGGGTAATTTCAGAAGAAACTCACACATGTGTTGGACCAGCGAGTAAAAGATTTGATCCAAAATCACTAGCAAGTAAATTAATTAGACGGGTGGACTAGACAGTAATCGGGTTTCCTAGATAGGACTATACAGTAATTCCTAGAAATGGAACTCTTGTTGCAGGCATCCCATGCTGACCATGTATCCTTTTCAAATCATAAATATATACATGTAATATTAGTGCATCACCCGGCCGAGATTTCGGTGTAATGTATATTTTTCACATTTACATTGTATGATTCGGTATCCATTCTTGTACTCAAAAAACATTCTGTTAAGGCTTTAAAACACTATTGGTACTTGTTCTAACACTTCCCAGATATTTTTTTAATTTATATGATATATACATTTAGAATCAGTATGTTATCACTACCATCCCGTAGATTGTTCTCGAACCAATATAATGCTCCTAGATAGATTGTCTACTATTGTAGAGCGACTAACAAATACATTCACATATTGATTTCCTAGAAATTATTCTATTTGCACCAAAATATGTCACTACTTTAATTTATAGCTATTCTCGGTGGAATTATATAAATCTATGGTGAATATTTGTCTTCCGTACATATGAGCTACCACCAGATAGGCCCGAGAAAGTTACATAGGTGTACACGGCTATAATGGTTTTAAGAGGATACCAAATATGGTCTTAAAAGGATATCAAGATATGGTGGAAAGAGGAAACCAAATAAAGCAAAATAAAAAAAATGAAAGGGATGGATCAGGGCCAACCGGCCGGCTATGCAGCCGTTATCGTGATCGGCACCCACCTTTTTTATTTTTTATATTTTATTATAATTATTTGTACGTATTTTTTATTATTATTATTGGATCAAGAGTATTTTTTAAAAAAAAACTAGTTGGAAGCTTATCAACAAGATGAGCTCCAACAATGTACTATATTAGTTGAACAAGTTGTCGTGATGGCGTACCAGCGAGCCTTATGAGAAACCAATCAAGGGAGAATAAACGGATAAGGAGACTGACTATGCGCGAAGGGGACAAGCTAACTCTACTTTCCATGTCAAATTATGCAGTATTGCGCCTATTAACAATAAAATTTTATTGACGAAAAGTAGTTTACAGGAAGTTGGTTGGGATCCTAACAACAAGTTATGATCCTACACCCTTTTGAATAGCAGTTCATATTTTGTAGAGAAGAAAACCGCATGCTCTAGTGTTAACATCATGTCTTGTTAAGCAGTTTTTCAGTCTCTTCAGAAAAATTGTTGTGTCCTCATTAAGCTCACCCAAAATTGAGAAAGCCAAAATACCAAGACTATACCACGACCATTGCACTTTGGGAGATATTTTTTTGCGTTTGCGAGTGACGGTATTTGAGATAGCATCCCCCTGAGTAAAATTACGGATTCAATCACTTGTGAAAGGAGAAATACCAGTGACATCGAAACATATGTCTTGACCGTTCTCCCAGTTGTATACAAAGATATTTACTGGCCTTAAGGCATTATTACCATCTTATAAAAAGCTCAAGGAGGTTTATTTTGTAGTAGTCATGCAAGCTTTGTAATATATACCTGAAAAGACATCTCTTACTAAGTCATGTTTAAATTTGAGGATCCATGTCACTTGCACAATGAATAGATATCCATTCTAGTACATATTGAACAAAAACCACCCTTTAGAAATAATGGAATGCCCGGAGTAACAAAGTGCAGAGCTAAACTTAAACTGTCGCGACCCAATACATTGGTTAGGCCTGTCAATAAGCATGGACATGAGATAATCTTTTGCATGCTTGACTTTGTTACATTTCCTTAAAATGGAGTCATGAGTTGTCATTTTGAACTTGGTGTTGCGTCTCTTTCTTAATGTCATCGAAGTAGTATAAAATTTCCAAGGAACGTGTACGGTGTTGGATAGTATCGACGATGCGAAAATCAGAAGGTGAGATACCACATACCTGTAAGAGCATCTCCAACAGAAGGCGAGAGTTTTACTTTTTTATGACACATAGGATTTGAGACCCTCGTTTACATTAAATTCATCTCCAACAGTGGGTCCTATTAAATAGGAAGGGTGTGAAAATAAATATGAAGGTCTTGGAGAAGGTCTTATTTAGATCTTGGGAATGACCTCCACGTCACCATTTTAACTATATTTTAAATTTTTATTTTTGAATAAATTGTTCTCAACCAATAGGAAAGAGAGAATCAGTTTTATTATTATCCAAAACAATAAATCTTAAAAATAAAACCCCACACCATTGGAGATAGTCCATAAGCAAAGCATTACTACTTTTGCCACATACATATGACTCCATAAATAAGGATCTAAATAAAAATCCCAAATAGGATTTTTAGCATCCATTGCTGGAGATGCTCTAAGAAATTGCTTAAAGAATGCTGAAATACTTGACTTGTTTTAGAAACATTTAAGTTTCTTAAAATACTTGTTTGCGGATGTTATGTTCGAGTATTTGATGTTAAGAAACAATAATAGCCGGTAATCTTATTATTATACTCATGAGATTGGGGTATATCTAGATTAGTTAGGGTGTACAAGAATTTAAGTGAACTTAGAGAATATGCTAAGGGGTGTCAAGAGGGGGTAAGCTGTGAAAATACCCTAGACAATTATAATTAAACCAACTTATTGATAATATGAATTTCCTTTTAATTTTTTATCTTCCTCTACCCTAACGACATATACATCCCCCTTCCATCATTCACCATCAAAACTCGTTGACTCGAAAATTTCATCGTCAATTAATCTTTTTAAATATGAAGTGTTTTAACAAAAACTACTAGAAACGCTAAACATCTTAACCCTGGAATTGGAAAGTAAATTCAACAACAAAGATGGAAAAAGAATATCAGTTGGTGAAGTGAAATCTCTGAAAGAAAAGGAACCGAAAAAATGATAAGATTGAGTAAGTAAGTGATGACATAAAATCAATCTACTATTTTATTTTGTTGTTTGAATATCAAATTAGGTTAGAGAAATTGAAATTATGGAATTGGTGTAGCGTATCTCTTCATCTAACCTGATGACTTTTCATTTTTATTTAATCGTCATCTTCTTTAGATGAATATTGTGACGATATTTTTCTTTGAAAGTGACATTTACAGAGTGGGCATGGTATTCATGCAAATACCTTAACGAATGTAGATGTAGAGTGAAAAGTCGTAGGTTTTGAAAACCTAAATCATGAAGACTATGAACTTTAGAATCCTTGTTTGTTTATGTTAAAAAATTATTAACCGGCGAGGTTTCAAAAAACTTAACTTGACGACTATGTGTTGGCCGTCCTTTTAGTGCGATTACGACCATGTCGACCGACAACAACCAAACACTTGTTGTCATGTGTATAGTTGTGTAATTAATTGTCACAGTTTCTAAAACTTATCTTTCCGACTATTGGTTGTTAGTCACGTTGGTGCATTTTCGACCATGACAACCATCAACCGTAAAAGAAAAAAAAAGTTTCTTATGTACCATTTTGCTTTTTAGTCGGTAAGCTATTTTTTGGCAAGCATGACGATTATTCATGCCTAAAAATACTAAAGACGCACAAGAGCCTGCCTGGAATCGGGACTGGAACCGAAAAAAGGACGGAACCAAACTGGTACCGATATAGGGGTACAGGGAATGAGAATCAAAAGTAAAACCGGTGTAGGAGTAAGTACACGTACCGATTCTAAGTGAATTCCTGGAGGTAACGGAGCAGAAAAACAGTGAATATAAGCCGTCCAGGTATGTTAATCTTAGCCATTAGTCGTAGGTCTAATCTATTTATCTATCGACTACTCTCTTATTTTCTATTTTTTTTATTCAGGCTCATCTTCTTCTTTTCTCTCAAATATCAATAGACACGATTCTTCTTTTCTCTCAACTAATCTATGCTTCACATCTTCATCACCATCACCTTCTTCTTCACCACCACCACCACTTACCAGTTACCATTAACGAAGAAAATCAGTTACTGACTTACTTCTCTTGAATCTTCAATCAACAACAACAAGTCAAGATAAAAAATTATTCATCTAATTTACGGTTGTTCAATTAATTGCATGTATATTTAAATTGTTCAATTGATTTTAGATATACTGTATGATCACTTCTTCTTCTTCACCATCTTTAATTGCATTTTAGGGTTTGTGATTCTATTGCTGGGAGATCTGTCTTTGACTATCTGATTGAGATATTGAATTTCGTAAGAGAAGGAATTGAACTTAGGAGAAGCTCTATAAGTTGAATTACAAAACAATAGTGAATATCTGGGGTTTGTTAATACTCGTTTGTTGCTGCAATAGAAGAATGATGTTGTTCCAGTTAAAGAAATAATTAAAGGGTTTGGATACGAAATTTGATTTCAGGTGGAGATGGATTTATGGTGTTCATAAGACGAGGATATATGGGTTTGTGTCATTGGTTTGAAGCAATAAAAGGTGTTACTACTGATGTTCATCTGAGGGCAGTAAATAATGGCCTCCAAGGGGAGATCTAATTGGTTTTCTTGATTTTTCTTTATCTATTTTAATTAATTAGAAATTTAGAATAGTCACATAGATTTTGTTATCTCTTGATTTTGTTGAATACACATAAAAGTGTGAATTAATTTTATTGTGATTCAATACTTGATCAAAATTATCTCTTAAATTGATTATTCACTGTAATGGATATGGAATCTAGGACATTTTTTCTGAGTATCAATGGGTAAGATGGAGACATAACTGCAATGGGTAAAAACCTACCGGTCTTACAGGTACATGTCCAGGTACATATACATGTCCTCAAGATAAGGTACCGGTCAACTCCAGGTACACGTACCGGTACCGGTTCCAACATAAAACCGGGTCGTACAGGTTCATTTGCAGACTTAGAAAATACTATAAGTGTTAATTTCTTGAGTAATTTGAAGAATTAAACCAACGAAACCATGTTCAGTTCCATCTTGAGAAGTGTTTGACTAGAGTAATTCATTTTCGTTACAAAATTCTAAAAAACCAAAAAAAAAAAAAAATTCTAACAAGATTCATAATTTAAATCTACCAAAAACAACAATCAAATTTTTCCTAACATTATTCTTATATATTAGTGCTAATTAATCCCGAGGCAGATTAGACACATTACCAAAATATATATGGTTAAAGGGTTTGAGTTTTACTTTCAAATGATCATATTTTTTTTTATTACCTATACCCCAATTAGTTTGAGTATATTATACTCTCACGAGTATCTTTTTTTTTAATTTAAAAAAGAACGACGTTCATTAGAGACAAATAACAAAATTTACAAGAAATCAGTTGGTATCTTAGTAACAAGTTGTGCTCCAACACCTTTTCTGAATAGGAATCCCTAAAGAGAGAATTGCCAACTTTATTGTTAGAATCATGGCTACCTATGTAATTCTTCAAACGCTTCAAAAAGATAATTGATTTTTTTCCCAAATTCACCTAAGTTGAGAAAGCCAGTATACGAAAATTGTATCTATGGGATGAACACTTTGCTAAATATTTTTTTTGCTAATGAGTGACAACACTTGAAATGGCACGATCATGTGTAAAAATACGATTTCTGCTTCTTGTGAAAAGTGAAACATATGTGACGTCGAAACACACATTTTGCCGATTTTCCCAATTGTACACTAGGATATCTGCAGGTCTTAGAAAATTGTCATTATCGATATATGGTAATCTCAAAGGATCTTCTTTTCTTGCAGATACACCTGTTTTATAACAACTATCCGCAAATATGTCTCTTACCAGGTTATGACGAAATTTGAGGCCAACGTTGCAGGTGTTGGTTTAATTCTTTGAGATGACGCAGGGAACTTTATGGCTTTCAGAACAATAACTGAATGAGAAAGCTCTGTGGAACAAGATGACGCTTTTTTTGTCCTTGAGGATCTTATATAGTTAAAGAATTTCCAATTAAAGTTTGATTCCCAAGTCCTCATTCAGGGAGATTGCGAAAATATAATAGACGCGTTTTTTTTATTGTGTATGCATAATGTATATAATTTTAGTTAGCATTTCATACTTGATTTATCTATAATTCTTGTATTTCATCTTGTTATTACTTTTGTTTTATGTTATTTGTTTTTATTAGTTGAATCATCTTAACATGAGTGAAAAATCTTCAAAAGATACGGGAAGTGAAGTACTCCAAGTATCTAAGTGTCTAAGTTAAAGTGAAGTGGAAGAAGTGCAGAAAAATGGAGCGAAAAATGCTCAAAAGCATGAGAAGGGTCAAAGACCAAATTCAACTTACTCAAACCCAGGATTTCTTAATAACATTTTGAAGAGAAAGAGAATATAAAGTGAATAACAAAAAAATGAGGTCATTCAGAGTTCGGGTGGATAAGTTACAAGAAAACGATCGAGATGAAGAAAGCGAGCTACAACACAAGAATCGACACAGTTAATAACTATACAGACTGAACCACTGTTTCGGAAGAGACGGTGTATTTTTTACCCCTTAAGTCGGTACAGTTAGTGAGAATTAGACTATGCCGATAAGAGCAAGTTTTGGAGAAGATAGTTGAGTTATTTAGACCCCTAGTGTTTATTGGAAATCAACTATGTTGACTGAGACAAAGTTCTTGGGTCTCCTCTGACGTGTTTTGACTTTAAATCAAGGAAACTTGGTCTCAGATGGATTTTAAGACCTAGAGCACGTGAATACTATATAAGAATACTTACACAACAATAAGAAGACACTTTTAACATTATTTTTCTAGTCTTGGAGAGGAGGAGCACTACAACGGAGCAAAAGATAGAGTTTAGGAGACGTTCTCATCAATCGTAACGATATCTCTTTACTTTTATCATAGGTATATCATGGATGTAGAAGCTAAGCACCTATTGATTAAGGATGAATTCTAAGTTCTAAATATTAATTGATTTAATATATAAATCTTTTTTGATTTTTCATACGATTATCGCTTGTTTATACTATAAAGATTGTTAATGATTGATTGATAGATTATTTAGGTGGCCAACTGAATGATTTGTTGATTTAATCTAATGCTAGTATTGAGTTGGGAGATAAGTAATCTTCGAATAACCTTTACACAAGTAGGGAACACGAACCTTGCAGAGGGACTCCGTGGAACTATTATGTGTATAAACAACACTAAAAAGTATACCTTTATCTAAGAGTCTAACAAGTAGGATCAACCCATAAATTCATAAAGCATAAAGCATTTGACCAAATTACACTTGAGTGATCTACTACTGGGTGATTTGTACGAATAAAATCTGGTAGTCGAGAACTTCCATATCCAGTGAGATAAGGAATTTAGGGGATAACACTGATCTAACTGTTATTCTATGGTTAATGATAATATATGATTAATGAGAATGGATAAATATACTACTTTGATGAATATTTAATAGGGAATAAGGATTCATCGATCAAATCTCTCTCTATTACTTACGACTTAATCAATACAAATCTAAAACAAAACCCTCATTTTTGTGACCTTTTGAACAACTAAATCTCACTTCTCTTCATGGTAAAGAACTCTGCTTTCACTATATTACTTGTTAATTGGGTGGAAACGAGATCACTAATTTGATTGCACCCACGATATGCATCAGATGAACATAAAGAGGCAGATAATCCAACAAAATCTTCATCGTCTTCACTTTCTTATTTTTCACTTTCTTGATCTTCTTCTCTTGATTCAACATTGTCACTTACTTAATTAGCTTCATCATCTTCGCCTTCAATGTCTTTATCATTTTCACTTGCTTGTTCTTTTTCAACATCCTCCTTGAGTTCACTATTCTCATCAACTTGAGTTTTTCTAAAAAGGTCCAAGATGGCTTTTTGAATCATTGGTCTGGTGAATTTGTCAGCCTTGTTTACAAAAACATGAAAGTTCCTTTTAAGGAACTCATGTTGATGCCATCCACCCTTTGTCGTTATCCCAACATCTTCATACTCCCTTCTCCGCGTTCTTGGCATCCCAAGAATAACTGTCATTTCTTCTCCTGTGGATATCAAGACATGTGTTATTACATGCCTTTCAAACTCAAATGTCACCTCTTTTGGCACCCGACCTCTCATATAACAATGCAAGAATTTAGTTACTTATAATTCACCCTTGTTCCAATTTTTCATCGAAGTTCGTTTGCCAAAACATTAAGAATAAAGCGCCCCCATGATGCCTCACTTGTTATTTTGCAACTGTTCATCACTCAACTTAGGGTTCGCAACCTTTATTTCTTTTACAAGATCGAACAAACCGTTAAAACCAGATTTATACAATTTTCTAGTAATCGTTTCCACGTATATTTGTTTTCTTTTTCCTGGCTAAATTGGGGCCTATAGATTACTTCATCTGCCTAATACACAATGATAAGGGGTGTCTAAATTTATTGAAACTACCAAAATTACCCTCAAAAAATATTAATATTATTAAATTACCCCCATCAATCCTTAATAATAAACCTAACTAAAATCAGTTTTAATTTCTAACCTAAAAACCGATTCTTCATCTCCTCTACTCCCTCTATTTTTTTGAAACAAATAATCGTCGATTATTGACGATCCAAAAACGATTAATAGTTTTCTTCTTCTATAAAATGTCCAAACCATCAAGAATCAAACATGCTACTAACATGAATTATTCTAGTGATAACGATCCCGGAATTGTTGAAGTGATTCGAAAGAAAACGAAGGAAGTGCTCGAAGAAGCCGAAGCCTCTCGTATCACACAAGAGGAGGAGGAAATGGGTCTAATCAGGTAGTTTTCTATCAACCCATTCCTCTAAACTGGGTTTTAGTAACATGCAATCGCTTAGAAATCAAAAAAAATCGGATTTTACAGAATCGGATTATGTTAGTGTAGAAGTAACCCGATTCTTTTTACCAACGGTTGATGTTCTTGGTCGCATACCCCGATTATGCTGCATATGAATAAGAATCAGAAAACTTTAATGTATAAATAGACCGATTCTTATAGTCGTTGCTTCTGTAATTTTTTTTTGTTAGAATCGGATTACATATGTGTTCACAAAAACCGATTATGTAGTAAAGAATCAGACTTTATATGTATATCGAGAAAACCGATTTCTGGAATCGGTTGACATTAGCACTTTAAAAAATCCGATTGTTAATTTTATTGTATTAGGAATCGGAATTTATATGTATATCGATCAAACCAAATATATACCTTGACTTACAAAAAATACATTCTATTCCATTGTTGTTTGTCGCTTAACTCCGTATTGTACAGGCCAAACAAGGGCAAGCAACTAAAGCAAGCCGAAAATAAATTTAAGAGGAAACATGACTTTTCTTATCCTAAGACTTTGGACCTCGTCTACAAGACGGTCAAAATTTGAATGCTTCCCACCGAAGGGGCACGAGGAATAAAGCCAAAGGGATCGACATCAATGACCCACCACCTCAAGCGGAACAACCAACACATGAAGAATATAATTCTGATACACCTACTGAACAAGAAGGTGGTGATAGATAAGTTTCCGAAGAACAAATTGATGAGGAAGTTAATGAGAAAGAAAGTGTTTAAAAGGAGATTGATGAAGAAGAAATTGGTGGCAAGGAAGGTGGTGAAGAAAAAAGTGATGAGAGTGAAAATGATGAGGAAGAAGGTGAGGATGAAAGTGATGAAGAATAAAGTGAGAAGCAAGTTGATAAAGACATATGAGAAGTTCAAGAACAAGTGTAGGAACAAGTCCAAGGAGGAGAAGTTCAACAACAAGTAAAAGGAGGAGACGCTCAAGAACAAGGTAAGAAAGATAGTAAGAAGAAAATATTTCATCGCGGCCCTAAGGATCCCGTTTACGGGTTACCCGGTGTGGAGGACAGATGTTATGGGGGTACAAAGATAGTTGGGCCGCCGTCGTTTTCCATACCATAGTAAGTACCTAAACCTTATGCTATGTAACATAAAAATTATTATATATGTAGTGTTTCTATTGTTGTCCATCGGGTTTGTTTTGTTTTATAGTATCACAAGGATGTTGTTCGTCTTATGAATCCAGGAACATCAGTGAGTATGATGAGGCAATGGCCACTGGAAGCAATAGCATCAACCGTTGGAGAAGTTCCGGAAGTAATCGATCTAGTCAATTCTACGGGGTTGATACCTGCGGTCGAGAATTCCGACCTTGGTTACGACAAAACTCTTTGTTCTTCCTTTCCCGAGAAATATTACGGGGAAACGGATAATTTGCATCTTCCTTTCGGATAACTGACGATAACTCCACATGATGCGAAGTTCATTATCGGGCTAAGCATAGAAGGTAAAGCCGCGAAACACAAAGAGTACACGCAAGAGCTTGAGTGGGACAAGATTTATGCGTTCGCCAAGGATGTGTTCCAATGGGATGAGGAGAGGAAAAAGTCAGAGATGCTAGTAGGCAAGGCAAAGCAGAGGTTATTCCATCACTCGAAGCTAAGGGACAACTTCATGAGTTAAAAGAAGTTTCCTGATGAGGAAAAAGAGGTGACGCCGGAACGTATCATCGCCACGGCCAATGCGTATGTCCTCTACGTCCTGGGAGCTGTTATCTTCCCCGATATTTTCGGTGCCCGTGTGAGCGCCAAATTTATCCAACTGTTGAAACCATTTGACAAGATTCACGAATACTCTTGGGGATATGTCTTTTCTGCAGGCGTGGATATATTTGCACTTCCCAATATTTGCTCAAAGGGCTTTTGAGAACAAGTAATGGAACAACGAGTATTATGGAGACAAGTACACCTACAAAATTAAGTCGAGGTACCAAAAAAAGGATTATCTGAATTTGAGACGCCAGTTGGACAACTTGACAACGAAAGATGTTGTCTTTGATCCTTACAAGGATGATTTGGATAAAGGAAAAGGAAAAGGACAGAAGGTTGGGATGCTGAGAGAAAAATGATTATTTTGGGCCTTTATTTCACCCAGGAGAATATGTAATGTACAACCCGACGAGACTCGCAAGACAATGCGGTTACGTACAAAAAATCCCAAAGGCGCACAAGATGTTCAAGATCAATGAGAAAAAAACCAAATCATATGATAATGATATTGACATTGTTCACAAGCCTTTATCATCATGTGGTTATTGGGAAGACATAGCGTTTCACAGATATCCTTTGGATGGTCCATCTCGAACAGATGACGAGGCAATTCCGGATTACATGTCGTGGTACCTCAATGTTTCGCATACTCGAGTGATACGAATAGATGAGAGTCTCAAGATAGAGGACAAAGATACGTCTCTCGAATGCATGGGCGTATTGTTATTGTTACTCAATTACGGTTTTGTTAATGTTATTAGCATTTTTTGTTGAATGTTTATCTTTAAAATGGAAACAGATAAGTCGACTCGGGTACTTGATAATCCAGGCAAAGTTACAAATCAGGGAAGGGAAAAATGTTAAGGCCAATGAAAAGATGATTGATGAATTGAACAGTATCGAAGATGTAGAAGCTCCCCTCCCCCCCCCCCACCCACACAGACACACAAAAAAGGAAAAAAAGAAAGATGACTGAAGGTGCACCGAGCAGCGCCCAACCTGGTAAACGAGGATGCGGTGGACGTGGTCGTGGTGGGGATGTTCATGAATGAACAGTTATATTCATGTTTATGTATTTAAGTATGGATAATTATGGAGTCAAAGCTTATGTCTTGTCTTAAACTTATTGTCGAATTATGTTTGGTTATACTCCTAGTTTATGAATGACTTAATCTGGTTTCTTCTGAATATTTTTTGTGTTTGTCCAAGACGCGATAAAATAACCAACTACAATGTATGTGGAAAAAATGCAAGATTCTAGCATTTTTCAGTCAGAATCGGTTTACATGTACCTATATGTAACTCGATTCTGACCGTTTCCTAGAGGTTCAGTTTTAGAATCGGTTTACTTGTACCTATATGTAATCCGATTTCTATGAAGAAAAGTTCTGTAACTTTCAGAATCGGTTTACATGTACATATATGTAATCCGATTGCTATGAAGAAAAGTTCTGTAACTTTAAGAATCGGATTACATGTGCATTACAAAAGCCCGATTTATGAGAGGCATATTTTATATGATTTTGAAAGGACACGATCGGTTTATGTGGTCATATCTAAAATCCGATTGTGCAAATTGAATTAAAAAACAAAATAGCCGTTGAGACTTCATCTATATAAGGACAACCTCTTTGAGCCACTTCCACATCACACACTTAGCCTAGAAAATGGAATGGGAACCGTTTGAAGATTCGTGTCTGGTTAAATCGTTTGCTAATACATTCCGTGAAACGTCCGAATGAAATCTATTCAATGTTTTGGAAGGGAGTTAAAGAGTTCTTTTACGGGCGTACCGCGAATCCCAATAACCGTAAATGGAGAGACTTGGCTTTTTGATTCCAATACATAAAAAGCACAATGCGAGAGTACGTAAAAGTTAGAAATATGGTGTACCACTATCATCCACGAGGTCCTCTTACGGAAAAAGCGAGTAATGCGATCATGTTTATACCTATGTCAAAAATTCACATACTAACATTTAAGAATTTATTAAATTTCAGCTGGAGCGTTTCAACGGGCTGTGGATAATTCGTAATAAAGAAACTAAGTTCATTCACCACAAAGAATATACGACGTTGTACCGACGTGATCGGAGTTTCATTGACGAGCATTTGATGTGTCAAATTTTAGAATTCCCATACTGAATCGTATATATGTATTGCATTAATTTCCTAAACTATGTAATGAATATTTTATTTCTGAAAGTAAGGCATAATCGGATTATATATACATATATAAACACCGATTCCTGGAATCGGTTTTTGTGGGTATTGGTCAAACTCCGATTCTGGGTTTACAGTGTTATTTGGCATAAACTCAACCCATAATCGGTTTACAAAATCACTAACATCAGCCGATTCTGGATCGAGTATTTTAAAAAAAAAATTAATTTTTGACAAGTGTTGATTATGCATTAATGAAAGTTAATTTCAGGATTCACTTGATTAAACATTATTTAATAATCCAAATTAGCATTATTTTAACAAGGGTATATTAGGAATTAACATAAATAGTGGATAAGGGGTTTATATGAATTATTTCTTAATGACCCTATTTTGTGATATAGCTATAGGCCCCAATTAAGTGGCATAGCCCCAATTTAGCCAGGTTCTTTTTGGGATTCTTTACACTACATGCATTGTCAACAAGTGTCAAAAACACAAGCGTCAGTAACCTATCCAATTGTAGATGTTAATATATATTGGTGGGGATGATGTTCATTCAAGCAACATTACATATTATATGCACTGTCAAACCATACTTGGACCACAAAAACATGTATCGATTCTTATTCAAGCATATAAGATGTTTTACACAATACATGTGAATATGTACTGTTAAACAATATCAGACATTTCATACACAAAACAACAATTCGTGTTGTTTTTGATCATTACATATTGATATGTACTACTGCTTATGGAGGTTTTTACATAGTATATGTTAATATGTACTGTTGCATCATCCACAATAACAATCCATACACAACAACTGTAGTTGCAGGAAATCCTACACTACACCCCTCACAAGATTTCATTAATATTCCACTCATTCTAGATTTATAATCTTAATTTATTGATGAATCTTTAAGCAATCTTACAAGTAAAGATAAAGAAATCAATAACAACCACTGCTCTAGATTTAATTTTTTCTCTCCTATTTACTTGCTTCTCACTCAAAAAAGATGTCTCATTTTCCTTTACAACTGAATGGCTATTTATAGGGAATTACATAATGGATGACAGCTAATCTATCCTTTATTTTTGGATATGACTTGCGACATTCTCGCAACCTTCCAAATGTTAATCTCGCAAACTCTTAAATTTTCGCAGGACCATCACATTTTTCTCATGATTTAGTTGACGTCGTTTATTATGTCACTTCTGAAATTGTTCTGCGACACTATTGTGTTGTGTTGTTGATAATTTCGCTGAGGCATTATTGCTGCGAGATTCTGATCCTACATCTTGCCTCTTCTCATATCTTCTCTTCGAAGTAGAGAACGATGTGAGAAATGCCGCAGCTGTTCATCTCTTCATATTCTACATTTATCACACGTATTCTTTCTTCCATCTATTTCTTGGCACGTCTTCTGTAACCGCTGCTTTTCAACCGCTCACGTCTTTTCGCATTAATGGTGTTTATTTCTTCGAGTAAAAAATCTTCCTTATATATCCTTCTTACTCTTCTTTCTATTTTCTTTTTACTTTCTCTTCTCTTTTTACTCTCTCATCTCTGCAACTCTATTGTTCTTCCGCAAGTTCTGCTACTGTAATTCTTCCTTCTTCAATCTTTTTATTTTTCATCCATTCTCATACTCTATATTCATATATGCCTCCAAGCGGTCAAAAACATGAGAAAACTTTTAAGGAAACCCAAAAAGATCTTGCCAAGAAAGGCTTCACACTTTATACCATTCCTGGTGAAAGTGCCACGTCAATTCTTTCTATCAAACTTTTCTCTGATCAATATTGTGATGATCAATCAATCATAATTTCGCTAGGTCAAATTCTCGCAGGTCTCCCCATTCCTCTTTATGACCCAGATATTCTTTTGTTCTATGAAATCTCGCTCACTCGGGATTTTCGCGGGCTATCTTCCAACTGAGTGGGGTTTGCATCCGTCTGATGCTGGAGTTCGCTAACCGTGGTGCTTGTAAAGGATATCTTTACTCTAAAGAACTTAGGGATCCTAAATTCGCAGATTTAGAGATAATCGCCGAAAAATACACAGTAGCGAATTTCTTGAGAATTATGAATTGGTCTCCATGAAGAAAGAGAATACTCGCTGGGGTATTCGCTTGAAAAGGAAAGATAATATTGATGAAGATAAAATACTCATGCAATACATTGATTGGAATTCTGGTAAGAACACAACTCCTCGCCAATCCAAAGATGATAAATGGTGTATTTTTCCCATAATGCTGAAAGGGCCTTACATTGCTGGGTCAAATGTTCTTCCGGAGAATTTCGCCACTTATCAACCTTGGGTATTCTCTTGGACCGAGAAGGAGAAAGAGGTATGCTTCTTCCAATTTCGCCCACTTTATATTTCTTTATTTATCTTTATTCTTTTATTCGCTGTCTCTTGCGATATTCTGCAGATCCAGAAACTGAAAGATAGCTATCACAGGTCTGGGAAAGCTAGTACCTTGTTAGCTCTTCGCTCATACACAGATGAGGTAAGAAATATTCTCTTATGTTTTTAAACAATATACTGTTGCCTCTATTTCTTATTTTTATCTGTGTGTGAAGATTGTTGCCGAAATAGAAAAGCCTTTCAATGTTGCGAAGACTGTTGATAAAGGAAAAGGTGTTCTTCGCATGGAAAAACCAACTGCTCCCCCATCAAAGAAGAGAAAAATCCGTTCTTCCTCTCCTTCAAATATTCCTTCTTATGAAAATCCCGAGAGTGATGAGGATGATGAGGATAATGATGACCTCGCTGCAAATGAAGATTCTCCATCTGAATCTTTTATGGCTAAGCTCTCTGGCCTCTTTTCTAATTCTTTGCAAGGAATGGGAGATAGTAAATTTTCTAATACCTGCAAGGCTCTCGCTACGATTTGTGATGTTCCTTTATTGGATGGTGATAATTCTCTTCACGAAGTTTCTATATCGGTGACTCCCGATTTCCTGCATTCTCTTAATAGTCTGGTATGCTTTCATCCTTTTACTTCTTCATTATTGTAACTCAAATCTCTTTCTATTTTAATACTTTTTACATTTTATCGCAAGCTGGAAAAGCTTCTTTCGCTGTTGCCTCATATCTAGAGAGGAGACGCGAAATTCTTGAAAAGAAGAATCTTCAATTTCGCATAAAGAATGAAGAACTGGAAGCTGAAGTCAAATGTCTTCGCGAGAAGAACAAACAACTAGAAATTGATTCTTCTTCGTACCAGAACAAAACCTCTAGTCTTCAGCAAGCTAATAATCAACTCTATGGTATGTTACTTTTCTCCTTTCCCTTCATTCATTCATCCTGTTGTTTTATCTTATTTGATTGATCCTTTCTGCAGATATTTATGGTCTTTCTGATGAAGCTACCATTCTTCGTTCATTTCCTAATGCCTTGGATAATGATACCCTTCTTGAGTGTCTTAATAAATCTTTAAATAGTTTCTCAAATGATAAAATTTCATATCTTTCTCTGAATCAACTGGGATCCAAATTTCACCTCTTAGAGATTGACGATAGATCTATCTTAGGTTTAGCCAATCGATTTAAGCGTTTCTTTCTTAATTCTAAAGAGAAAATCAATGAGCAAAGAACCAAAATAGCGGTCTCATAGATGATAAGGATCGCATCTCTGATCAAGGTGCTAAGGCTTTGGCGAAATTCCAAGAGTTCCTTCTTGAAGTTCAAATTGAACGAGATGAAGCTAACCGCAAGAACATCGAGTTCTGCGAAAGAGAAAACCAAATTCGTTCTCGTCTTCTTATAAATAATGAGGATGAATTTGCTTGGGTTGCGAAAATCTTAGACGATGCCAGAAAAGATTTAGGTGTAAATGTTAGTCTCCAAGTTGAGCATACATCCTTGATTAGAGATATGATTTCTGACAGAGGAGGTTATTAACTGTTCTTCTTCACTAATCTTTTGTTTCTTATGAATTTTCATCAAGTTATTAATTGATTGCCTTTTGCTCGCAGATTCTGAAAGTAGATATCGCGAAAGAATTGAGGAACTTGAAGCTGAAAAAGAGGAGCTCGCAAAGAATATTTCTTCTCGCAACGACAAGTATTCTAGATTAAAGAATCAAATCAAGATCACTGTTGCGAACTTTAAAAATGATGCTCTGCATTTTCGCAATCGAACTATTCAAATGGTTTGTGATGACCATTGTATTCCTCATTCTGATTATCCTTTTCTCTTGGAGGAGATCCCAAAGAACATTCCTAGTCTGACTATCTCTGATAGTGAAGCTGATGATGAAGAATCTGATGGCAATGAAGGTTCTGATGGAGATAGAAGTTCCGATGCAAACGAAAAAGGGAAAAATTCTGATGAAGATGATTAAGGATCAACTAAGAAGTAGTCTTTGTGTTCTTTCTTTCATCTTCTGTAATATTTGTACATTTATTCCTTCTTTCTGTATATTTGTGAATTCTTTTGGTTCCCCATATTCCTTAATATATAAGTTTCTTTCATTTTGACCTGCACTTGCAATACAGTTAATCAACATAATCATTAATTTTTGAGTTTTTGTGTAAATCTATCATATGGAGACAAATAACATTTTCTAATTTCATTCATTCCCATACTTGCCTCTGTTATTTGTATCCAAATGGGAGATTTTGCAGATTTTTCTTATTTTGTGCCTCAACGTCGCAGTTTTTTATGTATAATTTTGCAATCATATGCGAAGTGAATTTTGATTCTTTTCAAAATTTCGTTCCTGTGTGGTCTTATTTTTCCTTCCTAGTTAAAGATCTTATAATGCCACCTCTTGTCATTGCGACAAAATCGCAGGACATCTTGCACTTTCATGCAAAAACCCATTGATCTTGCCTTAACTTTTTTTTTTGTATTATGGCCTCTTCAGGAATGTTGCGAAAATATGACGGGCCTAAATATTCTTGCGAAAATAAAGCCCCATGACATTGCCGTCTTGTGACGAAATCGCAGGACGTCTTCGCACTTTCATGCGAAAACCCATTGATCTCGTCTTATCTTTTTTCTAGTATTATTGCCTCTTCAAGATTGTTGCACAAATATGACAAGCCTTAATACCCTTGTGAGTAAAAAGCCTCATGACATTTGCGTCTAAAGACACTTATCAGCTCCCTAATGGAGGGTGCCGCCCTTATCTCCCCCTGGTTGCCCCTTCAAGGAGGCGTACTTCTACTATACAAGGTTAGATCCTCCCATCCAGTCTTAACAAAAACCAATTGTTTTCGTAGCCTCTTATCCCTTTTACCTATAGGGTTTATGGTTACGAGACTGCACCCTAAGTGGGGTTTTCTTCGGGCCGAGTGCAGTATAAGCCAAGACTTGTCAAGAATGGCAAGGTACGCTCCAGACTCCCCTGGCACTCTTGACTCAACCGTGTACCTCGGCGCCTTGATCAGATTTTGCACTCCTTGGGAGAGTCCTCATTACCTTATTCGCCCAACCTAAGTCATATGCTTAAGCTGGGAATCCAAGGTGCCTCTCCCGGATGGGCTTTATTGACCCCAAATCTCCATGACTCAGGTTCCGGTGGAGGTGTAGCCTTTCCCTGAGCCATGCAACAGGTACCCCCTTATATGACGTACTTTAGGTCTTACATTTTCCTCTTGCGAAAGTGTATTCGCGAACTAGGGTGTACGCCATAAAGGTTCGCCCCTTTCTCTTTTGTCATTGTTGTCTGATTCTCTTCTGTAGAATTCATTATCTCTGCGAGATTCTCGCATATTATCATATTGTATTTGCATTTCGCAATCTCAATTTGTTCATTCACTAAAATGTATTTTTGTGAATTTTATCTATTGCGAGAGTGTCGCAACAAATTAATCATTCATACATTTATTATTTTTATTACCTTTGCCATCCTCTGCTTCTTTGTTATTTTCTGCTACTGCTTTTTTGGTATTGGTATGTTCACCATTTTTTATTCTGGGCTAGTATTAGTTTCGCAACTTCTCTTCTTATTTTCGTTCGATTGCGTCCACCATCAATCTCTCACTTCTTTGTGTCTCTTTGATTTTGTATCGCCAAATTTCCTTCTTGTTTGTTCTTCCTTCGCAGGATTCTACCTCAGTTTCGTAACACTTATTTCCTTCAACCCAATCTCCTTTTATGATTCCTACACCATTGGGGTGAGGGAATTTGATGCACTGATGGAAAGTTGAAGCTACACCTAGAATCTCATGTAGCCAAGGTCGACCAATTAACGCATTGTAGGGTGATTCTACGTCAACGACACAGAACATGATTTCAGAATATCTTCCCTTCAACGGAATTCGCATAGTAACCTCCCCTTTAGGCTAGTTGGCAGTACCATTAAAACCATATATCTTATATGTTGATGGTATAAGATCATCATCTCTTCCACCCATAGTTTTATAAGTATGATAAAATAAGATGTTCACAGAGCTTCCAGTATCGATTAGAATCCTATTAATTTCCCATGAATCTTCAGCTTCATCATCCTCATCTTCTTTTGGTTTTGGATTAATTTCTAATTTTACTACCAATGGATTATCATGTACCTCTTCTCCTTCGGGGACTTCTTATGCAGTAAAAGAAATTATCTATTTCTGCCATTCCTCTAGTGGCGAGATTTTTGCAATATTCATAATTTCTCTTCCATCATTATCTCTTGCGAACACTCTACTCAAAACATTGTCATGAAAATCTTCTATTGTCTTGTACGAATGTACGATAGAGTGACTGAACAGATTCTTTGCTTTTGCACCAACTTCTATGAAGAATGTTTCCTTGTTTTTCATCGTGTTTACTTTGTGATGCTCTGGTGGTGATGGTAATGGTTGATATTGTGGGTTCCCTACCAAAAAGTGGTTTATTTTTCCTTGATATATCATTCTCAGAATAATTCTTTTTACATTTCTGCAATCATTTGTAGTATGTCCATGAAAATGATGATAAGAACAGAACTCATGACTTCTGTGATTTTTAGGTGGTTCCGTTCCCATGTTCCATGGTGTTGGTATATTCTCCATCAAAATTATAGCTTCCCATATTTTCTCCACACTTGCATTTAGAGGTGGCATCTTGATTTCTTCCCATACTACCTTGTGACCTCCTTGTCCTCTATTATAGTTTTGTCTTTGACCTCCATAAGTTTCTTGCGGTTGATCGAGTCTTTGAATCTTGTTATTTCCACCACGATTGTATAAATTTCTTTCTCTTTCATACTCCTCTTGATCTCGGCTTCCCATAGCCACCAGTTTCTGTTGATTGTTGTTCGTCACCTTCTCTTGTTGTATTTGCGAAGTGCTCGCAACTGTATTTATTAGCTTGGGTAATAAGCTTGTATTCGCTGTTTGTGAACTGGTGTTCGCAACTGGGTTTGATTCCATTTCATTCTGCCTTTCATCTAGAGCGATATATTCTTCCTGAAGTTCTCGCAACTCAGTCATTGTGATCGTATTCTTGACTCTGAAAATTTGGATATACAATAGGTTTGTTGCAAACATAGCATTGATAAATGATAAGATAAGATATCTCTCATCCACACGGCCAGCAATTTCGCTACACATAGTCCTCCATCTTTTAGTTAGGTGTTTCAAACTTTCGCCAGTCCTTTGTTTTAATCCAAACATGTCTTCAATACCAGGTCGCGAAGAATTATTACTTATATTGCCCCCAGGAATGTAGTCTGCAAATGATTGAATGATGTTATTGTATTCTTTGGTAGTCCTTTGAACCATTTTAACGCCTCCCCTGTTAAGCTGGATGCAAAATACTTTCATAACACGGCATCATGATTTTCCCATTGCAACATGCACCTCACATAGGATTTAATGTGTTGAATTGCACAAGTTGTTCCATCAAAAATGTTGGTTAATGCGGGAAAATTGCATTTCGGAGGTATTCCTCCTAGTTGTACTTCCCTTGTAAATGGATTTTTCGCAGCTTCTTCTATAGCTTCATCTAATTGTCTTCTGCCTACCTCTCCTCTATTATTTAGCATTCCTCCCATTTCTTCTAATTCTTTCAAGATTTGTTTATTTACACCTGAATCTTGATCCATTGGTCTTTTTTAATTTCGCCTCCCTTCTTCTGCGTTCATGTCTTTCTTCTCTCGCGAAATTTTGCATTTCTTCTTCATTATCCTCATCTCGTCTTGTTCTGCGATTCTCTTCCTCATCTCTATCTTGAATTCGTATATGATGATGTCTCTCATTTTCCCCTCCATGATTGTGTTCATTTCTCATCAATTCCATTCGCTGTCTTTCAGCCATTCTTTGTACTCTATCTATCATGCTCTTCATTGAGATTACCGTTATTCGGTTTTGTGTTCGTCTTCTTTCTCGATTGTCGTGATTGTTCTGGCGAATTGTTTCCTGAAGCTCTTGTTCTTCCATTTCCGCTCTCAATCTTTCACGTTCGCAAATTAAACGTGCTTGTTCAGCGTAATGTCTTTCAGTTTCTTCTTCAATCGTTTGTTGATTTCTTTGAGCTTCTCTCTCATGTAAAATTCTTCTTTCATCCTCTCGATTCCCCTCGCCATTTTGATTATTTCGTCCCTGACGTTGTCCATTCTCTTGATCTCTATCAATTTGCCTATCATCAAAAGTTTCGTAACGATCATCAGTCCTTTCTCTATCTTCGCGATGTTCTTCATTAGGATTTGGTATCTCTTGTCGAATATTATTTCCAGCATTAGTTGTGGGTGAGTTTTGCCTCATCTCTCTTCTAGTCGATCTTGAATATGATTTTGTACTACTTCTTGATCTTCTACTCTGTAGTCTCATATTTTCCATCCTCAATTCATGATTTTTCCTTGTTAGATTTGCACGTTCTTCTGCCTCATCTCTTCTTTCTTCATGTATTCTTCGTCTCCACATTTATAACGGTCAAATTTCCTCATCTCCATGAATTATTCCTTCATTTGCTTCTTGATTTCTCTCTATCCGTCTATAGTTTCAGGTTTGCTGCTCTTCTTCTACTTCTTCTGCTGAATTTGATTGCCAAGTGTGTATACTCACCTTATCATAATCTGTGTTCCTTCCTTGTACTAATGTTTATTGAACTGGTGGTTGAATTTGATTTCCTTCATTATTTCTCATTCTAGTATATTCTCCCATTTCACTTCTTTCCCTTCCAGCAATTCTCTTGCTTCTTCTAACAGTAGTTGGTTGTTCTGATGTATTTTTTCTTCTAGCCATTTCTTCAATATTAATGAATTGCAAGAGATTATGTAAAATTCTTAGTCAATCACTGCAAACTTTCACAAATCTCAATATTAATCTTTAATTTTTCCTAGTAACAATCTTCAATCGCGCCCCTCCCTGTTTCTAACGCCGTTATGTAGTTGCAGGAAATCCTACACTACACCCCTCACAAGATTTCATTAATATTCAACTCATTCTAGATTTACAATCTTAATTTTATTGATGAATCTTTAAACAATCTTACAAGTAAAGATAAAGAAATCAAGAACAACCACTGCTCTAGATTTAATTTTCTCTCTCCTATTTACTTCTCACTCAAAAAAATATCTCTCCTTTTCCTTTACAACTGAATGACTATTTATAGGGAATTACATAATGGATGACAACTAATCTATCCTTTATTTTCGGATATGACTTGCGACATTCTCGCAACCTTACAAATGTTAATCTCGCAAACTCTTTAATTTTCGCAGGTCCATCACATTTTTCTCATGATTTAGTTGACGTCGTTTATTATGTCACTTCTGAAATTGTTCTGCGACACTATTGTGTTGTGTTGTTGATAATTTCGCTGAGGCATTATTGCTGCGAGATTTTGATCCTACAACAACAAATAGGGTTTTACATATCAATTTAGATTTAGAAGCTGTATCTTTTCCGGGTAAAATGCTTTTCTTCGTTGTTTTTTTTGGTTGAACGAGTAACAACTTTTCCCTCCTGTTTTGTTGTTGGGGGAGGAGTAACAACGTTTCTCTTCTTCTTTGACGCTGGTGAAGTATCAACAATTTTTTCTTTCTTTATACTGGTATAGGACTTAATTTCTCGATTACTTCTATTATTTTTCTGTTGATCGTACTTGTTGTCACAATTTTCTCCCTTTTTAATAGTTTTCTTCTGGACCAGATCTCAGTTTTTTGTTAAGCAACAATTTTGAATTTTCGATTTGGTTTTTTCTCGTTTGATTTTGGTTTCTTTTAATTCAATTTCGTATGACTTCTTGCGTTTTTTGATCTTTGATTTTGGTTTTGTGACCTAGATTTCTGTTTTTCAGTTGCAAAATCGTGCCCTAAATTTCAGTTTTAAGACGGTGGTTTTTTGATTTCCAAGTTCAAAATCGTTCCCTAGATTTTCAGTTCTGAATGAATGAAAAGAAAATCGTAAAAACAAGAGTCATTTGAGACGTTTGTTTTCTCACATGAAAAATTACAAGCAGAAAAATAGTTTTCAGTTTTCAAAATGATTTTAAACCTCTGGATAAGTTGCTTTTGCCAGTGAACTATATGATAACTAGTAACAATTTTTTGGACCAGCCAACAAATTGTCTGATCGAGATAGTCCAATCAAATTGACTCCCACTTTCTCCTCTTAGAAAAAAATAAATGAGGATTTTACTTTTGAAAATGTTAGATATACCGCGGACACGCACCGTGATGTACACCGTGGAGTTTTGTGTGAGAGAAAAATAAGATTGTGGGCCCCACTTTTAGCCCCATCCCCTGCAAATCTCCCCTAGGGCTCCACTAACAGCCTTTGGATTTCTTTGCGGTGCAGATCGTGGTACACACCTTGCGTGTGTGTATCATTACTCTTTTACTTTACCTTTTCCGAAATTTAAGGCTGAATTACGGACCCTCCATCTGAGTCCCAATTTTTTTACTAGGAATTACTGGTTAATCCAGTAATCGGAGAACCCGTTCATGTGTAGTCCAGCACCAAAAAAAATTTAATCCCTGATCCAAAAACAGGTTTTTGGACCAGATATTTGACTCTCTAATCCAGCACACATGCGAGACTTATTATTTACTTCTTTGTAAATTCCCCAAACATACCTACGTATAGAAACAATATCTGAGGCAGCCTTGAATACAGAAAACTTCATTTCTTTGTTTCAATTTCGTACATCAAAGCAGCTCTGGCGATTCATGGAGATTTGGTTTTTTTCAAAATCGCGAAGATGATGGACAATTGTTACTTTTCGAAAATCTAAGTGTTCTTATAATTCTTCTAATCTTGATCTTAAACATCTTTTAGTGTTGTTCAAAAAGGAGAAATCATTTTTAGGGTTTTCAAAGTTTATCTTTTGGTTGTTCTATGGTAGGTGAATGAACTTTATTTTTCTGATTTGACGTTAGGTTATCTTCAATCTGTGTTTAATTTTGATTTAGGTGTGGTTAATTTAAAACTTTTATTTGATTGATCGGTTAGTTTATGTTGATCAATTTGATTTTCTGGAGCTCTTTTGATGATAAAATGTTTTAAGCAGAATTACTAGTGTTTCGAATTAATTTCATTTGATTTAAAGATCCGTTGTTTCTGCTGCTCACAAAGATCAATTAGTTTTCAGTTTATTTCTCTTCCTACGGGTATGTCTAATTTAGTTGGCATTCTTCTTCGTTGATCAGTACTGATTGGTATTAGCTTGAGAAAGTTAGTGGTATTATAGATATTTTAGTAGTTGTATCTTCCAGAAAGTGAAAGTAGATTTTTGATGCAACAGTTAATTGGTATTCTTATAATGGTTCTCAGGTTTTCTTTTGATTCGTCTCCCAGTACTCTAGTAGTCAAGTTTGATGTTGATGGATCCCAGTAGTCAGGTTTTTACTCAGTACTTATGAATATGTATTGTTTTTCACTCAGTATGTACCAATATGTATTGGGTTTTCACTTGGTACACATCAATATGTACTGGGTTTTCAGTTCTTCAATACATATATATAGATGCACTGTTTTTTTTTTTCATTTTGAATCTCTTTAGAAATTTATTGGTTTCCAATTTTTATAATCTGCTATACTGTATGAGATTCATTCCCTTATAGACTTTGCAAATTGTTGCTTATTGGTTTCCAGTTTGTAATTGCAGAAAACAAAAGCGAACCAACAGAAGAAAAATAAGATAAAGGGCGAAACTAGTGTAGTAGACCCTAATAAGCTAAAGAGGCTTGCTTCTTCATTCATTCTATTAGGGTAAATATTATTTCCAGAACTTACTAGTTTTGTTTTAGATGTTATATGTGAATTGAGATTTCTAAAGTTTTTGCTTCCATTCATCGTTTTGCGGTGCTGCTGATTCAAGGGTCTGCACTTGTGGAGCTTGGGTTTCTGATGGAGTTGGACCTGTAGACTCAATGAGCATGCTAGATTATATTCCTTTTTGATCAGGTAGAACTGTATTCCTCTTTCTTAATAATAACAAATAGGTGCAAACCTTTTAGGAGACATGCTGATATGTCTTTTTTCTAAAATCAAAATGCATCTGATTTTTCATGGCTTCTAATGTTAATTCAACCTACTTATGAAATGGAGGTCAACTGTTTAACTCTATTTTGACAGTATTACCATGTATTTTAGAACTAACCACAATAGTTGTTTGGAGTACATATCGATATCTACTAGTTTTTACTCAGTACATATCAATATGCACAAGGTTTTCACAAATATCTACTAATTTTTTTCAGTACATTTGTATATGTACTGTAATTTTTATATTGAATCTCAAAAAAAATTGGTGTGTAGTGTTGATGATTAAGACTTCTTAACAGGGGTCGAGGGGGCAGCGCCCCCTCGTAAACAAGAAATTTAGTTAACCGAGTGACTAGTGTAGCTACTTAGTGTGTCAACACTTTCAATTGTCGTTTCTGGAAATCTTATAATTCTTTTTTTTATCACAGACCTGATGAGCAATAAGTATTGGCCGCGAAAGTATTAGGGAGAATTCATGGTATGATTTTTTCTGTTAGCAGCAAGTTACTTGCTTTTTCTGTGTATTTCAGGGGTTTGAGCTGAATGAATTACTAATTTAGTTATACATTTTTTTTAGCCTGAGTATTTATACAATTTTTTGCACTGATAGTGATCCGGTCACACTTTTAGATCAAGATCCTAGCTCCCTCTCATAACAAGGTCATTTATCTTTTTATATATGGTACCATTTTGGATTATAGTTATTTAAGCTAGTCAGCGAAAGGATTATAGATATTTGGTTAGTGAAGAACTCCTGGAAAGATCTTGAAACCCTCACCATTCGTTGCAGGGTGCATTTGGGAACTTGGATGGAATGCGTAATATGTACTGGATTTTTACTCGGTACGTATCAATATGTTCCGTGTTTTCACTTGGTACGTATAAGTTCCCCATAAGCATCAGTACATATTAATATGTTTTTTTGTACAAAAACCTCTTTTATGCTCCCCATAAGTATCATTATATATCAATATCTACTTATCCTGAAGTGATTCGTTGATGCAGTACATATAATTATGATCCTACAAATTGATATGTACTAGGTTTTTGATGCTTGAATACAAAAAATATGTTTATGGAAGTACATATTGATATGTAGTAATGGATAAAAACATATTTTTGATGATAGAATTCCAACAACATGTTCTTGACAGTAAATATCCAACAGTACATGTTTATATGCACTAATGAAAAAGTAATTTTTGTGATGCTTGAATACCAACTATATGGTTTAACAATTGATATCCAACAATAAAACTTGATATGTACTCTTATCCAACAACATATATATTTGTACCGATAAAATAACCTTGTTAATTATGCAGGTAATGTGAAGAATATAAAAAAGATTACCGAAGCACCTGCGAAACTAGTTTCGTCCATGATCGTGGATATGGTGCATGGTTGATATTGTGGTTGTGAATTGGGAAGCGTTGGTTGATATTGTGGTAGGAGATGACCGAATGAGGATCTAGATATGTGAGTGGTCTGGAGATGTTAGCATTTACATAGTGTTTGTAAGGGAATTGTAGTTGGGTATGGATTGATAACTTTTCTCGTAACAGTATGAGAGTGGAAACTTGTGGTTAATGATGTCTCTTGTACTGTGCAGTTGTGATTCTATGATAGTTAATGTTGTCTCTTGTACTGTACATTTGTGATTCTGCATCCTGAAAATATGAAAATTAGTTTTGTACATTATGATCAGAACTGACAGTACATATTGATATGTACTGACAGTAGATATTAATATTTACTGCGTAATTGGTTAGATTTTAGTTGGCAGTATACATATAAATTCTTATTGTTATGTTTTTACTCTTGTTGTCAGTTTTATTATTTGCAGTATTGTAATGTTGTTTTACATTGTTAGTCTACATATATAGTATTATAACATATTAGTCAGTATAAACTGAAAAAAGATAATTAAGCCTTGATACAAGCAGTACATATCTTCATGTACTGTAAAATCTGGCGCATATAAGATAAGAAAATTGGAACTTAAACTCAGAACTTTCTATTATGAAAATGGTGCTTCTTATAGTACTGCTACATAATATAAGTATCAACTAAATGAGGTAAAAGTAGATAGTGGTAAGAGTGGTTCGATTCTCAGAATTGCGAAGGATAAAATATAGACTTAAATTCTAAAACTAAAATAGAAAACACACTAAAAATTGTATCAAACTCAACCAAAGATGATATCAATATTAAAAGAACATTGAGGCTAAGATTCCACTATTTTCCAAGTTCAAAGTGATTTAATCCCAATATTTATATTATGAAATTTTCTCGTTCAATTTGATTCTAACTATTGCAACAAGTAGATTCTCAAAATAACAAGTGTAAATCCGAAGCATAGAACATCAAAAACCTAGGTCCAAGCATGCTCTATCAAAATAAATAACAATTACTTAACAAAAATCATTCAAACAATTTTCAATCAAGGCAAATAATCATAAAATAACTGCAAATAAATAGATAAAATAGAATATACCACTTCTTGTTGGAAAAATAGCTTCCTCTATCGCCTCAGCAATGAGGTTTAGCTCCTCATATTAATCACTTGCTCAAAATATTTGTTTATGGTTCAAAAGTTGATTAAAAGGATGAAAAACTATAAAACTGATTGTTTGCAACGGTGTACTGGCGTTGCAAAACAATGGACGACTGTTACAAAGAAATCATTGTAGCAGTGTTACGAATTTGATACGCTGTTCTTATTTGCAACACTTGTTCTTCAGCAGCAGCAACATAAATATGGGTTTTTCCTGCAACTCGATCTTTTCAGCTCTGTAGTGTTCTAAAGTTTTCTGCGACTGCTCCAATAACTTCGTTACCCTCCCTGGGACTCAAGCACACCTTTTATACTCCTCAGAAACCTAAAAATATCGATTAAATTTCTTCCTTTTCTTTTCGTGCAAGCCACGGCAATAATCTCTCTGCCGACTTCTTTACGCGTTTCTGAGCTTTCCAACTAATGTTCAAATCTTCCTTAGATAGAAAATCATCTTAGGAAACAATATCTCGCCTTTAGTCTCCTTGAAATACCAAAAATACTCCATACAGTGTCCGTGTATAACTCCACCTCTGTTTGCTTTTCCCGGATTATCTAGCCAATTGGTTGGGTCCAATCGATCATACCAACCCTATTATGCTCTAGGAAGCCCAGCCCAACAAAAATCCGAGATTGAATGTCCTTAAATATTCCCAAAAATGTGATCTCTAAACTGCATGCCCGCTGGTTTGGTTTCCTGCCAAAACCAGAATTCAAATGATGAAGTTGGTTGCCCCTATCCAGAGTGGGGGTGCGAATAGTAGAAGCCTGGAAATTGGTTGCCCCTTAGTAATTAGATTACCCATTATCCAAAGTGAGAGTCTGAATAGAAAATGTCCTCCGGGGGTGCCCCGCGCAACTTTTCGAGCCGATTTTTCCAAAAATGTGTATTGGCCAAAAATACCTACACACACATAAAACACCATAATAAGTACAAAAATGAGCACTATCAATATATAGAATCGAGACAAATTAGACACAAAAATGTGTCTATCAAATACCCCCAAACCTATTATTTGATAGTCCTCGAGCAAAAATAAAATAAAATCCTAACTCACTGACGCAGGCATCGTCGATTGCATTTAGCGTATGCAATAAGCCTTTAAACCCCTAAGTGTCCCTAGTGGCGGAGTGTTGTCTCCGGAGGGCTTACAAGAGATATACCCACAAAATCTTTACTCCATACCTTAGCTATCTACGCAGAACCTTGGAAGGCACTAAAGAATCTCCTTGGTTGGCATACTTATTGACTACAGGAGGAAGTACCCTGATGCGAAATTCTAATTGTTGTACACGAGTTTGCATTCAAGCATACTAAAATTCATATAAAGTGACAGAGCTCTACTCAGATAGTCGCACTATGGACATCAATATCCGGAGTCAAAACTAATCACATGGATAGATCAAGAAGATGGATATAGAGAAAAACATAGATAGTTTTGATGTTTACTAAGTGAACGGCGTTTCCCATATCTGTCTGAAGGCCTCCGCCAAAATGAACCTATCCTAATGGATTGAGATACTAGTCTGACTAATATCAACACACTGGCATATACAAGGGAACCAGTGGTCGATAACCTAACTCTAGGTCAACACAACTGGCATATACAAGGGTACCAGTGGTCGACTTTATTGAATTTATTCCTTTTGGTCAAATGGTCTGGTCTCAATTTTTTTTTTCAACTTTTTCATATTTTTTTTCATTTTCTTTTTTGTATCTCAATCACTCTAATTCACCCTAGCATTGGTAACAACTTGAATCGTGAGCCCCACCTAATCACTTAGAGAAACATAGTCTTAAAATAAAATAAAATAAAAACATAAGTGATCAACGAGATATGGTGAAACTATCATGTTATTTCTAACATCTGAGCTATGTGCTTTTATGAATAGACTCTTCTAGATGTTGCCATCTAATCAGATTGGTTCCTCAACTCCTACAATCAAAATGCTTCCATCCACTTAGATTAGTTAGTGCAATCCTTAATAGGCATAAATTTCTAGGCTCTGGAGTTTATTTATTGCAACTAAAAAAATTAACAAAATGTTTCATCCCCACCCCCAAACCTAAATCTAACATTGTCCTCAATGTTTCTAGTGAAAGCACAATAAAAGTATAAATAACATGAGGAATTTGTAAAGAGAGAAGTCGGAAAGATAGTACCTGGGTGAAGTGTAACCAAAAACCTACAAAAATAATATACAACATACAAACCACCTCGATGGTCAATCAAGGTAAACAGGGTCCTCCAGAGGGACCTCCTCACCATCATCTGTAGGAAAAGGCTCTAAAAAGGGCTTCAATCTCTGACCGTTAACCTTTGAAGAACTACTACCATTTGGTGTCTCAATCTCAATAGCGCCATGAGGAAAAAAAGTACGGACCACAAAAGGACCGGTCCACCGAGAGCGTAACTTCCCGGGGAATAGACGCAAACGAGTGTCATACAGAAGAACTTTTTGACCTGGAGAAAATGACTTTCTTAAAATATTCTTATCATGCACAAGTTTCATTTTGTTCTTATACTCCTTAGCATTATCGTATGCATCTCTACGAATCTCGTTCAACTCATTGAGCTGGAGCTTTCTGTGAGCTCCTACCTTGTCAAGTGAAAAGTTTAAGTTCTTAGCAACCCAATAGGCTCTATTCTCTAACTCAACAGGCAGGTGACATGCCTTGCCAAATACTAGACGATAAGGGGACATTCCAATGGGTGTCTTAAACGCAAGTACGGTAAGACCATAAGGCATCAGTAAGCCTCGGCGACCAGTCTTTCCTATTGGGATTAACTGTTTTCTCTAATATACGCTTAATTTCCCTATTGGATACCTCTACCTGACCACTAGTCTGTGGGTGATATGGGGTAGCTACTTTGTGGGTAATACCATATTGTTTCATTAAAAGAGCAAACGGTCTATTACAAAAGTGTGAACCTCCATCACTAATTATAGCCCGCGGTGTACCAAAACGTGTAAGTATATTCTCTTTCAAAAACTGAACTACGACCCTATGGTCATTTGTTTTACACGCAACCGCCTCAACCCACTTAGACACATAGTCTAAAGCGACAAGTATGTAAAGATAACCCAAAGAATTAGGAAATGGACCCATAAAATCAATGCCCCACACGTCAAAGACCTCAATCACTAAAATAGGGTTCAAAGGCATCATATTTCTACGGGAAATGGTTCCTAACCTCTGGCAACGATCACAAGAAATACAATGACTATGGGAGTTTTTAAACAGTGAAGGCCAGTGAAATCAACACTGCAATATCTTAGCAGCAGTCTTCTTAGAGAATACTGGACTGGTCACTCTCAGGTACACATCTCCTAATAATTTGGTCTAGACAATACTTAAACAAATAAGGATCGTCCCAAAAAAATGCTTAACCTTGGCTAAAAACCTAGAACGATCTTCTTTACCCCAATGTTGAGGGGTTCGGCCAGTAACAAGATAATTCACTATATTTGCATACCAAGGTTATTGGGAACAGAGAACAATTGTTCATCAGGAAAGCTATCCCTTATAGGAAGGGAATCACTTGGGCAACTAACAACTAACCTGGATAAGTGGTCTGCTACTACATTTTCCGCACCCTTTTTGTCTCTAATGTCTGGAGAAAATTCTTGTAACAATAGGATCCACCTAATCAATCTAGGTTTGGTATCCTTCTTAGACAAAAGATATTTCAAAGCAGCATGATCAGTATAGATTATGATCTTAGAACCTAATAGGTAGGATCTAAACTTATCCAAGGCAAACACGATGGCTAACAGTTTCTTCTCGGTAGTTGTACAGTTCAATTGGGCATCATTCAGAGTTTTGCTAGCATAGTAAATCACATGAAGTAATTTGTCTACTCGCTGACCTAACACAATGCCTATAGCATAATCTGAAGCATCACACATAATCTCAAAGGGTAGGTTCCAGTTGGGTGCTTGGACTATGGGAGCGGTAGTGAGTAAATTTTTAAGCTTATCAAAAGCCTCTAAACAAGTATCATCAAAGACAAACTTAACATCTTTTTCAAGCAAATTACAAACAGGTCTAGAAATCAAGCTAAAATCCTTAATGAATCGACGGTAAAAACCTGCATACCCTAGGAATGACCTAATGTCTTTTACGGTTTATGGGACCTGTAAAGTCTTAATAAGGTCAACTTTGGATTTGTCTACTTCTATACCCTTTGAATAAATGATGTGCCCTAAAACAATTCCTGATTTAACCATGAAATGGCATTTTTCCCAATTAAGCACTAAATTCTTTTCCTTACACCTAGTCAACACTAATGTCAAATGATGCAAGAACTCATCAAAATATGAACCAAACACTGAAAAATCATCCATAAAGACCTCTAAAAACCGTTCTACCATATCAGAAAATATTCTCATCATACAACGCTGAAAAGTCGCAGGGGAATTACACAGCCCGAAAGGCATGCGTCTATACGCGAAGGTACCAAAGGGACAGATAAAAGTGGTTTTCTCTTGGTCTTTTGGGGCAATAACGATCTGATTATATCCAGAAAATCCATCTAAAAAGCAATAGTAACTATATCCAGCTAATCTCTCTAGCATTTGGTCGATAAAAGGAAGGGGGAAGTGATCCTTCCTTGTGACCTTGTTCAATTTCCTATAGTCGATACAGACACGCCATCCCTTGGTCACTCGGGTTGGGATTAATTCATTATCATCATTCTGGACTACAGTGATACCTGATTTCTTGGGAACAACCTGAACGGGGCTGACCCACTTATTGTCTGAAATTGGGTAGATGTAGATAATGCCCGCATCTAACAACTTAAGAACCTCTTTTCGAACTACTTCTTTCATGTTAGGGTTCAGTCGACGTTGCATCTCCCTAGAAGGTTTGGAGTCTTCCTCTAAATGAATCTGATGCATACAAATGGTAGGACTAACACCCTTAATGTCTGCTACAGACCACCCTAAAGCTTCCTTATTATCTTGAAGTACTTTTACTAGCCTACTTTCCTGATCACTATCCAAGTCGGAAGCAATAATCACAGGTAAAGTCTCAGATGGGCCTAAGAATACATACTTCAGGTTATCTGGTAGTGGTTTGAGGTCCAACTTAGAGGGCTCTTCTAAGGAAGGAACTAAGGTAGTCTCAGAAGCTGGTAGTGGTTCGAACCTAGCTTTCCATTTATCAGTGTCTAACACAGGGCTAGAATCTAATAGAGCATTCACTTGTTCAATGGTACTGTCATCGTCAAAATCTAAACCAAAATGGGATAGGCAACTCTCTAATGGGTCTTCGGACGAGATGTTTGGTAATGACTCCTGAACTAAGGATTCTATCACATTCACCTCTTCAACACATGTGTCATCTAGCTCATAAGGTATCTTACTGACATTAAAAATGTTCATTTCGATAGTCATATTACCAAAGGATAAATTCATCATACCATTTCGATGGTTTATGATCGCATTAGACGTAGCTAAAAATGGGCGACCTAAAATCACAGGTATCTGGTTCTCTGGGTCAGGGACAGGTTGGGTATCTAGGACCAAGAAATCCACTGTATAAATAAACTTGCCGACCTCAATAAGAACATCCTCGATAACACCTCGAGGAATTTTGACAGACCTATCAGCTAACTGCAGTGTTATCTGAGTAGGTTTCATTTCGCCAAGTCCTAGCTGTAAGTACACATGGTATGGCAGTAAGTTCACACTGGATCCTAAGTCAAGTAAAGCTTTTTCTACCCGGTGTTTACCTATTGTACAAGTAATGGTTGGGGAACCTGGGTATTTGTACTTTGGAGTGGTAGTGTTCTGAATGATTGAACTTACATGACTAGCTAAAAAAGCTTTCTTATGGACGCTAAGTTTTCGCTTTCGCGTACACATATCCTTAAGGAACTGGCATAAGCAGGAATTTTCCTAATTGCATCTAATGAAGGAAGGTTTATGGTAACTTGCTTAAAAACCTCCAATATGTCATTAAAGTTCGATTCCTTCTTTGTTGGTGCTAATAGCTGGGGAAATGGGGCTCTAGGCACAGAATTAGACCTCTCAGGAACCGAGTTGGCATCATCGGAAATTTTATCAGTCCCCTCATCTAGTGGTCCTGAGGGATGAGATCATGAGGGGTGAACTACAATATTTTCACTATCGGGCATGGTTACTTGATTGTCTACTACTCTTCCACTCCTAAGGGTTCTAATAGCATTCAACTGATTCGATGGTTTTGCACCTACTTCATGAACTCCTCTAGGGTTGGGAGTAGTCTGACTAGGGAGCCTTCCGTTATCTCTCTCGCTTAAGATCTTTGCTATTTGGCCGACTTGAAGTTCTATCTTAGCAAGGCTTTGAGAATTAGTTTGAAAGTTCTGCTTGGTTTCCTGCTGAAAACTAATTTGGCTCAGTGCTAACATATCCTGAGTTTTTGCTAACATCTTAATAGATTCCTTTAAGCTAGTCGTTTTATTTTCTGGGCCTGATGAATCCTTAGTGTAACCAAAACCTGGGGGAGCATTAGAATTACTAAACTGACCTTGACTTTGGCCCTTAGACTATGATAGGTTCGGATGGTTTCTCCAACCAGGATTATAGGTTTCTGAATATGGGTCAAACTTCTGACGGTTATCAAACCTAGTGTTATTATAGAGAGCATCTGAGCAAACCCCTCTGGAATCAATCCGAGTCAAAGTAAGTTGAATCAAGGCGAGGTAAGATCAGTGGAGCTTTGATACCCAAGGCCTCACCGGTTACAAGGGGGCGCAGTCACGCATTCAACTCATAGAAACCATGATGAACTTCGAAGTATGCTCAAAAGAGTAACCAATATTTTTCGAACGACTTTCCTATTAAGCTCGTTACCCTATAGGTCTCGTTCTGGTCAAAATTTTAGGCTTAGGTTCGCGTTTGGTTTCGTTTTCCTAAGGCGGGAAAGAAGAGAACGGTGATGAAATCCGAACCCTTATCTTTTATGGCCAGTCCTTGCCCTTTACTAGGAAATTAAAGCAGCCGTTTTCAAGTCCTCAGCATATATGCAAACGAAGGAATACAGTAAACCCGCTGACATGGGATTCACGGGTGTTTCGAAAAAACTTACGTCCCGTACCAGACGGGGGAAGAACCGCTGAAGTCGACTCGGGCCACGACTCCTATATCATGTACGAACCCGAGGGGCCGAGGTGATATCGTAATCAACGTCCTTCTCTGCACACAGTTTATATTTAAACCAACCCTTCCTTAGGGTTTAAAAATAATAATGTCCCAGAGTTTAATGTCCAAAGTGTCCAAAAAGAAAAGAAAAATTACAAAAATAACAAACCCTAATACAGTTCTCTCTCTTCTTCTTTTTTAATAAAGAAAAATAAACAAAACCCTAAGAAATAAAATAACTAAAAATAAATTGTCTTCTTTTCCGTTCTTTTCGCTTTAATCTTTCACTCCAAGTCTTTATGCTTTAAGATCCAGTCTTTACGAAATCACCAAACTCCTTGGCTCAATTCTCTTTATGATCCAAAACCTGTAGACAAAAGATAAATACCCAAAAACGTAAAAAAGAACAAAAATAATAAAAACCTAAAAATAAATAAAATAAAACTAAGTCTAAAACCCTAAAAACAAATCCGCGTCGGCGGCGCCAAAAATTGATGTAATTTGTAGATAGTGGTAAAAGTGGTTCGATTCTCAGACTTGCGAAGGATAAAATATAGACTTAAATTCTAAAACTAAAATAGAAAACACACTAAAAATTGTAGCAAACTCAACCAAAGATGATATCAATATTAAAAGAACACTAAGGCTAAGATTCCACTATTTTCCAAGTTCAAAGTGATTTAATCCCAATATTTATATTTATGAAATTTTCTCGTTCAATTTGATTCTAACTATTGCAACAAGTAGATTCTCAAAATAACAAGTGTAAATCCGAAGCATAGAACATCAAAAACCTAGGTCCAAGCATGCTCTATCAAAAGAAATAACAATTACTTAACAAAAATCATTCAAACAATTTTCAATCAAGGCAAATAATCATAAAATAACTGCAAATAAATAGATAAAATAGAATATACCACTTCTTGTTGGAAAAAATAGCTTCCTCTATCGCCTCAGCAATGGGGTTTAGCTCCTCATATTAATCACTTGCTCAAAATATTTGTTTATGGTTCAAAAGTTGATTAAAAGGATGAAAAACTATAAAACTGATTGTTTGCAACGGTGTACTGGCGTTGCAAAACAATGGACGACTGTTACAAAGAAATCACTGTAGCAGTGTTACGAATTTGAGACGATGTTCTTATTTGCAACACTTGTTCTTCAGCAGCAGCAGCATAAATATGGGTTTTTCCTGCAACTCGATCTTTTCAGCTCTGTAGTGTTCTAAAGTTCTCTGCGACTGCTCCAATAACTTTGTCACCCTCCCTGGGACTCGAGCACACCTTTTATACTCCTCAGAAACCTAAAAATATCAATTAAATTTCTTCATTTTCTTTTCGTGCAAGCCACGACAATAATCTCTATGCCGACTTCTTTACGCGTTTCTAAGCTTTCCAACTAATCTGCAAATCTTCCTTAGATAGAAAATCATCTTAGGAAACAATATCTCGCCTTTAGTCTCCCTGAAATACCAAAAATACTCCATACAGGGTCCGTGTATAACTCCATCTCTGTTTGCTTTTCCCGGATTATCTAGCCCAATTGGTTGGGTCCAATCGATCATACCAACCCTGTTATGCTCTAGGAAGTCCAGCCCAACAAAAATCCGAGATTGAATCTCCTTAAATCTTCCCCAAAATGTGATCTCTAAACTGCATGCCCGCTGGTTTGGTTTCCCGCCAAAACCAGAATTCAAATGATGAAGATGGTTTCCCCCTATCCAGAGTGGGGGTGTGAATAGTAGACGTCTGGAAATGGGTTGCCCCTTAGTAATTAGGTTACCCCTTATCCAAAGTGAGAGTCCGAATAGCAAATGTCCTCCGGGGGTGCCCCGCACAACTTTTCGAGCCGATTTTTCCAAAAAATGTTTATTGGCCAAAAATACCTGCACACACATAAAACACCATAATAAGTACAAAAATGAGCACTATCAATATATAGAATCGAGACAAATTAGACATAAAAATGTGTGTATCACTAAACATAAAAGAATAAGAAAAGAGTATGCAGCCTTAAATACTGACAATATATATATTTTCATATACTGTAAAACCTGGCGCAAAGAAAGTTTATGCAAGAAATATAACTCAACAAACTTTAATACATATTTGTATAAGCTTGGTGAAAATATGTATTCAGTACAACACAATATGTATTGCAGGATTTAAAAATCAGTACACGACAGTATGTAATGCGGGATTATACTGGAAAAATGAGTACATCAGAATACGTATGACATGATTATAGTGGAAAAATTAGTACATCACAATATGTAATGTAGGATAATATTCAACAAAATTTTAATCCTGCAATACATATTGATAGTAAGTAACACTACATATTGACAGGGTAAATGAGGTTTTCACATACTACATATCCATATTGATAGGTTTTCACATGTCAATATGTAGTTTCAATGTGTTAATAGGCTATTTATGGACCACTACATACTGGAAAGTTTTACACACAAACTAATATGCTACTTATGGACCACTACATACTGATAAGTTTTACACACAAAATAGAAGAAAACCAATCTCTGAGGCTATGAAAACATGCAAGGGCAGAAAACACCTGTGGGTAGAGAACAAACCATACTGCTCGGGCAAAATCACAATGATAGAAAAGATGATCTAAAGTTCCATCGGCCAAACCACATAGAGGACACAACATGTCAGAGACAAATCCAAATCTATATAAATAAGATTTGAAAGGCAATATATCAAGAAGGAAATATATTGATTTGGTTGTAAAACATTCAAACATTCAGTCACTCAGTCAGTACATATCCGTATGTATTATAGGAGCACCCAGATTTTCACAGTATATATTACAGTACATTCAAATATGTACCTGCAGTTCACAGTGTCTAAAACCATCCAGTTTCGTCAGTACAACCAAATATGTACTGCAATTTCTACTAGTACACATTCAAATTTAGGCAAAACATTCAAATACCAAACCTTAAGCCATTGTCGTTGCTCTTGCTGTCAAAAAACTATCCAGTTTCGTCAGTACAACCAAATACGTACTGCAGTATATTCATATGCATACTAATATATACTCCTACAAATCAATCAATCACTTTTTTCTACAATACATACGAATATACGGTCGGATCAATATAAACTATTGATATTCGTAGCAGTACATATCAATATGTATTACAGGATCACACAAAACAAAAAGGTTCATATAAAAATCAATGAATTCTTCAAATACATATTAATATGTATTGTAGGATAAGTACATAAATAAATAAAAAATGGAAATGTTAGAAAGAAAGAAGTACAAATATTGTTGTTACAAAGATATATAACCATAGTTTCTCCAACGCCACCATCACCACCATGCCAAAACTACTCCTTGTTTGATAAATCGCTGCCGTCAACGAAAACCCGGTGAATAATTTCACCTGTTTTCGGTTTTTCTCTTTCTCCATAGTTTTCTCTCCAGATTTGTTTTCGATTTTTCTCTTTAGCTTATCCTTCTAGATTTCCGATGAATTTGGTTTCTATTGCTGATGATGATGAGTTTCGAGAGATGATTAAGCATGGGTTTAGGATTGAATTAGATGTTGGTGTTGTTGATTGAGAAGAAGAAACAAGAATAGTTTTCTTCTGAAAAAGTAGATGAAGTTTTCGTCTGAAAAATAAAGAAGAAGAAGAGATATACGGTCCATACGTGAGTAGTGAGGGTAGGCTAGTAATTTTAGGTATTTTTAAACCTTTTTGGACTACCGAATAATTTCTCTATCCCGCTGGACTACGTCGGGTTTTTGGACTAAATAGGAAATTTCTCATTTTTTTAAGGGTTGAGTTTTGGATACCGACCCGAGTTAAATTCCTTTTTTAACTCTCCCCTGTTATTAGCTGTTATTACTGTCTTCTTGCTGAAAGGGGGGGGGGGGGGGGGATTCAAAAATCAAACTTTAGAGAGCTCAACTTTCGAAAGCCGAGAAAAGATCGATCTTTACATATCTAGCATTAGGTAATTATTCGTTTTCATTTAGTTGTTCTTCATACTGTTTGTTCTTAATTACTTGAATTATTTTTTTGAGAAACCTGTTGCGTAGAGTCTAATGATGTACCGTTTCCTTTGAATTAGGGTTTTCAGTTTCAAGATTTGGGCGAAAAATCAAACCTTTTGAAAACCTAGATCTCATCTGTAAAAGATCGATCTTTGATATATCTTCTATAATCAGGTAATTGTTTGTTGTTCATGTTATTTGTTTTAATTACTGGAATGTTTTTTTTGAGAAACTCGTTGGTTAGGGTATAATGGACGCATCGCTTTCTATATATTAGGGTTTCAAGTTTCAACAACTGGGGTAAACTTGCGATTGAGTAAAAAATGGATTTGAGATCAGCCCCAAATTCTAGGGATAAAGATTTAATTAGTAAGCTTCCAAACGAAATACTTCGTCAAATCTTGTCCTATCTCGACATCGTAGAAATGGTGCGAACATCGATGGTGTCCAAAAGCTGGAGACACATATGGAGATCGGTCCTCGCCTTAAGATTCACTCATGAAACCTCTTCTAGATTTCCTAAAGAGGAAAACTTTCTATGAATTCGGTTAACAGGGTGTTGTTGTGTCAGGATCCCGGCTATCTACATGAGTTTAGTCTGGTGGCTCCCAAGGAATATCCTAGTCCAGATCTAATGATGGGTTGTATACAAACATGGGTGTATGCACTTATGGGACGTAAGATTCAACAGATTTCCATGCATCTGAACAATAACTGGCTGTTAGATTTCGCACTAGTACCGGATGGTTTATTCCATTGTAAATCTCTGACCAAACTGGAATTGGTTATGAAGGATTTAGAGATGGCTGAACTTCGATTTCCAGATTCTATGTCTTTACCGCAACTGAAGTACTTATGTCTACGCTCCTTTACATTAGACAGAAATATGGAATCAGCAAATCAACTGATCTCCAGCTGTCCAGTCCTCGAAACATTGATACTGGCATGTATCGAGATTAATGTTAAGGGAGACCATGAGAACTTCATTATCTATGCACCCCTCCTAGAACATCTGGAAATACGGAACATTTGGTACAGAAAGAAGGAAGTTGGAAGCTTCAATCCCACAATGCCTATCCGCCTCACTGCTCCTAAGTTGAAGACATTTGTCTGCCAGGATTTTATGTTTCGAGACAATTTTACCTTTGTCACTGACTTATCATCTCTGGTCACTGTTGATGTAACAATGGTACTCGATGATTCATATTCTACCTACTTTGCTGACGAAAATGATGACAAGGTTGATGAGTATAGTGGTACATATCACATCTTTCAGTGGTACATAGACAGAAGTTTGGTGAATCTACGATGAAATTTCTTAAATCTTTCCATAACGCCGGAGTGCTGAAATTATCTCCCGGGATTGTTGAGGTATATCACTTCCCTTCATACATTTGTGTTCTTAGCATTGGCTAGTATATTATTACTTCCCTTCATACCTTTTTGTTGCTTCATAGCTTTGTGCGACGAAAATATCCTCTTCTCTAATGTAAAGACTAGCTAGATAGTGGTTGTGGTCATAAGATACAAGTATCCTAAACAGGTTGAGATAAATTTGTTTGGACTGTTCTCACTTTGGAGTTTGCCGATGCTGTAGGCAGTAGCACATTTCCAAATATATCTTGATTTTCTAGATACATAGAAGGATAATTAACAAGGTTAGGAAGTATATCATAATTTATTCCCTTCTTGGTCCTTTGGCAGTAAGGTTAAGTGTGGCAACTCATGATACATCAGTCGATCATTAGATGCAGTGCGTATATTTTGTGTGTGATCAAATGTAGCCATGTCTGAATGGGCATTCAAATTAACGTTTTGCAAGAATGTAGAACACATTTAGATCCAACAAAACAACCTATAACAGATCTAACACATCTAAATTTTGATTTTTCTATTGTATGGATAGGTTATCTCAGGACCTGAGTTGGTAAGTGAGCCCTCTCAACTTTGCAACTTACGACGTCTAAAGCTTCAGTTGTGGCTTACAAGAGGCAGCTTGTGTGCACTACAAGTCTTATTCACCATGGCTCCAAGTATAGAATCTCTACATTTGTCGATACATGTAATAACATGCCTAATTCGATTTTCTGCGTCTATGTGAGTAACATAATTTAATTATACTCTTTTGTTTTCCTTGATGTAGTCCAATTCACTAGACAAAGTCGAGGATTGGGATGCTGCTGGATTGTCCTTTTCAACCATGTTCCAGCACTTAAAGTTGATCAAGGTCAGAGGCGCTGTAAGATGCAGTAATGAACTAGTGCTCTTGGAAAGTTTGCTAAGGAATGCTCCGGTGTTGGAACAACTGATTGTTTTTACATGTGACATAGACTCGAATGACAACCAGCTTAAGGATTTCAATGAGAAGATACTAGGTCTTCCGAGAGCTTCACAAAGTATCAGAATATCAATTTCATCTCTATCCTAGATCACCCTCGTCTCCGGAAAGGGTCTCACTTGCACAGGTTATGTTCTTTAGGAAGTCTTACCCTTGTCTTACACTGATAGTGTCATCTTCTTTGCATTTCTTCACCTGTATGCATTCAGCTCTCTATGATTCCTGTTGCTTTTACATCGATTTTATCAATCCCTTAGAACAAGAGACATATAAAGACGATTTTAAAGATCCTATGTGGATAGTGGCAATGGACAAGGAGAACCATGCTTTAAAGAGTACTGGCACACTGGAGTATGTTCCTTTTGATCCTAGTATGAATGTTCGTATATATGTATGTAAAAGCTTTTTACTGGTTCTCATATTGTTGATGGGTCTTGTGAGGATGACGAAGACTCAAGTTCATCTCAAGAACATGAACTTTGTTGCTTTTTCTGGTGTTAGAGTTCCATGTCCTTCTGATTCAAACTCAGAAGGTGTGCAGTGGTTACCTAATTCATGTGCAACAAGTAATACATATGAGTAATAGTTCTGCCTATTGAATTCTTATATGTCTTATTGTGGTTCTGACAAGGTTATGGTTAGTGATGGTACTGGTAGTTCCAACTTGGCGAAAAAGAGGTAACCTTCTCTAACAGGTAAACTCTAACAATGACCTTATAGTGTCGGTAGTAACAAAATGGAAAGATTCTTTCTAATATGATGATACACTAGACAGGAAATACTAACTGGAACAGAATACAGTTAGGGATAGTTGATACTAGTCTTTATTCAGGCAATAGTAGATTACAGGAGGATCCTTTTGATCATGCAAATATTCTAAAGCCTTGGCCACACCCTCAACTCATTGTGCTCCGTTATCAACTCCGTGAGTCAACTGAGTCACACTCACTTCTCAAATCTACTGAATTTTTTCCGTCTTTCATTTTCAATTTTGATTCACCTGTAAAAAAAAAAATCATGATGAGACCAAACAAATCAAGTAATCAAGAAGACTAGATCAGTAAGCAAAGCGATGCTTCAACGAAAGTTATTGAATATAGTCCAGAAGCAAAGCGATGCTTCAACGAAATTTCAATTTCAGACTTCTCTTTGTTATTGAATAGAGAAGAAAAATGAATCTAAGATCTCAAAGAAAAGAAGGATACGGAACACGAAAGCATAGAAATTACAAACTTGCTCGTGTCCAAAACAATTTTTTCTCTCATGGATACATGCATGAGAAACCCAAATTCACGCTTCAAAAAGTGCTGAAGAATCCTGGACAGGAAGCCAATTTTGCATGAGTACCACCAGTACAGGTAGCTCCTTTGACAAAAGAAAAAAAAAAGAGCCTCGGCTATGTAAACATGTCTGATGCCCGGAATCGGGATTACTTCCGATTGGTCTGGAGGTAGATATTGGTATGTTTTATAAGGGATTTGGCAATCTCGATTTCTAAGTAGGTAGTAGCAAGAATTTATCAAGCAAATGCTTCTTTTTTTTCTTTTTCGAAAATTTTATGCTCCATAAATATTTTTGATCTAGCAGCATCCTAATTAATCATTCTAAAATGCGATCAGTCTAGCAAATTTGGACAAAATTCTTCTTTGTCTTTAAACCTCCGTAGCTTGGAGAATGTTTTTGGTGCCAACACGTATTGCTATGTTTTTGATTCCTAGTGTCTTTTTACTCTGAACGTAACACGAAAGCACAGAAATTACAAACTTGCTCGTGTCCAAAACAATTTTTTCTCTCATGGATTTGGGAAAGCATTAACAGTCGATTACCAATTATCACGTACATACATACAGCCCCTAATTTGATTAGAATGACAAACAAATAAAAATAACTTTTTTCTTATTATCAGTACACCTGTTATTCATGCGTCGATTGGGTAGGGACAGCCGGACAAATGGTCCAAGAGTAGTTGAGTGTGAGTTGAATATGATTTTTGTGCCAAAAATAAAGCAGCCGAATTTATTATCCTGGCATTTTTAGGGGCCACTCAAAAGGATTTAGGGGCCAACAATAAAACAAAAAAGGTCGACCAAAGGGAAAATGTAGCCAGCCCTTATCTCGCGTAATTCATAATGGCGAAATTACCCTTATATATTCGGAAGCCAAAATATTTCCCAGACTTACGATTGTAGTCGGTGCAGTATTTCTTGGTTCGTGTTTTGGATTCAGCGTTAATCGGGAGTTAAATATATTACAAAACCTACCGATTATAAGTTGGCGCAAATTCAAATTTTGAAAGCTACCATAATCGGTAGATATGCTAAATCCAATACCTACCGATTATTGGTTTCTCCACATTCAACTTTCGTCAAATTAGCCGTTGGAGTTTTTGGGAAAAACAAAAAGAGCCGTTGGACCCTAAACCTATATGAAGAAACTCATATCTATCACCCGAATTGCACCAAAATCTTTCCTCTCTTCAGTTTTAATTTTCATAACAAAAAACATGGATATTGCTTTTGCCGAAGAAGAAGATTGTGCTATTTATAGAGCGTGGGTTGTGGTAACTGCTCATGATCGTGTTCACAAGCTCCACAAATCGGAATCCGAAGAGCAGATATGGAATCGTATCTTAATGGTATTTGAGGCCTTAGATGGTAATCGAATTCGAAGATCATCCAATGACATTAAGATGAGAAAGAATGCGCTCGATAAGGAGATTGACAAACTTGAAGATGAGGAACGGTTTGTTAGGAACGCTTTTCCTTGGTGGACGTATGAAAAACGAGTAAGTATCTCTGTAACTCCAACTCACATTAACAAAAGTTAGTACTAACTTGTTACTCATTCGTAATTTCAGAGAAATCTTGCGGATCGCCGGTATGTGGACCTCTACGGGAAACGATTTGAACATGAAGGATGCTACAAAATCAAGAGGGACAATTTCTATGGTCACTGGAAGTTATGATCTGTTTTAATATTTTTATGGTCAATTAGGAGTATGGATTTAGGTGCTTTTGACGAAATTGTAAGGTTAAGGCCGTTTGAACTTTATGTAGTGGATGTAATCGGAGTATTATTAATATAAAAACTAGCCGATTATACGAAATCGGTAGAATATTTTGTTAAACAACCTACCGATTGTAATATTCGGTTATGTTATAAGTCAACTTTCTTTCCGATTATGGTGTTGTTTGGTTCCAGGAAACAATTTTTTTTGAACTTGTGATATTCGGAGGATAGGTTTTTTGTAACGTTCCGAATGTACGATGGCCCAAAAATCAGAATTTGGAAAAACTTATACTTTTCAAATTTTGTCTTTGAAATATTCGGAAGTTAAATTAGTTACCAAAACTTCCGAATATGGGCTGTCTAACCTTCAATATTGGCCCTTGGAACCACCTGGAGCCATGGCGTGGTTTGTTTTGAACTTGTGATATTCGGAGGATAGGTTTTTTGTAAAGTTCCGAATGTACGATGGCCCAAAAATCAGAATTTGGAAAAACTTATACTTTTCAAATTTTGTCTTTGAAATATTCGGAAGTTAAATTAGTTACCAAAACTTCCGAATATGGGGTGTCTAACCTTCAATATTGGCCCTTGGAACCACCTGGAGCCATGGCGTGGTTTGTTTTGAACTTGTGATATTCGGAGGATAGGTTTTTTGTAGCGTTCCGAATGTACCAAAAATCAGAATTTGGAAAAACTTATACTTTTCAAATTTTGTCTTTGAAATATTCGGAAGTTAAATTAGTTACCAAAACTTCCGAATATGGGCTGTCTAACCTTCAATATTGGCCCTTGGAACCACCTGGAGCCATGGCGTGGTTTGTTTTGAACTTGTGATATTCGGAGGATAGGTTTTTTGTAAAGTTCCGAATGTACGATGGCCCAAAAATCAGAATTTGGAAAAACTTATACTTTTCAAATTTTGTCTTTGAAATATTCGGAAGTTAAATTAGTTACCAAAACTTCCGAATATGGGCTGTCTAACCTTCAATATTGGCCCTTGGAACCACCTGGAGCCATGGCGTGGTTTGTTTTGAACTTGTGATATTCGGAGGATAGGTTTTTTGTAACGTTCCGAATGTACGATGGCCCAAAAATCAGAATTTGGAAAAACTTATACTTTTCAAATTTTGTCTTTGAAATATTCGGAAGTTAAATTAGTTACCAAAACTTCCGAATATGGGCTGTCTAACCTTCAATATTGGCCCTTGGAACCACCTGGAGCCATGGCGTGGTTTGTTTTGAACTTGTGATATTCGGAGGATAGGTTTTTGTAAAGTTCCGAATGTACGATGGCCCAAAAATCAGAATTTGGAAAAACTTATAATTTTCAAATTTTGTCTTTGAAATATTCGGAAGTTAAATTAGTTACCAAAACTTCCGAATATGGGCTGTCTAACCTTCAATATTGGCCCTTGGAACCACCTGGAGCCATGGCGTGGTTTGTTTTGAACTTGTGATATTCGGAGGATAGGTTTTTTGTAGCGTTCCGAATGTACCAAAAATCAGAATTTGGAAAAACTTATACTTTTCAAATTTTGTCTTTGAAATATTCGGAAGTTAAATTAGTTACCAAAACTTCCGAATATGGGCTGTCTAACCTTCAATATTGGCCCTTGGAACCACCTGGAGCCATGGCGTGGTTTGTTTTGAACTTGTGATATTCGGAGGATAGGTTTTTTGTAAAGTTCCGAATGTACGATGGCCCAAAAATCAGAATTTGGAAAAACTTATAATTTTCAAATTTTGTCTTTGAAATATTCGGAAGTTAAATTAGTTACCAAAACTTCCGAATATGGGCTGTCTAACCTTCAATATTGTCCCTTGGAACCACCTGGAGCCATGGCGTGGTTTGTTTTGAACTTGTGATATTCTGAGGATAGGTTTTTTGTAACGTTCCGAATGTACGATGGCCCAAAAATCAGAATTTGGAAAAACTTATACTTTTCAAATTTTGTCTTTGAAATATTCGGAAGTTAAATTAGTTACCAAAACTTCCGAATATGGGCTGTCTAACCTTCAATATTGGCCCTTGGAACCACCTGGAGCCATGGCGTGGTTTGTTTTGAACTTGTGATATTCGGAGGATAGGTTTTTTGTAAAGTTCCGAATGTACGATGGCCCAAAAATCAGAATTTGGAAAAACTTATACTTTTCAAATTTTGTCTTTGAAATATTCGGAAGTTAAATTAGTTACCAAAACTTCCGAATATGGGTTGTCTAACCTTCAATATTGGCCCTTGGAACCACCTGGAGCCATGGCGTGGTTTGTTTTGAACTTGTGATATTCGGAGGATAGGTTTTTTGTAACGTTCCGAATGTACGATGGCCCAAAAATCAGAATTTGGAAAAACATATACTTTTCAAATTTTGTCTTTGAAATATTCGGAAGTTAAATTAGTTACCAAAACTTCCGAATATGGGCTGTCTAACCTTCAATATTGGCCCTTGGAACCACCTGGAGCCATGGCGTGGTTTGTTTTGAACTTGTGATATTCGGAGGATAGGTTTTTTGTAAAGTTTCGAATGTACGATGGCCCAAAAATCAGAATTTGGAAAAACTTATACTTTTGGAAACACGCTTGAACCTATTCACCTGTTTTTTATACGTAATGACATAACATCAAACGGTAATTACCTAAGATTTATAGGAATAATATAAAATGAACAAAAATATAAGAACACGCACCAGTCTATCATAACCAGCTGGTTTGTCTTTGATGATACAATTATAACTTGAACCCGCCGCAGTAGTGTTGGATTTGATTTCACGGATAACCAAAGGATGTGATACCTTGTTATACCAACTCATATAGTCTGGAGAATTTTCATCACCTCGGGTGGTTCGTTTACCAGTGTCGATAATGAAGTCATTCCTCTTATCCCAGTTATCAAGAACAGTAGGTGGGCCTGTGTGAACAATCGTGAGATTATCACCACTAGAAGAGCACAACTCCAACTCCAATTTGTAGTAATCCCCCATTTTCTCCACAGGTTGATGTTGTATATACCCGTGTTGTCGCATCACCCTAGAGGGGTTATACATCACATATCCTGTGGGGTGCCACAATGGTCCAAAATAAAGGGACAAGTCCGACCGAACATTTATATGCCCACTGGCTCGATCTTCCTTGTATGGATCAAAGCATACGTCCGAGGCCTTCAATTGGTCCAAAATCTCCCTCATGCGAATCAACTGCTGCTCTTTTGTCCTAGAACGGTTGTCTTCAAATATATACTTTGTTCCTCTAGGAGTACCTTTGCACCACCCCGGGTTCTCTCCGGCCAACTTCAGGATAGGGAAGTGGTCATAGATCCATGCCTATATACATAAGAAACCAAGTTTTAGTAAATAGATTGTGTATATTCGGTAGTAATTTCCAAACTTATTTCCGATTATATATAATCGGAAATAAAACTGAGTACCTATCCGCCTACAAACATTCGGAAATAGATGGATCATTTCCTACCGAATATGCGTCATTTGGAGTTCAGTAACCTATAGTTTTTCTGGCCTGTATATTCGGTAGTAATATCAAATATTTCCGATTATATATAATCGGAAAACAACTAAGTACCTAGCCACCGAATAACAAACATTCGGAAAATAAGATGGATCAATTCCTACCGAATATGCGTCTTTGGAGTTCAGTAACCTCTAGTTTTTCTGGCCTGTATATTCGGTAATATCAAAAAATATTTCCGATTATATATAATCGGAAAAAAACTAAGTACCTAGCCACCGAATAACAACATTCGGAAAATAAGATGGATCAATTCCTACCGAATATGCGTCTTTGGAGTTATGAATATGCATCATATGTATTGTCTACCGAATAACTATAGAGTGAGTTATAGAGTTAAAGAAAAAACCTGCAATAGAGCCACGTTCCCGGCAACTTGGCAGGTTCCTAGCCTCGACGCCTTTCTCAACTCTTCCATCAAGAATGCTAGGCATGCCGTGCCCCAAGAATAGTCACCGACTTCATGGAGAGGATCCAAAGTTGTATAAGGTTGGCGTCGATCCGGTTGCCAGAAGTATTGGGGAATATGACACATCCCAATACACAAGGAGATATGCAGTGGCAGCGTGGTTCACTTGCTCATCAGTTAACGTTCCATTCTTTTCCTTCTCCAAGGTGCCTCGAACATATTCATCAAAGCTGTAATGTTGATCTGTCTTGTTCTATAACTGGCATGCCTCCTAAACTCTTGTTGTTGTCTCTTCATCCCAACCTAAGCACTTGTTAGTTAGAGAATAAAGTTGTGCCCAACTTAACTGCTTTGTGTAGTTAAACTTCACAGCTGTGCCTTGGTCGGGAAGGTTAAGAATCTGCACAACATCATCCGGGGTGATCGTCATCTCCCCAAACGGCATATGGAAAGTATCGGTCTCAGGATACATTCTCTCCACGAACGCCGATATGGCCACACGATCATGTTCCAACAATGAATTCTCGGCGGCATTAGCTAACCCCGAGTTGGCAACAATTTCTTGAACCTTTCACATTCACCGGATAAAGGCCACGCAAGCATTTTTGTTGGTGCGGCGGTAGGTTTGAGTAGACGGACCGCATCTTGATGATCCTATTAAAGTACATAAAAAAATCCTTAATACAAGTATTACGATATAACACATAGACAATACATTAATAAAAAATAGTAATTTTATTACCTCGGTTTCATATATTTCTCTGGCCCATGAGTCTTTGTATCCAAATAAATTTTCCTCCATCCGCTGGTAGTCCAAGGATTGTGCCTGCTGGAATACCCTTCTTCTTCAAGTGCTGAGGGACAAGATGTGATGCTTTCTTAGCAATATCCTTCCTTACAACATCTTTTCCTTTTTTGGCTTTTTGGGTACCACTTGGTTGTCCTTCTTCTTCTACTCTTGCCACTGGATCAACTGGTTCAACACTTGGTCCTGCACTTTGTTGAGCGGCTTGTTCAACACTTGGTCGCACCCCTTGTTCACTGCCTTGTTGTTCAACAGTTGGTTGCACTCCTTGTTGACTGCTTTGTTCTTGTTCGCTTTGTTGAGCACCTGAATTATCTTTGGCACTCCTTTCCCTCCTAGCACTAGCTGTCACTTTCTTCCTCCCTTCTCGACTTTGTCTAAACAACAAAGAAAGGAACAATATTTACAAACTATACAATCGGAAGACAAAGTATGGAAATATAACCCGAATGTACACATTCGGACGTAAGAAGACACATATTGTTCCCGAATACAAAACAATCGGAAGCTAACTAAACATATTTGCAACCGAATATACATCAATTGGAGTTCAGAAGCTGTAAATTTTTCATCCTACACAATCGGAAGACAAAGTGCACATCTATAACCCGAATGTACAAATTCGGAAGTAAGAAGACACATATTTTTTCCGAATGAAAAACAATCGGAATATAACTAAACATGTTTACAACCGAATATTCATCAACTGGAGTTCAGAAACTCTAAAATTTTATCCTACACAATCGGAGGTATAAAACATTATATTGTCTTCCGAATAAATACTGGCCCCAAAATGGGATTTTTCCTATATCAGAAATTTTGAGATTTTTTCAATATATACATTCGGTAGTGAGTGTTCTTCCGAATACTTTGTGTCTACTTAAATATATTCGGTAGCCAAAAAATTCATTAAACTACCGATTATTAGCAGTTTGTATCCAGGAAGATATGGCCACCAATATTCGGCAGATAATCATCAAATCTTTCTCCCGAATACTGTCGATGTTCTTGAAAAATGAAGAACACGACTACATTCGGAAGTAAATGAGCATGCATATCGCCCGAATCTGGATAAATAACCGAAAACCCTAGAATTTTTTTTCTCGATTCGACGAATTAAAGCGAAATAAACCCCAAAAATGATAGATTCTTACCTAATTGGGGCCATTTGAAGTTGACGAAGTGTTTGAGTCTCGGAATCGCCACCACCGACTACATTGCCGGTACTTCTTCTTCGCGTTTCGCGTTCTTCTTCATTTGCAGCAAGAATTTATTTATTTCTTGCTAAAATTCCAATGTTTGGATCGATACCCCGAGCAACATTTTTGGTTCTAGGTCTGTGGGTTTCATTTCTCTTATCCATTGTTTTATAATCGAATCGACGATGTTTGATTTTACGATTCGCGCGCGATGTTTCGGTTGAACGAGGAATTTTTTTTTTTCTTCCACAATCGGAAGATAATATGAAACTGGAAGAAGAAGAGTTGAAATGAGCAGAATTGTTTTTGATTTGGTTTTTATACAGTTTTACCAGAAGGGCATTTATGTAACTTCAATATCATATAGGGTACCCCTTAACTAGAGTTTTGGCTGGGTATAAATTGATGGCCCCTAAATCCTTTGGGGTGGCCCCTAAAAACGCCAGGTTTATTATCTATGGCTGGTGGTTCACGGATGTATTAATAGTAATATATTCGTGATCATGGCTTTGTGTCTTTTTTTTTTCTTTTTTGAACGAGAAAATAAAAAAACAAAAGAAAAAAAAAACGGAAAAAAAAATACATATGAGAAGAACACTCGCTCATAATGAGCTGAGTAATACAAGGAGGGATAATTAGCCACTCATTAGAGGAGTGGGTGTCAACGGCTAAAGCTGCAACGCTCTGTGCCATATTATTGGCAGTTTTCTCTATATACCTGAATTCAACAGAATTGAAGTCCGAGAGTTCATCCCTTATTCCGTTGATGTTGTTTTGAAATTTCCAACTGGGTTTGTAGTGAGAGAATCTGAGAGCATTAATAGCTATGAGTGAGTCTCCTTCAAGGATTATGTCTCTGAAACGTTTACTTCTAGCCAAAGCTACCTCTAGTAGTGCCCCTTGAACCTCAACTTCCACTACCTTGCAATAGTCAAGACTCCTATTATGACATCCATGAAATCTAGTTTCAGAATCTCTAGCCACAACTCCACAAGCAAAACCCTTTGGTCCAGCCGCTCCATCAAAGTTAATCTTAATCTTCATGTATACCGGTGACTCCCAACTGTCCTTTTGAGCTTCCAGCATATCATTTTCAGATGGCATGTATATTTCCTCTATTGTGGTCTCAAGGTTGTACCAGTACATGGCATCTTGTATGACAGACTTGATGTTGATCTTTCCTCTTCTGAACACCACAACATTCATAGCTTTCTAAATAGCCCACCACATACAAGCTCCCATCTTCAATCTAGCATAGTCTCCTCCTTCAGTCAGCCACTTGCTCACATAATCTTGAATTGTTAGCTCAGGTTGTTCACCAGTTCTGAGACTGAGTGGAGAAGCAAAAAGAATAGCTTGGGTAGTTTGACACTAAAGGAACAAATGCTCATTCGTTTCAAGATTCATGTCAAATATTCTGCAATCATCATTAACTCCTTGAATGTGATTTCCTATATTCTTAACCACTGGCAAACCATTTTTAAGTAACCTCCACAAAAATATCTGAATTTTGGGTGGAATATGCTTTATGCTCCAGAATTTCTTCCAAGGGAACTCTGAATAAGTAGAAGTCGAGGGATTATTATTATTCATAGTCTTGAGAAAGGATTTTGTAGAAAACTCACCTTTTGGATGAGGTGTCCATATTATTTTGTCAGCAATGTTGTTGTCATCCTCTCCGGTTAAGTGAATCTCCATTATCTTTGCAACTTCAGTTTAGTTGAACAGCTGCTGCAGCTTGATTTCATCCCACCTGTGTTCTTCTTGGATAATAAGATCCTTAACTTTGGTAATACTATGCTCACCTTCAACTCTCATTTCTGGTCTTTTGTTCAGTAATCCTGGTATCCAAGGATCAACCCAGATATCTAAGTTATCACCATTCACCACTGACCAACATCACTTGTCTTTCATTTCCTCTCTAACTTTTAACATGGCACTCCAAGTGGTTGAGCAGCTAGTTGGCTTTTCCACCTCCCCAAAATTACCCTTTTTTACATACTTGGCCTTCATGATTTTACCCCATATACAGCCTTCCTCATCCAGAAACTTCCACACCAGTTTAGCTATCATCGCCATGTTCAAATGCTGAAGAGATCGAATTCCCAGACCACCTTTTCTTTTTCAAGTTCAAATTGATCCCAATTAATAAAGTGCATTTTCTTGACCTTCCTGTCATGTCCCCACCAGAAATTCCTCATGATTTTTGTTAAGTGCATTAGAGTTTGCTTAGGCAGCATATCAGTAGCCATATAAAATGGTGGAATCAAACCTAGCTCCGTCTTGATAAAAATTATTCTGCCAGCATGAGTTAAGAATATTCGCTTCCATCCTGCAGTTTTAGCTTCAAATTTGTCTTCAAGGAAGTTATGCGAAGATATTAGGTGAGCTGATTTTAGGAGTTGATGTACAGTTCATCTGCTTCATCCCCGGAATGTTAGCTACTTCCAATCTTCTTTGGCTGTCCACACCTTTACTGAAGTATACATCAGACTTATGCATATTTGCATATTGTCTTGACCAAGACGCGTAGATACTTAGAATCAGGAGAAGCGTGTCGATGGTCTTGTTATCCAAGGTGCCGAATAACAACGGGTCATCAACAAACATTAGATGTGACACTGTGGGAGCCTGTCTACATACTCGATACCCATTGTACAAGGCAGTATCCTCAATCTTTCTCATCATCCATGATAGTCCTTGAGCACACAGAATGTACATATATGGCGATAAGGGACATCCTTGGCGCAGACTCCTTTCACTTACAAAAAAGCCTTCTTCCTGTCCATTGACAACCATAGAAATGGTAGCAGTGCTAATACTATGCATAATCATATTGTGAGTGTGCCCTACAATCCCAAAAATTCTAAGACAATGACTTAGGAATCTCCAGCTAATCCTATCATAAGCCTTACTAATATCAATCTTTAAAGCAAAGGCACCTAGTATTGACTTTGAGTTAGACTTGGAATGGAAGATATCTTTGGCTGCCACCATGTTGTAAATAATTAACCTGCTAGGAATGAATGCATATTTCACTTTATCTACTAGCTTATCAAGATGTCCTCGCATTCGCTGGGCTAGAATTTTGGTGATTACTTTATACATAATATTGGTGAGACCTAGGGGTCTGAAATCTGAAGGAATATTGGGATGTTTTACCTTAGGTATCAACACAATGTTGGTGTGGTTTAGACCCTTGGGGAGAGTTTCTGTAGCAAAACAGTATCGGATCGTCTTTGTAACCTCATCACCAACAATTTCCCAACATATTTTGTAGAACACAACAGGCATACCGTACGGTTCCGGCGCTTTTAAACTTTTCATTCTTCTAAGGTGTTCCAAACCTCCTATTTAGAAGGAGTCCTTGAAATATTGTCATTACTGGTGCTGTCAATTTTAAAGTCTGCTTAAAATTGAATGTAATACCTGTCTTCATTCGGATCGTTTTTGAAAATACAAGAAAAATGGTTTACCAAGTAATGTATAACATCATTAGCATCTGTCACCCAATTACCACTAGGAAGTTTTAAGGCATCAATTTGATTCTTCTTCTTTCTTTGCATAACATACATGTGAAAAACCCTAGTATTCTTGTCTACATTTGAAATCAATTTAAATTTGCTTCTCTGCTCATAGTATCTTTGTTGCATGATGTTGAGCTTCTCAATCTCCTCACACAATTTCTTCTCTTCATCTCTTGTATCTCTCAAATGAGCTTCTATTTGTACCTTTAGAAGTTTTTCGTTACATTCTTCAGCAGCTCTGAATATGTTTCCAAAAGTTTTCCTGCTCCACTCATTAAAATTTTTCCCCATATAAAGAATCTTCTCTACAATTTCATGTTGACTCCCATTCCAGGAATTATGAACCACATCTTTGAAACCAGGATGCTCAGTCTAGTAATATTCAAATTTATTAGCATGCTTTTGCCTCCTTCTATTGGTTCTATTTGTGTTCACCAATATGGGTGCGTGATCACTACTGATTCTTGGGAGATGAAGAAATCTATTATCCGGAAACATGGAGAACCAATCAGTTGTGCGCACATCCCTATCCAATCTTTCAAATATAGGCTTCTCCACTACCGCACCACTATACCAAGTAAAAACAGGAATCATAAACCCCATGTCTATCAAGCTCCTATCCTGAATGAAAATTTTAAATTCAGTAGTTATAGTGTTCAATTTCAGTCTTCCTCCATGCTTCTCATTAGATGACTTTATGGTATTAAGATCACCAACCAAACACCAAGGATTAACTATTTGAGTAGCATACTAAGATAAATCCTTCCAAAACTTGTTTCTCAAATGATTCTGAGGTGGCCTATAGATACATAGAAGCTCCCAATCATTCCAAACCAATTGATGTATTCGACAGTGAATCAAATTTTTATCAGCTCTTAATACTTCTAGGTCAACACTATTTCTCTATAACACCACATTAGCACCACTTCTACCAATAGCAGGAATAGCTCTATAATTATCATAATTAAGAGAGTTGAAGAAATTATCAGAGTTAGACTAATTAATCAAAGTTTCCGTCAAGAAAGCAATTTGAGGGTTGCAAGCCCTGAGAAACACTTTTAGATTGCGAACTGTCGAGGAGTTTCTCAAACCTTGACAGTTCCAAGAGAATATCAACATTTTCCTTCTGGGGATTTTGGGAAGCCACCACACCCTTTTGAATGTTAGGGTTATAGACAGTCTTCTTCGCTGGTACATCAATTTCCATTGAACTTTCCGATATTTTCGTTTCACTTGAGCTTCCTCCATTAATACTCTCCAATTGTGGATTTATAGAGTTTCTTGCTGTTCTCTTCCACCTAACTTGCTTCTTTCTAGCCCTATTTTCTGCCGATGCCGTTGAAGAAGAAGAAGAATTATCTTCAGATCTTTGCAATTGGATTTTAGAATTGAGATTAAGTTGAAAAACATTTGGGTGTATTATGACTCATTTGTTTGACTCGAAATAACCTAAGGCTTTTCTACGGGTTTTTCCAAAATGGGCTCAGTTTTACCCATTTCACGATTTACTGTCTCATGATGTTCACCCACCTAATTTATACGTGAAGAATACCTTCCTTATTTTCCAATTTGTAGGTCAGATTTTTTATGCGTTGTACCATTCGACATATTCTGCTTCACCTTCTTCTGCGCTGTCAGAATATTGTTATTCCACCAAGGTGGTTTTCTTAAATCCGCTGTCGTCTTTCTTCCAGCGTTACGCCTGTAACAATCTCAGCATCGTCCAAACTGTTAGCACCAGAATTTTTTATGCTCCTGTTGATGGTGGTTTTAGGACAAGGGGTAAAACCGTAAAACCCCGCACCTAACATGACGTCACTAACGCCGGTAGCGCATTTAGTAAATAATTTAACGTGCTCATGCAAGAATTACCGGGGTAACTTTTTTAACGCTAAATTAGGATTTCGATACACCAAAACCTAAATCCTGCACCACCGTGCCAGCAGCATGCCAAACATGCCAGCCGCACCACCGTGCCAGCAGCATGCCAATCATGTCAGTCGCACCACCGTGCCAGCAGCATGCCAATCATGTCAGTCGCACTACCATGCCAGCATCATGCCAAACATGCCAGCCGCACTACCATGCCAGCAGCATGCCAAACATGTCAGCCGCATCACCGCGCCAACAACATGCCAACATGTCACATGTGACAAGCACACATACGACGCTTCCCTTGCGCCAAAACGCGGAAAGCCCAACGCCAAGCCTTGGCCGGCTCCGCCACACGTGCCAAGCGCACATACCAGCGCTTCCCTTGCGCCAAGCCTTGGCCGGCCCCGCCACATGTGCCAAGCGCACATACAAAGCGCAACCCTTGCGCCAAGCCCAGGATGGCCCCGCCACATGTGCCAAGCGCACAAACAAAGCGCTTCCCTTGCGCCAAGCCTTGGCCGGCTCCGCCACATGTGCCAAGCGCACATACAAGCGGTTCGCTTGCGCCAAAGCCTTGTCCGACTTGCCACATATGCCAAAATGTCTGGCACACGCGTCATTGGCACATGCCAAGCAACGCTTGCAACCTGGCATGCCAAGCCATGCAAACCAAGGCCAAAGCCGCCACACGCGCCATTGGCACATGCCAAGCAACGCTTGCAACCTGGCATGCCAAGCCGTGCAACCCAAGGCCAAAGACGCCACACACGCTATTGGCACATGCCAAGCAACGCTTGAAATCTCGCATGACAAGCCGTGCAAACCAAGGCCAAAGACGCCACACGCGCCATTGGCACATGCCAAGCAACGCTTGCAACCTGGCATGCCAAGCCGTGCAACCCAAATCCAAAGCCGCCACACGCGTCATTGGCACATGCCAAGCAACGCTTGCAACCTGGCATGCCAAGCCGTGCAAACCAAGGCCAAAGCCGCCATACGCGCCATTGGCACATGCCAAGCAACTCTTGCAACCTGGCATGCCAAGCCGTGCAACCCAAGGCCAAAGCCGCCACACGCGCCATTGGCACATGCCAAGCAACGCTTGCAACCCGGCATGCCAGGCCGTGAAAACCAAGGCCAAAGCCTCCACACGCGCCATTTACACATGCCAAACAACGCTTGAAACCCGGCATGGCAAGCCGTGCAAACCAAGGCCAAAGCCGCCACACGCGCCATTGGAACATGCCAAGCAACGCTTGCAACCTGGCATGCCAAGCCATGGAAACCAAGGCCAAAGCCGCCACACGCGCCATTAGGACATGCCAAGCAACGCTTGCAACCTGGCATGCCAAGCCATGCAAACCAAGGCCAAAACTGCCACACGCGCCATTAGCACATGCCAAGCAACGGTTGCAACCTGGCATGCCAAGCCATGCAAACCAAGGCCAAAGCCGCCACACGCGCCGTTGGCACATGCCATGCAACCCTTGCAACCTGGCATGCCAAGCCGTGCAACCTAGGGCGAAGGCATTCCATACATTCCATTGGCACATGCCGTGCAACTCTTGCACTTTGGCATTGCCACTTACACCCGACGTGCAACCTAGGGCCAAGGCATGCCACACATGCCATTGGCACATGACGTGCAACACTTGCACTTTAGCATTGCCACTTACACCAACGTGCAACCTAGGGCCAAGGCATGCCACACATGCCATTGGCACATGTCGTGCAACCCTTTCACTTTGGCATGTCGCGCCTATATCGAAGGCCACGATTCCTCTTAAGATGCAAAATCTTGACCGTCGAAGGTCGCCACTGAGCCGGCAAGTCTCTCAAGCTCGACTTATCAAACACCAGCGACATGCTACATGTTTTCCACGAAAACACTCGAGACATCAAAAAAGTATGTCACAAACTGGGGGATGCTCATTAGGGTTTTGTTTTGGCGGTCTACAGCATGCGACATACACAAATGCCTGTTTCAAGATAGTGTCATAAGAATAAAACGGTTAGTAAATGCAGTAAGTAATGGTGAAACGCTCTCTCATTATGGAACATCAATTCCATCAATACCAGGCGTTACCACGTCTTCCCATTTAACTCATTCGTTTCTTTTCTTACGAGGCCAGAGTACGTTTCACTTGGACCTGTATAAATAGGTCTTACCTATTTCCACCGAAAAACAAGTTTTTGGTCAGGGAAAAATACAACACTCAGAAAGGAAACTTTGCAAGCTTTCTCAAAGCTTTCACCTTCTGATACAAGTCAAGTACTACTCTTCCAGAACTGTTCTGGTCTCAACACTCTCTTCGCTTCCCTCCCTAAACCATCCCTTCCCCTCCTATTTGTGACCGAAGCAAATCTGGAACGACCATTTCTTGGTTTAGGCCAGATTTTTATAGATTGAGCTCTCGAATCTAAAGTACTCCCGCGCAGTACACTTTTTTAGGGTTTAGATCTGTTTCTCATTCATCCACCGAAATTACCAAAATCAGCAGAAACGATTTTCAACCATAAACAATTGGCGACCACAGTGGGAGATTGATCTTTCGGTTACAATGTCAGTTTTCAAACCTCGATCTCATACTTCGATCCAGACATCAGGACGGCAGAAGCGAGCGATCTGTTCAAGATCCACAACTCGACTACCAGACAACCTGGTTACCAGTCGCAAACCGCAAGAGACGGCTGGGGACTTCACAGAAACCGAAAGCAAACGATACAGTCATCAAGTGACTCAAAACGAATGGGGACTTTCCACAATCGCGGCGGTGCTTCCCACAAAACTCGATATTACACACGGAGGATCCCTTTTTCATCAGGAGATCCGGAAACCGAGTAAGTTTTTCCTAGACAGAACATATGGTTTACAATTTCAAGTTTTCACGGGAATGATAAAACCAATAGCCATGTTATGTTTTATCCCATGTCATCTACCAACACGCAACGTTCACGATTTCATATCTTCCCTGGGATGTTCGTATCACTTACAATCATAACCAAAAACGGCATCATCTTAAAACGGTTCATCCCAAATAATAACCCAAAACCCTGTGACACTTTTCTATCAACCCAGAAATCCAGAAAATCAAAACCATAAGCCAGGTGTTTCATTTGCCTTTCAAAAAAAAAAATTCAGAAGAAAGAAATGCATCCAAAGGAAGACATTCAACAGTGGTTTGCTCTTCTCGAAGAAGACGTCCTTCGTCATTTGGAAGACCGCCTGTTTCAGCTCCAACTCTTTGGACAACCTTCCAACCTCCGCCTCTTGTTGTTTGAGCACATCCGCAGAAGGACCTTTGGTCACCTTGGCCTGCAACCTTGGATCTCAGAGAAACCCTAACGCCCAGTCTTCGTGGAAGCAGTTGCATGCCCATGTGTACCTACTTTGCATCATAACGATTACCAGTCACTATTCATGAGGTAGTTGACGCTACTACGGTAATATTCGAAGAGAAGAACAATATTTCTACAGATTTATGGGAGGCATACCTATGGCTAGGGTTTTCACCAACACAAGAAACGCTGGAGTACATACTTGGAATATGTTGGCCCACTTTATTGCTACCGCGCCACGCCAAAGCAGCGCCCACGCCGGAACCAGAACCCACGCCAAGACAGCGCCGTGCCAAGCCAGCGCCTTGCCAAACCAGCGTTCATGACAATCCAACGCTCGTTCCAACAAGATCCAACGCTAACAACTTGCATCTTTCCAGGGACAGCAGCTTGCATCTTTTCCGGCGCGCTGACAGCTTGCGTCCTTCCAGCACCGGCGACCTGTGTCTTCCAGTGCTGACAGCTTGCGTCCTTCTGATGCTGACATCTTACATCTTTCCAGCGCCGACAACTTATATCTTTCCAGTGCCGGCAACTTGCATCCTTTCCAGCGCCGGCAGCTTGCATCTTTTCCAGCACTGACAACTTGCGTCCTTCCAGCGTCACACTTGCACTTCCAGCTTGCATCTTTACAGCAGCTTGGATTTTTACAGCAGCTTGCATCTTCCCAACGCTAGCAACTTGCATCCATCTAGCGTTGCACTTGAACGCCCCGTAGGAAATCAGCAATCCGATTTCATCACGTGTAAATATCAGGAACGACTTCTCCAAAATCGAAGCAAGGAAAATCAGCAAACCCCCTGGGCTCACGAAGACTCTCTTCCTATCAAGAGACGCATGATTTCTGGGGACTTCGCCTACAAAACTGTGCGGTCCATGATGAAACATTTATGTGAGATTCTATGTTTCCCCAATGCACAATCTCAAGACATATTTGCAGCCCTCAACCGCACCGCATCAGGGAAGCATCCGTTTCCAACAAGAGAAGTCGTTCCCAAACCCCAACCTCTCCTGGAAAGCACGATTGATAGATGGAACTGGGGACTCGACCATTGTTCGCCTGAAGGGTGTCCAGTTTTGGAAGCCCACTGATTAATGCAGCCGCCCCGCTTCAACGCTCGCTCCAGCAGCCGCTCCGCTTCAGCGTTCTCTCCATAAGCTGCTCTAGGATCCGAAGCCGAAGCTTTAGCGTTTGGCTTCTTAAGTTTCAACATCCTCTCCAAGAGTCGAAGCTGCTTCAATGCCGCTTCTTCCTGCAAAGGGTCGTACCACCACGCTCCCCATGTCAAGGATCATGGTCACAACCAACCAATCTTCATAGTCATGGCCACCTTTTAATCCATCTCGCCAAAATTCGTGATCATGGACAGTCTGCTCGCTTATGCATCCAGCCAATCCTTTTACTTCCACGGAAGCCCATACAATTCCAGCCAACCTACTTTGTTACCGTGACAATGTAGACTCTTCTGATTACATCTCCTACCAAGAACTGTTATCGCTCATTCGTTGATACCAGCCAGAGCTTCACCACAGCATCAATTACTACAAAGATGGAAACATGTAAACCATACTTGAGGATTGGGGATATACACGGAATCCCTTCACTGTCGAAGCTCAGAAGACACAGTCAACCGAAAAGCCACAACAAGGTCATCTACTCTTCAAGGGTGCAGCGGAAGAATATCATCACCTCTCTGTCTAGAAGACTCCTTCAACGCTTTACGAGGCCGCGGAGGATCCCAAGCCTGCACTATCCAGAATATTTTATCATGTAGTTTATGAGCATCTCAGTGTCACATCAGGAAGAGTACGATAGGCTTATATCAAATCCCGTGGACGGGGATTGAAGGAGATGTAATGAAAGTAGGTTACGCATGGGGACTACCAACATGAGATGCTTTCACTCCCATCAACCAGGTTATTACTGATTCCAACATCATCACTGTCGAGGTTTTACGAGCCGCGGGAATTTCTCAACATGAAGCCGTACATGTGCACCGAAGACTCCAAAAGCACGCCAGAAGGTTACATTCACATATTCATCCATGTCATCATATCAAACCGAAGTATAACTGGGGACTTCTCACCGCATCCCATTCCGTACAATAGTCCAAGATTTAGAAGATGGTTCAAAGGATGTAGCTTGGAACAAAGTCCCCGGGAGACTTGATGGCAGCACATCGGCAATGGAACGTCTCCCTATTTCATCCAGGGGAACCAGAAGTTTTCGACCATGCAAGCATTCACAACACATCATCATCACGATCAGAAGGTCCACTGAACAACCTAAGGTCGAGGATGGACCGACGACGCAACCACAATCTCCAAGATTATCCCTGACGTGATCGTTTCCAAGCATATATTTCATCCATCCGTCCCAAGAATACAGCGGAGTTTTGGTAAATTTTTGGAATCCACTGGAGAGACACTACAGACGAAAACACGGATCCAGACGAACAACAGAAAAACAGAAGAGGGTCGATACCTCTTTTCATGCGGACAGAGTTTTTAGAGCTTGAACAGAATGAAGATTCATTCTTGCTCCATGAACGGGAATAGGTGACTGGCGCGCGACTATGCCACCCCGGGCCCACAACATCCCTCCTGACTTCTTCCTGATTTTCACTGTAGGGACGTTTTCACCTTTTAATAGAGCTCGAAACCTAAATATTCACTCGAAGGGAGATAGAGAATTCTGTTTCGTGTCCGATAAAGGGGCGGACCATCAAAATCCTAGTCCGTACACGGATTCTACAGTGATTCTAGTAGAGAGCGCTAATTAGGGTTTCGGCGTGTCAAACCCTAAACCGCAAGCGCTTCCCTTGCAAGCGCTTCCCTTCCAAAGCGCTTCCCTTACCAACGCTATCCCTTTCCAAGTGCTTTACAGAGCGGCCCACACCCGTTCCATGCCCGTCAGTGCTAATGGGTCTCCTTCATGCCAAGTCCATGCTAGCAGCTCCGCCTCGCGTTCCAAAGCCTAGCCCTGAAGACACCCAATCACACCGGGATTTGCGCAGAGCTACCATATGAAAGGATTGCGGATTCTACATACCTCTCGAAAAATATTTTTGGATAAGGAAAGAATTCCCTGTTAAAGACGCGCATGGAAAAAGGCGATCGGGCCCACAAGAGCAAGCCTTGCCACTCTCAAGACATCCGCGCTTTCCTTTCCATTGCCGGTCTTACCAACGCTCCACGTCAGATTTTGCAACACTCCGCTCCTGTCATACTAATCTCATCCAATGCCAACGCTCCGCTCCATCCAGGACAATCCGCGCTTTCCATGCCAATGCCTTACCAGTGGACCATGCCAGAGCCTTGCCAGCACCTCCGTTTCCTCTTTCCGCGCTTCCCTTGCCGACGCCATGCTTTGCCAAGCGGCCCACGCCCATTCCAAGCCCATTGGTGCTGACAAATCCCTTTCATGCCAAGTCTATGCTAGCAGCTTCGCCTCGCGTTCCAAAGCCTGGCCCCAAAGACACCCGACCATATCGGGATTTGTGCAAAGCTACCAGATGCAAGGATTTCGGATTCTACTTACATCTCGAAAAAGGTCAGACAAATCTCCTCGGCCCTCTTTCATGACTTACTGTCTCAGTTCTATCCTCGTTTGTTACCATCTTATGCTTAACTCTCAACAAGGCCCCTATTCCAATCTAAGAAGGGGACTTAATGTTAATGGTGGTTTTAGGACAAGGGGTAAAACCGTAAAACCCCGCACTTAACATGATGTCACTAATGCCGCTAGCGCATTTAGTAAATAATTTAACGCGCTCACGCAAGAATTACCGAGTACCTTTTTAACGCTAAATTAGGGTTTCGATACACCAAACCCTAAATCCCGCACCATCGTGCCAGCAGCATGCCAAACATGCCAGCCGCACCACCGTGCCAGCTTCATGCAAATCATGTCAGCCGCACTACCATGCCAGCAGCATGCCAAACATGCCAGCTGCACCACCGTGCCAGCAGCATGCCAATCATGCCAGCCGCACTACCATGCCAGCAGCATGCCAAACATGCTAGCCGCACCACCGCGCCAGCAGCATGCCAACATGTCACATGTGCCAAGCACAAACATGGCGCTTCCCTTGCGCCAAAACGCGGAAAGCCCAGCGCCAAGCCTTGGCCGGTTCCGCCACACGTGCCAAGCGCACATACCAGCGCTTCCCTTGCGCCAAGCCTTGGCCTGCCCCGCCACATGTGCCAAGCGCACATACAAAGCGCTTCCCTTGCGCCAAGCCTTGGCCGGCCCCGCCACATGTGCCAAGCGCAAATACAAAGCGCTTCCATTGCGCCAAGCCTTGGCCGGCTCCGCCACATGTGCCAAGCGCACATACAAGCGCTTCGCTTGCGCCAAAGCCTTGGCCGGCTTGCCACATATGCCAAAATTCCCGCCACACGCGCCATTGGAACATGCCAAGCAATGCTTGCAACCTGGCATGCCAAGCCGTGCAAACCAAGGCCAAAGCCCCCACACGCGCCATTGGCACATGCCAAGCAACGCTTGCAACCTGGCATGCCAAGCCGTGCAACCCAAGGCCAAAGCCCCCACACGCGCCATTGGCACATGCCAAGCAACGCTTGCAACCTGGCATGCCAAGCCGTGCAACCCAAGGCCAAATCCGCTACACGCGTCATTGGCACATGCCAAACAACGCTTGCAACCTGGCATGTCAAGCCGTGCAAACCAAGGCCAAAGCCGCCACACACGCCATTGGCACATGCCAAGCAACGCTTGGAACCTGGCATACCAAGTCGTGCAACCCAAGGCCAAAGCCGCCACACGCGCCATTGGCACATGCCAAGCAACGCTTTCAACCTGGCATGCCAAGCGTGCAAACCAAGGACAAAGCCGCCACACGCGCCATTGGAACATGCCAAGCAACGCTTGCAACCCGGCATGCTAAGCCGTGCAACCCAAAGCCAAAGCCGCCACACGCGCCATTAGCACATGCCAAACAACGATTGCAACCCGGCATGCCAAGCCGTGCAAAGCAAGGCCAAAGACGCCACACGCGCCATTGGCACATGCCAAGAAACGCTTGCAACCTGGCATGCCAAGCGGTGCAAACCAAGGCCAAAGCCACCACTCGCGCCATTAGCCCATGCCAAGCAACGCTTGCAACCTGGCATGCCAAGCCGTACAAACCAAGGCCAAAGCCGCCACACGCGCCATTTGCACATGCCAAGCCACGCTTGCAACCTGGTATGCCAAGCCGGGAAAACCAAGGCCATAGCCTCCACACGCGCCATTGGCACATGCCATGCAAACATTGCAACCTGGCATGCCAAGCCGTGCAACCTAGGGCCAAGGCATGCCACACATGTCATTCACACATGTCGTGCAACACTTGCACTTTGGCATTGTCACTTACACCCGACGTGCAACCTAGGGCCAAGGCATGCCACACATGCCATTGGCACATGCCGTGCAACACTTGCACTTTGGCATTGCCACTTACACCCGGCTTGCAACCTAGGGCCAAGGCATGCCACACATGCCATTGGCACATGCCGTGCAACCCTTGCACTTTGGTATCCGTGCCTACATCAAAGGCCACGATTCCTCTTAAGATGCAAAATCTCGACCGTCGAAGGTCTCCACTGAGCTGGCAAGTCTCTCAAGCTCGACTTATCAAACACCAGCGACATGCTACATGTTTTTCACGAAAACACTCGAGACATCAAAAACGTATGTCACAAACTGGGGGATGCTCATTAGGGTTTTGGCTTGGCGGTCTACAGCATGCGGCATACACAAATGCGTGTTTCAAGATAGTGTCATAAGAATAAAACGGTTAGTAAATGCAGGAAGTAATGGTGAAACGCTCTCTCATTATGGAACATTAATTCCATCAATACCAGGCGTTACCACCTCTTCCCATTTAACTCATCCGTTTCTTTTCTTACGAGGCCAGAGTACGTTTCACTTGGACTTGTATAAATAGGTCTTACCTATTTCCACCGGAAAACAAGTTTTTGGTCAGGGAAAAATACAACACTCAGAAAGGCAACTTTGCAAGCTTTCTCAAAGCTTTTACCTTCTGATACAAGTCAAGTACTACTCTTCCAGAACTGTTCTGGTCTCAACACTCTCTTCGCTTCCCTCCCTAAACCAGCCCTTCTCCTCATCTTTGCGACCGAAGCAAATTCGGAACGTCCATTTCTTGGCTTAGGCCAGATTTGTATAGATTGATCTCTCGAATCTAAAGTACTCCCATGCAATACGTTTGTTTTGGGTTTAGATTTGTTTCTCATTCATCCACCGAAATTACCAAAATCAGCAGAAACGATTTTCAACCATAAACAGCTCCCTACTGCTCTCTTGTCTTTACTTGATTCCATACCATTCACGGTAAGCACCGTTGCATTATTCCCCATCTTCTTTCTTCCTACGACGTTGGATTCATCAATCCTAAACATTCTCAGATCTAATTGTAGATGTTGAGTATCATCCATCTCACCATGTATTCTATCTCCCTGACCAGCGGTTCTTGAACATTCACATTCAATCTCCTTACTTCATTTATGCACTAGTTGAGATTGATGAATCCCGGATAATTTATCTTGTAATAAGCTCTGGTTTCTTTGTTATACCTTGCGAGAGATCTATCGTTCATTCTTGATACTATATCAGTCGCGCTTATAGTTAAGTCTTCCTCCATATATTTTGGATGACCTCCATACCTGAAATTTAGGACATTGTTTCATCTGATGCCCAAAGTATCCACAATAGAAGCATAATCTTGATAGTTTTTCATACCTGAAATTTATCTTTATCTTGTTCTTTGTTCTGAGGATGACCTCCATATATTTTGGTAATGGCTTTGTTATGTTTAACCTGATTCTGATCTTAGCAAACCTACCCGATTTCTTTGCCAATAGTTCATCAATTGGTTCTGGATCTCCAAAGGTCTTTGCAAGCTCAGAAACTTTTGTAGCAGTCATCATACTAAACGGTAGCCCGTATATATGGATTCAAAATACAACATATTTAAACTCTTAATCTTCTAACATAGCACCATCAATACCCTTCTCCAGTAACATCAAATATTCCTTTACGGACCAGGGAATCCCCTGTATAACAGCAGCAAGATCACATAACAGAGAAAATATAGCATTGTAATGACCCTTGCCAAGATCTGTGATGGTTATCGTTCCCGGTGGTCTCCAAGCCTTTGACAGAATTTCACTAATTAAGAATACTGATGTTATATTCCCTGCCTGAGATGAACTTAAAAGCGATATCCTTATCGTGTTCAATTCCAACTTCATTCACATCCTCTGTTTCTTCATAGACATAAGTTTGAGGTTCTTCTAATATCCTCCTTTCTTCTCAATTTGTTTCTACATCTTCTCCATTTATTCCTGTAACTTCCTCCATCTTCAGACAAACGAAAAACCGAACAAAAACCTTTTCAACACAATCCAGCTGAAAAAACAATCCTTCAGAAGATGGAAATAAAAAACTCACAGAACTGTGATATAAATTAACACCCATGAAGGAGAGAAAATATCATCAACATGATGAACAAATCGAAACTTTGACTAAAGTCAAAATACCGACGACCAAATTTGACCAGGAGACAGAATCCGGTTCGGAGTAGTCGTGGCTTTGTGTCGGTTTTTAAGTAGGCTGATAATTGTTTAGCGGGGGAATTTATGTTCTATCCCAATTTCTTATATTTGTGTGTCAAAAACAGGTCATTAAAATTTCATATACTAAGAGCCCATAATTAGTTACAATACCTTTCGGTTACTTTTTTTTTTAATTTTTTGTAAGGTGAAATGAGATAAAAACAGCCTAACTAGGGGATTTAGAAACCCTTACATACGTAATAGTAGATCCATCTAGTGGTGGGTTAACAACTTCTACCCAAACATTAGATTTATCTACTTTTAGAGCATACAAAATACAGGATGGAGGTTTGTTTTTCCAATTGATAATGTTTGGAAAAGACTTTGCCTCTTTGGCTAGAATATCAGCTACATTGTTTGCTGATCTAGAAATATAAGAAAAACCCAAAAAATTCTGACAAAGATAGAACTCTCTCTTGACGGCATCCATAATTGATTGATTTTCCAAGAAATTTGGGAAGGTTCACCATTTAAGTTATCAAAAAGATTTTTGCAATCTCCTTCAACTTTGAAGTTTCTCAGTCCCTCTTATGTTGCCCATTGTGCTGCCTGGAGCATCCCTTGTGCTTCTTCTTCATCTACAGTGGAGGCTGTGAAGGATCCTGCTATGCCCTGCTCAAAGTTTCATGCACCATTTCTGAATATTAAGGAGAAACCTGCTAGTTCATGCATAGAAATCCATGCTGCATCCAAGTTAAGTGTTTTTTGTGATTTACTGGAGGCTTTCCAACTAGGCTTGTTAATGGTGTTGAGATGCTTATCTCTATTTATCTAATGGTCTTTGTACCAAAATTGTATGTGTCTTTGAATTTCTAAAGCTAACTGGGAGTAAGATTGTAATTGGTTCTCAAAGGATTTGTTACATCTCTCCTTCCAAATGTACCAAATTTTAGTCGAAATTATTTCAATTGGGATGATTGGGTCTGGATTTTCTAACCATTCTTTACAGATGTCTAGAAAGGTTCTTTTTCTATCAAGATTTAATTCTATTGCATAAGGTGCAGCTTCTCAGATTGATTTAGCAAAGGGACAATGAAATAAAAGGTGTTCTATAGATTCATGTTCCATACATCCAAAAGTGCAATTAGGGTTGACATCTTCCATGAATCTAGCTAGTTTTAAATTAGTGGAAACCGCATTTTGTAGACATTTCCATATGAAGATTTTATTCTTTTGGATGTATTAATATGCCAAAGGTTTTTCCAAAAGGAGTCTAGTTATCCTAAATTGTAGTTATTCATGGTTCTTTCATTGAGCTTATGATACATGGACTTGACTGTAAATTTCCCAGACTTTGTGAGTAACCATCTTAGTCTATCCGATTTATTCAGCGCAATTCTAATTTGCAAGATTACCCTAGCAATGTGACTGGGAAAAAGTTCCTTTATTAAAGTATATTCCACTTCTTAGTGTGAGGGTCAATAATTTCCTTCACAAGTGTTAAATTGGAACTAAAAGTAGTTCTATAAGTACTTATATTTTCCTCTAGATTAGGGATCTAGTTGTCTTACCAAATATTGACATCATTTACATCCCCTACCTCCCATATACTGTTTGCTCAACTAATTTAATACCTATACTAATACATTTCCAGATCCAAGAACTGGAAGATGTTGTTTTAGCTTTAAAGACAAAAGATTTTCTTAAAGTATCTGGGTTTAAGCTGTGTTGCCCAGAGAGCTTTGGGTTCAGTCAATAATCTCCAAGATAATTTGGCTATTAATGCTAAGTTAAATTTGTGTGTATTTCTGAATCCTAATCCACCTTTTGTAATAGCCTTGCAAAGACAGGAGTAGGATTTAGGGTAGTATCCCCTATGATTAGTTTCTTTCCCCCACCAGAAGTCTCTTTGTAGTGCATCTATTTTGTTAGTAATTTTCTTATGGAGTATAAAGCAATCATTTGGTAACTGGCCATACTTGCTAGAGTTGCTTTATTTAACACCATTTTGCTAGACTGAGCTAAGATTTTACTTATCCATCCTTGGATTTTATGCTCCATTTTTTCTATAACCCCTTCAAAGAGTTTTATTTTTTCTTTATTAATGAATAAGGGGGTTCCTAGATAAGAGTCTTTAAGGTCTATTTTCTTTATTTTTAGGATTTTACTAATCATTCTTTGGTGTTTTGGTTGGACCTTTTTACTAAAGAAAATTCCAGATTTTTCAAAATTGATTAATTGTCCTGATGCCTGACTAAAGATACTAATTTGGTTAAGAATATTATGACATTCTTTTAGATCATCTCTAATAAAAAGCAGGAAGTCATCAACAAAGAATAGATGGGAAATTGGACTGCTCTCCGGAGTAACCTTTATGCCGTGTATAATCTATTTTTCTTTACCTTGAAGGAGAATTCTATAGAAGATTTCCATGCATAAGATGAATAGGTAATGGGATAGAGGATCCCCTTGTCTGAAGCCCCTAGATGGTTTGAAATAAATTCTGGGACAACCATTGAGAAGCACAACTATGGATGTAGTTGATATACATTGATAAATAAGATTGCAGAAATTTGTGTCAAAACCAAAGGCCTTCAAAGCATCTAAAAGAAAATTCTAATCTACTCTATCAAAATCTTTAGACATGTCTATCTTAATACCTAAGCCGGCTTGTTTCACTTTTTTTCTTCTTGAAAGTATGTATTAACTCCTGTGTAACTATAATGTTGTCAGATATTTGTCTTTTGGATAAAAGGTTGCTTGGAAAGGTGATATGATGTTATCTAAGATGGGTTTCATTCTATTTGCTAGAATCTTTGCTATAATCTTATAAGTGGTATTACATAATCCAATTGACCTGAAGTTACTAGGATCCTTTGGATGTATACTTTTTGGGATGAGGAGAAGTCAGGATGAAGAATGCCAGTTTGAAAAAAAATGTTGAATAGCAGCGACTACTTGATCTCCCACTGTTTCCCAGTTAAGTTTAAAGAAACTAACTGGAAATCCATCAGGTCCCGGGGATTTATTTGGTTTTAGTTGTTTAACTTCTGTCCAAATTTCATCAGTCGAAGGGATAGAGTTTCAATCTATGTTATTTTCAATGGTGATTTCAGGTTGAATTGATTGAAAAATATTAGAATTCAGAGGAGGAGGATCTAGAGGAGCAGAGAAAAGATTTGAAAAGAAATGTGAGATATTTTCCTGAATTTTTGGTCTCTTAAAAGTTATTTCCTTATTTTCCATTCATACCTTCACCAAAATTAGGAGAATTATCCGGATATAAAGTCAAAATATATCCCTAAATTGACGTAATTCCTAAATTAACGTCTAATTGCCAAATTGAGTAACTAATTCCTAAATTAACGTCTGTTGACTTAAATTGTGTTAGTTAATGTGATGTGCAGTTTATATTCTTCACATGAACTAGTATATTAATTCATGTGATGTTTCCTTTCTTCACATGAACTAGAATGTTAGTTCATGTGCAGTTTCTGTTTTGCACCAAAAGTTGTGTAACCTATCTCTAAGTATGAGGTCATTTGTTGACTTTATATCTAAAAATAAGACGCATTTTTTTTTTCATTTTCATTTAAACTATCTGACGCATAAGTTGTGTAACCTATCTGACGCATTATTTTTTGTTTTCATTTAAACTTTTCCTTTATTTTTACTATTATTGATCAAATGAAGAAAGACAAACATTCAGATCAATAATTTAGGTCTTTATTAGGATTTTGTAATTGGAAATGACATCACGTATACCCTTAATTGGGCATGTGTTGGTCTAAGAATGCATTTTGATTGTGCTATGTGTTTAACAGTTACTGATTGTTTGACATTAAGCGTGTATAAACAAGCGATATCTCCTTTTCTTTTGAAATTCATACATACGTAGAATCATTTTCTAATGTTTAGGGTCGAAATACTTGATTTTGTTGTATAAATACATGAATATATATATAAATAATATATAAATTAAATATGTATATACATGCCCGCGTCCTAGTTTTATGAAAATTTTGTAGTGTCCGCGTCAGCGTCGTGTCGTGTCCGCGTCTACGTGTCCGTCTCTGTGCAACCCACCCACAACCACAAGCATGAAGCACCTTACATAAATATACAGGTGAAAACTCTACTATTTCTCTAGCCTCTACTCTCTATATTAATGGGTCCCCCTGCTTTTCCCCGCCCCACATTTTGATTGAACTTTTGACACCCAAATACTTTCGCTTACGATTTCGATGTCGAGCTGCAGGTAACTGTCAGTCCAAGGTATAGAGGGAAGATCCCTAGACACTCAGATACACACTATTATACATGACCTGTTTACCAAAAAAAGCGTCATGAATCGAGTATTGTCAAGTCTTATGATTTGGGTTCTTCCAAATATGCTTTGGTAGATTTTTTGCTTAGTCGTGTTACAGTTGGATATTTTTTTAAGGGGTGGGATCCGTTGACATGATTGTATTGATATAATCTTCACATTTAGCGCCATTTTTTCATATTTAGCGCCATTTTTTCCACTGAGCCCAACCGTCAATGAATTTGAAGTTAATTTTTTGGTGACATGTTTCTCGTATGAAACTCTATGTTTCTCATATGAAACTCTACATTCCTACCAAAAATGAGAGTATTCCAAAAGAGAATACAAAACTTCCTCATCCACAAAATTTAATTTCAACCGCTAATCTTCAACTTCCTCATCCACAAAATTTAATTTCAACCGCTAATCTTCAACGGATCCTACCCCTTTTTAAATAAGACCAATCTTGAAGCAAATGCAATCTGAACAAAAGCCAACCTTAAGATCGTAATTATTAAAGATAAGAACACACCCTAATTATTAAAGATAAGAACACGCCCATATATGATCAAATCTATAGACGGATCATAAGAATCCCTGTGAGAGGATCAGGGAAACAAGTAGTGAAAGTATTTTTTTTTAATAAATAAACAGGGTGATAGCCCCGAAAGTTACATGACACAAACCAAATACAACATGACCGACTATAACGAATCTCAGGTAATAGGATCACCAGTAACAGAATTTCTAGAAACTAATAACAGTAGCACCCGCTTACGTACGCGACAGCTTGAACCGTTGGAGGCTTGGAGCATGATTCACAACCCTAGTAACATTTTTTTAAGGAATTTTTAAATTAATCTGAAAAACATCCTCTTCCATTGGAAGAAGAGCTGAAGGACCAAAAGTGATTAGAATCTTCAGTTGGTAAACAATGAACTCGCCGGGAAAGACGTCGGATCTCCTGCACCTGCCAGAGATTCACCAAAAGGGATATATTAAATCCACAAAAGGGTAATATGGCCCGAGTTACCTGAATCTGATAATTTAAATCCACAGTTCATCTGAGTGAAAACATGAGGTATATGGGAATCTGATGACCTGAGTTCCCAGAATCTGATCATTTACATCCCCGGTTCATCAGAATAAGAACATGAGGTCTATCTATGGGAATCTGATGACCCGAGTACCCATATTCTAATAATTTACATCCTGGGTTCACCAAAATATGAACATGAGGTCTATATACGGGAGTTTGATGACCCGAGTTCCCACAATCTGAAAATTTACATCCCCGGTTAATCAGAAAGAGAGCATGAGGTCTATCTATGGGAAATGGAACTCCCCGGTTAGTCATTACCGAGCAGGACCTATTCCACTCCTAACAAAAAACACAACAAATTTGTTAATTAGAACAAAGGATTCACTACTCAATAGATTCTTTCAGGTATATCTCCATACTTTATGAAAGAAAAACCAATCCACTTGCAGCTCTAGAGGCATGTGGATAGTGAACAAGGACTTACACACCATTAACACAATTTCATACCAGGACGATCTCGAAGCACCATCCTTCCTTTACCTACACCACCACGGAGCCAGTGACCTTGAAACCAACAAATCAAATCAGCTCAGATTAATGATTAAGTAACCACACTACAAGCACAAGGATTGAATCTTTGGTCTACTTCACTAACCTCTATTCATTTGGCATGCCAATGTAGTTTCAAAGCAAAATAAGTACCAAAGAGGTAATGCAGGTTCTGCTGCAATGAAGTCATATAGGTCCTGCAATCACAATTATTTGATTTGAAGTTTAGATTGTGACCACAAAAATCAAATCACGAACCAATAATAAGGACTGACCTCAAACTAACATATAAACAGACAACGAATTAAAGGTTGAGGGATTGACACCTAGGTCGTTCCCTTATTGGTTTATCAAACCAGAATCAATAAGGTCTGAAACTCCATCTCTTTCTGAAGAACCAAAGGCTCATTTTTCTCATTTTCGTTCTTTTCACAATCAATAACTTCATGAATATACCAGAGAAACCAGAAAAGCAAGATTAACTGAACACCAACCCCACAAATCTCAGATCTATGAGATTAAATTCAATTAGGAGAAACCAAAACAGCACCCAAACTTAAAAGAGCCCCGTAAATCTTAAACCTAAATGACTTCGTCTACTTATAAATACCATACAAAATTAAAAGCAAACAAAATTAAACCCTATCAAATTAATAGAAACATATTTGAAGATGTCCATAAATCAAACTCAAAACTAAAATTCATAAAAATATAGAGATGTTTTACCGAAAATTATATTTTCCTTCTCAAATATGGGTTTTAATTATGAGATGAGTTCAAGAGATCTCATAAATCAGACTTAGTTAAAACCCTATCTGAGAACAGAAAAAGGATAAATAAAATTGCTTAAGCTCAATCTTATAAGAGCCCATCTCATAAATCAGACTGAGTTCAAGGAATCTCATGAATTGGGTTAGATTTAAGATAATATTTCTTTTAATTTGGACAGATTGAGTTCGATTTCAAGAGATTTCGATGATTTCATAGAGAAGAAAATGGGAAGGAGAAGAAAAAGTTGTCAGGAAAAATTCAAAGTGAGAGGTGAGAAAGAGATTAGGTTTGAGTAATTTTCTCTCTCTTCTAAGCTTATGTATGAAAGCCTAATAATTTCCTCGACTAACTCATCAACGAGATAAAGGGACACAATAATTTGTTTGTGTTTTTTCCACGTGTACCTTAGCTCGGTTTTAGTGTGTTAGAGTTGTACGATCATTACATATGAACCAATTAGGGATGGCAATGGGACGGGGATTTTGAATCCCATCCCTTACCCCGTTCAAAAAACCAAAACTCATCCTCTACCCGTTCCTCATAAAAATGGGGCCGGGACGGATATGAGAAATCCCCGTAGGGAATAAGTTTTCCATGGATTATCATAACATTAAAATAAATATCTAAAATTTTGTAAATAATAATAATTTAAAAATAATCATAATATCAAAACAGTGATACTAAATTTCTAAGTTTATAATAACCAACTAAAACTGAAAAATAAAGGAAACAATTGATCCACAATTAAGTACCATGGTTCCTTTTACTTCTTAGTTCCTCGTTATTAACCATCTTCCTCCATGTTAATCATCTCATCATAATCTTCTTCGTTATCTTTTAAAAAAGGTTCCTCGATCAGAAATATTTCAGATTCGAACATCACATGTTCAAAGATTGCTAGAGTTAGACTTAAGTTTCTTGTTCGGATGAACTGAAGACGAAATATATCAGATTCGAACATCACAGGTTCAAAGATTGCTAGAGTTAGAACTAAGTTTCTCGTTCGGATGGACTGGAGACGAAATATATCAGATTCGAACATCACAGGTTCAAGGATTGCATGTAAGATTCCTTCGGAATATAAGTCGAAAACTTCGTACGAACGATGAATTCATCCATTTACAGGTAAGGTTCCTTCGGAATATACCCTGAAACGTTAAAAAAAACATATTCTGGCATATTGTACACATACCTTTAGGGCTGAACATGGTTTCGGTTTTCCGCTGAAACCGGACCGAACCAGACCAATTAGGAAGAAACCAAACCGAACCATTTACTAATGGATTGGTTATGGTGTAGAAAGTGGAAAACCTATAGTGTTGTTTTTGGTTTGGTTTGACCACTAAAACCGAATCAAAAACCATTGGAAAACCGATTAATTTTTAAACTTAGTTTTTACCTTGATTTACAAGTATTAGATTCTACCCATTGATTTAGAGGATAAATAGAAACCCTAAATCTAATATTTCATTATAATACTCTCCCTCTTTCTCCTCCTCTTAGTCGCCTCCCTTCTCCGCCCCTAATTACAGCAGCCACTGCTGCTACTCGACTTTCTACTTCCCTTCTTCCTTCTTTTTTGTTTGTCAATAACTAAATTAAGATATATTATATATCTTCTTTTGATCTCTAGATTTAGAGTATGCTTTAACTATTCTTGTTTTTTTTTTGTCTGTTAATTTGTGTAAACCAATACTATCGGCAGTTACGATTTTTTTATCTGTAAATTTGTGTATTTGTTTTTTGTTTGAGTCGTTTGACATAATTATTGGTTAACGAAAAACCACTGGGACAAACCGAAACCGGCTGGAACCATTTGGAAACCGAACCAATGGTTAATGGATTGGTTTGGTTTAGATTTTTAGAAACCGATAATATTGGTTTCGGTTTTGGTTTGGCTAGAAACCGAACCAAAACCGACCATGAACAGCCCTACATACCTTGGCTCCGAGATCGAAACCCGATGAATTCATCCATTTACAGGTAAGATTCCTTCGGAATATACCCTGAAACGTTAAACAAACCATATTCTGGCATATTGTACGCATACCTTGACTCCGAGATCGAAACATGACCGTGAGTTGACTACTATAAGTCGCAAACTTCTTACGAACGATGAATTCATCCATTTACAGGTAAGATTCCTTCGAAATATAGCCTGCAACGTTAAACAAACCATATTATGGCATATTGTACGCATACCTTGGCTCCGAGATCGAAACCTGACCGTGAGTTGACTACTATAAGTTGGAAACTTTTTACGAACGATGAATTCATTCATTTACAGGTAAGATTCCTTCGAAATATACCCTGAAAAGTTAAAAAAAAAAACATATTCTGGCATATTGTACGCATACCTTGGCTCCGAGATCGAAACCTGACCGTGAGTGGACTACTATAAGTCGGAAACTTCTTACGAACGATGAATTCATCCATTTACAGGTAAAATTCCTTCGTAATATAGCCTGAAACGTTAACCAAACCATATTCTGGCATATTGTGCGCATACCTTGGCTCCGAGATCGAAACTTGTCCGTGAGTGGACTACTATAAGTCGGAAACTTCTTACGAACGATGAATTCATCCATTTACAGGTAAGATTCCTTCAGAATATACCCTGAAGCGTTAAACAAACCATATTCTGGCATATTGTACGCATACCTTGGCTCCGAGATCGGAACCTGACCGTGAGTTGACTACTATAAGTCGGAAATTTCTTACGAACGATGGATTCATCCATTTACAGGTAAGATTACTTCGAAATATACCCTGAAACGTTAAACAAACCATATTCTGGCATATTGTACGCATACCTTGGCTCCAAGATCGGAATCTGACCGTGAGTTGACTACTATAAGTCGGAAACTTCTTACGAACGATGAATTCATCCATTTACAGGTAAGATTCCTCCGGAATATACCCCGAAACGTTAAACAAACCATATTCTGGCATATTGTACGCATACCTTGGCTCCGAGATCTAAACCTGGCCGTGAGTTGACTAATATAAGTCGGAAACTTGTTACGAACGATGAATTCATCCATTTACAGGTAAGATTCCTTCGGAATATACCCTGAAACGTTAAACAAACCATACTCTGGCACATTGTACGCATACCTTGGCTCCGAGATTGAAACCTGGTCGTGAGTTGACTACTATAAGTCGAAAACTTCTTACGAACAATGAATTCATCCATTTAAAGGTAAGATTCCTTCGGAATATACCCTGAAACGTTAAACAAACCATATTCTGGCATATTGTACACATACCTTGGCTCCGAGATCGAAACCTGGCCGTGAGTTGACTACTATAAGTTGGAAACTTCTTACGAACGATGAATTCATCCATTTACAAGTAAGATTCGTTCGGAATATACCCTGAAACGTTAAACAAACCATATTCTGGCATATTGTACGCATACCTTGGCTCCGAGATCGAAACCTGACCTTGAGCGGACTACTATAAGTCGGAAACTTCTTACAAACGATGAATTCATCCATTTACAAGTAAGATTCCTTCGGAATATACCCTGAAACGTTAAACAAACCATATTCTGGCATATTGTACGCATACCTTGGCTCCGAGATTGAAACCTGGCCGTGAGTGGACTACTATAAGTCGGGAACTTCTTACGAACGATGAATTCATCCATTTACAGGTAAGATTCCTTCGGAATATACCCTGAAACGTTAAACAAACCATATTCTGGCATATTGTACGCATACCTTGGCTCCGAGATCGAAACCTGACCGTGAGTGGACTACTATAAGTCGTAAACTTCTTACAAACAACGAATTCATCCATTTACAGGTAAGATTCCTTCGGAATATACCCTGAAACGTTAAACAAACCATATTCTGGCATATTGTACGCATACCTTGGCTCCGAAATCGAAACCTAACTGTGAGTTGACTACTATAAGTCGGGAACTTCTTACGAACAATGAATTCATCCATTTACAGGTAAGATTCCTTCGGAATATACCCTGAAACGTTAAACAAACCATATTCTGGCATATTGTACGCATACCTTGGATCCGAGATCGAAACCTGACCGTGAGTTGACTATTATAAGTCGGAAACTCCTTACTAACGATGAATTCATCCATTTACAGGTAATATTCCTTCAGAATATACCCTGAAACGTTAAACAAACCATATTCTGGCATATTGTACGCATACCTTGGCTCCGAGATCGAAACCTGGCCGTGAGTTGACTACTATAAGTCGTAAACTTCTTGCGAACGATGCATTCATCCATTTACAGATATGATTCCTTCGGAATATACCCTGAAACGTTAAACAAACCATACTATGGCATATTGTACGCATACCTTGGCTCCGAGATCGAAACCTGACCTTGAGTTGACTACTATAAGTCGGAAACTTCTTACGAACAATGAATTCATCAATTTACATGTAAGATTCCTTCGGAATATACCATGAAACGTTAAACAAACCATATTCTGGCATATTGTACGCATACCTTGGATCCGAGATCGAAACCTGATCGTGAGTTGACTATTATAAGTCGGAAACTCCTTACTAACGATGAATTCATCCATTTACAGGTAATATTCCTTCAGAATATACCCTGAAACGTTAAACAAACCATATTCTGGCATATTGTACGCATACCTTGGCTCCGAGATCGAAACCTGGCCGTGAGTTGACTACTATAAGTCGGAAACTTCTTACGAACAATGAATTCATCCATTTACAGGTAATATTCCTTCGGAATATACCCTGAAATGTTAAACAAATCATATTTTGCATATTGTACGCATACGTTGGCTCCGAGATCGAAACCTGGCCGTGAGTTGACTACTATAAGTCGGAAACTTCTTGCAAACGATGAATTCATTCATTTACAGGTATTATTCCTTCGGAATATACCCTGAAACGTTAAACAAACCATACTCTGGCATATTGTACGCATACCTTGGCTCCGAGATTGAAACCTGACCGTGAGTTGACTACTATAAGTCGGAAACTTCGTACGAACGATGAATTAATTCATTTACAGGTAAGATTCTGATCGGTTGTCGGCCGTCAAATATAATTTCACTTTCTTACTCAACTACAAAAAATATAGTATATGGTAGGAAAGAGTTCGTATCCACAGAGAGGCTTTTGTTGTTATAAAATCTCAGTTTCTTAAGTAACCAAGGGGAATTTTTGTTGTTTTAGCAAAGAAATAAGAATAGTTGAAAGCAATAAAATAATTGGAAAATCAATAAGGAGAAGATATTGGTCACGGGACAGTATCATTCACAAACATGCATTTTCATCAATGACTAGAATTGGTAATTTAATCTCTCATTTACTAGAAGTCCTTGGATACCTTGATCGCAAGTATATCCCGCTAATTCTCTGATTTCATCACAACCACATTAAAAGATGCATATGTGAATTCTACCTAGAAAGCAACCTAAAGTGTAAAAGCACAATTAAGTTTAACTCTCTAAGAGCAATAAGTTTATGGAATAAGACTAATCAAAGCAACCAAACGTGTAAAAGCACTAATTCAATTTAACTAAGGTTATGATTCATATGTGACTAGTAGGATATATCACTACAAGCACTACTCACATTTATGCTACTTGTAATCAGGAATTTATCACTTTTTCGTATAATAAAACCTAATCTGGCAGTGGATGTGAATGCAAATCGGATTGATGCCGGACTCAAGCAAACAAACAATCAAATCATATAACAATATAAACAATGAATCATAAAAAATAAAGTATTGAGACAAAATTAATTCATAGATTCAAATAACATGTTGATAAATCAACTTTATCCCATAACCAATAATAGTATTTAGTTACTCATAATAATGGAGTTCATCATAATCATTTTCATAAAACAATGAAATGAAAAATAAACGAAAAGAAAACCCTAGTAGAATCGCCGCTCTTCTCCAAAACCCCAAGTAGAAAATACGTGATCTCCAAAAGAAGTAGAAAACTTTCCTTTTTGTAGGTCTTCTTCTTTCCAAAACTAGGTCAATCCTCCAAAATCCCATAACCAATGTGTCCACCAAGCCCACACGTGAGAAAAACCCATGTAAAAATCTTGCGAAAAAGTAATCACCGGAAAACTGGTATTATGGCCGGGAATTGGCCGGAGAGTCACCGGAAAAAGTACTCAGGTACCGGCAAAGTTCACCCGGTCACCAGTGAAACGTCAGTCAACTGGGTTAACTCAGTTAAACAGACCGAGTCAGGGTGAGTCAAGTCTGGCTAACTCAGTGATGTCAGATAGCTCTAGTCAGATCAGAGTCCTAGTCTAACTCAGCTGACTTGGCTCTAGGCATGAGCCATTGCAGTTTTGCACAGGCAGTACTCAGTGTTGCACAATCATCGCGCTTCACTGCTTCACATCCAGCTATAATGGCTGCTCATTGCTCCAACCATCTGCACCTCATGTAGCTTCAAATCCATAACAAAATCAACACCAAAGCAGGCTCACAACTCCCGCCATCTGAACTGCAACATGGATTCTGCTGCTCCATATTAACTCCAGCTCTTCTTGTTGCCTGCAACAACTACAGACCTTATTCAAGCCCACAACTGCAATACATCACTACCAACTACTGACATATCCTTGGCCTCAACTGCATCACCAACAACACCAGCTAAGCATCCTTCACTTCTGTTCTTGCATTCCAGTTCACATTTCCTTGCAATTTCAGCTGCAAACTAGCTTAGCTGCACCCATCTCAGTCACCACCAATGGCTCAACACCATTCCCTGTAAACCTATACTTCCGAGAGCATCACAGCACCAACCTCATTCTTCACATTTGCAGTTCATACATCCAACAAGACTATTGATTCTGCAAAACTGATCATCTTAAGTTCTGATTCGTTGCCGCAACTGCAGTATATTCTTCTTAGCTCTTCACAACATCAATTCTTCCCTGATCCAGCTGCAATGCTAAAATTCCTGCGAAGCCAACTCAGTTCACAACTCCACAACACCATTCTTTGCAACACAGCCACTGCACTATTGCAATTCAACTTCCTGCAGCTCCTACTTGATTGTATGGCTATAGTTTAGTCACAGAATTCCAACAAAACTGCAATTCACATACACAGCGTAAGCCATACAATCAACATAGCAACAGCTTCACCATTTCAGCCAACATTTCTTCCATTTCCTTGACTGCAACACGGACTCAAACCAATTAAGTTCAGCTGCACCTAACATACATCTAACAACTCTATAGCTTCATACCCACATATCCAACCCTGTAATTACTCAGCATCTCCATTTTAGTCCATCCAAAACTCCATAAACTCAAGCCTAATTTCTGCTTCATCCTCAAATTCATCACAAAACCATCACTGTCTCTTATATATCAACAGCAAAAACACCTGCATCTTCCCTGTCTCCAGCCGATGACCTGCAATTTCATTTCACAAGCAACACCATAGATATCACCATCATCTCCATGTAACTGCAATTTCAGATTCAATCATTAAACATTGCAGCACTCTCGCAACTGCATGATTCATTCCCTTTTTCATCCTCAAGACCTCAGTTACCACCAACATCAAATCGATTTCCAAATCTGAGTTGCAGATGCAACCCATCTTCTAATTCTTCTTCCTCAATCCCTAAACAGTAGCATCTTCATAATTTCCGCTCTCTGAACTCGAATTGAACCACAACCAAACCCTTACTGTCGATCAATTTCTCTTCCATCTTCACTGCAAAACCCATCTCGTTTCTTCATCAGTAGCATCTCCATAAACCCTGTCCTAATTCCTTCGAAATCAACAGATGAACCCCAATCAAACCATCATCAGATCCCTAATTTCTCCCACATCTTTACTACCATTCGAACCCCACTGAAACAGTAATTCCAGCTAGCCCTTGCTTTGATTTCTTGTTCAAATCCCTTGTAACTGCCACCAGACTTCCATTTCATTCTTGAATTGATCCAGCAACTGAGATGTTGCTCCTGTTTCCTCACTAAATTCGTCGAGCTCTCTCGATTCTCTCTGAATAATGGTGCCGCCTCTTATTTTTTCGGGCGAGTAAGAGCAAGCAATGATGAGCGAAATTATTGCTCTCTGATTTTTAGGTCTTGTGTAGGAAAATGATACAGCCACCCAAACGACCTGGATAAGGGCCAACCAAGTATGTCTCATAAATGGCTTGTCAGTTCCAAACAACTGACAGCTTAATTCCTTGCCCAACTCAACTGTCAGTTTCGAGGAACTGACAGTTCATTCTTTCCTCTTTGCGCAACCAAGCCTTAGCCGGATCCATGTACCGCTCTCCCGTGAATTGAACTTTTTGTGTTTTACACTCCAAATGGACAGTTTTTCCTTCTTTTGCTCCCAATGACTCCATTACACCTAATAAACTCAAACTCACACATAAGATACATGATTCACATGAAAAATAGCAACGAAAGCATAAACTATAAATATAAATGAAGGTGTTTATGACACCTATCAGATTCCTTCGGAATATACCCTGAAACGTTAAACAAACCATATTCTGGCATATTGTACGCATACCTTGGCTCCGAGATCGAAACCTGGCCGTGAGTGGACTACTATAAGTCAGAAACTTCTTACGAATGATGAATTCATCCATTTACAGGTAATATTCCTTCGGAATATACCCTGAAACGTTAAACAAACCATATTCTGGCATATTGTACGCATTCCTTGGCTTCGAGATCGAAACCTGACCGTGAGTGGACTACTATAAGTCGGAAACTTCTTACGAACGATGAATTCATCCATTTACAGGCAAGATTTCTTCGGAATATACCTTGAAACGTTAAACAAACCATATTCTTGCATATTGTACGCATACCTTGGCTCCGAGATCGACCGTGAGTGGACTACTATAAGTCAGAAACTTCTTACGAACGATAAATTCATCCATTTACAGATAAGATACCTTCAGAATATACCCTGAAACGTTAAACAAACCATATTCTGGCATATTGTACGCATACCTTGGCTCTGAGATTGAAGTCAGAACCCACCCGAAACTTGTTGGTTCATAGTTTGTACGCCGTTATACCACATTTGAAGTTCATGACTTGTAGGACTAATAAAAATTGCTTCATGGCCTATGTGACTAGTCGAAATTCAAACCAGAAGCCCAAAAAGAAAGCAAAAAAAAAATCACCATATATCGAATTCATAGTTTGTACGTCGTTATACCACTTTTGAAGTTCATGACTTGTAGGACTAGTCAAAATTGCTTCATGGCCTATGTGACTAGTCGAAATTCAAACCGGAAGCAGAAAAGCACAGAGAGAAATCACAAAGAAACACACCAATTATCGAATTCCTTTTTCTTTTCCCGATTCATTCTTATACATTTTCTGGATTTTTTATATAAGAATGTCAATAACAATGTACTAAATTTATTAATATTTTTTTTGGATTTTTTTTCATGTCGAAGGTTGATAATTAAACCGAATACATGAGTTCGTATCAGCACAAAGAGAAACACACATGATTCACAATCCGTATGAGCCTCCCAAATTCAATCTCATCCGTCAAGATGTTTTCTCAATCCGCATGAGTGGATCAAACGAACGTGGTTCGTCCATCATTTTCATTCGGATTCACTCATTTTTGTTTTTTTGAAGCATTTGTTTATTCACCAAACCTTCACTCACTTTTGAAGCATTTGTTTCACTATAAATTACTAAGATTAGCTTTAGTTTTGTTTTTGTGTGCTTCACTATAATCCTGATTTCAGCCCTTTTTCCAAGTACTGTCCAATAGTTACAACTTCTAGTTTACCTCTTATCCATTAACAAATCCTTCCTAAATCACCGTATTAATTCAACCAAAAATCTAACAAGAAGAAATGGAGGAAGGATCCGATGTAATTTTTATGAAATTAGCTCAACAAATTCAGAATTTTGGTGAAACTCTATCTCATGAAGACGAAGATAATATTAGAGGACAACTGGTGAATCTGGTTGAAATGGGGTATGATGTTACGAAATACAGAAAAAGATTTGATTCATTAGTTGAACTTGTCCAAGAATATCAAGAATCGGAGAATGAATTGGATGCTATAAACGCTGATGAAATGGTTCAACTAGGAGCCATTCAATCTCGCATTTCTGAATTAGAGAAAGAGAAGGAGTCATCCAAAACTCGGCTTATTGCTCTGAAATCAGAAATTACTGCGCCGAAGTCTAAAGTTGATATCCAGGAACATTTGATTAAGAGTCTTTAGCATTTTCGTATTCCTAGCATTTTCGGTAGCAAGGCTAGTTCTGTTCCGAGATTGGAGTCATTGGACCAGCCCCTGTATCCCAGCTGTAGCAAGGCTAGATAGCGAAAACTCTAGACATGGGACAACTGTTATTTTCCAGATATGGGTAAATAAATCCGGACCTTTAATCATTCTCCACTTCACCCGCTACTAATCCCGATTCCCGATGCTAGAATCATTCCCCTCTTTAACCATTAAGATTGTGCCACCTCATACCCAAAATTTGGACAATGTCTGTTGTCCCAGCTGTAGACGCTCCCGCTAGAGAGTAGAGGCTATACCGAAGCTGCTACGGAGACCCCGGTTTTATACCCCACTTTTTTACACCCCTATGTGTCACGGATCTAAGCCCTTGATTGGGGAGTGATGAACCCGTTGGGGCCCATGGTGGGTCCTATCCTGAATGCGTGCACCAATTGGGGAAGGACACATAAGTGGGGTATTTATTTGGTGTAAGAATCCGGGGGATACATAGCATTTTCGAGGCTAGACAGAGAAAAAAGATTGGACCTGCCCCTGGTTACACCAACTTTCCAAAGTGATTGAGGCTAGTTGAGTATAGGCGCCACATAGTGGTGTAAGATAGTTTTGTATATATCAAGATTCCCCCAGACCCTCTGTCTCGCCCAGTATTCGACGACATGTGGAGTTCTTTTGTTTTGTTTATTGTTGCCATATTTAATCGGTCCTAAAAGAGAAATAAGAGGAATCGAATATATTCATTCCATATGGTAGTTATTTTTCCTGAAAACCCAATTAAAAAACTTCATGGCAACATATATCTTCTGTTCTTTAAATTGGTATTGATCGGGAATTGCAGCATTGGCCGGATTGGAGTTACTCAGAGCTTGTCATGTTTAGAGAATTTAAACCTAATTCTTTCTTTCTTTGGAAAAACTTCTAATGCTAATTCCATCCATAACCAGCCTTTTTCAAGGAAAAAATGCCTTCATTAACTGCCATTTAAGGCCTTTGGTTATCAGTCTCGTCGCTTGGTTACTCACGATCCTTCAAAGCCATGCGTATCCCCTTCAACTTTCCCTTCATAATTATCCTATAAACCCCTATTTTCAACACCTAACCTCTTCATTACCCATAACTCCCCATGGAACTTCTTTCAAGAGGTGCATTGGTAGGTCATCTAACTTTCACAAAGTATTTTGGGGTCTAATTAAAATTTTGTGTTTTATGCAGACTAGACGAATGCAACACCAGTTGAGGGGCACCAATGGTACCATATTATGCCAAGTGCAAAATTGTGTTTTCACCTGTTGATTGGTATTAGCCAAAGTGCAAAATTCCCTTTTCACCTATTTTTGGTAACTTGTACATTGCAATCGATTGTGAGGGAGAACTATTTTTTTTCTCACACTTGACTGGAGACTGGACTTGATAAGTCAAACACTTGACTCGACTGGATATTTTTTTAGACTCGCCCAAAAAAAAATGCAGACCCATGCTTAATAGTAGTGTTGCTGTCCAACCTTTGTTTAAGTGTTCCGACTTGAGAATTGTTAAGTCTTTGTTATCGTCCATCCATAACCAGCCTTTTCAAGGAAAAAATGCCTTCATTAACTGCCATTTAAGGCCTTTGGTTATCAGTCTCGTCGCTTGGTTACTCACGCCCCTTCAAAACCATGCGTATCCCCTTCAACTTTCCCTTCATAATTACCTTATAAACCCCTATTTTCAACACCTAACCTCTTCATTACCCATAACTCCCCATGGAACTGCTTTCAAGAGGTGCATAGGTAGGTCTGAGAAAAATAAAACCACTACTTCCAGGTCGAGGATTTCTGAAAGTTTCCATTCACTAGCAGCAGATTCTTCAAGGACCCATTTTACAGAAGTTAACTGAATTTTAAAATGTAGTTCGCACATATGAAATGTCAGTTGTTTTTTTGTTCACATCGATTTGGTTCAATTGGAATCAAGGTTAAGATGTATTAATTCCGGAAGTTCCGTTAATACCGAATACCTAGGTTAATTTAGAATGTAAGAAGTTCAGAGCACATAATGAGTTTTTGCGAGTACACTCTCAACACCAACAAACTTTTTGCCAACTTACAAAAGTTCAGGGGGAGAGTGTCTTCTAGGTCAACTCTTCCACCCAATTCAGGGAGTATAATCCTGAACAAAATAATGAGGCCGAGTTAATCATCAGCCTCACTGTTGTATATACGCTATAAAGGTTTTACTGTCTTTCTACATGCACTTACCTCGATACTTTCATTGTTGTATAATTGAACTGCAAACCTCCTACGATAAGCCTTAATAACATCTTCGTCTATGAAACGGTCCACAGAAACTCCCTTTATCAAACACAGGATGAAGCATAATGCATACACTCCGCAATCACCGAAACTAAACCAATAAAAATGGAAGTGTCAATCTCAGATTACCAACTGCACCATCTAGGATGTAAAACGCGGATCTAACGAGATCTCAAAGAACTCACCTCGAGCTTTGTTTAGGGACCGCTTGATCAAAGTTTGCGTAGTTGCAATTCCATTCTCCATCCTCAAGGGTTGTACTCAAAACATCGCAGATTGCGGTGACCTCGGATGGGTTCCCAGCTGTCCTGGTGGATCTTTTTCGATTGTGATGATCGTAAAGGGAATCGTAGATACGAATATTACGTTTTCTCAAGAGGATTTCAATTGCTACCCAATGACTGCCGTTCACCAGCACCGGAGCGTAAACAACATCCAAGTCAGACCATGGTTTACCATCCATTCCATATTCCTCCATGACGTGCAATCTTGTGTAATAGATGCATTCCCTTTCACTGGTATTGGAATTCGATTTTCGATTTCTAGCGCACCGCTGTTTTTCAGCACGATGATTAACAGCGCGTGAGAAACCCCACATTACAAGCCATCATAGACATGTATTACTGCACGTGTATTTATTGTATAAATGTGATAAATTTCTTAGTTATCATATAAAACTTACAGCAAAATAACTGCCAACGATGGTCCACTGAGTTTTCTTCGTGAATCCAGGGTATTTGCGCATCGAGTGCAGTACACAATTAACAATCTGCAGGAGGTCTCATAATAGATAAGTCGAAGAGTAAAAAATAAAATATTATGAACTTACACTATAACATGAACTGGGTGACAGTATATATGAAATGCAGACCCCAAATAAGATTTAAATCAAGAGAGTAATATATGTAACCATGACCAAATCAATCAACTGAGAACAGGTGGTTAGAATCCCGAAGCCCTGCACAATTCTCAGTTCTGAACATGTAGACGTTTCAAAATCGAATATATAATAAGCTGACGAGTAAAAAAACAAAATATTATGAACATAAACTATATCATAAAACAATCTACTTACATTGCCCGATAACCAGTGGGACCGTGGTTGCAATGTTCCTCCTAGTAACTTCACATATTCATACCACTCTATATCTCCAGCCTCTTTAGACTCCTCTTCCGGAGAGTCTTAGGACGTGGGTCATTTGCATTCTTGTTTTCGTTTGGCTCCACATTTTCCCTGCTCATTTTGACGATCTTGAGACAATGACTTTCGAATTAAACACGGTGAATAAGCAATGGAGACTTGCCTTTGCCATATGTAAACGTTCAAATTCCTTTATTTTTCTTTGAGATACCTGGATCCTCGATCATCTCCCCAGCATAGTCATTTCTAAGCCATCCTTTGTACGTGAGGCGTGCATACGGTGATGAGATCTGACGTCTTGCCTTTATGATTCTACGCCTTTTTAAGTTGGGTACGTCAGGGTATTTGGCTTCATTATTACATTTCCACAAAATTTATACATCCTCATCCACTGGAGATTTAGATGTTTCATCACCTTTACAATCCTCCCCACTTGACACTTTTAAAACTGCTTAAGTACTAATGACCGATTCATAATCATGCTGCCACAAAATTTCAACATCCGTATCCACTGGAGATTTAGATGTTTCATCCCCTTTATAATCCTCCTCATTAGGAACATCAAAGATATATTTTCCAGATCCCATGGGCAACGCATCTTTAGCATTTGGATAGAGACCACCGTCATCTTCATCTTCTTCTTCTTCTTCTTCTTCTTCTTCTTTGTTTACCAATCTATCTCCTTCTAAAACTGCTTCAGTATTAATGACTGATTCCATAAGTGTGTAATTCGATGTGGAGGCAACCCTATCTCCATCACACGATGTCTCCCCCCTCCCTTTCTCTCTCAGCTGTAGACAAATACTCTCATATAAACCTAGCTAACATATCTTGTGCCTGTCTTGTGCCAACCTCCCGTGTAACTTCCTTCGCCATTCCCGACCAAGAGGATTCACATACCCTACTAGATTTTTTTGAAAAATCAGATGGTTCCAAAGCATCCTCCAACACCTCCTTGTCATCTACTACGCCCAGCAATCTAAGGTAGTCACAATTATACAGCTTGTACTCATCACAATCCAAAATTATCCCTTCTCTCAAGGATACAAGTTCACTGTATTTCGGTGTCTTGGTGCAAGATACACGTTCCATGGGCCATCGACCGATTGTATGTTTCAACACAACCCGTCCACATAAACCCCTAATTGCAGGAATGCTTGCCAATGCCCAAGCCTGAAATGACAGCAATAGTAAGAACTAGAACTGTACAAACTAAACCACCCAAGCATACAAGATGAATAAGTCCACTTTAAAAAATATAGAGAACTATTGTCAACTTACCGTCAGAGCATGTGACAGTCCAAACAACCTGTAGCTGTAGTTAGGAAAGCGTAACCCACCACTTTTTTTTGGTCCCTTGCCTTTCTCGACAACACTGGCTTTCTTAGTTTTCTTTCCATCCTTCACCATCAGAGCTGAACGAAAGTGGAGGATGGTTCTTTTGAGAGTAACATGGCCCTATGGGGACTTGTTGAAGGTATCCAAGTTATCCACCAAATGGCAATATACGCGTTTATTGCATCTCTATGCTGGAAGCCCAAAAGCAAAACGTGCACAAAAACGAGAAGTGCCAACTTAGCGTTCTCATCGTCAGTGCAGGTGGTCAAATCTCCCGTTTCGAGGCGCGTCAGGGCTTCAATTACTGTTACTTTTTTTCCCCAGGGAAATGAGTTTTCATGATTGGTCAATCCATGATAGATTTTGGGAGTGGGTTAATTACATCTTCCTTTCTTGCCGCTGTCAACTTGAAATTAAGTCCTGTAGCAAGTGCGAATTCTTTCATCCCAAACCTCAAGATATGGCCTCCAACCCCAAAGTTCATACAAAATGGATCATCATCATCTTGTCTCACAATTTCTCGTGAGAGTAGATAATGCAAAATTGCACCACTGTTTTTGGTATCAGGCATATCCAGAAAGTGGCCAACTGCCGTTGAAGCAAATACTGCGCAAGCCTTATCGCTCAAACTACCCATGATGGTGGACATTAGTTGCATGCCTAAGTGATTTGTTACTTTCGGGAAGTTGTCCCGATACTTTTGTAGGTGAACAAACTTGCTATACACATGAGATGCTTCAAGTCAGTTTCTTCCGAGGATATGCAACAACTACAATATTTTGAAAGGGCGTACGATTCTTTGACATGGCTATCCTCAAACCATCTCATAATTTCAAAGCCAGTCTAGTTATAAAACCCAAATACTAATGAACCTAAAAGATTAAAACTAATAAAACAAACTTACAATGGTTTGGTTCCTGATGTAGCAGCTGTCTCTAGCGATTCTTTTGACCTGACATCATACTGGATGTCAGTATCTACTGTACCTCCCGATGTAGTAGCATACATCTTTTCCTAACACCACGGATAAGCAATCAATTTACCATTATATCAATTCATTCTCTACATGATATAACATTCACTCTCAATCGGTCAAAAGTTTCAGTGGGTTTGTTTTGAGAACTATACATACTTAAGTGTAAAGCCATGGTCTAGACAAAACAAAGTAAATTCAGCAACAAACACATAAATAAGTGCAAAGCAAAGAAATAATTAGTAATTTATTATTTACAGAATTGAAATAACTATGAAAAACCCATGGAATTGCTTCTCCAATTCTAAAATAAACACACAAATAAGTATAAAACAACGAAATAACTAGTAATTTATTACTTCCAGAATTGAAATAACGATGAAAAATCCATGGATTCAGATATTGGGCGAGTGTTAAATTAAGTTTAAGGAAAAGATTTTACCAGTGTTGAAAACCCAAAACCCTAGAAAAAATCCAAACAAAAATCAAAAGTTAGGAAAACATACAAAATAATCTGAAATTAGAGTTGCTTTCGCGGTAGGGATGGAATTTAGCTTACGTTTAATGAACTTGATGGGTGAAAGGCCGTATGTGGGGGTATAATTTGCACCAAAAGAACTAGTGTTTTAAGCTTTATATTGGGAGATACTCGCCCAATATTTGAAGAGAGATAAACCTCACGGTAAAATGCAGTACTTTCATGATTTATATGGGCCATTCAAGGGTGACATACGTGCGACAGATTCTTCCGGACACATCCGAAATTAGCTAATTAGATAATACCCGGCTCTGGTATATTGGAAAGTTGGGGGTAGTTTATGTAAGTATTTGGAAGCTGTGGTAGTGGCCAATAATATACCCCCAAATATGCCTTCCAAACACAATTTAACCTAAAAACAATTTGCCGAAGCTCTATACTTGTACTGGTCAGTGTACTTGTTATTTCTCCCTACGTAGCATGAAGTGGGATTTTCATTTTGGAAGAATTTAATTTGTGTGATTAGTATTAATGTGTAACTAACTTGCATGATCATTGTTTACTTGCGAGGTGGTGGTGGCTTCTCAAATTCATCACCACATATTCGCGTAGCAAGAACTCCATCAGTAGATTAAGCCTGTTCAGTTTGCAAAAATCTGGTAAACTAAAATACTAGATATCCATATCCCTTTTGTATGTTTTATTTGTTCAATGGACTCGTATAACACCTCTTGTAATTTCTTGCAGTTGAATAGATATTTGCATGAAACCAATTATGATTTCATCGTATTTATGATGAAACCAAAATTGGTTTCATCTAATTTTTGCTAATTTTTGTCGACGAAACCAATTTGTTGGTGATATAATAATTTTTTTTTTTGAAACCAGTTTTGGTTTCATCTAATATGTGTTTTTTTTCTTCATATTTTATGTCGACGAAACCAATTTTTGTTGGTGAACTAGAAGAAGGACATATTCGAGAGATATTTCTTTACCTGGTGAGCTGGAGATGCAGTCAGGATATGAAGATCCGTATCATGTCTTTTGGAAAAAATTATTGAATAGGAAGACCCCAAGGTGGAGATATTTTCCTGCTGCATCCTCACCTCCGAGGATCCGTATACGAGTTCAATATTTCCAAGGCTCATTGGAAAATGAGAATTTTGACAGTGATGATGTCACGAAAAAGAGAAGGAATGTTCTCACCGGTACCATTTTTACAGGAGAATCTGAAACTCCGGATTTTGATTGTTCCAAAAAATTTGACAGTGGTGGTAGGTTTCATTTTATTGCGTTTCTTTTATGATGAAACCAAATTTTGGTTTCACCTGATTTTTTCGTAGTTTATTCGGCATGACTTGGAAGTCGGCGTGTTTGGTTTCATCATTGAAGTTTTTGTTGGTGAAATGACAATATGTGGAAAAATGATGAAACCAATTTCGGTTTCATCTAGTTTTGGTGAAACCAATTTTAGTTTCATCAATTTTTCTGTTTGGTTTCATCATTTTTTTCTTATTTTGTTGAATATTGATCAATGAAATTCATTTTTTGTGGCGGTGGCGGCTGGTTGGTGGTGGTGGTCGGCGATAATGGTGGTGTTGCTCGTCGACGATGGTGGTCATCGTCTAAAGTGGTTGTTGGCATTAGCGATGGTAGCGTGGTGGTGGTGGTGACGGTGGTGGTGGCGCGATGGTGGTTGGCGACGACGGCGGTGGTGGTTGGCTGTGGTGGTGGCGGCGGTGGCGGCGGCGGTGGTGGCTCGGTGGTGGTGGTGGTTGGTGACAACGGTGGTGGTGGCGCGGTGGTAGTTGGTGGCGGCGGTGGTGGGGGTGGTGGTGGTTGGTGGCGGTGGCTATTGGAGGCGGCGGCGGTGGTGGCTCGGTGGTGGTTGGAGGCGACGGTGGTGGTGGACCGGTGGTGGTCGTCGGCGGCGGCGTGGTGGTAGTGGTGGCGCGGTGGTGGTGCTGCTGGTGGTGGTCGACGATGATCAGTGGTGGTGGTGCGTTGTTGGTGGTGGTGATAATATAATAAAAATTAAAGGCGGGGTTGATTTTCGTTTTTGTTGGGGTGATTTAAACTAGAAGGGTAATATAGATAGTTTATGTTAAATGGGGCTTTTGTGAACAATTTGTTTTGTTGGAATTTTTGTGCATGGATAGTGACACTTTTGGTGTTGAAACTCGCGGACTATTTTTTTTAGAATTTTTTTTTTGTTTCTTTTTTTTAATGCGGAAGGAATTTATTGATTAAGAAGATAAATTACAGGCTCATCCTGCACCCATTCAGTAATGTCAGGTGGGATAGCATCTGAGTGTTCAAAACTAGTAGCAGAAACTCTAGCTTTTTTGGCTATTAAATCTGTTACGCTATTTCTAAGCCTATTAACTGACTTACAAGAAAAAGAGCTATGGCTCTGTAATAGAAATTTTATGTCTATGATGATGTCTGGTTTAACCAGTGAATATAAGAGACATCCTCATTTATTGATTTAATTTGGAACTTCACTATCTGATTCAAAAATAACTGTCTCAAAATTCTTTGAGATTGCCCATTCCACATTTTCTTTTTTAGAGTTTTAAATTTGTGGTTTCGGGGGGATGGAAAGAACAATTATAAATACATATGACATGAAAAGTTATTTACATTTTACGTTTATTAAAATAAAAATAAAAATCAACAACTTACCATATAATTATAAGAAGTTGGTTCGGAGTCTAGCGACAAGCTGAGTTCCTATACCTTTCTGGATAACAATTATAATCTATAAAACAAAGAACTTCCTACTTTAAAATTGGCGCCATGACTTGCCATACAATTCTTCAATCTTTTCAAAAGAGACACAGTGTCCTCACCAAGCTCTTCAAACATAGTGAAAGCCAGAATGCCAAAGCCATATCCATGCTCCAAGCACGTAAGTATTTATTGCTTTTATGCGTAATAAGCACTAGAGATGGCATGACCAGTTGTAAAATCGGTCCTCCTGCGGTTGAATGGCGAAGCACCCGAGACGTCAAAGCAAACATCGCGTCCATTTTCCCAACCGTAGACCAATATATATAACTGAATATATACAGTGTCGATAATCTTTATCATTTTTGTGAAGCCCTTTTTGCCTTCTACTTATTTTTGGCTTTCAATTTGTAACATTTTGCTAGATGTTCAGCAACTTCTCCAAAAGCACTCCCAGTACCCAACTGCTCTTTTGATTAATATGCAGCCTCTTCTAAGATTAGGTTCTTGAACACAACCGAAGAAAACTATGGGGATTTTAAAAAAGGAATTGGGTTCGATGAAAGAGCTGCGTTCCAAACTGGACAGTATGCTATGTGCTTCCTATATGGCAATTAGAACACTATCAGACAAACAGATGTCTCTCTGCAGAGAGTTGGCTCACAATGTCCCAAACATTCAAGGAATGCCCGACTATGCAGAGTTTACACAGGATCAACAATCGATTATTAAGATGTCTCTAGAAGCAAAAAGGCAAGAGGAAGTAGTTGCTAGTTATGGTGCACCAGCTGAAGTACTCAAGGTAAGCATATATTTTTGTTAGCATTTTAGTCGATAAACGTATTGATTACACTAGATCTCATAAATTATCAAAATGAAACAAGCACTATGCGAAATTGTATGTATGCATTATTGTTTTTAATTTGTTTTCTATAGGCACTTCAATTAACAAAACTCGTGCCTATGTTTGAAGCCTTGAAGGATATCCTTGGTAAGTTGGAAGGTATTTCCCCCAAGATTGAAGACCATCATGAACGGGCTAGGAGCTGTACGGAACTGATTCAAAGTGTCAAATATTTCACCGAGACCGTGGGACTTCGTTTGGGGATGCTAAAGTAGGAGAGAGGCCGGAGCAGAAGTAGAGGCGATCGAGTGAAAAACTGATGAACTGGAAGTTCAGCAATGTGTGCAACGGGTACGGAAGAAGCTCTAGTGAACATTGACAGTAACAGTCTAGACTTTCAACAATGAGTCGATCATTCATATTTTCTACCCCAATCAAGCATCGGTGGGAAGACATTGCAGACAACTGCCAAACCCCAATAACGAAGGAACTCAAAAAGAGGATTGACGCACACAGGGATGACAAAATCGTGAGGGATTTGTTTCAGATTTCCACTATTAGAGAATGAACCCAATCTAATTGCTTTTTCTTGGTCGATATTCATTTTTTTTAGGCCAAAAAAGTCGTTTTTCACATTCAATTGCAGCCCAAATTGTAAGATAGTGCGAGACCCAACGGATCCTCTTTTAAGTAATTTGAGGGTAGACATATACAGAATGGGTGGCAGGTGTGGGTTACTCCTGCTGGATCAAAAATGGAGGAACTACGCGCCAAACATCTAATTTTATATATTTTAAGAGAAAATCAAATACCTCATCTCTTCACGCAGGTTCATGTGCATAAAAAGTTACAAGCTTACAACAATATTATTTTCAGTTTCGATCGACGTCCCTCCTGCACGTATGGTACTGGCAAGGGAAAAAGCTTACTGTTGCAGAGCTGTGTGTAATTCATATTTTCTGTCTCATCATGTCAAAAGACCAGAAGATGAATGAAAGCTGAAAAATCATAAATAAACTTTACAAGTAACTTTTGTCCTGTGATATACAGACTTGAGGCTTCATTCATCAGTTCTGTTATTGACCTTGATTTCCAAAAGCCGGTCAACTGGCTGACGGCAAATCGGGCACCTATTTGTCTGGAACCGCAAAACCTTCGCACAACCGCTGCACATACACTGCACGAAAAAAGGGGAAACCAAATAAATATTAGAATCTAACATCGATTTTCACTAACGATCCTGTCATGTTAGCAATTGACAAAAGAGAAATGTGAAGAAATGGAAATTTTACCATGTGCCGGCATGGGAGAACAGTTGTATCCCGTGGCTCTGAGAGGCAAATGACACATTCTTTCCCTGGGTCATTCCCATCCAAGTCATTATCAACAGAATTTCCAATCCCATAAATCTCTTGAAGTTCATATCTCATCCCATTGACTGAAAGGATCTGCTTCACCACTCTCACCTTGTACTCACCCTTCTCTTTCTCAAACACTGCCTGTGTAATCTGAAGAGTTACAGCTCCCGGCGCTGGATTTTCCCCTTCTAACCCATTATGCTCAGGCGGGGATGCCTCTGCCTTCACTGCTAACGGAAAAACTTCCATATCACCCTCTTTCATCAATTCTGTCTCCTCAAACACTGCGAAGTCAATACCAGTTCCAGGAGTTTGCCTGAACTTCTGACCCAGACCTTGCTGAAAAGACATTGTGATCGGTTGAAGACCTTCTCTCATTGGTGTCAGATTACAGTCTAGACCTTCTTTTGCAAAGAAAACAACGGTAATGCTGGAGGTACACGAGAACAAGATAACATTTTAGATGGGATGAAATTCATGAAACAATATCCGAAACCATGGACACGGATCAAAGACATACAATATATGATGAAATACAACAGCAGAACAGGCGGTCTAACATCAAATGCGACGCCTACAAGATATATTAAGAAATATCACACCACTCGCATTCAACGAGCATGTAATCCATAGTCCCTTACTCTCAAAAGACTCGATGATTTTCTATGGAAGCACTACCTTCTCAAAGTCAGGGTTAGAATGATCCAATGATGCTTTAATCAAGAGTCTTATTTCGGAGAAGAAAAATTCACAAGGAAATACATCTGTAATCCGATGGTAATCCATGGCCTAGGACAGGTAGAATTGCTATTTCTAAACAAATATTAACATGAAATATAGAAATCTACATGACCACCGTGTTCATTAGAATCTCATGCTTGTAACTAACAACTCAGATGTAAGAGACAAATAAGCAAACCTCAGACGTACAAGGAACTCTACATAAGTTGAACAATATAAGATTTAAGACAACAAAGTGTCAAATTTTTCAAAAATCCTTTTACTAAACCTATTGTCTTTTCTCATTCTTTGAGTTGTTTTTTTTGTAATCTCTTTGGTCATCAATGAAGTGCTTTAGTTGGTCAATCAAAAAAAAACCAACAGTGCAACAGTATCCAATTGCTGCTATTCTTTTTTTAGCAAAATCACAAGAATAATTACAAACTAGTAACAGTTTTGCACATTTTTGAGGCTTCTATACCTAACCGTCTCGCCCTGCATAATTCTGAAAAATATTCAAGGGGCAAATTCGGTATTGCCCCAAATGAGTTGAACCTACCCAGTACCGTAACTCTGGTCACAACCTAAAACGCTCCAACCATGAGAAGTCATTGAAGCAGCCATATGTCAACTGATTCTCCATCAAACATTTCTATACTACTTGCAGTAATTTCAAAATAAAGTCATAGAGCATCAAAAAAGCTAAAAGCTTCACTGTCAAACCCACTAATAGGCAAACCAACAACCATCCATTTGCTCAAAATATCAAATTAAAACCTCAGATTATTACCTTCCTGCAACTGTGGCATCGAAAGTAAACGCAATAAGAAACTTCCCAGGATTCTCCTCATCAGGCTCAACTCTAAGAGTCTCTTTCTTAAGATTAACATCATTCCTAATCGTAACAGCCTTCTGATGCTCAACATAAGGAGTAGGATTCTGAGGCATAGGCGGACAAGGATACCTCCCAGCAACCCAATTCCCATGTGTAGGATCCATATGTGGACCATGATACGGATTCGGCAACGGCATCGTCGGTGGTGGTGTCGGATAATACCCAGGATATTGATGATAATACGGTTGCTGTTGTTGAGGATACGGTGATGCTGCTGCAAATACATACCGATTTCCAGTCATTTCTGGCTGTGGATGTTGTGGTGGTGGATGTTGTGGATGTTGATTCTGAGCATGAATTGGATGATTATGATTCTGATTTCTGTTTCTTCTATTGTTTCCACTGCTTCCACTATTTCCCATTTTTCTTCTCAATTATAGAAACCCTAGAGAAATTTAACTTTAATGGAAAGGGGACAAGAGACAGGAATAACTAATCTTTTTGTTTTGTTCTTCTGTTAAATACTTTCCAACAAGTAAAATAGTTACTCAGAAAATTGCCAAATTTGGGGGAATTTCTGAGAATTAGGGTTTGGGAAAATCTGAAGAGATTTTGATTTTTATGGAGAAGGAATTTGAATCGGAATAGCGTAGGATTGTGCTGGAATACATTGCGGGAAGGGGTTATGTTAATGGGGGTACTGAGTGTATGTTACGCGTTTGAAACGCGAGTTTAGTAATGATTCTTTCTAGCTAGGTAGGGTCGGGCCAATCAAACGAATTTGAGCTGTTAGATTTGGTACTTTAGCCCGACAAAAATACGTGCAGGTGTACATCACAATTTTAAAAGAGACGGTGTATGTTGTATTTATTGACAGTGTTAAATTGACACTCTTATAATGTTAAAAATGAAAGTATGCAAGATTGGAAAGTGGGGGAAGTCCAATCGTGTCATGAAGAGATTTGATTTTCGCTTGAAAATTTATTAACCACAAAAACAAATACAAAGCAGATGTTATTTTTATTTTTTTAATAATCTTTAGGAAGAAATTTAATACTCCAATACATCAAGACTCCTACCGAACTTTGGTTGGTAGTCTATTGCCTACCAACAAGCTGAGCCCCAACACCTTTTTGAATAACAATACCTAATTTATAAAAAAATAAAACTACTCAAACCACTACTAGCATCATTATTTTTAGTAAAGCTTTAGTTCTTACCACATGGAAGTAAAGAAGTACTTATCAAAAAATTAGAAATTAGAATATACCGTTCAAGAATAGAGTTTTCAGACACAAATAAAGCTTTAGTTAACCACCAGTGTACGATAAGAGGGTTTCCACGCAAGAGCTCGGAAGTTGGATATGTACCAAGTCCAACAAATTATCTGGATCCTAATAATATACCTGCAGAGTGTTTGGAATCTATACATCTTGAGAAATTATTTTCCGATTTCTAAAAAAAGAAAAAACTAAAAATTAACCCAATTTCAAAATAACTTGTATGAATAAAAATGTTAACTTTTAAGAAACAAAATCTTTTACTAATGAGTTTTCCTTCTGGAATCCAAATAAATGAAAAAGTTTATATCTTATGAAAACCAACTAGAATTTCAGAAAAGAAAAATCTTTGGTGTAGAACGATATAATATATCAACTTTATTGTTGTCATCGGGGCACATTTACTACAAAAGTAGTCATTTTTAGATATTTTTCATTTACTACAAAAGTAGTTACCAGTATTTTTTTTTTTGAAGCACCACAAATTATTTAATATGCTCAACTGGTTTTTCTGTTTCTTTTTTCAAATATATGTGGTTCAACACTTCAACTGGTCACTGTTGTAGTGCTGTCTAAAAAATCATAATCATCTTTAAAATACAATATTTATATTTTATAAATCAAACCAATATATATCCAATGTATTTCTCACACAATATATTAACATACACTAATCAAGATTTCAGACATTGATTAGTTAAACATGGCAAAAAGCAAAATGAAATAGAAATATATACGTAGGGCTAGGGGTTGGATTTTTGTATTAGAAAATGATTAATGAAAACCATAGCCTTTTGTGGATTACCATTGAATTACACCACTTGGGATGTTTTCTTTTCTCAATCATCACAGTGTTTACATTTTAGATTTAATAATGGGAGTAGCATTAGAAAGGGTATGTGAATTGGACAGGAAAGTTCATCGACTCACTCGAGCACTGAGTCCACAACCCTAGACTTATTTATTTTTCTTTGTTCTTTCAAGGAAATGGTGAACTTTTTTCTCTTCGGTTGTGTACGATAAATGGAAACTAACTCATGTGTGCAGTGGATGAGAGGAGGTGGTGGTTATGGCGGTGGCGGGATGAGTGGCCTACTAAAAGCTATCCCTATGTTTATTTTGTTTTCCCATTTGTGTGTATGTGATAAAAAGGAGTTTTTGGTTTTTCTTTTCAAGATATGAATGGAAGATAGTATTTCATGTAATATATTTGATCTTGATGTGGTATTAGTCTTCAAATGTCATTTCTCGTATTCTACAGCATCTTTTTATTCCAATAAGAGTGATAAATGATTACGGATCAAAATAAAACGTGCATGAATAACCTGGCTAGTTTGGGACCTAGATAAATTATGCTCATAAATTATTTGGAACCTACGTAAATTTTGTTCATAATTGGAAGGAGGACTAATTTATTTTCATTAATTCTTAATAGTAAAACTTATTTTTGTATTTTATTTCATTTTTATCTTCATTTCCTACCTTCTCAACAACCGATTCTTTTTCTTTTCTCCCTCTATTTTTTCCATTTTTAAATGAAAAGATCATCGATTATCCATGATCCAAAAATCGATTAATCATTTTTTTCGTCTATGTAATGTCGAAAAATAAGATGCAAACATTACATTGGAGTTACTTATCCTAGTGGGAGTGATCCAAGAATTGGTAAAGCGATTCAAAACAAAGAATCGAAGAAGAAAACAATCGTGAAAGATGAACCAACTCTAAGCGCGATATAAGCATAAGAAATGGCTTGCATCAGATACCTTTCTATCAATCCAGTCCTCTAAATTAGGTTTTAACAACATGCATTCACTCAAAAATTGATTTTTTTTAAAATCAAAGTTTTCTGAGTTTAACAGAAGCGGTCTATGTTAATGTACTTGTAGTCCGATTAATTCGGGAAATGGTCGTTGTTCATGCTCACAACGACCGATTTATGGAAGTGTTTTATGGTTGAAGAAAATTTAACAAGAATAGGTCGATGATCATGACCACATTGAACGATTCCTCCATAGAAACCGTTTTCTATTGGTTATTTTTGATATAACTAGATTATTGCGATTATGTATCCTATGCTAAGCCAATAATCGACTATGTAAATGTTCACATAACCCGATTCTTGGTGGAGAAGATGCCATCCTTTTCTATGTAACTTTTATCCTTGAATCGACTTCTATGAGTACTTACATAGACCGATTACGTAAGTGCATTGACGGGAATCAATGTATGTGTGTGTATCGTGTTTACCGATTTCTACCTGGAATTCGTAAATATAATTTAGTTTGAATGTTATTTATCGTGTATCCTCATACTCTCTATGGACAACAAGGGAAAGCAAAGGCAAGCCGAAAAAATAGCAAAGTATAAACACGATCGTGAAATCGTTCATTCCTGTCTTCCACGAACGTCCGTATGAAATTTATTCAATGTTTTGGAAGAGAGTAAAATATTTCAATTATGAGCGCACCGGGAATCCCAAGAACCGTAGATGGGGAGAATTAGCGTTTAGATTTGCATACATCAAAAGTGCAATTCGAGAGTTCGTTAAAGTTGGAAAAATGATGAACGACCATCATCCACAAGCTCTTAGTGAAAAATTTAGTAATCCGACATTTTCACACCTATATAGCTTCTTGTTTAATGTTTGTACCCCTAACGTGTAACTCAATTAATTTCAACCGAATCGATTTAAATGCTTATTGAGAATACGACAAGGGAAAAGAAGTTCATTCACACGAAGGAATTTGGAGGGTTGGTCAAACATGCTCGCAGATTGACGATGTATTGATGTGGGAGATTCAAGAATGTGCATAATAAAAGCTTTTATCAATGGTACTGGAAGGAAATGATAATTCAGCAACTAGTTCAATATTAGATGTATCCTCTTCTTCTGAATTATATGAGTCTGATGTCTCATCAAGAGTTACAGCAACAACCTTGATTCTATTTCCGCAAATTAGGAAAATCTTTAGCCAAATGACCGAAACCTTTACACTCAAAGCGCTGTGGATGATATTTATCATCTTCATCTTGATCCTTTTTGTTCTTGGATAGAACTCGAACATGAGGTCGTACATGATGATGATTATTATCCTTTACGAATATTTTATTTATGTTAATTAAGAGACCTCGAAACTATCTGGTAATCAATGGCATGGTTGAGTCAATATCACCATCTGAATCATCTGTAATCACTCTGTTTGCATCACATCTACGATCAAACCTTTTCTTCCTTAGTAGAAACCTTAGGATTTCTTTAGGCTTTGAAAGAAATACCTTTTGGCTGGTTAGATTGGACTTATGATCAAACATATTTAGCTTTCCAACGTCAAGAGATCTTCGAGAAAGTGTTTACAAATCATTTACTTCCATGATTGCATGTTTTTTAGACTCGTATCTAAATGGTAACAATATGAGAATCTTGCACACCATATATATTTATCATAGTTATTCTTTCCAAGAGAGAAAGATACATTTACAATCTCATCTAGTTTGACGTGAAAATTTTCAAATGTATCCCTATCATCCATACAAAGATTTTCCTAATCAGAATTGATAGTTTGAATTTCAACTTCCTTTTCTGACGTGTTATCTTCGAATGCAGTCTCAAAATTATCCCAAGCATCCTCTGATGTTTGACATGTGGAAACATGATGCTGAAGATCTCGTCTCATTGTGTGTATTATAACATTCAAACCATCTGAATTTTGCTTGGCAAGAGCCTTCTCTTCACTAGAGTACGAAGCTAAGCGTTTAAGATCAGACATCTAAATTCTGATTGGTAGTTTGGACAACATGGAATTACCAAACCCTAAAATACAAAAGATATGCAATAAATGTTTATTTTCGGTTTTTGTAAATATTCCAACTGCAATCCAACTAGTATACCAAAATCTCTCTTAGATGACAACTAATTATTAGCTAGCATATACCATATACTTTACTAATATAACAACCAGATATATGTTTATCCACGGGGATATGAATGGAAAATTAATTCCGAATATTACAAAGATTTTCGGTTTGGGATCTCACCTTGAGAATCAAGGAAAATACTTGAACATTAAGTAATAAGAGTTTAACACATGTTTAAATACTACCGCAACGTTTTATGAACTTTCCATATTAACCAAGCCATATTTTCGATAGCTATTCAAATCTTAAGTTAATAGACGAATTAAAAAACATCATATTTATTTAACATAAGGAACAGTCCAGCTAGAGATTCTTATTAAGGGATCGGTCCTGTTAGAGATCTTTGGGACCAGTCATATTAGAGATCCTTGGCAAGGGATTGGTTGTGACGGACCAAAAAATTACTGAAAAGACGAGGGTACCCAAATATACCTCAATCTAAAACTTTTCCACCTATAAGTCCTTTTCCGAAAGTGATTGTCTATGGACTGAGTCGAGACAATACAACTAATCGGTTCATACTTCGTGTGATCATCTATGGATACAAGATCGAGACAATACAACAATGAAGTATGTTTACTTGATAATAGGTTCGGACTTAACCAAACTCTAGGGATTGTCTATCAAGTAAAATAAGAATTAACGTTTTTTTAATTTACTTTAAATTATAATAAAAACAATTATAATTGCGGAAAATAAAAGTAAATGACACAGCAAGATTTTGTTAACGAGAAAACCGCAAATGCATAAAACCCCCGGGACCTAGTCCAGAATTGAATATTCTCAGAATTAAGCCACTATACAAAATCAAACAAACTTCGTATAGTTGAGACCAAGCAACTAAACCTATAGTTCCCTAGTTTCCTCAGTATCCCTGCGCCTCCAACTTGTAAATAAGTCACGCACTTGGAACAATTCCTTTGGTTCGTATTCCAAACAGCAAAGAAACAACAAATCTGTTCGGTAACAACTCTTTCCAAACAACGTGATATGAGTTTGACAAAGGCTCTTCCGTTTAACCAATAAAATCCTTTTTCGGGTCCTTAGATCAATCTCTCAACAACTATTGAAGTAATTGTTAGAATATTCAATCAATACTATTAATCATAAAGAAGTGTATTGATGTCGATCTATTAAACTAATCAATCCAATCAATCACAAGGATAAACCGATTATAGTTGGATCCCTTTCCATCCGAAATAAGTATTGTGCACACCAAAGATTATGAACCCAAAAAGTCTTCTTGTCTTCAAATCTTCTTTAATCTTCAATCAGCACATGCACACAACCAACTTGAATCTCTTGTGATCAATCACATACAGAACGGAGTCTGCTAACATTGGATTATCACAAGACTTCTTTAGATCTAAAAACAGTCTAAAGATCCCCGTCGAAACTTCGATCTAGTTTGAGTGAATCTTATATCAGAAGAGAAGATTCTCAAGCATAAACAAACTAGATGCAATCAAAGTTCAACAACCGCTAGTCAATCAAATCAATCGAAAACTAATAATAAACTGCAATTATCCGGTTTCCCACCAACGGTACTAATAGAGCTTCTCAATCCCAAAGAAGTCTTTAAACTGAGCGGCCGTAAGAGATTTCGCCTAATTAGGTTACTTTCCTCTCCGAATAGGCGGCTCCACCAGTAACAACACAATTAGGTACTTTTGCTGGCTCCGACGATTAGTTTGCTAGAAATGCAAACTTCAATATTTATATACAAGGAAGTTTGGACACCAAGGAATTTCCAAAACCGAATATTCTCAAAGATATGCAATAAACACAAAATAGGTTTTCATAACTCCTGGAAATGCACTGTCCAAATATTGACCGAAATCCCAATAGAAAAATCTATAGTCAGTAAATGCACATTACTAATTATTATTTTCTAAAGATATGCATTTAATTGCTGGAGATTAAATAGCATATAAAAACTAAGAAACCTTAATTAAAAGATTCTCAATTTATTTCGATCCTGGGATTCTCCTTTAGCTATTAAGGAATATCTTTGAACAATTAATGATAAGAGTTACTGCACATGTTCAAAGTACGACGACATCTTTACTTTGCAAGTCCCTTTTCATACTTACAATCTTGGAAACGATTTGCCACACTTCCAAAAAAGTTTAGAATTGGTTCGTCTGAATTCCAAGAACTATGTGATTGATTATCCTATCAAATCACCAATTATGGGTTTCACGGTTCTACCAAAACAAGTTCGGTTCTACCTCCATGTGAGTACTGTGCATAGTCACGCTAGTTACCAAAATTAGGTGACTAGGTACTAGGATCGGTTCCCCACAACTTATGGTAACTACCTGTATTCGATTGCACATGTCCATAGGATCGGTCCCCCAAAACTACAAACTTGTTGCACATGTTCATAGGATCGGTTCCCCCATCTACTAAAAACGTGTTGCACCTCTTACAAGGATCGATTCCCTCTTGTAAATTTGTTGCACATCTTACAAGGATCGGTTCCCCAATGACTAGATAAAAGTTGTTATTTACAAGGCATCGATCATACCATCTTGAGTGATTACTTAAGATCGGTTTCACTAATAAAAGTCATACCAATACATAAGTCAGGCCTTGTGAATAGTTTTACTAAGATACATAAACAAGTTTATGAGCGGTTATACTAAACACACATATTGGTAATTCAAAATAGATTTGCAATGAATAACAATACCAATAAGCCTAGCGATTTCCCTTTCGATTCACAAAACAAGTTTATGAACTTACTTCCTTTAAACGAATGTAAAACATTGTTTCCTAGGATGAAATCTTCACTCATACCCATACATAATCACAATAAAATTCATATGATCATGTCGATGTCTTATATACAAAGTTTAATGGTTAAGCAATAAACCTCGTATTGTATTCCTTAATACTGTGTCTAACTAGAGTTTCATACACAGCTTCGTGATGAGCACGTAAGTGCTACATTTTATAACCATATTTATATTAGATAGGACTCGATATTTTGGCTAACAACAATATTTTAGTGCTTTTGAAGAAAGCACAAGCAAATTCTATTGATGAAGGAGAAATGACTAAATAAGAGCTACAATGCCATTTACGACATGAATGGCCAAGGAAACCCATGGCATGAGAAAGACATAAGCTGTTAAAGCACGTGCCTGGAAGTCAAGAAGCAAAGAAAAGTCTTGTCCTGTTCACCGTGCCAGGCCCATGTTAAGTCAAAGTCTCATTTCATATCAAAACAAGAGAGAAATTCTCATCTCTCTATTTAAGCAGAAAAGGAATGGAGTCGTGGCGGATTTAGAGAAAATATTGTAGCCGGAGTTGGGAGATTCTGCCGATAAATCAAGGAACTCACGAGACGGAGATGATAACTGAATCGAAGATGCAAATGGAGATAGAGAAGCTGGTCGGTACTGCAATAATTTGTAATGGAGCTGGTTCAGACGAAGGTGCGAGATGGTGATTCGATTAGATGAAGTTAGATGATCAGTTATTGGTCTCCGGTTTTCAGTTGGTTAGGGAGTAGAAGCTGATGTTGTAGCCGGTGGTAGGGAAGCATTGGACCGATGGAGAACGAATGGTGCTGCTGCTGATGGCGGAAGTATCATGAGGCTGTTGGATGGCTACGGTTCTTTGTCTGAATGGATATGGAATCGAGCTTCCACTCAAACTGAAGGAAGAATGGGTTCTCAATAATGCAACGATTTGGAGTCTCGGGTTCGTATCGAACTATGGTGATTATGGCATGTCTGGGAAGGTTGGTTGGAATAACTGCTGGTAAATGATGGGTTGCTGCCCAATCTCAGCTTGAAGTGAACTGAAGAAAGAATTGGTGATGTAGTTTGGGATTGAGAAGAATCGCTGCTGCGTTTTTTTGAGCTCAAACTGGTAGTGATAGTGGTAACAACAAGCGAGCTAATATGTTGCAGATGCGATGCAAATGGAGTTGGGAATCTGGTTCAGTTGGGGTTGTTTGAGAACGTAGAGGAAAAGGTCCATCTGATGGCTGTGAGCAAGCCAGTGTATGCCGATACTTGGTCGGACAATGGAGAAGTCGAGAAATAGAAATGGTGCCAGTGTATATGGACTGAAATCGAGTGTTCTTGGTATGTATGGAAATTGGTCGAACTGGTGGAGGAAGGTGCTAATAGGGTCAGAGTGCTGGAGATGTGTGTCGACTGGAGTTTGGAAAGGTGCTGCTGGTTTGCAGTCGAGCAGTCTTGAGATGTAAGCGAAGATGGACTCAGTGAAGTTGCGTTTTGCTGCTGAGCGATGAATATTCGTGGTGTCGGGTGAGAAGTTTGTTGGCTGATTTGATCCGAGAGGGCTTGCCGGTGCTTGTACAACGAGTGGTGATGTGACTCATAAGTTTAAGAAGTTGGTTGTGGTTGTGTGTTTGGATCTGGCAATCGGAGCTGGTAATGGACCCGAATGTACTGGGACTTGGAAAATGTTGCTAGGTCTTATGTTCGACTGGAGGCACCACCTATATGAGGGAAACGAACAGAAAGTGAAAAGGGAAGATCGGCTACTAGACAGAGAGCCGCAAGGCGACGGCCAAAGAGCTTGAGAAGACGAAACAAGGGAATAAGAAGAGGATCTATTGTTGACGGCAATAACAGTTTAATTTGTTTTTCTCTTTTAATTCATTTTAATGGGTTTTGAGAAATCCATATTCATGTCTTGCTAAACTTTTATGTAGCTAGGGTTTATGGTGGAAACTACTTGGGGTATTAGGCTATTTGATTTGAATAATTGAGCAAAGACCATTATGATTTGAATAGATCAGTTCTTGAATATTGTTTATTGATTGATTGAAATATGAGTTGTTGCTTCACCGGTTTTGTAAACCCGTGTGCTTAATGAATTAGTTTTACAAATATGTGTGTCTTATTATTTGATGATCCATGCTTCGTTAAAAACTTTGATGGGTTATGCTTAGAAAAGCCATATAGAATTTGTGAACCTATATTTAGTTTCGTATAACTTTCTCGCTAATGCAATTTGATGGTGCATGCTTCGGTTTAGTCTTTTGATGTGCCATGCTTATGGCGTCCCAGTGATATTTGCGACTCTAATACATATAATAGGTGATGTCAATAGAACGAACAATAAATATAAATTCATGATTTATGTTTCATTTCAGTAATTAAATAGAAATAGTGGTGGATACTATAAACCCTGGTTACCGATTTTTCCTTTGGATTCATTTTATTAGTTTATTTCATTTCAATTCTAAAAACCCACAAATATTCTTTATGTTCCTGATTAGATATATTGATTATCAGTGTTTCCACAACTCCCTGTGGGTTCGACCCGTACTTGCCTCTGTCTACTAGTTAGACACCGTGCGATTGTGGTTATTACATATAGGGTTCTTCCAGAATCCTATCACTTCGCAGTTATGTTTTCAATATGCACGACTTGAAAGATATGTCAGGGAAAGAAACAGTTCAAGTCAAATATTACTAACCTCAAGAGGAAGGATGATGTTGTCGTTGTAGCTCCATACTTCTTCACATTCTTCAAGTCTTCATGTAATACTTGTAAGTTTCATATCCTAAAACTTTTAAGCTAACCTATACGAAGTTGACTCTAGTATATAATCAAGCGACTCTTTAAATGAGTTTTGATTCACTAAAATATGACAACCAAGCTTGACATACCAACGCTTGGTGGGTTCAACCGAGCTATGCTCTAACAATCTCCCCCTTTGTCAATTTTGGTGACAAAACTCGTACATCATATGGATAAACAAATTACAGAACTTCATTATACACATACGCTTGATTCCAAGTTCAACAACACAAAACCTGCATAAATACAATCCTTAAATGCCGATGCTGACATTATAATAACAAAGCTAATACTCCCCCTAAAGGTAAGATAGGTAGATTTTCAATCCCAACGTCTTTGTTATTTCAATGTAGTTCCTCATAACTATATATCATATGGTATGTGACTCCCCCTTAGTCTATGTTTTCACTCTTTTCATTAGAATAAACGTTTTAGCACAAATGTCCTTTCCCTTAGTGATACCAACTCATAACAAGTCAATATCACTTGTTTACTCCATATATTTCTCTCCCCTTTTTGTCACAAAATGACAAAGAAACGAGAAAAAAATAAAGGACAAACCGAAAAGATCGTACAAATCTCACAAAGAGAATTTGCAAACCTATAAGAGTTGAGCACGAGGGTTTTACACACCATTTTAGATAACCAATATCAAAACCGAAACTACAAGTAATTTTGTTTTAACATGTTATATAGGAAACAATTGCCTGAAGCAATTTTCCGTAATAGTTTAGCACATCAAAAATCGACTAAGCACCTTAGTTATTTTGCTAAACCGATTGTACAAATACAATCGCTTGTTCGATAAGACCAAAATAAAGATCAGAATTAACTTTATTTTTCTCATCAGGCTCTAATTATTCTCAATAATAACTTGGACCTTTCACTTTTAAACAAGAAAAATACTAGGTTAGTTAACTAGTAATTCTTGTTAAGGCATTCAGTTAGACTTGAATAACCGAAACCTTCACATTTGATAAGTTTAACTAAGATCCGAAAAACTTAGTTTTTCTTATCCGGAAATCACTTGGCCTAAACAAATGATCCCGAAACACTTTTCTTAAGCTATAAACAATCCATACAAACCAAATAAATCAATTTGCATAATCATTTATCTTAACCGAAAGCAATTGAAACAAACATAAATATTATAGCACCGCAATTGCACCGAAATTTTGTAAGCCTAAACAATTGATACCAAACAATAACGAAAGATAACAATAGTTTTTCTTAACCGGAAACAATTGAATCACAATCAAATATCCATATAAATAATGGAATAAACATCAATTGTACCGAAATTTTGTTAAGCAAAAACAATAAGGATATGAAATAAAATCATGCTTTTCTTAAACAGGAAAACAATTAACTAACAAGATTGTTACCTCAAATTCCGCATCCACTTCTCCTTTTTCTTCATATCTTTCCGGGGAGAATATCATCATGTTGTCATCTTTTCGCAAAACAAAAGAACAACAACAACCAACCTTTACCAGAGAAAGGTTGAAAACCGGTTTTAACTATGTTATGCAAAAGTTGAAACCTCGAAACACATATGCTTTTATGCCAAACCAAAAATTCAACATATTGTGACTTTTTCACATATTGTTTCTACAGGAACCCCTCATGATCCTTTGATAAAGCCTACCAACATGGGCTAGAACTTAATCCCGCTAAATCAAAAAGTCACCCAAACCATAAGGGTTCACACATTATGAGATCGAATATCAAGGTAATAAAACCGAACCAAGCATCCCATAAACATACATAGCAATAAAGTAAAGCATTCAAGCACATGCTATGTAACCGAAAACTATCACAAGAAATATTATAAAATAATAATTTTATTCATAATAAGATAGTTTTATTCATAATAGACTTTACAATTATTGAAAGAATCAAAAATTGAAGTCTATTTTTCTGGATTAAGTCTTCAGCATACGACTTAATCTTTAGTGGTGCTCTTATTGTTCACTGAAGTTTCATCAGTACTCAAACTTTTGAAGCTTGTCTGCAACCACTTACTGTTTCTCAAGATCTTGAACAAGAGCATTAAGTTCCGTAAGAACACCTTTTGTTTCATCAATTCTATTTTTGAGCCAATCTTGATGTTGAATTGTCATTACGAGATTGGTTCTCAAATCTTCAAAATCTTGGATATAGTGAATCATACTATCATAACGAATCCACTTGGTTTTGGTCGGATTTTGAAGGTTGTAAGCCAACATACATGACTTATCTTGAGATCCAATTGAACTATCAGAATCATAACCAGACATGGTTTTTGATATATTTTTTCTTTCACCTTTCTGTATTGATTCATTGACAATCCTTAACCTTTTGAGATTCCTCCTTATTAGTCTTTGTAACACTGCGAGTTATTGGAGGCATGCTCGGTTATTTAAAAGAGATTAATCATGGTTTCAAAATACAGGAAAGAGATTGTTTTCCAGTAAGACACAAAGTTTCGGACCTGAAAAACTTGTGGAATACCAAAAATATATGCAGAATATATTTTGTTTCCATTGTCCGGATCTTCCCAAGCTGGAAGGTTTATTTAGAATTCGAAAATCTCAAATAAAGCCTATTTTTGGAAGATCATGTTGAACATGAACCTTTTAGACGACCATGGATTCGCAGCTTTCCATAAATTGCACTCGATTTTTCTGATAAAAACACACATTGATATTGTGCTCTCGTTTTATGTGCTTTTCCCATCATGAGCACAAAAGAATGGGTTTGCACAATCTCCATACAACTAGGTTGTATTGGAGTAAGCCTTTTCTGGCTTACATCGAGTATCAGACACATAATTCATGTTTCTCTTTGGGAATTTCTGCCCAGAATATTTTCTCCCAGAATAATGATCTTTTCTAACTCTAGAGATATGATCATGTGGAGAAGATATACTGATGTGAAAATTTTCAAGGATAGTTAAATCTGTCTTAATTCTGTCAATGAGATTTTCAATAAGATTTTCTCATTCTAAGGATTTCCTTATAATGCACATCAGTAAGATTGTCTGAAACAATTATCGGGAGTTCCTGATTGTTTCTTTTGGCAGAGATTCTCACTTTCCCTTTCTTCTGGAGTCGTTCTTCATCAAAACAAGAATTGTTTCGATATGGGTGAGGAGGAACTTTCTTCCAGAAGCGATTATCAACTCTTTCCTCTGATTCTTTTGAGTTGATCTTATTGGGTAGTGGTATAATTTGTCTTTCTACTGAGGAATGATCTTTCAGTTTTTTAAGACAAGAAACTTCCTTCAATATTTTTACCACCGTATTTTGAAGAAGTATAAGTTTCCTATCAAGTGACTGAAAGTTGTATTCCTTACGATCACTTACACGGAATCGGTTCAAAGTTTTCTTTGGACAAGATTTCGTTTGATCATCAGTAGATATAGAAAATGGTTTCTTATCCTCTTCTGAATTGATGTAGTTAGGCAAACTACCATCATCTTGATCTGTTTCAGATGTGAATAAACCGGTTTTATCACAATCTGTAAAAGTCGAGCAAGGACTTTTAGTTTCCTCAACATCAGAAGAAATCACAACATCATCATTAGTCAGAGTCATATGACGTGTCTCTCTATCTTGAGTAAGAGATTTACCAAGAGCTTCTAATTTGACAGTGAGTTCCATATTCTCTTTGGCTAGAATATTCAGTTGAATGTCTTTATCTCTGATCTCATTCTTAAGAAGATTCGACTCTGTCTTTAATATTAGCACTTTAGTAGACAAAGATTTTATAGGCTTTAGGAGTTTTACCAACTCTTTATCAGCATCTTCTTTACCATCAGAGGACGACACGGATGTTTTCACAACTCCTGGATCATGAGTTAACAAAGTGGTAACATCTTCAACTTTTGAGTATTCATACTCTTGCATAACGTTAACTGAACCAGTCGTGGAATCAATTTCTTATAGGTTGGATCGCACCAAACACAGATTGTTAGATCTTTTCGTGTTTTCCTGCTCTGATACCAATTGAAAAGATGAGGGTACCCAAATATACCTCAATCTAAAACTTTTCCACCTATGAGTCCTTTTCCGAAAGTGATTGTCTATGGACTGAGTCGAGACAATACAACTAATCGGTTCACACTTCGTGTGATCGTCTGTGGATGCAATATCGAGACAATACAACAATGAAGTATATTTACTTGATAATAGGTTCAGACTTAACCAAACTTTAGGGATTGTCTATCAAGTAAAATAGGAATTAACATTTGTGTAATTTACTTTAAATTATAATAACAACAATTATAATTGCGGAAAATAAAAGTAAATGACACAACAAGATTTTGTTAATGAGGAAACCGCAAATGCAGAAAAACTCCGGGACCTAGTCCAGAATTAAATGCTCACAGAATTAAGCCGCTACACAAAATCAAACCAACTTCGTATACTTGAGACCAAGCAACTAAACCTATAGTTCACCTAGTTTCCTCAGTATCCCTGCGTCTCCAACTTGTAAATAAGTCACGCACTTGGAACAATTCCTTTGGTTCGTATTCCAAACAGTTAAGGAACAAAAAATCCGTTCGGTAACAACTGTTTTCAAACAACGTGATATGATTTTGACAAAGGCTCTTCCGTTTAACCAATAACTCTTTTTGTCGGGTCCTTAGATCAATCTCTCAACAACTACCGAAGTAATTGTTAGACTATGCAATCAATACTATTAATCTCAAAGAAGTATATTGATGCCGATATACTCAACTAATCAATCCAATCTATCACAAGGATAAACCGATTATAGTTGGATCCCTTTCCAGCCGAAACAAGTAGTGTGAACACCAAAGGTTATGACCCAAAAAGTTTTCTTGTCTTCAAATCTTCGTTAATCTTCAGTCAGCACCTGCACACAATCAACTTGAATCTCTTGTGATCAATCACACACAGAAGGAGTCTGTTAATGTTTGATTATCACAAGACGTCTTTAGATCTACAAACAGTCTAAAGATCCTCGTCGAAACTTCGATCTAGTTTGAGTGAATCTTATATCAGAAGAGAAGATTCTCAAGCATAAACAAACCAGGTGCAATCAAAGTTCAACAATTGTTAGTCAATCAAATCAATCGAAAACTAATAATAAACTGCAACTATCTAGTTTCCCACCAACGGTACTAATAGAGCTTCTCAATCCCAAAGAAGTCTTTAAAATGAGCGGTCCTAAGAGATTTCGCCTAATTAGGTTACTTTCCTCCCCGAATAGGCGGCTCCGCCAGTAACAACATAATTAGGTTGTTTTGCTGGCTCTGAGGATTAGTTTGCTAGAAATGCAAACTTCAATATTTATACACAAGGAAGTTTGGACACCAAGGAATTTCCAAAACCGAATATTCTCAAAGATATGCAATAAACAAAAAATCGGTTTTCATAACTCCTGGAAATGCACTGTCCAAATATTGACCGGAATCCCAATAGAAAAATCTATAATCAGTAAATGCACATTAATAATTATTATTTTCTAAAGATATGCATTTAATTGCTGGAGATTAAATAGCATATAAAAACTAAGAAACCTGAATTAAAAGATTCTCAATTTATTTCGATCCTGGGATTCTCCTTTAGCTATTAAGTGATAGGTGTGTAAAAACACCTTTTTAAGTATCAATTGGTTATGCTTTCTTAGCTAGCTTTCTTGCAAAATTGTATTATTTGCTCTCTTTTATATTTTATGGGAATTTTGGAGCTTATTCCTGAAAAGAACAAGAAATCGTCCAATTGGCCACAAAAGAGGTAGAATTGTGATCGCATGGAAACCACTTCGGACAGTCACGTGGGCATATAACGCTCGAAGCTCGTGTCAGCTTCAAATACCAAAAGACGTTGTTGTTGGCGGTCTGTAGCTAAAGAGAAATTTCATGAGTTCATAATTTTTACAACTGCTAATGAACTTAATGGGTTGGAGGTACCGAGTCAGTTGTCTACAAAATGGGCTTAATGTGGGCTATATGGTTCACATACGTTTGCTAGAAGAAAGTGTAAACTCACATTAAGAACACCAATTTTGGGCATGCCTAAAACTTTCAAGGCATACAAAGGACTAGTCCTAACTTGGGTGATCTTATAAGGGGTACCCTATGGGGTGGTTCAATTACCTATATGCCCTTAAATTCTCTAAATTACTACTAATCTATCCCTATCCCTAATACAAAAACATATAATCAATAAACCAAAATCAGTTTCATATCCCTAACCCCTTCTTCTTTCTCCTCCACAACAGCCGAACCTTTCTTCTTCCTTTTTTTTCATCGTATCATCGCGGAAATTTAATCGTCGATTCGTGAAAATTTAGTCGACGATTAAACTCATCTGTATAATGGTTCGCCGTAAGCCAGTATCTCGTTCTAATCGAGCGATTGAACAACCCATTGAAGAAGAAGAAGATTTAGAGAGTGAAGAAGAAACTCAAAATCAACCACAAAATCAACCGGAAGAAGAGATTGAAGAAGAACCAACTCCACAAATGAGAATAAGAAGGTTAGTTTTACAAACCCATCTCGTATTTGATGTTTTTGATTGGTTTGATTGATTTAATTCGTCAAAATCATGTTTCTGCGGCGGTTACAGGGTATGGTTCGGCGCAAAACAAATCTTAGATGTGCGCCGAGCTGTTCTTGAAACTGAACCCTGAAAGTGCATTGAACGGCTCGGCGTATATCTGAAATCCGTTTTGAGCCGAACTTGGTGACACAGAGACTTATATTTAGGATCGGCTTATTCGATGGTGTTAGTTTTGTGCCGAATATGTTTTGTGAATTTCAGAAATTTTGCATGTGCGTAGGATCGGCTTGTATGGTAGTATTAGTTTTGTGCCGAATAATTGTTGTTTGAATTTCAGAATTTTTGCATGTGTATAGGATCGGCTCATATGGTAGTACTAGTTTTGTGCCGAATAAATGTTTGAATTCATAAGTCTAGATTCGGCTTATTCGATAGTATTAGGGTTGCGCCGAATATCATTGTTAAAATTTCATAAATTTTACTAGTGTGTAGGATCGGCTTATTTATATGATATCATGTTGCGCCGAATACATGTTTGAGTTCATAATCATAGATTCGGCTTATTCGACGGTATCGGTTGTGAGCCGAATATATAGGATCGGCTAATAATTTTGCATGTGCGTAGGATCGGCTTGTATGGTAGTATTAGTTTTGTGCCGAATAATTGTTGTTTGAATTTCAGAATTTTTGCATGTGCTTAGGATCGGCTTGTATGGTTGTATTAGTTTTGCGCCGAATAAAGGTTTCGATTCATAAGTCTAGATTCGGCTTATTCGATAGTATTAGTGTTGCGCCGAATATTATTGTTAAAATTTCATAAATTTTACAAGTGTGTAGGATCGGCTTATTTATATTATATCATGTTGCGCCGAATACATGTTTGAGTTCATAATCATAGATTCGGCTTATTCGACGGTATCGGTTGTGAGCCGAATATATGGGATCGCTTATAATTGTTTTGTGGTATGAGCCGATCCACTCTCTGTGTAAGCTAATAAAAATTTCAAGACATGATTCGGCTCATATGTGTTATTTCGGGTAAGCCGAGCCTTCTTATTTTCTTACAAGTTTTTGGCTTTCCAAATCTCTTTGTTGTTCGAATTAGTCTTATAACTTTCATACTTGTGTCAGGACCAATGCAGCTACAAAGAGGAAGAAGATGGAGGTAACACCTTCTACTTCTAAAACTCCCGATCCTAGAGGAGGAGGTAAGAAAAAATTGGGAGGGGAGGTAGAGGAGGAACTTTAGAAGAAGTAAGAATTGAAAGACAAGTAAGAATTGAAAGACAAGAAGAAGGAATAGCTGAAGATGAAGAAGTTTATGATAATCAAGAAGTTCATCAAGAAACACAACCCCAAGGAAAACCCAAGAAAGACAAGAAAGGTAAGAAGGTGGCAGAACCCGAGAAAGAGAAGAACGATGATGATCGACGGATCACTGGTTTACACATTCCTGATGAAGATGACGTAATTACACCTCGATCAGATGGTTTGCCTCATGGTCTTCCGGAAGATGGAGGAAATGTGTTGATTGGTTATGCCGATTCTTGGGCGAAGAAATTTATGAGACTCCTGATCACAACCGTGCAGTCCGAGTATTGAGACACCAGAGGGCAGCGGAATGGAGTCTTGATGAAGAGGTTCCTGAGGTGATTGCTTACGTACAAGCCAGTGCTTTATGGCCTGCTATCAATTATGGACATAAGGAATATGATAGTGTGTCGGCCTCTGCATTTACCGAGCGCTTTTGTCCAGAAACTTACACATTTCAATTACCTTTTGGAGAGATGTCAATCACTCCTGATGAGGCTAGTAAGATTACAGGTCTTAAAGCAAGGGGTGTAAGTGTGGATGCTGGTTTTTATGACATGAGTTGGGATGAGCTATACAATTTGTACCTGGAATGCCTTGGTTGGGGTTCAATGAAAACTGAGTTGGAGTTTTGTCGATCAGTTAAAGATGTCGATACCGTTTTCATACCAGGTGGCAGAAATAAGAAGAATAAGAAGATCAAGTTGACTAACTTGAAAAGGGAGTTTGAGAACACAAAGGAAAGAGTCACACAAGGTTTGTTGATAATGGATCCCGTCAAAGTGAAGCAAACCGGAACTGCCTACTTGCTTTATACTCTTGGTAGAGACATCTTTCCCGACACTACCGGAAACAAGGTAAATGCTAATTATCTCCAATTGGTAAAGAATCTTGAAACTTGTAACAAGTTTGCTTGGGGAACGGCTACGCTCGCTTACCTGCTGGACCAACTTGCCACCGCGTCTAGGTTGACAAGTACAAACATCGGAGGGAACTTCACTTTGCTCCAGGTAACTTTTGGGAGTTCAGAGTATGGTTCGGCTTATAACCATAAAACCTTTTAAGCCGAAGTTTTTTCTTACTTGGTTCGGCTTATAATACTTGATCCATATAAGCCGAACAGTTCTCTGAGTTTGCAAACTTTAGTCTTACTTTGATGTTTCCAAGTAAAACTTGTTTCTATCAATTCAATTCCTTTGATTTTTTAATGTGGTTCTTTGGATGCAGGTGTGGATATATGACCATTTCCCAATTTTGAACTTGGCCAAAGTATTTGAGAAAGATGTCGATTATGTTGATACTGAGCCAACTGCAGCACGGTACGCGTACGAGGACTCCAAGAAAAGGAACAAAAAAAGTTGGTGGCAAGTTTGAGAGAGACGTTAGACTGTCTTGGTGTTGATGATGTCGCTTTTCAACCATATGAGAATGAAGATGAAGAAGATGAAGTTGTTGAAGATGAGGATATGCCGGTAGGTATGTATCATGGGCCATTGTGGTATCCCGGTGGTTATGTTATATACGATCCTAGGCGAGTACTCCGTCAATTAGGATGTGTCCAAAAGGTTCCTTTGTTTGACGAGAAATTCAGGTTGTTACCAAAGAGTGGTAAGGGAACTAAAAGCACCACTTCATCTTGGGAACCAAAGTATGATCCTGATCCCACCGTTGAGTTTTGGAATAATTTAGACAATCACACATTAGATGCGTCCAAGTTAACACCTTTACTTGATGATCCATGTGAAAAGGATCCGGGCTATATGGATTGGTATAACCAAATTTCTCATCCCTTCATTATCAATAAAAAAAGGCAAAAGATAGCTGATAAGGGGAAGGCGAGGCCAATCAAGATCACCAACAAGTCTACTTCCGAAGATGTAGTCAAGGCTTTCAAGGTTATGGTAAGAATGACTTCACTTTATACTGTTTTCATATATTAGTTATGGTAAAAATGTCTTCAACCTCATGGTTATAAGTTGTTTTCAAATGAAAAATAGATTGTCGCGGGTAGGGAGATGTTGAAGAAAATGAAGGCCAAACTTGGTTGAAAAACAACAATGACCGTGGAAGAACAAAAATACCTCATCGACAAGTGGGATGCAATCATCAACAAAGGACAAGGACCCGAGGAACCCGAACAAAGGCCTACCACTAAGAGGTCTCGACAAGTTGGTGAAGGTACAAGCCAAGTTGGTGCTACCGTCCAACCCGGTAATGATGCGTCGGAAGATGAAGACCAAGGTGGAAGAAGAGGTGGTCGTGGAACTAAGAAGAGGGGTCGTGGTTAAATGCCCTTTTATGTACACTTTTATGGTACACTTTTTCTTAAGTTTTAAGTACACTTTTATGGTGTTGCAAACACCTTTGCTTTAAGGTGTTGAACTTTGTTTTTAATGGTGCTGGGATTGGGTTATGGACACCGTCAATTTCATGTTTTAATGAATAGCTTAACAGTTATGTGCCGAATTTACAGAGTTCGGCTTATCCTCTAATGTTAGTTACACGCCGAATCATTTGTCCTTCAGATTCGGCGCATTCGATAATCACATTATGTGCCGAACTATGAACATTTACAGGTTTCGGCTTATACGATATCCTCAATATGTGCCGAACCGCGAACAATATTTTAACCCAAAAATTAACAAATTCATGTTCGGCTCAGACGATAATCATATTATGTGCCGAACCTTGAACATAAGAGGTTTCGGCTGATACGATATTCTCCATATGTGCCGAACCAGTAACAATATTTCAACCCAGAAATTAAAAAATTATGTTCGGCACATACGAATTTGGATATGTAAGCCGAATTAGTAATGATTCTATTCCGGGCTATTCAGGATGTTGTTCGGCTTACTATGAAACTTTCATATAAGCCGAACTAGTGTCTAGCAAAAGGGTGGGAATTGGAAATTATAGGTTCGGCGCATGCAGTAAACATATTCAGTAAGCCGAACCGTTCATCAATTGGTAGATTCGACTCATAGATGTGAGCCGAACCTCAACCTGTTTCGCCGAACCATGATTCATAGTCTAAGAAATCAGCCATTTGAGAATCATTGGTGTAGTTGATGTGTATTTTCCTAGGTTTTTTAGATGATATATGACCCTCCTCATCCTCCATTGAATCAAGAATTATAATTTTCTCACTTTCTCCTTCTCTTTCTCTCCTTCTTAACCAAACCAAAACTTTGATTTTTTTTCCTCATATTTTTCATCTAAACAACTCTTATAATTCTGAAAATTATCTTAATCTCTAAACAAAATATTTAATCACTAATCAAGATTATTAACACTAATACGTAAAGGGCAGATTTGCCATTAAAAAAATTTGGGTTAAGGGGTTATCTGATTTTGCTATTCAACAACCTTTTTTGTCTTCATTCAGTATGCCTTGAAAGATTTTGGTATGCCCAAAAATATGGTTCCACATTAAGGGTAGCGCACATGTGTGCTGGTGGAAGAAATGTCTAGCCAAGGTTCGATGGGTTGAGACAGGGTTTGAAGCTAAGAGTTTTGGTTCGGTTTTGTTTTGAGGTGATGAAGTTGCTGTCGAGTTTGGTTCTTCCGGAGTTTATTGATGGGTTGCTGCCAGTGGAGCTCGAGGAAACAAGATGCTGGGATATCGGTAAGGAAGATGGGTTACGAAATACAAACTCGAGTTTGGGTCAGTGAGGTGATCGAGGCTGGCTGTCGTACTGTGATAATGGAGGAGAGGTAAATGTTGAGTCAGAGAGAACGATGAAGGTGGTTTGAGTTAACTAGTACAGAGCTTGGCAGTTCCGTGATCGAGACAGGGAGGTTTGGATGCTGCCATTTCATGTGGTGATGGTTATTAATGGGATTTAGCTGCATCCAATAAAGATCGTTGGAGTTTGATGATTGAGTTTTGCTCTTTGGCGGTAGATGAAGATGAGATTGAAGTGACGAGGAGGAGATGGTGAGCACTAGTCCGTGGTCGTGTGAGTTCAATGGGATATCATTGTGCAGTTGAATGGAAACAGAGATAGAGTTGAAGCTGTGATTGGCTGCAGCGGACTGAGAAGAGATATTCGTGACTGATGGCGACTGCATGATGGAGTTAAGTGCTGTCGATGGAGAAGTTATAAACGAAACAGGCAGCAATGGTGATCAATGGAAGTGGCTGCTGATATTAGAAGCTTCATCGTGATGGAGAAGGCAGTGTGATGGAAATAGAGGAGCTCGAGTCGTAACTGGTGGAAGAAGGTCTGAGCATGGTAGGAGTTCACGGACGGAGTTTGAATGGGTTTGGCTGTGACTGGAGACGAGAACGAGAATGAAGCTGCTGTTGTTGGGTTATTCTCGATATGGAGTCTTGGAACTGTGGTTCAGGATTGGCAGTGATGAGAGGTGCTGTGATGCTCTGCCGGTGATATGATGACGAGAAGCTGATGGAATATGAAGCTGCGATGGTTTAGATATTTGCTGCCATTGATTATCGATAATGAGGTTTGATGGAGCTGCTCTTGATGGCAGCGATGGAGGAGTTTGAAAAGAATACAGGGATGTAGATGTAGGTGGTGTTTGTTTGCAGCTGACTCATCTGAGTCGTCTGGATCTGAGTAAAATCACCTGACTCATCTGGATCTGACTCACTAAGGTCTGAGTCAGAAAATATGTTTGTTTTGTGAGTCAGATCAGACTCAGCTGAGTGGATTTTTTTGGACAGAAAATGTCCTTGTGCACATTTCAAACAACTTGTTCACTACCAGTCTAACAACCTAAAACTTCAACCCATGAGCAAACTTTAGCTATATGAGATTTTTAATTCCATAAAACAACTTCTCTAAACATAAGTTAATTATATTAGATTTCAATTTAATAAATTACATTGGCTTAAACTTCTCAAAATAAATTACACAGAAGTTAATTGCTCGGATTTTTTATGTAACAGAAGTTTTATGTAACATCACAAATTGTTCACTACCAGTCTAAACAACTTCTCTTTTTGATGGAATTAAACATTACCAAACAATAAAATCTAAATACTTCATTCCTACAAACATAAAAGAAGCAGAAGCAACAAAATCTAAAGGAGGCTAGCTATCTCATCACGTAAGTTGTTCATATATATCTGCTCTTGTCGTCCAAACAGACGAGGTGCATTTTCTTCCGTTTCCGCTTCCACTTCGACTTCCACCTGTGTCTCATTCATATCAAATGTCTCATTCTCATATTCTTTAAATAGCCAATCATCCAATGCATTACGACATAGAAAGTTATGTATTGACATGCAAGCAATGACGATATCTCTTTGAGTCTCAAATGAGTAAGAAGGCATTTTACTTAAGACGGGAAATCTTACTTTCAATACCCCGAATGCTCTCTCAATCACATTCCTCAATCGATCATGGGCTTGATTAAACTTCTCCTCTTTTGCTGTTGGAGGTACTCTTCGATAATCACCTATCCAATACCTTATGTTGCGATACAGACACATAAATACCTGTGTATGAGAGTACGCATCATCACATAGATAGTATTTTTCTGCAAATTTTCAACAAAAACATTATGAAGTTGAACAAAAACATTATGAAGTAGTACTGGTTACTAAATGACAAGCCAATATAATCAAAATAAATTACACAGCTCAATGGAGCCTAACAAAGGATGAAACCAAAATGATTAGCAAAGGGCACAATGAATGATGAATGATGAGAGACTGGGTATGTATCTCTTATTTCTTTATAACCAAGAATACAAACATTCAGATGAAACTGTGCTTAGGGGATATTACCAACAATAAATCCTAGTTGCCCTCTTTGTAGACAATTTTGACAAAAGTCTTATTCACCTTTCTATGAAATGAGGGTTCTTTTGTTTTTGCTAATTCACAAACTTTATTAATTGATAGCCAAAAGACTACAAAGAAGATAGCTAAAATAAAAAAAGCGGAAGACAAACAAAGAAATCCACATCAGGCATCTCTACTCTATCCCTTGCAGAAATGCAGATCTGAGAAAGCTTACACTTTAACTACAACATCATATATTCTAACACTGGTAAGTTTGGTGGGTAGTTTAACAGGTGGTTCAAAGAACAGATTCCCCATCCCAACAGGCGCAGGGGTGGCCTGAAATAATCTAAGTAGAGTTCGATATTGTGATCAATTGATGAACACTGCACACAACCTAAGATGGAAAATACTTGGACTGAATGTTATAATGGCAGCACAGTTTATTTTTCCTACAATTCAAATATATAAGAACGCAGTGCACAAGAATCTAAATAAAATTGAGTAAAGAAAACAAACCTAATGCAGAAAAATTGGACTTAAAATAGAGATATTACCTGGTGGAGGAAACTTGAAAGATGGATCACGCACTGCCTCGGTCAACACTCTCGAGTCATGAGCAGTGCCTTCCCATCCAACCACTACATACAAAAAGTACATATCCCAATCACATATCGCAAGCACGTTTTGGCTACATTCTCCTCTTCCCCTTCCTCTATACGGTGTTTGCTTCTCGACCGGAATGCTGGCACTAATTAGAGTGCCATCCAATGCACCAACAACACCTTTGAAAGCACCTTCTCTAAGACGTTTATTCCTTTTAGTTATAGCTGGCTTATCAAATATATTTGGTGGAGGAACTAGGACTTCAGCAGACCATTTCTTCATAGCAGTCAACACTTCATGAAAATACTTACTAACTGTTTCACCTGAATGTTGAAAGTGATATAAAATTACACGATTCCTACAATTGTGCCCGATTGTGTATAGAAACATTGCCATCTTCTCCTCTACTTCTAAATACTTGTCATCCTCTAAAAGTCCTTTGGCTCGGAATTCATTGCATAATTGAATAAAAGGAGCCTTAGTCATTCTCAATAGGTTGTACATATTCCTCGGATTTCCTTCTAACAGATGTTGGGTGAAAGCCTTTCCCGTTAAAATTGACTTCTTGTACTTCGGGCGTACACGCCGCTTAGCCTTTTTAAGTTGCTTCACTAACAAACATAAAGCTACCAGTTGAGATAGTAAGGTCTTCATTTTTATGAAAACAACAAGTAGATGGAAGCATTATGAAGTAGTAAGCCTCTGAAAAATAGAGGAAGGCATTACACAACCACATAAGAAAAAAAACGAACCAAAATTTACCGTCTTTTTCTTGGAGGCTACAGGGGTCTTAACACCTCTTTTGGGAGTCTGCAAAAGCCAGATGTCAGAATATTAATCAAAATAAGACTTATCCATTGAATCACATCACCTAAACAATTGTATAAATCAAATACACAAATATGCAGTATATACTAGAAATTCCACTACCAATCTCATGGCCAGGGAACCTATCAAAGTTAAACTCATTTCATCTTAAATCTCCACTAACAGGTAACAATAGTACTCTAACCACGTACTAGTCTAAAAATTTAACCATCTCCACTAAACATTAAAAATTTAATCAGTATTGAAGCTCCTCCCAGATACCAAACTCGTAGTTCAAACTTCACACAATTACAGCTTAAAAATCAAGATGAACGGAGACATCATAAGAAACTACTGTCAGATGAATGGAGACATCATATATAAGTACTTGCCTGTATTTAGGTGCTTCCCTTATCTACATAAAACCCACTTCCTTGTAGCCTTCTCAATCTGCAACGTAATGAAAGAAAATTGTTACAGCACACTGACATATTAAACATAACCAGCAAGCAATTAAATATAAACAACAAGCAAATATTCTTAAAGAAATGGAAACATAACTTCAATACTGATTCATTCATTAACTTCAACAAATACTAATTCAGTCATTTAACATTCAACACAAATTAAAACCCGATTAAGTAATTTAGTCATTCAACATTCAACACAAATTCTACTGTTTAGCAACTCATAACATCTCTGACTATTTCCTAATTCATGAATTTCAACGTTCTTCTAAAATTTTGTGTGCAAAGGCAACACGACGCTCATCGCTTTTCAAACTGACAAACAATTTCTGCCAACCAGGCATCTCTGAAGATTTTAGACTAATGCTCAAATACTCATCCATTGTGATGCAATCAGTCTCAAGTAGATTATCCAGAGCTTTCATGAATTCTGCTGCGTTATCCTTTTCTAGAGCAAGTTTTTTATGTTGAAGATGAGCCTCCATTGATGTGACAATAGAACAAACTTTTGCGGTTAATAAATCACTTGAGGCTTCGTCCATTTCCTTCTTTCTTTTCCTTCCACTCCCCTTTGCATTGAGACTAGAATCAACCTTGTTATCATCCTCATGATTTTGTTCTTTTCCAAGACTTGTTCGGTAATCATATCCATCAGTTGTAGAAGTTCCAGCTGAACAAAGAGGTTCCATTCTTCCAGGCGTATCCCTATTAACTCCGGTAGAGAACTTCCCATCAAATAAATTCTGCAACTTCTCTGCATCTTCCAGTCCCTTATTCTTGAATTGACTGGCGTTTTTGATTGTCTGCATCAATTAGAAAGTAAAATCACTATTGTTTAATTATTGGTGATCAAACAAGCTTGGCATGAACCTTATTGAGCTTCAAAGAATGATATTATCAAGGCACATTGTGCCTGAACCTTATTGAGCTTAAATAAAATTTTCTGAATACAGAAGATATCTAAGTAGAGGGACTTACAAAACTGAAACAGTCTCTTACCTTGTCTAATTTAGACCATTGTTCTTCGCTCCAATCAAAAGTGTTCGTCTCCGCGTTGTACCCATGCCCGGTTCTTGCTAAGCGACGAGACCAAGTGACATATTGGGTGCGCAAGTAATCCCAGTGGTTTCTCAATTTCTTTTGGGTGATAGTGCAGGCATACTTCTCAGAAAAGAATTTGCACAAATTTCCCCACGAAGTTTGCTTAAAAGAAGTTCCAGAAAACCCATGCTCAGTAGCTTGTGCCAAACATTGGTCAATAAATAACCCTCTAAATTCTGGAACGCTCCTAAAAGTTATCTTATTTGCTTTTTCATCTTCTTTTTTCTCCATAGAGAACTAGCATAAAGTAAAACAATACAAGATGTGGGTAATTTGAAACAGAAGAGAGTGTGCTAGCTACTGAGAAAGTAAACAGAGTATGTACATTGTTATTTTATATGTAACGGGAGAAAGGCAGAGCAGAAAATACCTGCTTTAGGATCCAGTGATGGCAACAAATGTCTGCGTACTGAGCTAATGTATAAGGTTGTATGCGAACTATCCCTGCAATGCAGCCAAACAACATTTATTTCATAAATGTATAAAGACTTTGATTCTTAGATCTCAATCTATCACTAGATTGTAAGAGCATCTTTAGATACAGAATGAACTGATTTGTAAACGAGCAAACAACCAATCAATCAATTTCATAAATTAACATCAGACCCAAACTAAGCTCAAACCTTAGTTGGCATCATTTATCTTGTGTTAGATGTACATTATGTCTATGGTATCTTCTAGTCATGTTATATATAAATGAATTCTGGTGTATGTAGAATATGAGTCACATACCAGAACAACTACACAAAAGAAAGAAAAACAAACAAGAGAAGTTAATTTTATTTTGGGTGCAAAGAAGAAGATGGCCAAGAAGAACACTGCAGTCATCTTATGCTTTTTCTTGGTTCTTTTGATTTTCTCCGCGGGTACAATACTTACAGACAAATTAGAGTACACATCCATGAATGTATTGTATTGCATTATTGTAAGATCACACAGTAACTACGATCGTTCTAATTTTGTTTTTAATTTTTTCTTAAATTGATGCTAGTTCAGGTTGAGGATTTCCAGTGTTACAGTAAAGTATCTGTGTAACAAGTGGACAATCTGATGCTATCAGTTACAGTAATTGAAAGCGGATAAAATAAGTTTGACCCATGAAACAATAGAAAGCTCTAAACAAATTTTTTGACCGATTAAAAAAAAACTCTAAACAAATTTGTACCTAAGGAACATGATTCACACGAATATAAAGTGCTCAACCTCCTCTAAATGTCCATATATAAAAATAATAAACATGATTGAGTAAGAGATGATTACCTCATCAAAAGGATGAGATCCTGGGTTTTCTTTTATCTCCAATTGTATCCGCTGCATAAGAAGAAAAAGTAGCATAAGTGATTACACATTCAGTAGCAATTCAACTCACAATGACCAACACATAGAAAAAGTAGCATAAGTGATTACACATTCAGTAGCAATTCAACTCCTGGTATGGTACTTGCATTTTAACTGGGTGAAACAACAGCATACATGTCTATATCAATTCAACTAGCATTTTAGCTCTGTTCTACACTAACTGGGTGAAACAACAGCATAAGTGGACTCGTCAATATCAACCTGAACTAGCATCTTAGCTCTGTTCTACACTAACTGGGTGAAACAACATAAAAAACCATCAACAAACATAAAAATGAAACCCCAACTATAAATCTACCAAAATATGCAAAAAAAAAAAAATACCTGTTTAACTGATTTTAACAAAATACAGAAAACCCTAACTATCAATCTACCAATATACACAAAAAATACATGACTAATCGATTTAATCAAAAATACACACAACCGTAACTATCAATCTGCCAAAACACACACAAAAAAAGACATCATTAATCGATTTAAACAAAATACACAAAACCCTAACTTTCAATCTACCAAACCCTAACAATAATAGCATCATCAATCGATTTAAACAAAGAAAAACCAAACCCTAATCATCATCCACAACTTGTAATCAGATCTGTCTGAAGAAAGAGAGAGAGGACGAGTGGATGTGAGATATTCTTCAGATCTGTCTGAAGGATAAAACCCATGTTCCAAATCACATAAAAACCATACGAAAATGAATATGGATAAAGAATTATACCTGAATATGATAACGATTCTAAACGAAGGTGATTTAAAGATGAAAGAGATGAAACGAGGGTGATTTGAAAGATGAATATGGATGAAGCAGATTTGAAAGAGATGAAACGAGGGTGATGATGGATAGAAATCAGTGGATTTGATGAGAAAGATGCAGGAGATATCAACTAGGGTTTGGTTCTGTATCACCCATCTCTTCTCTCGACAAAGAAAATGAGAAATGAAAAAAATTTGTTATAAGCTGTCGAGGGCATTTTTGCCAATTCCAGCGACTCATAGGTACTAGTGAGTGACTCAGGGACATGGAAGTGCCTGACTCTATAAGGCCCGAGTCAGGGGTTAGCCTTGACTCAGATGCCGAGTCAGAGGTTGTAAAAAGTGCAAAACAAACAATCTGACAGCTGACTCGGCGCGAGTCAGGGGTTGACTCAGACCCAGATGCCGAGTCAGCTGCAAACAAACAAGGACGTAGTTCGATCTGGTGATGGCCGTAGTATTTTTCACGGCAAGGAAGACTGAAGGTTATACTGTCAGTTCTATGGAACTGATAGTTGAATGAATTTAGGTGGGCTGGACTTTCACCACCTACGTGGGCCTGTAAGCTGATTGCAACCACTTCTCATGAGCAGAGCTTGGACGTGAGTTTCCTACTGGAGTTTCGATGATATTTGGCAAGAGTTTGGAAAGCCAATTGCACGGGGTATATGATGCTCGGGACACAATTCTTAAGGAGGTGCACTTTCCTATTTTGCTAGGTTTCTTAGTTTTCTTCAAGAAGAGGTTACAAAACTCTATATATAGGGAAGCTTAGATACAATTTGGGATATCTTCTTTTCACCGTTTTCTCCCCCTTAGGGGGAGAACTCTCTTTTCTATATTCTTTTTATTGTAAGGATGAATTCAAAGTTCTAATTGTGAAGCTCAATTATTTACAAGTTTGTTCCAAGTTTTAAAGTTAATCATTGTGGATTGTTTTTACTATATCGAAGGTTTATGATTGATTCTTAGATTGGTTTGGGTGCGCAACTAGATTAGTCTATTAATCATTCTAATGCTAGTAGAGAGTTGAGTCGATCCGTAATTGTCGCTTACCTCCTACATAAGTAGAAATCCCGAGACCTTGCGGAGGGATTCTGTAAAGCAATTGCGAGTAAAGACAACACTAGTAAGCAGACAGAGCTTATGCGTCTGATGCTAGGATCAACCTAATTCACAAAACGTAATGTATTCGGTTGAGATACACCTTGAGAGCTTATTCATGGCGGCTCAGTTGAATAAAATCCAGTAGTCGAGCGCTTCCCTATCCGGTGATATAAAGAGTTTTGGGGATAGCAGAGCTTATTGCTTTCCTACGGTTGGTGACAATTGATTCTAACAAGAGATAATCGGGTACAATGTTGCGTTAACGGTTAGTAACGGCGAAGGATTTCTCCAACATCTTTATCTTATTATCTTTTTTTATCCTTCTTTTATATTTTCGCTGATTTAGATAACATATCAATTGCATTACTCCTCGTGGGAACGATCCTTACTACCGCTATATTATTATTTATTTAGTGGGAAACATCTTATTATTTTGTTGAGTAAACGACGCTCATCATTAAGGAATATCTTTGAATAATTAATGATAAGAGTTACTGCACATGTTCAATGTATATCGAAATATTTACTTTGCAAGTCTTTTTTCATACTGACAATCTTGGAAACGATTTGCCACATTTCCAAACAAGTTTAGAATTGGTTCGTCTGAATTCCAATAACTATATGATTGATTATCCTATCAAATAACCAATTATGGGTTTCACGGTTATATCAAAATAAGTTTGGTTCTACCTCCATGTGAGTAATGTGCATAGTCACGCTAGTTTCCAAAATTCGGTTGACTAGGTACTAGGATCGGTTCCCCACAACTTATGGTAACTACCTGTATTCGGTTGCACATGTACATAGGATTGGTTCCCCTAAAACTACAAACTTTTTGAACATGTTCATAGGATCGGTTCCCCCATCTACTAAAAACGTGTTGCACCTCTTACAAGGATCGATTCCCTCTTGTAAATTTGTTGCACCTCTTACTAGGATCGGTTCCCCAATGACTAGATAAAAGCTTCTATTTACAAGGCATCGATCATACCATCTTGAGTGATTACTTAAGATCGATTTCACTAATAAAAGTCATACCAATACATAAGTCAGGCCTTGTGAATAGTTTTACCAAGATACATAAACAAGTTTATGAGCGGTTATACTAAACACACATATTGGTAATTCAAAATAGATTTGTAATAAATAACAATACCAATAAGCCTAGTGATTTCCCTTTCGATTCACAAAACAAGTTTATGAACTTACATCCTTTAAACGAATGTAAAACATTGTTTCCTAGGATGAAATCTTCACTCATACCCATACATAATCATAATAACATTCATATGATCATGTCGGTGTCTTATATACAAAGTTTAATGGTTAATCAATAAACCTCGTATTATATTCCTTAATACTATGTCTAACTAGAGTTTTATACACACCTTCGCAGTTATGTTTTTAATATGCACGACTTGAAAGATACGTTAGGGAAAGAAACCATTCAAGTCAAAATTACTAACCTCAAGAGGAAGGATGATGTTGTCGTTGTATCTCCATACTTCTTCACATTCTTCAAGTCTTCATGTAATACTTGTAAGTCTCATATCCTAACACTTTCAAGCTAACCTATATGAAGTTGACTCTAGTATATAATCAAGCGACTCTTTAAATGAGTTTTGATTCACTAAAATATGACAACCAAACTTGACATACCAACGCTTGGTGGGTTCAACCGAGCTATGCTCTAACAATTACGCTTAGTGCGCCAGGACGCGCAAGCCATAACTCACCGATTCGCCACTCTGATGCTAGTAACCGAACCTTAAAGTTTCTCTTCGGGACAGGAAAATGCACGTCCATCTGCCCTTGCAAACATGCTTAGTAAGCATGTTTCAGCTTCCACACCATTCTGACTTACCAATATTCCTCGAAGGGTATAAATCCTTAAAGGCTAATGCCAATGCATTATGCATCACTGAAAACGCGGGGTACCAAAATACACCACCAACTTTTTCTTTGAAAAACCTGTATGGACATATTTAAATCCAATTCCGAGAGTTCAACTTAATGAATCTCAATCAAGGAATAATATTTAGAGTTATATTTCTTTCTCCCACAATCAGAAAGTTTACAGAGATAAATCCGTGAACCTGATTTTTATGTGAGAGTACTTGGATGATTCCAAAGATCAATATCCAAGAATCAATCAAGTCGTATCCAACAAACAAGGATGGATGTATCTACTTTCATTGATATATGTACAACCTGTGGTATTTCCATTATAAAGATAAACAATATAATGGGAAAATAAATAACACAGACACCAGAAGTTTTGTTAACGAGGAAACCACAAATGTATAAAACCCCCGAGACCTAGTACATATTGAATACCAAACTGGATTAAGCCGCTACAACACTAGCCTACTACCAATTATCTTCGGGCTTGAGTGTAGTTGAGACCGAATTAAACCATCACAACAATTCAATTACAGTCGCGCTCCTTATGCCTCTTGAATCCCAGCAAGACTCCGCATAATTTATTCCCTTAGCTGACGTCCTTTACAACCTAAGAGTTTCTTCAACTCAATTGAACACTTTAAAACAATATCCTCCCACAGATAAGCCTATATGTGCGGTTTCCTTTTTGAACGTAGATCAAGTTGAGACTAGAAATCGATAGCAATATACAAAGTCTAGCTAACCTCAAAATCTGGCCTTATGCTTCCCGAAGAGTAGCCTAGATTATTAGTCACCTCACAAGTATTGAACCTGTGGAATCACAAAGTCTTAGACGAAGAGAACTTTGAGATTTATATCTATCTTTTTTGAGTGAGTAGCTCAACAATCAAACAAGATCAGGACACACGAACTATCAAGATAAAAGATAGTTGGACCTGGCTTCACGAATCCCTATGAAGTCTTTGTAGTCCGCTAAACCCTAAAAGGGTTATAGGAAGAGAACGACTCTAGTTTACAACTAGGACACACAAGAGTGGTGTCGGGATTCAAAGATCCTAGTTGCTTGAGGTTCCCCTTATATAGACTTTCAAAGTATAGCTTGCTTTAGATTTAAGCTAGGATAGCTTTGGAACCAAGCGAACAATATCCACCGTAATATGAATCTTTGAAATGTGATTGATATATCAAGATATACACTCTAGTTAGGATGAACCGTAACCGAACATGTACAAAGATATTGTTCATGGATAGTTAGCCGAAGCTATCCAATTGAACTATAAGCTTAATCATTTTCATATAACATGTTAGAGCATTGCTCAGTCGAACTCGCATGCGTTGCTATCTCAAGCATGTTTGTCAATATTAATGATCAAAACTATATGTCCTGATTTCTAGTTTACTTATGACTAAGTCTCGGTATAGGATAGTTAAGTGTAGTTGAGCTCCAGACTCCATGGAGATCATCTTACGAAGACGAAGAACTACTCGAGGAACCAGTGGAACTTCATCCGACCAAAAAGGTATGTGGAGACTTGAACGTATCTGTCACTCAAAAGTCTACTCTATCTACTCTTGAGACAATAGTCGTATAAGTATGATAGTTTTCATACATACACATTTTCTATTTCGAGCCGAGTTTACTCGCCTATTTTTTTCTCGAAATTTTTGTTGGTAAGCTTTTGCCTTAACCACTTTCATCTTTACCCGTGACGAAAGTCATGATGACGTTTCAATCTTGAAAATAGCTTTAATGACGATAGTCGTGAATAACGATTGTTATAACATTACAGAAGAATGTTTCAATGATTCAAATGTAGAGTTGAGATTACGTAACCAACTATGGATATAAGCATATATATTGTGTTCCCACATTAGTGTATAAATCCATGTGCCGGAAACCAAGTGTGTGCATATGGTATTGGTGAATGAGACAGGTTGGGTACGCGTACCAGCGGAAGTTTTTCAACCGAAATTTCTGCTGAGTTTGTAGTTTGCAAACTAGTAAACCAGTCACCTTAGGTACGCATACCCGTACCCGTACCCACGGAAGTTTTCGAACCGTAAATTTCTGATGAGTTTGTAAACTCAAATCCGTTAGCTAAGGTATGCATACCCGTACTCGTACCCAAGATGTTTATTTCTCAAATCGGTAGTTCATGAACTTAAAACAATAAATTATAAGGAATGCGATCTTTGCAAACCGTGGGTATATTGTTCATGAATTGATTCAAATGGATCAAACCGATTTTGTTTCAATTGTGTCTATGAATAAAGACCTAAGCAATTGAACAACTCTTCAACTAGTTCTTATGAGTCATTTTGAACTAGTTATGAGAAAGATTAATACGATTAATATGAAAGTTCTCATATGGCTAACGATTGGTTAACTATTTGTGAACCAACTAAGTGTACACGTTTAGGTACGATTACTCAAACCTAAATGAATACATTCCATTTGTGTGTGACAAGCTAATTTCATTCTAACGGTTGAAAGATATTAGCTTGGTTAAATCAGGTTTTTCATCTAACGGTGATTATTGAATGCTTTGCTACCAAGGTAAATTGGATTGAAAACCCTGATTTGAAAACTATATAAAGGAGACATCTAGCAACTGGAGAAACTAATCCCCACACCTCCTCTGTGATACTAGTTGGTTTTGCTAGAGTCGATTCTCCTTTAACCTTACGTTTCTTCTCGAGACCCTATAGGTTAACGACTGAAAGACTTCATTGGGATTGTGAAGCCAGACGAAACTACTTCTCTTGTAGTTGAGCGATCTGATCTTACCATTTTCTATCGTACGAGTTCAATGAATAATTGACTTGAGATTATATCTCCGATAGGGCAAGATAAAAATAAATCACAAACATCTTCGTCTCATCGTTTGTGATTTCCCAATATCTAGTTTCGATACCATACGATTTAAATTATTGTGAGATGATTGATAATACTAGGCTGTTCTTCGGGAATATAATTCCGGGTTATCAATTAGTTCTTGTTCACCTTGATTTATCAAAAGAGGGAACAAACACTCATAGGTTTATCTGTGGGAGACAGATTTATCTATTATCATAGACTTTTCTGTATGATACAAATTTGTTTATTGAAGTCTTCAACTTTGGGTCAAAGCAACTCTTAGTTGTGGGTGAGATCAGCCAAGGGAATCAAGCGCGTAGTATCCTGCTGGGATCAGAGATGTAAGGAGCACAACTGTACCTTGAATCAGTGTGATATTGATTAGGGTTCAACTATAATCCAGACCGAAGTTAGTTTGTAGTAGGCTAGTGTCTGTAGCGGCTTAATACAATGTGGTGTTCAATCTGGACTAGGTCCCGGAATTTTTTTGCATTTGCGGTTTCCTCGTTAACAAAATTTCTGGTGTCTGTGTTATTTCTATTCCACATTATATTTTGTTATATAATTGAAACTAGTGGATTGCCCGTGCCATAATGGCACGGGGCGGAAGCAGTGCTGGCAATCTCCTTCTTTGGCGTGTCGAGGTCACCCGTTTGTGATGAATTTTTTTGCAAATGTTATTCGTGGATAACCCGTACCATGATTCTTCCAAACTATTAGATCACAGAACATTAATTCTCGAATATAATCAATGTTTCCAAACTGAAATGCTCCAATATATTTGTTTTGAAACACGATGCATAAGGGGACGAAAGTAGTTAGGTAAATATTCTTCTTTTTACCTTCTAAAATGAGTACAATCTATGATTAGGAAACCATCTTCTTTGTTTTGAAAAAGTAAAAAAAAAATCGGAAGAAAATACCCTTACTGGAACTCGAAACACATTCCTTTTCAAACTCATATCAAAAGTTTGGTGTATCACTTGATATTGGTTAAGCGTTTTTGTCGAACAAATGATGTGCGACTTGCATGCTTACAATTGCTAGATACTGGTTGCACTTTGGAGAATACACTAATCAATTCCTTCCCAGCAAAATACGAATTTGGTACAAACCCAGCCTTCCTAATCATACAGGAACTCTAATTATTCATTAATCAAGTTCATTCATCAATTATTCAACTGAGGAGGAGGGTGGTGGTGGTGACTATGAATCTAAATTCGAATTTGGTGTATGAATTGAAATTAAAATTGGGGAAATTGAAATCTATAATGGAAATTCTTGGTAGTAGTGGTGGTGGTGGTGGAGGTTTTTGGCGGTGATAAAAAGTGAAGGAAGAAACTGAGAAGAAATGTTGAAATTGTATTCGGAAAATTGAAATCAAAATTGGAAAATTGGTCGAATATATGAAATAGAAATCGATTTTTTTTCGCGAATATATGAATTAGTGATTAGTGGTAATGGTGGTGTTGGTGTTGCTGATGGTGGTGGAGGAGGGTCTTGGCGGTGACAGAAGTTTGAAGGGGAAACTGGGGAGGAGGAGCAAGAAAATATCGAGTTAGATGAGATGTAATTGTCCCGGATCTTTTACTGCCCTTCTTTTACACATAAATTTACCAAAATCTGGCGGGGACATAAGCGATTGAAAGAAACCATGTAGCGGCAGCTTTGTCATTTTAAATGGGACACCAAATTTTTGGTGACCAACACCAAACAAATCATTTTGTTTTATATTATAGATATCACAGGTTGTGCATTGTATCGATCAATTGTGAAATCCAACCTTTGGTTGTTGATTGGAAATTGATTGATCCTTGGATGTTGGTCTTTGGTACCATCCAAGTTTATATTTCTAGTATTTGATAAGGACTCGCAGATTGCTTGGGTAAAGATCAAATCAAGAGATTGAGATATTAACTCATTGATATAATTTTTATTAAGATTGAGTATGACTGTCTATTTGATTCTCTTAAAAGTATATTAGAGTTAGTCCATACAGATTGCTAACCGAAATATTGGGTGAGGTTGTTGTACCCCCCGTATTTTTAATTCTATTTTATCTTTGCCTCTGTCAGAAACCGATGTCAATTGGGAAAATATCCTAGATGTACAACTGGATGAACTTTCAGATGAAAGTGACTCAGACGAGGGACCAAGTATTGATGAAGAAGTCTCACAATATATCATACTCTTTGACGATATCATAGATAAAGGGGATCTACTGCCTACCTGGCAGAATATATGTTTCCTCTCTGTCGTGAAAACAGGAAACTAAAAAAACTCTTTAAAGGATATGATAGTGGTTATAAACTCTTACAATCAAGCCTTAAAGATAAAGATGAAGAAGTCCATTCAAAGATTGCTGAATGTGAAAAACTCCAGAAGAGTTTCTGTGGTTTGAAAGAAAGACTTGCTGAATCTGAGGCAATGTATGACTCTCGACAGAAATACTTTAACGACAGAGAATGCCTTTTTCTTGCCAAAGAAAAAAAATTGAAGGATGATCTATCTACAGCTGTCAGCAAGGTAAAAACACTAGAAGAGAATCTGAAGAGATTCAACACTAGCTCCACAAAATTATCTTCCATGTTAGGAGCATGTAAATAATATTGTGATACACGTGGTCTGGGATATAAAGGAATAGACGCTCCAAATACTGGGAAGATTAATTTTTTCAGTGCTAATAACAACTTGTTATGTGAAAAATCACCTATTACATCTTATGTCCCTGTAAACAAATATAATCATTCTTCGAAAACAAGGCGTAGGAGAACCGTGAAAAACACTGCCTTCAACTATTATTATTATGGAAACAAGGGTCATGTTGAACGAAAATGTCGTTTTCGGATAAGGAACGAAAAACTTCATAACATTCTTATATGGGTGTCTAAGGAAGTAATCAAGGCTGTTTCTCTCCATACTGAGAACATCCTTGTCTCAAAACCGTGTATTGGGATAAGTCCTTTCTTAATAATATGTATGATATTAACTCCTTCTACGATCGTAGAGGAAAGAATGTCATATGGACTACTAAGACAGTTGATGTTCCAGTAAAAAGAAAAAAAACGTCAAAGGAAAAAGAATGGTTCAATTGAGGAAGGAATATCTTCTAGCAAGAATTACGCTGTGACCAAAATATTAGATTTCGATCACATTCACATCAACAATCATGCCTCAGATTTAAGAACCAGTATGAATAATCTCAAGCGGAAAATAAAAAAATTAAGGAAGAAAGCATCTTCAGGTATGTCTTGTTCTCCTTGTAATAATTCTTTTGATATTAATCCTTCTAATTCTCTTTGTGATTCAGAGAAGAAAGACGATGATGAGCTACATGCTCTGTCTACAACTTTGACCAGTTTTTACTGTGCATTCTTGTTCCAATCTTATGAGGATGCACATAGAAGTCAAGACGCAACTCGACTTGACAAAATTGGTTGTTGTATTTTTCTCTTGGTTCTTTAATTCCTTCTAAATAGAATTCTACTCTAGCCTTCTTTTCATAATGAAGCATAGTTGATTCACAAGAACTCTTGAGAAAACCATGACTTGTTGAAACACTGAACTTTTCAGTGCTCCTTCCTTTGTTTCAAAGATCCTTTACAAAGTCTTTACAAGACCCCTTTACCTAGAAGGTTTTTGAACTTGGTTCATAACTGTGAACGTTTGCATACCTGGCCCATTACCGACTTTTATTCATGAACCCTAGGATTTTCCTATATGTATCTCATACATACATATATGTATATATATCATGAAAAATTTTCTTGGTATGTACTAGTACGGTAACAGAAATAGTCTCCTAAGAGATAATGGTGCAAACTATAGAAGGGTGCAAGAAGGAAGTTGAGAATGAAAGAAACAAGTTTGTTGAGTTTTATGAGAGCCCTGTTCTTATAAATTGTTATCATGCAATTGATCATGTAGACAAGAAACCAGTTCAACTGTCACAACAACTGGTTGGAAATCTTCTTCAAGATTTTAAGGTCCTAAAAGAACAGTTTGTGATCGCTAAAAAGAATCTCGAGTTCGTGAGCATCAAGCTGAAGGAAGCCAATGAGGAACTTGTTTGTGTTCGAAATCTTATATCACGACTTGGATAGATGTTTTATTTTTGTCTAGGAAACTTCTTAAGAGAATTTTATTCTTGTTTTTGTTTAAGAAGGATAACTAGGGTTTGGAATAGCCATTATTGTGAGTACACATAGCTATGTCCAACGTTTGCATCTTCATGTTTTTAGATTTATTTATTTAAATTCTAAAGTTGTTTTGGAAGATGATGTTTGCAGTATTAATCTTTATGGTTTTATATATTGCAATATGTTATGGGTCATGTGTGTTTGCGTCCGTGAACTATTATTGTCCCATACGTTGTCAAAAGTTATCTCGTTTATATGTCGATATGCATGTATTAATACAAGATCGATGAACTTTTGACAAACAAAAGTTAAGCCTATTATGTCATTTATTGATGGAAGATAGGTTAAAATATTTTGTTTTATGAGGATTATATCTATTGTATGTCATTGTGCAAATAGTGATGGGAAATAGAATGAATCCTTGTATATTCCGCAGTATTGATCTTCCCTGATCCATAATTTATGTATATACTGTGCGGCTCAATAAGTCTTCTTGTGTGAGCATTTCCAACTAAACAAATCATAGTTTCGTTTGTGATTAATTTGGTTGTGTATTCCGATTAAATTAATCATGGGTTCTCTTGTGATTAGTTTGATTGAGAATTTTTGGATACAAAATCATTTCCTTATGGTTTTTGATGTCTAAAGAAAACCTTCTTTTCTTGTAAAAGTAAGGTCGCTCTTGTTGTTCTTTCGGGAATGACATCAAATGGGGGAAAGTTCTTTTGAACTTGCGCCTAATTTCCATATCTTTGTGGGGAGTGCGGAGATGGAATATTTGAGGAGTTATCTTGTATCTTTATAAACCTCGTGATGAATGCATTTAGCTTCGGATTTATTATTGCATCTAAACAAAGTTGATATGTACTTTTCTTTGGTTTTGAAGTGTCTCCATGAAAATTTCATTAGGATCCTGTTTTCGTACCTTTGCCAATTTTATTGACAAAAAGGGGGAGAATTAATATGTATTTCACACTACAAATACATATGGCTTTCGGATCATTATGTAAGGGGGAGTGGTTTTCGTGTTGAGAAGAAGTATTGACTAAGAGGGAGTGATACATATCACCATAGTATTGTTGTCGAAGTTGTGATATAAGAACTTTGATGCTGTGTAATAATACTATGACACTGTATAACAATGATCAAGAGCTTTTGTATTCTCATTATTATGGCTACGGAACTTCAACAACTATGATGCTGAATTGAACATCTATGGAATCATGGGAGTACCCACGGAATTTTTCGAACCGAAAATTTCTGCTGAGTTTGTAAACTCAAATCCGGTAGCTAAGGTATGCATACCCGTACGCGTACCCAAGCTGGTTATTTCTCAAATCGGTAGTTCATGAACTTAAAAAAAATAAATTATAAGGAATGCAATCTTTGCAAACCGTGGGTATATTGTTCATGAATTGATTCAAACGGATCAAACCGATTTTGTTTCAATTGTGTCTATGAATAAAGACCTAAGCAATTGAACAACTCCTCAACTAGTTCTTATGAGTCATTTGAACTAGTTATGAGAAAGATTAATACGATTAATATGAAAGTTCTCATATGGCTAACGATTGGTTAACTATTTGTGAACCAACTAAGTGTACACGTTTAGGTACGGTTACTCAAACCTAAATGAATACATTTCATTTGTGTGTGACAAGCTAATTTCGTTCTAACGGTTGAAAGATATTAACTTGGTTAAATCAGGTTTTTCATCTAACAGTGATTATTGAATGCTTTGTTACCAAGGTAAATTGGATTGCAAACCCTGATTTGAAAATTATATAAAGGAGACATCTAGCAACTGGAAAAACTAATCCCCACACCTCCTCTGTGATACTAGTTGGTTTTGCTAGAGTCGATTCTCCTTTAACCTTACGTTTCTTCTCGAGACCCTATAGGTTAACGACTGACAGACTTCATTGGGATTGTGAAGCCAGACGAAACTACTTCTCTTGTAGTTGAGCGATATGATCTTACCATTTTCTATGCTACGAGTTCAATTGAATAATTGACTTGAGATTATATCTCCGATAGGGCAAGATAAAAACAAATCACAAACATCTTCGTCTCATCGTTTGTGATTTCACAATATCTAGTTTCGATACCATACGATTTAAATTATTTTGAGATGATTGATAATACTAGGTTGTTCTTCGGAATATAATTCCGGGTTATCAATTAGTTCTTGTTCACCTTGATTTATCAAAAGACGGAACAAAAACTCATAGGTTTATCTTTGGGAGACAGATTTATCTATTATCATAAACTTTTCTGTGTGATACAAATTTGATTATTAAAGTCTTCGACTTTGGGTCATAGAAACTCTTAATGGTGGGTGAGATCAGCCAAGGGAATCAAGCGCGTAGTATCCTGCTGGGATCAGAGACGTAAGGAGCGCAACTGTACCTTGAATCAGTGTGATATTGATTAGGGTTCAACTATAATCCATACCGAAGTTAGTTTGTAGTAGGCTAGTGTCTGTAGCGGCTTAATACAGTGGACTAAGTCCCGGGTTTTTTTCTTCATTTGCGGTTTCCTCGTTAACAAAATTTCTGGTGTCTGTGTTATTTCTATTCCGCATTATATTTTGTTATATAATTGAAATATCACAGGTTTTGCGTTGTATCGATCAAATGTCAAATCCAACCTTTGGTTGTTGATTAGAAATTGATTGATCCTTGGTTATTGGTCTTTGGTACCATCCAAGTTTATATCTCTAGTATTTGATAAAGACTCGTAGATTGCTTGAGTAAATATCAAATCAAGAGATTGAGATATTAACTCCTTGATATACTTTTTATTAAGATTGAGTCAGGCTGTCTAATTGATTCTCTTAAAAGTATATTACAGTTAGTCCATACAGATTGCTAATCGAAATATTGGGTGAAGTTGTTGTACCCCCGCATTTTCATATCACTTAAGACTTTAAGTTTGAATCACAACCATCGGTTATAATGTGATCAATCATGTCTATATACTATTCTTAGAGATTTATTCAAACGTTAATTATCTGATACAAATAATTTTTTGTGCATTTGAAATATTTGATAACGCAAGTACGTGTACCATGTACGTGTGCTCTACCTTGTTCGTGACTATTTTTGTCATGGTACATGTACCGGGTATGTGTACCTTTAAGACAAATATAAGTTCCGGAACTTATGAAACTTTTCAGGTTTGCATATCGGGTATCGTTACCACACCAGTTTCAAAACCAACAGTTCTTTTTCGGTATGCATACTAGGTATGCGTACCATTCCAGGTACACGAGAGAGTAGAACAACATTTGTTCGCAGATTCCGAACACAAGTAAGTTTTTTGAATAACCTTTTTTTACAACCAATCACTCCTCATTCCGTCAAGACATGGGGACTCGATTCAGTTATCAACCCAACTATCACTAGGAGATGTGAGTGGGATGCCGGCCCTTTCAAATATTTTATCAAGTGTTTAGAAGTTGTCTCAGTCAGAGATAATAAATCTAAGAGTCAAGTGGCTATACAACACCTAAATCCCTTTCAACTTGGAGATATGGTAGTAAGGATTACTACTCAACCTGCTCTACACGATCTACCAGAAGGAAAAGACGAGTCGTACCTAGTAGTGGAAGTTATCTTGGGAGGTTACTGCAAGCCCATCAATGTTGACAAGTTAGAAGGCGTAGTAATATACGCCAAGTGGATCAAACCTTTCAATGCCTAGAATATCATGTTGCCTTTTCCTTTAGCATTTCCCTATTTTCATGCAATGTTTGTAATTCCTTCAAAATATTTGCACTGGCTTGCACTCATAATTAGGATTTCAATTTATCAGTTAATCGAAGCATTATTTCCTTTCAGAAAATTACTCATAAATCATTCCAAAACAAAATCTCAAATAAACTCAAAATCCTCGCAAAATAATTACCTACTAGTTCAAAACCAGGAAATCAAACCATGAAACTAGCATATCGTATCTTCCAAAAAATACCTAAGAGGAGAATGTGTAAAGAGAACAAAGCATTTAAGGGAAATCATCCAGCAGCAGTGCATCCTACTTAGAGAAAGCATCTCTCATGTCCTGAATAGCCGTCTGATTCAACTTCAACACCTGGGATAATCTTTCAACCTCCGCTTCTTTCTGACTAATGAGATCCATGGAAGGAGCTTCATCCATTTCAATCTGCAACTTTTGGACTTTGTAAATCCCTTCACAGAACCAGAAAGCATTGAACCCAAAGTTCACGCACATGTCCCAATGGTACTCCCAGTTTTCAACTACTTCTCCAGAAACGGTGTGTCCAGTCACATTACACATGTCATCAATTGAAGACAGAGCCTCCTCTACACGTTTGGCTAATGAAACACGACACGTGGATTTCTTGGGCGTGGAAATGTGTCCATGATTCTTCCATATTTGGGTATACAACTCACCATACATATCCGGTACACTGAATCCTCCAATTAACACGTGATCCGCAAATGGAGCATCAAATGGAGGGTCGAAGGTGGCACCTGCAGCAGAATACTGATGAGTGCCAAATATTGTATAATTTTATCCCTTTTTGTTGGCATTTAACTCATCTTTTCGCAGTAATTCTACAATTTATCCCATATTCTGTATTTTCATTGTTTTCAAGAATAAATATTTTTCTTACTTAATTTTGCATTTTTAGGTAATAAATAAAGTTTGGATGAATTGCGGAGCGAAAAGAGAAGAAAAGTAGTGAAAAGACGGGAGGAATTACACAAGGAAGCCGCGAAGAATGTCGTGCACAAGACCAAAAGGCTAGAAGTGGGATTGAATAGGAAGAATTGTTCTTAAAGAAGACATGGGTCTGGCATACCCAAGACCCAAAACCCTCACCCAAACCCATTTTCTATATCCAAGCCCGTCTCGGATTTCAGCCGTCAGATCGAAGTATTTCAGCATCCTACGGTCGCTCCTATGCCTGTGCATCAAATCCCGATGATTCCGCTAAACACTACAACACCTAACCTAATCTCGCACCGTAGACTTCGTTGTATTTTACATCCTACTGTCGCTACAAGCTTCTTCTTTCTTAGCCGTCCGATCCACCTACCATCTCCATATCCAGCGGCTTCAGCTCGTGGTACACACATCTTGATACACCCGCCTAACACACTAATACTCGAACCCTATGACCTAGCCAAACAGCTCCCTACCCTAACCCATATCGACCTCCACCTTCGTCTTCCTCTCCCCCTCTCTGCAACAGAACTACCATACCCTGCCGTACCACCACCTATTCCACTTCCACAACCACCACTACCTACACCAACTACCACCAACTCCACCATCTCCATCATTACCCGACACGACCCATCCCCATAATTCGAAGCGCTTTAACCTCTCTCACCAACTGACCTAGGTGAGGGTTGATAAAACACCTCAAATTAGGGAGCAATTGTAGCGATTGGGAGCAGGAGAAGAACCGAGAGAGGCAGAGAAGACATGGGGCGACGTCAATTCAAAGTTTTGGTGAGTAAATTTCGGAGATTGAAAACCCTAATTTCAATTCTAGGGTTTCGGAAAAATTGGGTATTTGGTGATATAAATAGGGGGTGATGTAGAGGGGTAGAGGGGGATGATCTCTGGACTAGCCAGAAAAACATTTTGTTCTGTTTTATTTCACAATTTCAATTTCAGTTATTGCATGACAGTTGATAGTGAATGTTATATGATGTTTTGATTTTTATCTTCAATGTTGAGAATGTTGTTTCAATTAGCATATGTGATGAATGTTGATGCTGTTAACATGTTTTTCATGAACTAAGTTACTGCAGCTAAGGCTCAGATGAAGCCTTAGTGCATTGTTGGATAATGAATTGCTAGGTTAGAGCCTTAATGCTTGTTTTTCTTGAGCAATGGGAGAGATTAGTGCTCATCTGTGTGCTTGTGATTGATTGTACTGTCAAAAGACAGTCAGTGCTAGGAGCACATTAGTTGAGCAAGCTGATTTTCTTTCCATTCCAATTGTATGCTTAGGGTCTTAATTTCAACCTAGAACTACATTGTTTGGCTAGGACACCAAGGTGGATTCTAAGCCATTATCTTAGCCACAATTCCTTTCTTCAGTCACTTACAATTCCAGCTCTGCTTTTATTCACTGCTTAGTCACTTTCCTTTACTGTTTTGCTTAGTTCTTGCATTTTGAAGCTCTGTGCACTGAAGTCAGTGCACAATCTCACCCCTGCCCTTGGCTTACAGCCTTGGTTCCTTGCTGTTGTTATTTTATATCATCTACCATCTAATCCTTGCTGTGCTGCCATCTTGTGTTAACTGTTTTAGTTCTTTGTATCTGCCTTCATCCATCACTGCTCACTGCCATAGTGCTTTGCACCCATTGATAGCTTAGGAAAATTCTTGTATGCTCCCGCTCCCTGTGGACTAACTCTTTCTTATCCCTATATTATAAAGCTTGACCTTGTATACTTGCAAGTTTTGTGTGCAACCCCATTTCCACACCAAGTTTTTGGCGCCGCTGCCGGGGAGTGGTGCTGCCATCTGCTGATTTCCTTTGCTGTCTTTCATCTACCACTGCATAATCTGCTGAAAGTGCATCTTACCTTGCTGTGCTTGAAGCTGTCTCCTGATATCATTGCACTCTTGTTCACTTGCAGGTGCCACTGAGTTGTTGCTGCTGAGTTGCTGCAGAGCTGTGTTGCTAGGCCACCTGAGCTGCTGCTGCTGCTGTTGCTGCTGCTAAGCCAAAGCCTGCTGCTGCCAAGCCAAAGCAACTGGGCTGCTACCTGCTGCTGCTGGGCTCTGCCTTCTACTGGTGGGCTTGTACTTCTCTGAACTGGGCTTCACCAACTTCAACTGAACTGGGCTTGCCAAGTGTTACTGGGCTCGTCCAACTGAGGTGGGCTTCGTTGCTGTTGCTTCTGCTGGGCTGCTAAACCCAACCGTTGTTGCTGGGCTTGAGCGTGAGCTGCTTAGGACGATCCTAAAGCCCAACTGGGCTGTGCAACTAAAGGGAACAAAAGCCTAACTGGGCTTCCCTCCTTAACCAAGTAAGCCTAAACCATGAGTAACCCACTTGGGCCCCATTAAATATTCAATTTGGGTATGTAATAATTAATTTATTTTTAATTTGGGCTTGTAATAATTATTTTTATTTTTATTTTTCTTTTATTTTCTTTTATTTTTCTTTTATGGGCTTGTAATTATTATTATTGTTTTTATTTTCTTTTATGGGTTGTGCTAATTTATGCTAGGTTTAGTTCAAATTTTTTTTTCCAAAGCCCAATTTTAAACCAAAAAAAAAAAAAACCAAAATCCCTTGTTAGTCCAACACCCATTCAAAACCAAATCTTCGTAACCCTTGTGGGCCAAATTGTTTCCGATTGCTCTGTCTGACCAACATGTTAGTTAGGTACCTACTAGGACATGATTGTGACCTATAGAGACCAAACAAACAGACTTGTTAGAATTAACAGAACCTATCGAAATTCTGAGTTCTGAGGTAGACAGCCCAGATCAACACCGAAACAATGGGAGAACCCCGTACCCTCAAGGATTATATGTACCCAACTAGAGCCAGTCAACCTTCTTGTATTGTGCTGCTACCGCTAAGAGGATAATGGCCATTATGAGCTGAAATCGAGCACAATACAGATGCTTCCTATTTTTAGAGGTGTTGAGAATGAAAACCCGTACCACCACGTGAGAGAATTCGAGGAAATTTGTGGAACTCTGCGTTTCACTCAAATGTCCGACGAAACCCTAAAGTTAAGGCTTTTCCTTTCTCCCTGAAAGATAAGCAAAGGCCTGGCTTATGCTTTACAGCCTCAATCCATCATGACATGGGATGACCTCATAAAGGAGTTTTTCAAAAAGTTTTTCCCGAACACAAGACTGCGACAATTCGTCAAAGTCTGAATAGCTTTGTGCAATTAGAAGGTGAGACCTTAGCTAGATACCTGGAGAGATTCAATGAATTATTGCTCCAATGTCCCCATCATGGTTTTGAAAAATGGAGACTTGTGCAAATTTTGTATGAAGGTCTAGATGTGTCCACCCGAACAACGGTTGAGTCGATGTGTAATGGTCTATTCGTAGACAAAACTGCTGATGCGTCTTGGGACTTCTTGATTGAAGTAGCTGAAAAGACGCAACAGTGGGAATCCATCCGTGAACCCAGAAAGACTACATCCGAAGCGAAGGCTTTTAGGATTGAAGCATTTCGAGGGAAGAGCAAACATGGCATCAATAGTTAGGAGATTAGAAGAGTTAGAACTACATAAAAATTCAAAACCTTCCACCACTACTCTCCGAGAACATGTCGCTTCGTCTGTATGTGCCGCTTGTAACGATCCCAACCATCAATTCCAAAATTGTCCCGATTTGCTTGCAGTCCAGGAATCTAGGCTTGAACAGGCACATGCCATGTTTCAAAAACCAGAACATAACCCCTATTCACAGACCTACAATCCAGGATGGAGAAACCACCCTAACTTTTCATGGTCAAAGGACCCACTCAGGGAGGACCATCTCAACCCAATCAGAGCTATCAAAACAATCAGGGATATCAGAACAATCAAGGTTATCAACACCCGAGAAACCCTCAACAACAATCAAACTCTCCTCAACACAATACCGACAAGAGATTATCCACCCTAGAGGAAATGTTCCAGAGTTTGATGCAAAGTCAGAAAAATCTAGATCAAAAGATGGATCAAATGTGTGAGAGAGAAAAGGGTAAACTTCCGAGCCAACCCCAACAAAATCCAAAGAGGATATTTCAAACAGGCACAACATCCTGCACTGAAACCTCACCCGATCAAGTCCATGCCATTACCACCCTCCGAAGTGGTAAAGTCATCGAGAACAACGTGGGCGAACCTAATGAATCTGATACAAATTCCACGCTGTCTCCACAACCCCAGAAAACCAAAGAATCTGAGCAAGTTGGAAAGCCTGACAATTCTACTGCTGTGAATGTCCCTTTGCCAACTCATTCTCCTGTTGCCCCATTTCCTCAAAGATTGATCTATCAACAGAAAAGTACCCATTACAATGAGATGTTAGATCTGTTCAAGAGAGTCAACATCAACATTCCTTTTCTTGAAGCAATCAAGCAAATCCCTGCTTATGCCAAATTCCTCAAAGACTTGTGTACTCAAAAGCGCAAGCTCAATGTGCAAAAACGTGCTTTCTTAGCTGAGCAGGTGAGTTCCATCATTCTGAACAAAACTCCACCCAAGTTTAGGGATCCAGGATGTCCAACAATTTCTTGCACTATAGGACACACGGTCAATAAAGCGTTATTAGACCTAGGTGCAAGTGTTAACCTACTTCCATATTCTGTTTATGAGCAGTTAGGTCTTGGGGAGTTGAAACCAACATCTATCACTCTACAACTGGCAGACCGATCTGTCAAGATTCCTCGTGGAGTGGTCAAAGACGTTTTGATCAAGGTTGACAAATTCTATTTTCCCGTAGACTTCATTGTCTTAGACACTCAACCTGTACAAAACCCAGACTGTCACATTCCTGTCATCTTAGGACGTCCTTTCTTGGCTACGTCCAACGCGATCATTAATTGTCGTAATGGAGTGTTGAAACTGTCTTTTGGTAACATGACGGTAGAATTGAATGTGTTCGATATTAGTCAACAACCTGTGAATCTTGATGATGATGATGTGCATGAAGTTAATATGATTGAAGGATTGATGCAAGATTCGTTGACTAACATTCTATCCGTCGACCCCTTTCAAGCATGTATGGAGAACTTTAACCCAGATTCCTATGATGATGCATACTGTAGTGACGTCCTATCTCTGCTCGAATCTGTACCTCAAATGGACATCACTGAAAGGAAATATGAAGTGGAACCACCCTTACTCTCTGATTCCAAGCTTATTCCATCCATTTTTGAGCCACCCAAGCTTGAATTGAAAACATTGCCTAGTACGTTGAAGTACGCATTCCTAGGTTCTTCTGATACTTTACCCGTCATTATTTCATCATGTTTAGACACGGAACAGGAAAGTAAGCTTTTAGAAGTACTTAAGGAACACAAAGAGGCCTTAGGATGGACCATCTCAGACCTCAAAGGAATTAGTCCCACCATTTGCATGCACCACATTAACCTTGAAGAGAATGCCAAACCATCTAGGGAAATGCAAAGGAGACTTAATCCTAACATGAGAGATGTAGTCAAAGGAGAGATCCTAAAACTACTTGATGCGGGTATCATATACCCAATTCCCGATAGCAAATGGGTTAGTCATATTCAAGTTGTTCCTAAGAAGTCAGGCATTACTGTAGTTCAGAACGACAAGAATGAATTAGTCCCTACTCGTACAACCACAGGATGGCGAGTATGCATCGAATACAGGAAGTTGAACACAGTAACAAGGAAGGATCACTTCCCGCTCCCTTTCATTGACCAAATGCTAGAACGTGTGTCTGGACACAGTCACTACTGTTTTCTAGATGGCTTTTCCGGTTATAACCAAATTCACATTGCTCCAGAAGATCAGGAAAAAACTACATTCACGTGTCCATTTGGGACGTTTGCTTATAGACGTATGCCCTTCGGGTTGTGTAATGCACCTGCTACTTTTCAGCGTTGCATGATGAGCATTTTTTCTGACATGATAGATAGTTTTCTCGAGATCTTTATGGATGATTTCTCTGTTTTTGGTTCCTCGTTTGACGAATGTTTGAAGCATCTTGCCCTCGTGATATCCAGATGTAAAGAAAAGAACCTTGTTCTAAATTGGGAAAAATGCCATTTTATGGTGAATTCAGGAATAGTTCTAGGACACATCATCTCAGAAAAAGGAATTGAAGTGGATAAATCTAAAGTTGACCTCATTCAACATCTACCACAACCTCGCTCTGTGAAGGAGATCAGATCATTTCTAGGTCATGCTGGTTTTTACCGGCGATTCATCAAAGACTTTAGCAAAATCTCAAGACCTCTGTGTAGTCTACTCGCCAAAGATGTTACCTTCAATTTCGATGATGCTTGTGTGAAAGCTTGGGAGGAATTAAAAACTCTTCTCACCGCCGCTCCTATAGTCCGACCACCCAACTGGGAACTACCGTTTGAACTCATGTGTGATGCCTCTGATTATGCTGTTGGTGCTGTTTTAGGACAGCGTGTTGATAGACTACCATATGTGATATACTATGCTAGCAAAACCCTTAATGATGCCCAACTCAATTATTCAACTACCGAGAAGGAATTGCTTGCCGTCGTTGTCGCATTAGACAAGTTTAGATCTTATCTCATAGGATCTAAGATCATCATATACACTGACCATGCGGCTTTGAAGTATCTTCTTTCCAAGAAGGATGCTAAAGCTCGCCTTATTCGATGGATACTCTTATTACAGGAATTCGATCTCGAAATCCGTGATAAGAAAGGTTGTGAGAATGTGGTTGCTGATCATTTGTCTAGATTAACTTTAGAGTCTATTGATGAATTTGAGCTGATTAGAGAATCATTCCCAGATGAACAGCTGATGTCTATCTCAGACCTTCCTTGGTTTGCTGATATTGTTAACTACCTCGCTACAGGTAGGATGCCCTCACGTTGGTCGAGACAAGACCGCTCCAAGTTCTTGGCTGAAGTTAAACATTTCCTTTGGGACAACCCATATTTGTTTAAGTACTGCCGAGACCAAATCATTAGGAGATGTGTACCCAACACTGAACAGAAAGATGTGATATCTTTCTGTCATGACCAAGCATGTGGAGGCCATTTCAGTGCCAAGAAAACCGCTGCAAAGATCTTGCAGTGTGGATTCTATTGGCCATCATTGTTCAAGGATTGCCATGATTATTGTGTTGCTTGTGAACGCTGTCAAAAGCTAGGAAGCATTTCGAGGAGAAACATGATGCCATTGAACCCCATTTTGATTGTGGAGATTTTTGATGTTTGGGGGATCGACTTCATGGGTCCATTCCCTATTTCTGACGGTAGATTGTACATCCTAGTCGCAGTTGATTACGTTTCTAAGTGGGTAGAAGCCATAGCAACCAGAACAAATGACCACAAGGTGGTACTTTCATTTCTAAAAGAAAACATATTTGCACGTTTTGGTACCCCTAGAGCTATCATCAGTGACGGCGGTTCACATTTTCGTAACAAGTACTTTGAGTCTTTAGTACGCAAGTATGGCATAACTCACAAGGTTGCTACTCCGTACCACCCTCAGACGAGTGGACAAGTGGAAGTTTCTAATAGGGAGATTAAGCACATTCTAGAAAAGACGGTTAACCCGTCTAGGAAAGATTGGTCATTAAGATTGAATGATGCTTTGTGGGCCTATAGAACAGCTTATAAGACACCAATTGGCATGTCCCCCTATCGTCTAGTGTATGGAAAGCCGTGCCATCTACCTGTGGAATTAGAACATCGTGCCTACTGGGCAATCAAAGAGCTGAACTTCTCTCTGGACGAAGCTGGAATTCAAAGGAAACTTCAACTCAACGAGTTGGAAGAATTGAGAAATGAGGCTTATGACAGTGCCAGGTTATATAAGCAGAAGATGAAGTTGTTTCATGACAAGCGTATTCTACGCAAATCCTTCACTCCTGGTCAGAAAGTCTTGCTGTATGAATCCCGATTACATCTCTTTCCAGGAAAACTGCGTTCCAGATGGAAGGGTTCGTACCTAGTACGCACAGTTTTTCCTCATGGAGCTGTAGAACTGGAGGATGTTTCCAACAAGAACGTTTTCAAAGTCAACGGGCAGAGATTAAAGCCATTCCTTGAGCCATTTCCACCCGACATTGAAACAACCAACCTGGAGGACCCAGTCTATGTGGACTAAACTGGTCCACTCTTTCCCTAAATAACCAAAAAGTTTTCCAAATCTTTCCCTAAAAACCAAAATTTGTCTTTTTCCCAACAAAACCAAATTTTCCCCAAAAAGTCCAATCCCATTAAAAACCAAAATTTTCTTGTAGATAAGGTGTTAGTTAAATTTCCTTTTGTGTATATTTTGTGCTCATCCATTGTGACTCCTAATATGATGGATTTTTGCCTTGAATAACGGAGTTTTAATCGAGCTTTCGCCGTACAATCGGGTATTCTCTCTCCTTTTACTCTACTCAGCATGTTCCTCTTCATATATTGTTTTATAATTCTTTCCATATTTTGAAACATTGAGGACAATGTTTAGTTTAGGTTTGGGTGTATAGAGTAGATACCACGATAATATGCTATAATTGAAATCGAACTCCTTCTTCTTTTGAAAAAATCGAAAAAATATTAAAAAATGAAAAAATTGAAAAAAAAACATAAAAATGGAGCTCATTTACCTTGAAATGTTGACTCTTGTGCAAATATGTAATTATTAGGAGTCTTAGTCTAGATATTTAGGCACCCTGATTCTAGCACAATTCACATAGTGATAAGAAATTTGCACGCGCACGATCTACCAATACATGTATGGCCTCGATCTTCAAGGTGTTTGATAGGAAGTTACGATTGCCAATCACTTTAGAATACTGAACGAAACTTGACTAGCTTGTTCTTTGGTTGGTTGGGATAGAAGGTGGAGGTTACATTAAGAAAGACAACCATCGAATTTAACTGGGTGCATCAAAAAGGGCTACCTCTTGCAAAGTGTCATGTAATCTTTTGTTTCCTTTTGTATATGTATCAAAAGTGTTTCCTTTCAAAAAAAAAAAAAAAAAAAAAAAAAAAAACGATGTATATTCAGAAAAAAAAATATCAGAAAAATACAAAAAATCAAGTATTTATCAATTCCATTCTCTCTTGTTCCAAAAATAAAAGAGAGTAGTCAATGTAAATAAGAGTCATGTAAAGAGTCATTTTGTTGTTTCATTGTAATAAGCAAGGAGGGTGTATGCCATTGATGTACAACGCGAGTAATTGTGAAATACCTCCAACTCATTCACAATTCTCGTAAAGTCCGGACAGCTAGCTAGATTTCGACCTTGGTTCTTAGCCTGAGAAACTATCTCTTGGTGATTAGTAGTCATAACTTCAGATCTTTCTTTACACATGTGTAGATACACTTTACACTCTTATCACATGTCTTTTTTGTTATCAGTGCTAGGATTGTGCCTTGATAGCTAGATTGACATCTCCATTTTGCTGTGAGCTTAAACTGTTTGCACATGTCACATTTGATGGAATCTGAGCTTATATTTTGACCTAGAACTTTGTAGGTACGTTCTAAGCAAACCTTCACGAGACTTCAACTCGTCCACTAGGGACACTTAGTGGTTTAAAAGGCTTAGTGCATACGCTAAATGCATTCGAGAGACCAGCGACAGTGGTATAGGTAGGATTTCCTTAGTTTTGTTTTACTTGAGGACAAGTAAAATTCAGGTTTGGGGGTATTTGATGAGTGCCAAATATTGTATATTTATCCCTTTTTGTTGGCATTTAACTCATCTTTTGCGCATTCTACATTTATCCATCCCATATTCTGTATTTTCATTGTTTTCAAGAATAAATATTTTTCTTACTTAATTTTGCATTTTTAGGTAATAAATAAAGTTTGGATGAATTGCGGAGCGAAAAGAGAAGAAAAGTAGTGAAAAGACGGGAGGAATTACACAAGGAAGCCGCGAAGAATGTCGTGCACAAGACCAAAAGGCTAGAAGTGGGCTTGAAGAGGAAGAATTGTTCTTAAAGAAGACATGGGCCTGGCATACCCAAGGCCCAAAACCCTCACCCAAACCCATTTTCTATATCCAAGCCCGTCTCGGATTTCAGCCGTCAGATCGAAGCATTTCAGCATCCTACGGTCGCTCCTATGCCTGTGCATCAAATCCCGATGATTCCGCTAAACACTACAACACCTAACCTAATCTCGCACCGTAGACTTCGTTGTATTTTACATCCTACGGTCGCTACAAGCTGCTTCTTTCTTAGCCGTCCGATCCACCTACCATCTCCATATCCAGCGGCTTCAGCTCGTGGTACACACATCTTGATACACCCGCCTAACACACTAATACTCGAACCCTATGACCTAGCCAAACAGCTCCCTACCCTAACCCATATCGACCTCCACCTTCTCTTCCTCTCCCCCTCTTGCAACAGAACCACCATACCCTGCCGTACCACCACCTATTCCACTTCCACAACCACCACTACCTACACCAACTACCACCAACTCCACCATCTCCATCATTACCCGACACGACCCATCCCCCTAATTCGAAGCGCTTTAACCTCTCTCACCAACTGACCTAGGTGAGGGTTGATAAAACACCTCAAATTAGGGAGCAATTGTAGCGATTGGGAGCAGGAGAAGAACCGAGAGAGGCAGAGAAGACATGGGGCGACGTCAATTCAAAGTTTTGGTGAGTAAATTTCGGAGATTGAAAACCCTAATTTCAATTCTAGGGTTTCGGAAAAATTGGGTATTTGGTGATATAAATAGGGGGTGATGTAGAGGGGGATGATCTCTGGACTAGCCAGAAAAACATTTTGTTCAGTTTTATTTCACAATTTCAATTTCAGTTATTGCATGACAGTTGATAGTGAATGTTATATGATGTTTTGATTTTTATCTTCAATGTTGAGAATGTTGTTTCAATTAGCATATGTGATGAATGTTGATGCTGTTAACATGTTTTTCATGAACTAAGTTACTGCAGCTAAGGCTCAGATGAAGCCTTAGTGCATTGTTGGATAATGAATTGCTAGGTTAGAGCCTTAATGCTTGTTTTTCTTGAGAAATGGGAGAGATTAGTGCTCATCTGTGTGCTTGTGATTGATTGTACTGTCAAAAGACAGTCAGTGCTAGGAGCACATTAGTTGAGCAAGCTGATTTTCTTTCCATTCCAATTGTATGCTTAGGGTCTTAATTTCAACCTAGAACTACATTGTTTGGATAGGACACCAAGGTGGATTCTAAGCCATTAGCTTAGCCACAATTCCTTTCTTCAGTCACTTACAATTCCAGCTCTGCTTTTATTCACTGCTTAGTCACTTTCCTTTACTGTTTTGCTTAGTTCTTGCATTTTGAAGCTGTGTGCACTGAAGTCAGTGCACAATCTCACCCCTGCCCTTGGCTTACAGCCTTGGTTCCTTGCTGTTGTTATTTTATATCATCTACCATCTAATCCTTGTTGTGATGCCATCTTGTGTTAACTGTTTTAGTTCTTTGTATCTGCCTTCATCCATCACTGCTCACTGCCATAGTGCTTTGCACCCATTGATAGCTTAGGAAAATTCTTGTATGCTCCCGCTCCCTGTGGACTAACTTTTTCTTATCCCTATATTATAAAGCTTGACCTTGTATACTTGCAAGTTTTGTGTGCAACCCCATTTCCACACCAAATACACAACTGGTGCTCCTTCAGTTTCAGAAGATCCTTTGGAAACGTTTGCATCCACGACCATAGATGTGACATCTTCATTTTCCTTTGAAGGTACAGTGACATCCTCAACATCATTAATCTCCATCTCAGGGTTATCTCTTGGTTCAGTCTCGTCCTGCAACATCACCGGTTAAATATCTATTTTCATATTAAAGATTAACTGATCCAAGTAAAAAATGTGCGGGAGACTCACTGTCTCATCTGCCGGATTACTTGCGTATTTAGACATGCTACTACTATATTCGTAAGTATTTCCTTTATCGCTATCGGATCTTGAATCTGTTCGGCCTTTATCTTCGTCATCGAGAGACTCAGTATTATCGGATTCCTCCTTTTCTTTCGGAGATATCTTACGTAAGTTGTTATTCTGGCTACAGCGAATCTGGCAAAGGCATTCATATCTCCAAGGCACTATAATTTTGGGAAAAATTTCAGCGGGATTAGTTCAAAGCTTCTTGGATAATTCAGCTGGTCAAATGGAAACGTGTACATACCTGCACGTTTGAAGAATTAAAAACTACCGTAGATGTTGGAGTTGATCGGGTACCGCCTGCAAGCCTCTTTGCTCTAATCTCTTTCCCCTGGGGACTGCCTCCATCTTGCCTAGGTTTTGTCTGAATCTTTTTCTAAAATATTAAATAAATAACATGAGCAAGAAGATACATGCTAATGGGCATCAAGTAATCGGAGACACGAGCTCTTACCTGAACCAGTTCGTCGGAAGGCTTCCGTTTACTCGAAGGAAGTAGTTTCAGCATTAGATGATTTTCTAAGATTTCAAGAATAGGCTTGCCGCGCGGAACTGTCACAACTGCCTGTACAAATTGATGAAGATCAAGAAGCTCTTTCTGCCAGAATTATTTATATTTAGGAGTTACCACTGGTTTTCTTCCTGGGAGCAAGAATGTAAGACTTTTCTTTGTTGTATGAACACTCGTATCCAAGATAGATTTCAGGAGGTCTTTCGAGGGTGTTGATGGACGACAAGATGGAATTACCTGGTCGAAACCCATCTGGAAAGCATCTCTGTCGATGTTATAAGAATTCACAGCAAAGGATCCCCTGAAGAAGGATGTAACATATCCAGGTGTGCAGCTTCGTGTAAACACAGTTTCTCTGATACTCATATTCTTTCCATCTGAATGCAATGTTAGACCCGAATCAAAAGCAAAGGTGTTCGGCTGAACTAAAGATGGGTGAACTGGTGACCAAGGTCGAAAATTCATTGCATGCACATTATCAAAGAAATCGATAAGTCTTAGGCCGGGTTTTGGGAGCCTATTCGACGAACGAAGTATCCTAGCACCGCCATATATACTATAGAAAGAAACTAAGGAATTAGGAGAATAACCTTCGAAGTGATCCCATAAACATGCTTGAAAAAAATGAACATGTGATTCTATCTTCATATATCTGTTGGAAGCATTCATATATGTTGCTAGAGAATCTAGATGAGAGTACATGGAACAAAGAAACAAACCTCCTATAGGCAGAACCATGCCCTGCGCCAGCTTAATGGAAAATGGAACAACCTTCGGTCTTACTATTTTTGTACCAGAGTCGTCATCAAAAACATCCCTAGACACCCACAAACACAAAAATACATCAACACTGAATGTGTCCTTCAATACCTAACCTGGTTTCGGTACCATGGGGTACCATTTAGACGCCCACCTAGTATAGAAGCATTTTGCAGGATCATCCTTCACATCATATTCATCTATTTTTTTAATTATAGGGGTGTGCCATATCTCTTCTTCAGCAGATAAACTGAAGTTAAGGTTCCCTACAATGGGAAGGTTCAACAAAGCAGCTACGCTCTCTAAAGTAATAGTCATTTCACCCCATCTACATATAGCTGTATGGGTAAGAATGCACTATCGAGAAATGAAAGTGATCGAACCTGGCACATCCTTCTTAATGTGGAGCGTCGCAGACACCTTGACAGCTTCAGCAACTTGTGCTTTGTTCAAGCTGTCCCTGACATGATCACTACCGAACATGTACCTCATCCATCCATCCCAGGAACGCAATGGATTTTGGCAAATTTTAAAATCAACTGGAGAGGTTGGATACTCATTCTTCTGGAGACAAAACTTTATTACGCGTTATGGATAAATTGACGATACAACTTCTTCATTCTATGGATCAGTAAGGAGAATCACCACATGACTAGGATGAGTCCTGGTAGCTGTATAAGACACTGGGAAGAATTCATCATCTATATTCGGCATATCTTTGGAATCATTAATGCTTCCTTGCTCAGCGGTGAAAATATCTCCAAGTGACATCTTATCTAAACAAAAGTTTCTTACATTACTATTCACTTCCGGGTAATTACATAAACAAGATAGAAAAGAGTTACTACTTCATACTTTTAAAGGAAGAATCCGTGTATTCAAGTTCTTATCAAAATTCGTGACTGTCACTAATGGTCAAAGTTACATGGTTGAAGAAATATAGGGCTTGCACACCAACAAAAATTGTGAATGTCAAAATTTACGTTAAAAAAAATAAAATAACATGTAATGGCCACGGGACATGACGCCCGCAACCAAGACCGAGTTAGGGTTTATACCCGCTCGGGAGGGGAAAAAAAGAATAAGAAGAAATATCTCCTACCTCGAATTCTCCTTGCTTGTCTTGCTGCTGATCCTAATTGTTGGTGATTGCTTTGTTACAAAAGTTGCTGCTAGCGCTCACCCTAATACTGCCAACAAGGAAGGATCATTCATATTGGGATAAATATTCAAGTTCATAGAAGTTGCACCTACAACTAGGGTTTACACCCGCAAAAAAAACGGAAAGCAAGATACACTTACCTCGAAGCCGATAGTTGGAGCTCTTGGTGATGGAGTTTTCGACGCCTAAGGAACGCACGCTACTGAAGACGAAGGCACGGAGCGATCGAAAAAAAAGTATATCTCTTTCTTTCACAATTAGAAAGTTTACAGAGACAAGTATATGAATCCGATTTACGTGTGAGAGTACTTGGACGATTTCAAAGATCAATATCCAAGAATCAATCAAGTCGTATCCAACAAACCAGGATGGATGTATCTACTTTTATTGATTTATGTACAACCTGTGATATTTCCATTATAAATATAATCAATATAATGGGAAAAGAAATAACACAGACACCAGAAGTTTTGTTAACGAGGAAACCGCAAATGCAGAAAAACCCCTGGACCTAGCCCATATAGAACACCAAATTGTATTAAGCCGCTAGAAACACTATCCTGATACCAATTAACTTCAGACTAGAATGTAGTTGAGACAGAATTAAACCCTCACATCAATTCAGTTACACTCGTGTTCCTTACGCCTCTTGAATCCCAGCAGGCTTTCGCGCAATTGATTCCCTTAGTTGACGTCTTTTTCAGCCTAAAAGTTGGTTCAACTCAATTTCGACCTTAAACCAATTTTCCTCCCACATATAAGCTTATATGTGTGGTTTCCTTTTTGATCATAGATCAACATGAGACTGGAAATCGATAGCAATAGACAAAATTCTAGCTAATCTCAAAATACGGACTTATGCTTCCCGAAGAGCAGCCTAGATTATTATTCACCTCACAATTATTAAACCCGTGGAATCACAAAGTCTGAGAAAAATAGAAATTTGCGATTTTTATTTATCTTGTTTGAGTGAGTATCTCAACAATCAAACAAGATCAGAATATACGAACTATCAAGACAAAAGATAGTTTGACCTGGCTTCACGAATCCCTATGAATTCTTTGTAGTCGCTAAACCCTAAAAGGGTTTTAGGAAGAGGACGACTCTAGTTTACAACTAGGACACATAAGAGTAGTGATGGGATTCAAAGATCCCAGTTGCTTGAGGTTCCCCTTATATAGACTTTCAAAGTATAAGTTGTTTTAGGTTTAAGCTAAGATAACTATGGAACCAAGCGAACAATATCCACCATTAGATGAATCTTTGAAATGTGATTTCCATATCAAGATATACACTCTGATTGGGATGAACCGTAACCGAACTTGTACAAAGATATTGTTTATGGATAGTTAGCCTAAGTTAGCCGATTGAACTATAAGCTTAATCATTTTCATATAACACTTAAGACTTTAAGTTTGGGTCACGACCATAGGTTATAATGTGATCAATCATGTCTTTATAGTGTTCTTAGAGACTTATTCCAATGCTAATTATCTGACATAAATAATTTTATGTGCATCTGAAATATTCGACAGAGCACGTACGTGTACTCTACCTTGTTCGTCACTATATTTGTCATGGTACATGTACCGGGTATGTGTACCCTTAAGAAAACTATAAGTTCCAGAAATTTTTTGGTTTGCGCACCGGGTATGGATGCCACACCGGTTTCAAAACCAACAGTTCTTTTTCTGTATGCATACCATTCCAGGTTCACGAGTTTACAGACTTTTTGTGGTATGGATACCGAGTATGCGTACCACTAAGTTACTGTCGACATATAGATACTCCGGTACGTGTACTGAGTACATGTACTACGGCTCCAGACCTATAATATTTTTCTATATTTGTGAAACTGTATGCAAACTAGATCATCAATACTGCAACTCATTGCACTGCCTACGTGCCATCCTTCGTACCTTGAAGGGATCAAGCACTGATCGTAGTTCATCCTCATTGGACAGGCAACTAAATCCAACTCGTGTTGTCAGGCCGAAACCAAGCTATTGCCTAGTCCGTATAGGACAAAGAGTCCTTTGCAAATGATGTGCAAGAATGTACATCAATGGCCTTTCAATTGTGTTGCACCTTGGTGATGCATCACCAGTTCGCAGCGTCGAAGTAATGATACCTAAGCATCAGAAAGCTTTCTCGACTAAGTTAGGTGTCGTAATGATGTTTCAGCATCATATCAGCTAAGCTATGAAGCTTAAGGCACATGTTGTTATATGCACCTTCAACCAACTACCCATCCTTATATATGTATTAATGGCATTTCTACAACTATAAGTTGGGAAGGACTTTGATATTTACCAAGTGCCAATTTCACTATTCATAGTTGTTGCCAAGGCCAAGTACCATGAAGCGCCATGATAGTTTTGTTTCCGTTCTGAAGGCCAACTCGAAAGTTGCGCTATGATGTGCTACATTGTCTCGGCCAGCCTGCTCTGTCCTGGTGCAATATTGTGGTGAGATATTGGCCCTTTAGCCAATATGTCTTGCGTAATGCGCCACGGTGGCGCAATTTTGTCTATAGGCCAATTTTGTCCACGTAATGTACCGTGGTGGTGCATTATTGGCCCTAGGACAATATTCCTCTTAATACGCAACGTAAGCTTGAAATGAAGCTTCATCTCAAGCCAATAACGCATCTTTGAGCATGTGCCAGGAGGAACAAGTTTAAGGGATCGGTCGTAGAATGGATCCTTTGATTCCTTTCAACTACAAAACAATTTTCGCAAGTCTGCTTCCTTAAACTCATGTAGTTAAACATAGTTTTCTAGATATGGAATCAATCTGAATGTTCAACACACTAACTAGTAGCTAATTGCCAAATAATTTTATGTCGAATCTATGAAGTTCAAGTGATAAACATTATACTGTGTAAAACAACAAGTATATGCTTCCTTGACACTTTGACCATAATCAAATGTTCAAGTCACTTATACCAGAGATACATAAATATATTTCGTATGTTACATTTTTAATCTAAATGATTTGAGAAAATGGTAGATAGAAATGGAACAAGCCAAATCAATACTGACGTCGAACAGTGTGTTCGTTGATGTCGATACATCTTCAGGTTCTTGAGAGTAATATGAGAAAGTCTCAACATTTCTAGTGTTCCTCGTCTAACCTAACAAAGTTGACTCTAGTAATCTAATCAAGCAGCCTCGAGTTTTGGAGCTAAAATATGACAACCAAAATTGACATACCAAAGCTTGGTGGGTTCGACCGAGTAATTCTCTAACATAATGCATTTATATCAAGAGGGGAACATTAGGATGAATGGTTGTATAATGAATTCTTCACATGATTTGATTATTTTGGAGACTTAAACCTAATCGAAGTTGTAGAGTATTTGTTCAACTTACCTACTCCTCCTTATACTCTTATTTGTTGTGATGGAGTTTCAAAAGGTAACTTTAGTATTGCTATAAACTATGTAGCTGAAATCATCGTTATTGTAAAATAGATTGTGCAACAAGGATTATTATGGATTCTTATACAAAATATCTTTCCGTGGAAGTTATTAAAATATTTAGGGCAAATAAATTGTTGTGGATTGTTCTTGCAGGATGGTCCATCTCTGTGGGTAAGTTACATTCTATTTTTTATCACTTTGCTAAAAATGGATCTTATCTTACTAGAGGTCAAGTTATTGGTTTCATTCTCGACTTGTCTCTTTGTCAGGGTTAGAATCGTCAAATGAACAATATTTTGGATTTTATTAGCTTTTTATTTCAGTTTTGGAGTTGTTTTCCGACCTAGTTTGTTAGGTTGCAACCCACCCACTTTTTTTTTCTTAGTTTCCATTTTGTTGTAAAGTATAATTTATATTTTGACTATTAATAAATAACTATTTCTTGAAGAAGAAAAAAACTAGAAGAGAAAAAATAGAAAAGGAAAAAGGAGGCCATGTTTACCTTTCATTTGAAGATGTACATAAAAACAAATGTTAGATCAATAAATCCCAACAGAACAAAGTAATACCTCTTCGTTAGGTATCCAATCCCAAATGTCTCCAAAAGGGATTGGTTTTGATTCTAGAGATTTATACTCTACAAAAATAGAATCATAATGAAGCAAATATTAACCATCTTTACATAGCTAGGTCGGTGAGAATTTAACCTTATGGATTCTTTAGACAGTGTGAACACGCAGATCAAAGTCATCTGAGTATTCACAAACAATGCGCGCAGACTCATGACAATACAATAAATAGGCTGCGCTTGAAGGGAACGGATTGGTTATGTCGAATCCTTGACTCAGAGTTCTAATACTCTTCCTCGTCTCATCAATTACAATCATTGTCCTTAGCTCATACAATAAGATAAATAATGGACGAAGTATAAAATGTACGAACATGATATGCTATAAGTAACGAATTGAATATATAAAGTATGGATGTATGAACATAGACGAAACGATTAACTTATATGATTCTCACTCAGATCCCTGTCTCCGAGATTGGATTTTTCATTATATGGTGGGGATTACCGAAATAGTCGAATGACTTTGAGACTAATATAAGCCTGCGTAGAAGGAGGAACCTCACTTACACTTTCTTTATTTCTCTGTCTCTCTCCTCTTCTCTTCTCAATGTTTTCCCCCTCCCTCTTTCCCCCCCTCCCTCTTTCCCCCCCTCTTCACTTGGGAGAGAGGGGTATTTATATGGTGGTTACATGGGGTTCACTTCTGAATCCCGTTATAACCTTATCCTCTTGTGTCTTGTGCCGCTTACGCAGAGGTCTTCGTGTTCTTGGTCTTCTCTGCGTGTTCCGTTTGAATATTCAGTGCTATCTGCGCTTCCTCCACATGCTGACTGACACGTATGCTATGTGAGGGTATTTAATGCGGGTAGTTGAGATGTCTGTCCGCGGTAGACAGTTGTCCTCTTCCCCTGTCTTGTCTGCGTCAGTCTGACTATCCCCAGCCGTAGATCTTAGATCTTTCTGGGGATAGGATAAAGTGGATCTCGGGTTATCCTTCAGTGCTTCGCAGTATTCTAGTGTTTCCGTCTTCCTCGATCCCCTACCGTTGGATCTGGTGGGTGGCGACGCTATCTTGATAAGGCGCGTCTCTTGGCTGTCCACGTGTGATATCATAGCTTGATGTTCTCGGCCGCATATCCTCCACGTGTGTCTTTGTGGACACGTGGCGGAAGATGAAATGTGTACCTACAATTTGCCCCTTTTCATCCTACTGGGCGGTTAGTCGAAGTGGGAAGAAAAAACGTGTTACTCTCTTCATCTTCTCTTTATTATTTTCCTAGATTTTAGGGCACGTTCCCCACTATTTGCAATAACTTCTTCTTGGGTAGTGGGCGGTTTTATTTCTCTTTGTATATATATATGAGAAGGAATATGAAAATTCTCTAGTCATAAATTACATTCCTTCTTTTTCCTCAGAACTTTTGTTCTCTGCTTTTGTTTCCTTGTTATTAATTGTTGTTGTTGCTGCTGTTGTTTTTGTCTTTGTTGTTGCTGTTGTTGTCGTTCCTCGGAGATTTTCTGCTGTTGTTGTTGTTGTTCCTCGAAGCTTTCTTTACGACCCTGATTTTTCCTTTATAGGTAAGTGGTTCTACTGTGTATGATTATCTTTTGAAAAATATGTTCGTTTTCTATTGCTGCTATATGTGTTTGTGATGAAGAACATATATATATATGTGTGTATGATTGCCCTTGTTCGTCATTATAAACAGTAATGATATCGTCCTTCGTGTATGGTTGCCCCTATTTGTTATTTCCTCTTTTTATTTAGGTTTTGTTCTTATTTTCCATCTGGTTCATGATTATGAAGAACTGGGTGAAATTGGGTTTTTTGATTTTCGTTTTGTATCCGCGGAAATCTGAAACTTGTTTGTGTACTACGCAAACATGGCTGATCATCCGCGGGTTTCTTATCAAACTCCACCGCCTAGTCCGCGTAGATCTCCTCCGCGTAGGGATCCTGATGTTTCTCCGCCTGGTGGAGGTTCGTCTAAATCTTCCCAAGGTGATGCCCGCGTTCATAGGGTTTCATCTTCTTCCGGTCAGAGGCGCTTAACTTCTAAGAGGAGTGAGTCGCATAGAGGGAATACGTAGAAGGGGGACCGGCCAAAAGAGACTCCTGGCTCCCGGTATGCTGTTTCTCGTCCCTCAGCTAATCCGCGGGATGTCCTACCTCTTCGGTCAGTGGCGCCTCCTTCCGCGTCTCACCAACATCCTCTACCTCCCCCTCTAGTGTCTCAACCCAAGGGGAGGTCTTCGAAAGAAGTGATTTCGAAGACTGATGCATCTAAGGTTCAGCCTAAGAGAAAAGCTTTCGATAGAAACCCTTCGAAGGATTTTGCGCCTGATCCCGTGGAGGAGGAGGATATTTCTCAGGAGATACGCAGCGTCACTGTCGGGGAGAAGAAAGTGACCTTCAAACATATTGATCTGGAGGTTTTCAAGGAAAAACATGGTCTTCAACTATTCGATGTTCGTTTTCACGCTGCTGCTGATGATATTACTTATGAGATGATATCGACGTATAAGTTTGATGAATTTCATCTGCTGACCACGGTGGGGGCCTTTGAAGCGGGTCTTATGTTGCCTTTGTACAAGTCTGGGGATTCTTTTTATTATGATGTGCTGGCTGGTCGAGAGGGTTCTTCGAAGAACACACACTGTCGCTCTATTTCCCAACTTCATGGGAATTATCTTCGTGCACTGAGGGAGTGTTATCTTCGGAGCAAAGGAGAGACAATGATGACTCTTTATGTTCCAAACCCTGAGGAAAGGGAGTGGTATACGCCTGAGAATTTTAACAAGTCTTTCGGTGACTATGTTAACAGTAGGAATCGTAAACCGTGGAGTGTGAGTCTTCGGAATATTGCCGCTCCTCGTGGTGAGATACGCCTTCTGAGTGAAGTAAGTGGTGCTAAGGTGAAGTACGTCCCGGGTACAGATAATTCTACTAACAAACTGGTGTTTCCTACTCGTGAGCGGATCAAGCGTAATCATGACTATGAATGGCACGCAACTGTTATTGAGGTTGTTGGTCCCTGGGCTTGGGGGTGGGTTCCAGGTCCGCAAGGATGGCGTCCTACCGCAGATAGACAGATACGTACGGCTCCTCCTGCTCGTTATGGGAATTTTGAGGGCATGAATTTCCAATATGCCCTCGATGTTGTTGATGGAGATGATGAAGAGAGTTCCGATGTTGATCTTCAGGCGAAGAATGCTGCGGTTGTCAAGGTAAGATTTCTATATGCCTTGTCCTTTAGTTGAGGCAGTTTTAATTCTTTTCAAAGTTAGGGATTTTTATTCTTGTGCCTTGTCTTTTTAGGCGACGAAGAAGAGGAGGATAAATCCCAAGCAGTCCACCACCGCAACAATCGAGGAGGCGGAGGTTTATGAAGAAGTTAACAGTCCTGTGACTGAGCTTGGCGAGGATGAAGATGTGTCTGACGTAGAAGAGCGTACTGATACATCCCCTCCCGGTCATGATGTTGATGAATTTGTTGAAGGGAATACTACCGCCGGTGGCAGCGGTATTGGTGGTGAGATTAATCCCGCAGGGTGTTATGATGCTGGTGCCGAAGCTAATCCTGCGGGTTGCAGTGATGCTGGTGATGATAGCACTTGCCTTGGTGATGAGGGTGCTGGTAGTGAAATTCCTGTTATGTTTCAGGAGTTTTCCTTTGGTCGGATTTATTCTGCGGAGGATGGTTTTGACAAAAAAGCTTCCCTGGGCCTGGCTTCTGAGTTCAACCTGCTTTCCCCCAACGATGATTGGGATGTGCTTGGTAATTCTAACAAGGTGGACAGGAAGGGTAAGGGATTCGTGGATGCTAGTGATGTTCCAGAGAGGAGCGGTGCTAGAGACCTTCTAGATTTGGACGCAAGAGTATCCTCTAACTCTTTGGGTGCTAAATTCACAGACATGGGTAAGGCCTCGGTTGGGTCTCCTGGAGATGATTTTCCTCAGTCACTGATCCTGGAGGGTGATGATGCCATCTTAGCTTGGTTTAAGAAGAAGAACTTGATGTTCGTACCCAATCCATCCCCTGTGGTGGAGGGTGAGAAGAACTCTGATGCCTATACCCGTAAGATGATGCAATTGTCTCCCGAGGACCAGGTTGCAGTAGCGTGGGATAAGAATCTTCGGGCCTCGGAGGCTGCTCTAGTAGTCGATGCTCCCTCGACTGTTGCTGATATGATGGCGTTGGCTGATGGGTATCAGTATGGATTTCCCCAACAGCGGATGTTAGAGGTGAGTTCTCTTTTCATTTTACCTGGTATCAGTTTTTAGCAATTTTTAGAGTCAGGGTGTTCTAATCTTCTGATTCGCAGATGATGAGGAGTGAGCATTGCAATCACATGTTGTACCAGTTTTTTAAGGCCAAATCCCTTAAGTTGGAGGCTAAGCTTCGTCTTTGGGAAGAGGAGCTTACTGCGGCTGAGACTGTCATCGTTAATAGGGATAGGGAGATATGTGAGTTGAAGAGTCTCCTCAAGGCTAAGGAGCAAATAGGCAGGGAGGATAATCTTCTTATGGATCTTGCTATGGTTCGTAGTGAATTGGAGGAGTCCAAGAAGAATTCTTCGGCTATTACAGGTTTGATTATCTGTTCTCTTCCTTGTTTTTGTCCTTTACCGTAACTAGTGTTCTGTCTGAGTCTCCCTCTCCCACCCTATCTTCAGTGGGTGAAGTCCCTGAGTTAGTATGGCTTCGGAAAGAGCGGCAGCGTCAGAAATCTCGCATCGCAGAGTTGGTAGAGAAGATAAAGAGCGAGGCTGATAAGTGGAATGCTCGTGCCGATGAACATAATACTCTGGCAGAGAAGTGGTGGGTCAGGCGAGTCCAAATGATTGATTTACAGAACCAATATAACAATGATCGTCGTTTGTTTGACGGAACGTTGTTGTGTACACGTGATAATCTTCGTGAATCCCGAGAACATGTCTCATCATTGGAAGCTAAAATCAATCTCTTGGAAGAAGAATTGCGTCAAGCTCGTTCTTCTCAGACCTCTGATGTTAAAGATTACCTTCAGCGTCTTGCTAGGGAGAGAGATGACGCTAGGGCTGAGGCTGGTGCTCTCAGCAAAGCTTTAGCTGCATCTAGGGCTGATGTGGTACGCCAAGCTTAGGCTGAGAGGAATCTTGAAGTAAATATGTACCGGCTCAACAAGGGTCTGGAGGTTTTAAACAATGAGGTGAATCATCTTCGTCACTTGGATTCAATGAAACAGGTAGAATTAGATGCGAGTCAGTACGCCCTTTCAACCCTTCAAGCGGATTATAAGAAGTTGTCAGATGAGTATGATTTTCTTGGTGAAGCCCATGATGCTTCTGTTTAACGAATATGAAATAGCTTCGGCGAGAGCCGAAGGTATATGCTTATATTATCGAGTGTGATTCTGCAATTTCCTGGACCTAACCATCTGCGTTTTTCTTTTCCTTGCAGAGCTCCAGGGACAACTTCGTATTGCAAATGAAGAGCTTGCGGAGGATCAATCTCAATTAGTGCATCAGGAAAGTCAGATTAATTATCATAAACGTTTAGCTACAGCAAGGGACGAGGCTGCCCAAGCCGCTTCGAAGGAAGTGAGTCGCCTTTCCTCGTTGTTGTCAAAGGATGAGATGATGAATACTGTTATTGCGTACAAGGCTCGGTGTCAACTAGTGGAAGAGACCAACAAAATTCTGGATAGCATTGAGTATGATCTGAAGACCGAGCATGGCCTTATCAGGAGCTATCCGCGCCGTGAGAAACCCCCCCCCTACATCTGGTTCTTCAGGCCCTTCCTCGGGTGGGAGCGTACCTTCAACGCAGAAGGGGAAGATTGCTAAACCTGCTGGTGGGGTTGAATCATCCAGTAGATTTTTGTAGAGAGTTGATCTTTGTTGATTATGAGGCTTCGTGAGATTCCTTTTGTATTTTCTTGTTTCCGCGTACCATTGCCAAGCCTGTAATCAACTTTTAATGAATTGATAATTGTTATGGTTAATTTGGAATATAACCGACTGTAACCAGGGATAGTGAAGTGTTTGGGTGCGAACCCGAATGTGTGTCTCTTCGTGAACGTCTTGAGACCTGTCACCCCGCTGGCTAATCCTGGGCAGAGGATTCCCAGACGGTGGGGGTCGGGGCAGCGTTCTAGGATATGAGTTGTTTGGAATGTACGTTCATTCCGTCGACCCGCTGCCATAAGTGTAAGTGAAGTGTTTGAGTGCGAACCCGAAGATATGTGTATCTTCGTGAACGTCTTGAGACCTGTCACCCCGCTGGCTAATCCTGGGCCAGAGGATTCCCAGACGGTGGGGGTCGGGCAGCGTTCTAGGATATGAGTTGTTTGGAATGTATGTTCATTCCGTCAACCCGCTGCCATAAGATTGGTTGGGTATCTCTTTCTGCTGGATGCCTTCCCCCATGGTCCTACACTTATAGACGCTGATAGGGGAGTCCCGAGAGATTGTAGGTGACTACTTTCCCCAAGTAAAATAGAACAATTAACATCAGTGTTTACGTGGTTCGACAGCAGAGTGTCTACGTCCACGGGTGAAAGAGGGTTAAAGTGTCTATTCAGTTGAGTTACATTTAGAAGAATTCCATTGATGGAACCTCTGAGGTAGTAAATAGTAAAAAACAGGAGGATGAAGTATTGACGCGGAGGCTGTATTTACAGGTGTAGGGTTCTCGTGAGGTGTTATATTTACACGCAGTCGTCTTGTTATATGTTGCTCCATGTATTGCTATTTTTTGCCAAAAGTTTGCTTGATTGATAGGTTGAGGTTTGCTATTCCTCTCTCAGAGATAGAAACATGTCGATCGCAAGCGTCGTTTTCTTCTTCTGGTGCTCTTCACGTAGATGCAGGTCTGCGTTGCCCTCTACGGGTAATATGGCTTGAGATATTTTGCATTCCATGGGTGTTTGAGGATCTCCCCTTTTAGGTTGCGCAGATAATAAGACCCATTTCCTGCAACATCATGTATGACGAAGGGTCCCCCCATGTTGGTGCTAATTTTCCCCACTTCTTTTCTCGTTGGTATTGGGGAATGGTCCTCAGCACATACTGCCCTTCTACGAAATTTCTAAGCTTAACCCTCTTATTATACTCCCTTGCTAGTTTCCTTTGATAGTTTTCCATTTTTGTAGTGCTGCCTCCCTCCTCTCTTCTAGATCATCCAACCTTTCCAACATCATGTCCGCTGTGAGGTTCTTTTCCCATGCTTCAGTCTTCGTAGTTGGCATGATTATTTCTGTTGGGATAATAGCTTCGGCTCCATAGGTGAGTAAGAATGGGGATTCTCCCGTGGCTGATCTTCGAGTTGTCCTATAAGCCCACAAAACGTTGTGTAGTTGCTCACACCAACGCTTCTTGTATTCGTCCAACTGCTTTTTGAGGATGAGTGCGAGGGTTTTGTTTGTGGCTTCTGCCTGACCATTGCTTTGAGGGTAAATTGGTGTTGACTTGTTCTTTCGAATTTTGAAAGTATCGAAGAGTAAGTCGATGTTTTTTCCCTGGAATTGCTTGCCATTGTCAGATACAATCTCAGCTGGTATGCCAAACCTGCAAATGATGTTTTGAAAAATGAATGTGAAGACATCTGCGTCTCGAATGCTTGCCAGGGCTTTAGCCTCTACCCATTTGCTGAAATAGTCCGTGGCCACTATCAAGAATCTTCTCTTCCCTGATCCTTCGATTAGGGGACCCACGATGTCTATGCCCCATTTTGAGAATGGCCAAGGGCTGTCTACTGGGTTTAACATTGTTGCTGGTGCGTGGATTTTTTTGGCGAAACGCTGGCATTCTTCGCATCTTCGTGACATTCTTGCAGCGTCTCGTATCATTGTTGGCCAGTAATATCCTTGAGTTTTCGCCTTATCTGCTAGGGATCTCATTCCGCTGTGATTGCCTGCGTCGCCGCGGTGTATGTCTTTCAAAATCAAATGTCCTTCGGATCTGGATAGGCAACGTAATAATGGTCCGAGAAAAGATTTTTTGTACAAAATTTCTTTTCTCAGATCATATCTTCCTGCCTTTGACTGTATTTTTCTGGCTTGCTTTAGATCTGAGGGTAGAATTCTTTCTTTTAGGAAAAGATGAATCTCAGATCTCCAATCTTCTTCTTTGCTGAAGTCTTCATCTTGATCTGCCTTAGCCATGATGTCGTCTTCTTGGAAATCATCCGCGATGAATTCTCCCACGTCATCATCTGCCATATCTTCTTCTGCGTGGTTCCTCTGCTGTGCAGCGCAGAGTTCTTGAATATCAATTGAAGGCTCGTAAATCCTGGTTACTTTGATTGCTTTGACGTCCTCGTTTCTGAGCATCGATGATATGTAGGCCAGGGCATCCGCGTGCCTGAGTTCCTTCCTTGCCAGGTGTCGGAATTTGATGTTTGGGATTTGTGATGCCAGTGTTTGCACCAATTCCATGTATGCTGACAATGTTCTGTCATAAACATTATATTGCAACCCTATTTGTCGGATGACTAGCTGTGAATCGCTTGTCAGACGCACGTCAGTTATGCCCATTTCTATTATCAACTGAAGGGCATGCACCACTGCTTCATATTCAACTATGTTGTTGGTATGCCCCTTGAATTCTAACCTGAAAGCATGTATGATCCTGTCTCCTGTTGGGGTGGTGATTACGATGCCTATCCCCCCCTTCTTTATTTTTCGACCCATCTACGAAGACTTCCCATTGCCTAGGATTTTTTGGTTCCAAGATGTCTATAGGGTCTTTACCTTCGTCCATCTCTGGTAGTCCTGCTGCCTTTCGTCCTTCGATGATGACTTCTTCGCAGTTATCCAATGGTAAGTCTGCTAGGAAATCTGCTAATACTTGTGACTTCTGAGAGTGTTGTAGTTCATGGATGATATTGAATGATCTAGGTGAGTATTCCATTTTGCAATTCTGCCTACTTTTCCTGCGTTTTTAAGGACTGCTTCTAGCGGAGCTTTGCATGGGACGCGGACGTAGTGAGTCAAAAAGTAAGTTCTGAGTTTCAGGGTTGCCCATACTAACGCCAAGATGAGCTGCTCGATCTTCGTGTAGTTTCTTTCTGCTTCGTTCAGAGTCTTGCTGATAATAGATGGGTGCTCTATCTTCGTGTTGGTTTTAACCAATACTGCGCTGACTGCATCTTCTGTTGCTGCTATGTATAGTGCCAACACTTCATCAGGGTCTGGTTTTTGTAATATAGGGATCTCAGCCAGGTATTCTTTGATATTTCGAAAAGCTTCCTCGCACTCTGCCGTCCATTCGAATTTGCTTCCTTTTTTGAGAATGTTAAAAAAGTGCTTACATCTGTCCGAGGACCTGGATATGAACCTCCCCAGCGCAGCCAGCGAACCATTGAGTTTCTGAACCTCTTTTAAACTCTTTGGGGATGGCATTCTTACGATGGCTTCAATTTTAGCGGGATCGACTTCAATGCCCCTCTTCGTCACCAAATATCCGAGGAACTTTCCGGAAGTGACACCAAAAGTGCACTTCTCTGGGTTTACCTTCATGTTGTGCACTGTCATTGCTTGGAAAATATCTTTTAGGTCTTGGTGATGATCTTTGCGCAGCTTGCTTTTAACGAGCATATCATCCACATATACTTCCAGCGTACTTCCAATCCATGGTTTGAAAATTGCATCCACCATTCTTTGGTAGGTTGCCCCTGCGTTTCGCAATCCAAAGGGCATTCTTACGTAGCAATAGAGGTCGTGTGGTGTATAGAATGTTGTATGTTGTTGATCTTCTTCTGCTAGGAATAATTGATTGTATCCAGAGTATCCATCCATGAATGACATTTCTTCGTATCCTTCAACTGCCTCAACAAGTTGGTCAATGCTTGGCAGTGGATAGCTATCTTTAGGGCAAGCCTTATTGAGGTTGGTGAAGTCGATGCATATCCTTACTCCGCCATTTTTCTTCGGTACGATGACCATGTTAGAGATCCATGTTGGGTACTTAACTTCTTTGATGAATCCTGCGTCCAGTAGTTTGCGGAGTTCCACTTCAACTGCTCGATGGTATTCTGGAGCTACTTTGCGCACCTTCTGCCTAAAAGGGGGGGGTACCTGGTTTTATTCGAAGTTCGTGATGAACTAACTTTGGTTCAATTCCCGACATGTCCCCTAATTTCCAAGCAAAGATGTCCGCGTATTACTTTAGAAGTTTGATTAGCGCGGCTTCTCTTTCTTCATCCATCAAGGTGCCTATTCTGATAATATTCGGATATCCCTCAGTACCTATGTTGATTTCTTTAGCTGCTTCGACAGGCGTAAACGTGGGTTTTGGTTCCCCCAAGAGAGGAACATTATTTGATTGCTATTTGGTGTGCTCTCCGTTTTCTTTTGTCGCGGAGGTGCTGACTTCTGCGCTGCCAGTGGTGCTCACGTTCAGAAGGTTTTTTTCGGAGATTTCTTCCAGGTATGTATCTATGGTTATTTCCTTATTTTTGGCTCTTCGGGACTGGTGGTTTTCTTCCCGCTCGTTATTGATCTGATTCTGTGAGGTCTGACATTCCCGCGCAGTTACTTGGTCTCCTTTAATTTCCATGACTCCCTGGGGTGTTGGGAATCTGAGATATTGATGGTAAGTTGCCGCTACTCCTTTGAGCTTGTGAACCCATCTTCTTCCGATGATGGCGTTGTAAGGTGAAGGTGCATCTACGACGCTGAATCGAGTGTCCAATTTCATGGGACCTGCGTCTACTTGTAAGACAATGTCCCCTAGGGGCTTTGTAGCTGCGTCGTTGAATCCATAGATGGTGTAGTAAGATGACAGCATTTGCTCGTCGTTGAGTTCCATACGTTTGAACGTGTCATAGAACAGGACGTTGACTGAGCTTCCTCCATCGATGAGAATTTTCTTGACATTGCACCCTGCTATTGGGAGTGTGAGGACTAGAGGATCATTATGGTCTTCCATGTCTTCTTCCACATCGTTCTGCGTCGAAGGTCATGGGCGCGTCCATCCATTGTTCGTGCTCGTTTACCTCTTTCCCATCGATCTTATAAAGCTCACAATAATCTTCGAATTGTTTTCTTAATCTCTTCCCAATCTGGGCGGTTAGGGATGGTCCTTGAGAACATGAAATTGTGTTGAGGGTGCGGTTGCCTTCTGGTAATTGAACCTGCTTGCCTCTCTTGGTTCTATCTTCGTTATCAATCTTCCGTATATATTGCTTTAGGTCTCCTGCGTCGATTAGTTTTTGAATCATTATCTTGAGATTTTTGCACTTTTCTGTTTGATGACCGTTGAAACAGTGGTATTCACAGTATTCCTTGGATTTTTCTGATCTAGGAGGCTGCTTTCCCTTGGACCATGGTCAATCGAAGTTCTCCCTCCCTTTGATCTCTCTCAGGATGCGCGAATAACCGGTATTCAGCTTGGTATAGACTTGATCTTCAAATTTTCTATCATCTCTTCGTCTATCATCCCTTCGTTCTTTCCTTTCTGCGTTGGGATGCTCTTCTGTGATTCCTATTTTGGACCCGCTGGCTTGATCCATGGAATTTGTGCGTGTGGGATGTTGAGTATGAGCTCTGGTATTTTCACGCTGAATTTCTTCTAACCTTGCATGCTTTTCTATGATTATCCGTAGATCTCCTTCGGTGGTAGGGATGGTCCCGTGGATCTCCACAAACAAAGGACTCATCCTGTCCATCCCCCATTTGTAGCAGTTGATACTAACCACAGGATCTACGTTGCCAATAGCTTGGCAAATCTTGTGCCATCTATCAGTATATATTCTATGATGGTCTCTTTGTAATTCATCTCCAGTGAGAATAGCTTGTCCATGCCGGTATTGACAACCTTGTTGTACATGTATGTTGCTAGAAATTTTTCTGTGAGTTGGTCATAGGAATCGATGGAGTTTGACAGCAGGTTATCGAACCATGATAACACGGACCCTTTTAGACTTGATGGGAAGTATCTGCACAGTATGGAGTCTTCATTATCCCAATGGGCCATCATTCGATTATAATATCGAAGATGAGCCGCAGGATCAGCTGACCCGTCATAGCAATCGAAAGCAGGAACCGAACATTTCTGCGGTATGGATGCCTTGGCCAAGTGTGGCGTCAGCGGGATAGTGTTTTCTTCCTTCATCACTTGCTCTAGTCTTCCGCCTCCCTGCCTAGTTTTTAGCTCCTTAATTTCTGCCAGCATTTCAACACGCAGATTTTCCATTGCGATATGGTGCTCTTCACGAATGGTAGATTTTGCTCTTAGGAGGGTGGTACCGTCGTAGTAGTCCGAGTTCTCGGGATTGTACTCAGGGTCTGATCTTTGGCTGCTCCTTGCTTCTCTTCGGTTCAATGGAATCGGGTTGTTTGCGATCACCATTCTTCTATCTTGATTGGGTGCTACAGCCTTGGATTTAGCTTCGTCGCGTTGGTTTTCTACCTCTGCGCTGTGAATGATTCTTTCCTTGAGTGTTTGGTTCTCTTGTGCTAATATCGCCACAGCATCTGCGTATGCCTTCTGGTTCTTCCTTAATTCTGCTAGCTCAGCCATCATCTGAGCGGAATGATTTGACCCTTGATTTGGTGTTCCTGCCCGCAATCGCTCATTGGCGGCTATGGTCTGTTCCTCATCCACGATATGTATTACTGGCTCTGGTGGATCTAACCGTGCACCCCGGGACCCCGACGGTTGTTGTGAGGGTTGACCTGCTATTAGAAGCGGTTGCTTGGTCGGGAAAGGTATGTTTTGTTCGTTGGTTAAGGGAATCCCATAGAGGGGTTGTTGTATTCCTGACTCTGCTACGACTTCCTGATGTTCCTGTAGTTGAGCATTGGTTATTCTGGGAGCTCCAACCTTGGATCCGCCAGCTCTTGAAGCTCCTGCTTTGGCTGCCGCGGCATTTACTGCGTTTGCTGCGATGATGTTGGCATTGATGGGGGTCGTGCTTTCCGCATTATCCTGCGCCCTATCTGCTTCCTTCAGCTTTTCACCTCTCTGCTTACTCCTAGTTACCACTGGGGTCGTCCTTGGCATCTCTTTTGACGAAGCTTTTGCCTTCCCGATATCTTTGCTTTTCTCCATCTTTTAATATTTTCCTGAAAAAGAGAGAAAAAATCACGAAGACAATGGATCCCACGTGATATCTATTAGTGTTTTGAGTTCTCAAAGGTGTAAAATCTTGAAGATACGAAAGGCATCCATCTATGTAGACGACCGCAGATCCGTTCGAAGTTTTGATTTTCAAGGACGTGAAAACTTAGAAAATGCATGAAAAATCAGATCTACTTAGATGAGCGCGGATCTGCTTATAATTTTAGTTTTCAAAGGTGTGAAAACTTAGAAAATGCATGAAGAATCAGATCTACTTAGATAAACGCGGATCTGCTCATAATTTTGGTTTTTGAAATCATGAACGGAAAAAACCGTAGTGTTCCATACATCGTTACTTTCAGAAAACGAAGCCTGAAACAAGTCATGGGAGAAGATAAATCTTTTACCGGGATGAATATCCCTGTTTCTAGCGCCAGATTGTGAACACGCAGATCAAAGTCATCTGAGTATTCACAAACAATGCCCGCAGACTCATGAAAATACAATAAATAGGCTGCGCCTGAAGGGAACGGATTGGTTATGTCGAATCCTTGACTCAGAGTTCTAATACTCTTCCTCGTCTCATCAATTACAATCATTGTCCTTATCTCATACAATAAGATAAATAATGGACGAAGTATAAAATGTACGGACATGATATGCTATAAGTAACGAATTGAATATATAAAGTATGGATGTATGAACATAGACGAAACGATTAACTTATATGATTCTCACTAAGATCCCTGTCTCTGAGATTGGGTTTTTCATTATATGGTGGGGATTACCGAAATAGTCGAATGACTTTGAGACTAATATAAGCCTGCGTAGCAGGAGGAACCTCACTTACACTTTCTCTATTTATCTGTCTCTCTCCTCTTCTCTTCTCAATGTTTTTCCCCCCTCCCTCTTTCCCCCCCTCTTCACTTGGGAGAGAGGGGTATTTATAGGGTGGTTACATGGGGTTCACTTCTGAAGCCCGTTATAACCTTATCCTCTTGTGTCTTGTGCTGCTTACGCAGAGGTCTTCGTGTTCTTGGTCTTCTCTGCGTGTTCCGTTTGAATATTCAGTGCTATCTGCGCTTCCTCCACAGGCTGACTGACACGTATGATGTGTAAGGGTATTTAATGCGGGTAGTTGAGATGTCTGTCCGCGGTAGACAGTTGTCCTCTTCCCCTGTCTTGTCTGCGTCAGTCTGACTATCCCCAGCCGTAGATCTTAGATCTTTCTGGGGATAGGATAAAGTGGATCTCGGGTTATCCTTCAGTGCTTCGCAGTGTTCTAGTGTTTCCGTCTTCCTCGATCCCTTACCGTTGGATCTGGTGGGTGGCGACGCTATCTTGATAAGGCGCGTCTCTTGACTGTCCACGTGTGATATCATATCTTGATGTTCTCAGCCGCATGTCCTCCACGTGTGTCTTTGTGAACACGTGGCGGAAGATGAAATGTGTACCTACAGACAGCTAGGTCGTTAAGAAATATGTTCGGAAGATTGAAACTTTGTAACATTCACAATCTCAATGGCTAGTCATTGCACATTCGTTAGAAAAAAAACGGCTTCTTAAAAAACCCATAATCGGCTAGCTAGGTCCAATTTAGGCGAACGTAGTGTATTCTTCTTTTTAAGACCAGGATGCACGGTTTCGGCTAGAGTGGGAGTGGTGTGACTAAGAAGATCAAACTCTAAAATTGCCATCAAAGATGCAGCTAGCTACTTAGCTATCTAGCTAATAAAGCTAACCAGGTTAGCTGGTATAGCAGTGTTGTGTGGGTGAATGTGGGAAACTCCTAGTATTTCAGATTATTGTGGTTTTGGGTATAAAGAACGGGCGATAGTGCTGCTGATGCATTGCCAACGTCCGTTCAGTTCATATGCCATTGTTACCCGGGATGGACCCAAAAATGTTTGTATGGTAGGGTTAGAATATTACTTATGGCGAGTGCGGCCGAAGGGCGCACTGAACTTTTTGTTGTAAAGAACTGCATATTTAGTAGTTAACTGGGTTTTCTGTGGAACATTAGATAGATAGATAAGTAAAAAAATTAAAATGCATAAAATTAAGAATAAACACATGATTGGAAGAAAAATGAGAAAATAAATAAATAATATGAAGAAAATTTCAAATTATAAACAAGATCATGGGCTAAAAGTTATTTGGGCTAAAATTACATTGACTAACCATAAATATAAGTGCGCTAAAAACTATTTTTTACACAAGTGGAAACTACTACTAGAACTATTTCTTTTTGATTTTTTTCAGCATCAAACCCTCGGGCGGAAGAGTTTGCATGCAAACTCATTTCTGGTGAAAAAATACATCATAGGCCCATATTTTCTAAAATTATATTTTTATCCGAGATTTCTTTTCTCTTCTTCATAAAGAGAGGCAATTTCTCTAGTTTATCATCGTCTTCTTTCATAATTGTAATTTTAAGTCACCAGATCTAAACTTAAAAATTGAGAGTAAAGATTAGTATTGATCGATTTATAATTATTGTGTTTATGTTGGTGCTGACGGGTCAGGCTTCATTCCCGCCATAACAAATATCCTAATCGACCTCACTCTCATTGATCCACACGTACATCATCTCCATCGTGATGTAAACTTGGTAAGGTTTTATTCAACTTTTCTCTAATTTTCGTTTATTTTTTATTTTAGATCGTGATACGGAGATTCTATAAAAGAGATAGTAAAGGTACAAATAGAATAATATCCATTATACTCTCATATGTTATTCACATCTCAAAAATCTTTATTAGCAAGAAAACAACAGCAGTTTCAGTAATGCAAGTTTCTCTAGTCTTAATATCATTCATCGATGCAACGCCATATATTCCATTATTTTCCGGAGCTAGAGATTTCCTTCATAGTTTTGTTCTGTGACCTTGTCAGACATGTTAGTTAATATTATTTTTTTTATTTTCTTTTTGTAAAGACCTTATCAGACATGAAATATTATATCATAATGTATTTGATTTGTTGTAAAAAAAATTTTAAATATGACGATGTGTAATTGCTGGAACCTTTATGGATGTTGCACGGATATGTTTTGTAGTTTGTATCTAGAAATTTCCTTAGATTTTACATAAAGCATGTGTAAAACAAATGAATGAGAGGGAAATTCCATTTACGGTGTTTGATACTAGAAACCAACTCTCGTAGCTTCGCTGCGTATTTTCTACTGTGATGTTTCTACTTTACACTAGATTATTTATCTTCTGGTTTCTTTTTTCAACGTGTGTGATGGGCTGTAGGTACTATCACTTTGAGTTACTCTCTCTCTCTCTGCCTTGTAATATTGTGCTCTTTACTGGTGCTTTTGTTCACTTACTTGTAATGTTGGGACTGGAATGTTGGATGCTTAATAAGTTCCACTAGGTTTTCCTTTATTTAAGCATGAAATGACAGTTTCCCGTACTTTATAGTCACTAAATTTAATTTTTTTTCTTAATTTTTGATTGTTTAATCTTAGTTTTTATTCCAGGATTTCCTAGGCTTCTGTTTGTGGCAGCTATTGTAGATAGGATAGGTCGCAAGCTCTTGATATCAACAATGTTCTTCACTTGTTGCGTATTCCTCTTACCTATCTAGCACTCCATCAACCTTAGAATCTAACCACGGATCTTCTGTTTGGAGTTGTATTTGTATTTCAGGAACTTCCACTATTTTATACATTTATGCCACATAGGTTAGTCAGTTATTAGTTTTGGACATCATCAACCTGCTCTTAAATGCTTCAACATTTCAATCATCTATCCAACTCAGCGGGGAGGCAGATTTGGCATTTTATTCCTGCTACAGCTACAAGCTTTTTACATTTTTTTTCTTTTCGTTCTATATCTTGTTTTTAAGGTGTTTATGTTATTGCATGTGTAGTCGCCTAACCTATTATGCAGTTATAAAAATGGATGCATAATCTGTTAAGTATTCGTTAAAATCGATGCATAATCTGTTACATATCCGATAAAATCGATGCATAACCTTTTATACATCCGAGAAAATAGCTTCATAACGTGTTGTGCAACAATTACTTTGTTAACACTGAAAATAACCAAAAAAAAAACAGTTGCATAACCTGTCATGCACTAGATAAAATAACTGCATAACGCATTGTGCAACCATTTTTTTTGTTGGCACTGAAATATAAAAGTTGTTGCATAGTCTTTTATATATCTGAGAAGATGGAATCATAACTTGATACGCATGGAAAAATATGGTTGCGTCTGCATTATGCATCAACTTTTCTTCTAAGCACTAAAATCAAACACTTACAAAAATTGACTCATAACCTGTTATGCAACCGAGAAATGACTGCATAGTTTGTTACGCGTCTTTATTTTTGTGGAATTTTATGCTTTAGGCATATATATCATTTTAGTAGTTCCATAACGAAATTAGTGAATGCATGAACTAAGATATGGTTAAGAAGCCGTGCATCCTTTGTGGTGGCCGCATAATTCGTTACGCATCCTTTTTTCCGTTGGAATGTTATTTATACATCGTTTTAGTGGTTGCATAACCAAAATAATGGATGTATGCACAAAAATACGGCTGCATAACATGTTATGCATCTTTTATGATGTCTGCATATTGTGTTATTCATCTTTTTTGCTGGCTGCATAACGAGTATGTAATCAATTTTCAAAAATTTTGTCTAAAAGAACAATCACCTCCGACTTTTTCGTAAAAAAATTAAATTTGGTATTGTTGTTTGTACTCGTTATGTAGATTTCTTTAAAACCCTTCTTTTAACGAGATAAAATTTGTTAAATTCCAAGACACGCTTTTTTAAATATGTTATAATCTATAGTTTGTTTGCCAATTATATCCCTGAAAATATATGATGCATAACGAGTCATGCAAATATTTTTCATGATTACAAATAATTATAGGTGTCACGGAAACTGAAATATAAAGAATAATATATATTTTGGGTCTTAGGGACGGGACGGGCTATAGATGGGGTTAGCCCCTTGCCAGGGCGTCCCTTATTGTTACAGAATTTCTAAATATTGTAAGAAGGATTGCAAGGCTATCGGAAATGTTGCTGTAATTTGACCAGAATTCAGAAATAAGAACAAAAAAAAAATCTTAGGAAACAAAAATGCAAATACAGTGGTTATCTGAAAAAAAGAACAAAAAAATCAGGTTGAAAAATATTTACCCGAACAGCGCCCGACAATATCATTGTTACCAAATTAAAAGTTGCATAACAAGAACTAATGACATGCACTCTTGTTGTTCTCCATAGTTATTTTGGTCATCTTTTTAACGTTTACGTTCATCAGAGTTTCTTTTCTCTCCACACCATGACCGGAGCTTTCTTTCTCCCCGCATAAGTTTGTTTTCGTTCTCTCTGTGTAAGTACCGGAGGAGCTTTCTTTCTGTCCACACAAGTACGGGAGTTGAGTGAAACTAGACTTTCAACATAATTTTCTACTTTGTCCACGCACACTGAGCTTGGAATATTCAGTTTTCTGGTTCTTGCATGATCCGCGTCATATAAATATAACTTCCCTTGAGAATCAAACAGAATCTCACCATTACTTAAACACGATAATATCTTAATACGGCAAGTAATTCCTCTACAGCTCGGTCCTGGAGTAATAGAAAAATGATGCATCCATGACTGGCGAACACCATATCTAGGAATTACTAGTTAATCCATTATACAGAAACCCGTATAATGGCTAGTCCACCCATATAATTGGTTTAATCGGTGGCCCAAAAACATGTTTTTGGACCAAAAAAGTTATTAGCAGGTCCAAACACGTGTCAAACTTCCTATGTGCTTTTATTAAATTTCCAAAATTACCCATTTCTCTAGAGATACAGAGCGAGAGACGGCGAGCTTTTTATCTTCGATTTTTTTGGTTCTCAATCGTCAAACGAATCCAATTCTTAGAGCTGCTGGAGATATGATTTAACGCTAATTCAAGATCAATTCTTTGGTTTTGGTTGGTTGAGTTCATTTATCGCTATTTAGGTTTTCTTCTCAATTCTTCTCTTATGATTTTGATTTTCTAGGGTTTAGTTTATAATTTGCTTAAATTGGTTGATTTCTGGACCTTTTATATCATGATTTCTACTGGTAGAAAATGACGATTACTTTAGAATATAATTGTGAAAGAACAAAATGGAAATGATTAGGCAGACTAAAAGAGATTTAGTGAAACTTGATTAGACAAAAGGAATTGCTCAGATTTAGGTAAGTAACTATTGATTTTTTTATACAAACTACCCTAATTCTTACAGTGTTAGTTTGTTTGATTGTGTTATGCAAGGGATGCGCTGACATAGTAATTCTTTTTTTTTATTCCTTACAATAATTACATTTGGTTTTTTAATTCCTTGAATATGTACGGATTTTGATTATCTCTTGTGTACAGATGAGTGCATATCCAAATGTACTTTGGATAGATGGGTGTATATCTAAATTGCACTGAACTTGACGAATGGGATTTTAAGAGTAACAAAGAAACTTAAGCACATATTCAATTTTTGTTTTGCTTCTTTGTGATGTTTACCTAATATATGCATAATGGGGTCTGCAGGAGTTTGCATAAAGGACAATGTTCTCATTTTTGGGTTCTCACCCTGTACATAACAATATGCACTACTTCAAAAAAAAGAAACAAAAACGAGGGCCTGCAAGAGGTACAACTAGAGTAAGTTGACATATGATAGGAAGAAGAGCTATTGAATGCCCTCAAATCAGTAGGAAACCAACCTTTGGTAGTTCGGGTAATCTTTTAGGAACAGTAGTGTGGAGGACGAGCAACTTAATAGCTTGTTTTGGATCTCTTTTAGAGTGAAATCTTTAACCAGTACAATTTCCGATAGGTAATCTGATATGTCTGGTTTTTTCCCGAATGGTCAGGGAGCTTAGTTAATTTGTATGTCCCATAAATATGTGCCGAGTAATATCTACCAGCTTTCCTCGGTACATATCAATATGTACCAGGTTTTTAGACAATACATATCTACTAGGTTTTCCATTTATCTTTCTTTCGGTACATGTGTATATGTACTGTGATTTTTCATTTTGAAATGTGTAAATTCTTGTTTCTATATTGTCTTGAAAATTTGAACAAGTACCTAATATCTTATATTAGTCTCTCAATGTCGCCTAACTAGTTTTGGAGCTCTAATATCTCAGCGTAACATTGTCATACTAGTAATAAAATGGGTAGTGTACTTACCCGATACTGTAGCTTTTAATGTTTCATGGGTTTTTTTTACCAGAGACTGGATATGTTTCGGGGCCCATCTTCGATGCTTGTAGAAAGTGATAAAAATTCTCTATCTTCTGTTTTATGTGATATTTATCCAGATCCTGAATATAGAAGAACTTTTAACAAGTGAAGTGATGAATAATCACCTCCGGAAGTTACACTACCGAGTCAACTCAAGTAAGTGTGGTCCCCTCTTTTTTGATATTCATCGCTGTTTCGAGATAACCGAGTGATACATGGCGTGTCATTATGATGAAGTTCACTGTAAAGATAATAACTGTTGATGCTGTCATGGTTGCTAAGAGAACTTGGAATGTTCAAGAAAACTGAATGTTTTTTTTTTGTCCTGTCTTATTCAAATTCATTCTTCTCAAATGTTTCTTAAGCATGTTTAGTTAAGGGTGATCATGTAGAATCTATGTGCCATGTTTGGAAACTACGGATTTTTTTGTAACATGTGTCAATAGTATGCACGATTATAAATTTATGTTTTTTCCTCAGTACTTATGTATATGTATCGTGATATCACTAGGTTTAAACTAAGCGATATCTACTAGTTTTTACTCTCCGGTACATATCGATATGTACTAGGCTTTCGGTTCTTATTTTCTTCGGTACATGTGTATATGTACTGCAATTTTGTTTTTTGATTCTTGTGGTTTCCCTTTACAAAAATGTCTAAATCCCATGGTTGCGGTTTTAACTTCTAACCTTTTCTCATTAATTTTCGCTGACAGGTTCATGAGAAGGATGTTATCTGGGTTACTCACCATCCACACAGAAATGTGGTTGCGGCCTACAGTGATGATGCTACAATGAAAATGATGAAGCCTTAAGAGTTTTTGATTACATATTTTGTAGCCTCTGTAATAGAAAATTGAAATTTCAGTTTCCAATGTTTATTTATCTATGGTAACGAAAGGGATCATATGTACTTCAGTATGGAGAACTGAAACAGAGGTCAAGATATCAATTCATTATATTTTGTTGGCAGGGTAATTAGCTTCGTAACATCCAGTTCTGCAATATCCCTATCTGAAACCTGAATAATAGTCTAGTATCTTTAAATTTTGAGATGAGAATCTGAAACCTCACATCAGGACAAGCCAGTAGGCCAATACTGTCAAATTTTAAAGCATTTCTACCCATCTGTTTCAAGCTATCAATTCTAAACGTCATAACGTCATTTTACGCAAGTTGCTTTAGACTTTAGAAACTACCTGCACCTAAATGACTTTTCTCTTAAATGACGGAATACAAAACATGGACACTCTAGTGGTCAACATAACCCGTCCTAGAGATCCACGTACAAACAATTATACAACTAATGGTTTGCTGAAATAAATATGTGATTTCATATTATGGATTGATTAAAAGAAGTATGAGGTTTCATATTCAGGATTAACTAATAGATGCAATAAGATGAAATTGCAAGACATTTCATTAACTTAGAGTAAAAATTCTAGTATCTGAAATAAAACACATAAGAACGCTTGCAATAAATAAATTGCTCTTATAAATGAAAGAGAAAATACAAGGTAAATCTTGAGAAATATGACTGCTCAAAATGCACTATCACAAACGGCTTACTGCAGTATCATGGATTTCAGACTGTATGACACTTTGTTCTCCTTTAGAGACCTCAAGTTTGTTGACGAGAAGGCGTACACTGCTCTAATGTATCATTAAGGATGGTAACTGTATACATAAAGAAATTACAATTCAGCTTACATCAATTACTAGGATTTCTAAATAACTAAAAGAAGCAAACAAGAAGGAACATGAACAATTTCTTTTAAAATAGAAAATAAGAATGCATTACTATAAACTAATGGTTTATACAGTAGATATTGATGTATATTGCATGATTGCATCAACAAATCACTTTTCCCTTATGAACGTATCGGTATGTAATGTAGGATCGTATTCGAGCATAAGCTAGGGCTAGGGGTTTACTGCATCAATGAATCAACCTTTCCCAAGTACAAACTGATATGTATTGTATGATGATCAGAACTGTACATGTTGATATGTACTGGTAGGTATGAACTGTCAGAAGTGAGTTTTTCAATTGGTACATATCAAAACAAATTGATATGTACCTTGCATGTAGTACATGCTAATGTGTACCTTTTCCCTTTCATGTTAGTACATACCGATATGTACCTAATAGCTATTCAGCAGTACATACCAACATGTACAGATTCTTCATTCAAGCATAAAATTGTTTTCACACATAGTACATGTGAATATGTACTGATTTCTTACAGTACATATCAATAGGTACTTTCAATTTTTACAATAGCAACACATTGTAACATGAGAACAATTACTCAATCATGAAATGTGTTATACCAGATAAATCAAAATCATGCATACAAATCTAACAAGACCTAAAATATCAGAACAAATCGATAAAATCAAACCACAAACTGATATGTATTGTATGATGATCAGAACTGTACATGTTGATATGTACTGGTAGGTATGAACTGTCAGAAGTGAGTTTTTCAATTGGTACATATCAAAACAAATTGATATGTACCTTGCATGTAGTACATGCTAATGTGTACCTTTTCCCTTTCATGTTAGTACATACCGATATGTACCTAATAGCTATTCAGCAGTACATACCAACATGTACAGATTCTTCATTCAAGCATAAAAATGTTTTCACACATAAAACATGTGAATATGTACTGATTTCTTACAGTACATATCAATAGGTACTTTCAATTTTTACAATAGCAACACATTGTAACATGAGAACAATTACTCAATCATGAAATGTGTTATCCCAGATAAATCAAAATCATGCATACAAATCTAACAAGACCTAAAATATCAGAACAAATCGATAAAATCAAACCACAAACCCCTATAATGGAACCAGAAAAATGAATATTTTCTATTTCAATAGTCATAGCTCCAGATCAAAGAAGTAAAATTAGAAAGTCGTACCTTTTTTAGGGGTTTTTGCTTTCTTCCCCTTAATTGTTCGTGGAGGAGTAACATCGATTGTCTTTCACTTTGATATTGCTGAAGGAGCAATCTTCTTCTTGTTTGCTATTGATGAAGGTGTACTTCGTTCTTCAACTACTTCCTTTACTGTTCTTTCAATAGTTCTGGTGTTAACAATTTTTGTTGATGATTTGGTTTTTTGTTCGAATTTATGCCTAGTTTTTCAGTTTCAGGTGGTTTAGAAACTGAAAACCCTAGATTACGATGCCCTAAATCTATTTCGGTGGTTTTAACTTTCAGTTTCAAGTTTAAACGTTTCTGCAACTAAAAAGAAATCAAAAAAGGATTAGCTTTAAGTTAGTCACACGTGAATGCTGATGGGCAAAGAAGTAATTTAAGTTTTTTTGGACCTCCAGATAATTGATTTTCCCCGGTGGATTGTAGGTTAACCCGGGTCGGGTTTTATGGACCAAACATAAAATTCCTCACACCATATTCTTGCATCACCCAGACATCGAGCCCACACTTCAAGGAATTCACAACAAATAGGCAAAGACACCCTTTCAACAAGCCCAAAGTCGCCGTCTTATCTTCCACAAGTCCTTCGGGTAGCTGCATCACTTCGAATCTCTCGCTACTGATGCCCCAGGAGACTATGTAAAAATTTGGCTTTATTTTAGTATAACTTATACCTAACCAATGAAGAGCTCCATTCACAAGCACCCGAGACGCTTTAGCCTCACGAAATCCATATGGGAGGGTTTGGTCAATTCTTTTCCACGAATTTGATCGCAATGTATAAACAAATGCAATCAAATCATGTACAAATCCTATGATATTCTGGACGAAAAAAACTTTTACCATTTTATAATCGTCGCTCTTGTGATCATAACCAAGAGCAAAAATAGGAACCATAGGCGGCCGCCATCTAAAGTAAAAATCTGGCGATTCAGGTATTGTCTTGTACTCTTTAGTCGTTGGGTTCCATAAACAAACAAACCAGCTGCTATTGTCTTCAAACCAGATGTTATTGTCTTTGATCCCGTTCTTAATCCATAGAGCAACCAGACCGTCAGATGAACCCAGCAATTCTACTCGATTGTAATCCCTGAATGGGTGATCCAATTTAACATCGGTGGGTGACGACGATGATAACGAATCATAAGGTACGGAGCAGATTGCTTCACAGTGCGTACGTTTGTCATTTGTATTGAGCACCAGACCGTACATGTTTCTTTGTTTAGCAAACTTAAGGTGTAACTTAACAAAATCAGCTTTAGAAATTATAGCAAACCAAGTCTTGCATACAAACTTACATGATAGAAGTGATCTCCCTGGTGCCCTTAATAAGATTTCACGGTAGATATCTTCCGGAAGGCTTGACATGATCGCTCTTCTGTTAAGATAGCACTGACAAATGACGTCTCAGATAGGAGATCACCAAAAAGAATACAAATGACGTCTCAGATAGGGGATCACCAAAACAATCCAAATATATATTAGAAGGAAGCCGAAATAAACTAGGTTTTTAAGTTTACCACGGAAACATAAGACTAAGCTTATCCGATTTGTTATCCCTGATTTTTTTAGGTTTTTAAGTAGGTTTGTATTCAACTTGGAAATCTAAGCTTATCCGATTGTAACATCGTCAAAAGCCAACTTAGGGTTAGTGTTACCAATGTGTCTTGGTATCACGCAATTTCGCAATAACGCGATGAGCATGCACTTCAGCCATTAGATGGTGCATAACAAATTTGATGGCTCAAAAATGCATGTTCACGGTGCATTCGTAACAAATACTTATCGGATTTAGCTTGGTGTTGCCGTTACATCACAAATACTCCTCCGCCCAAATATCTTAGGCCCATATTTAGTTTTTATCCATCTACGGTATTCTAGCTAGTATTGGGAAGTTTTACACAGCATATCATAATGCACTTTCTTGGAGAAGCTACGAATAATTTAAAATGATACAATTGAAATTATACATTTTCCTAGTACATGTGAAAAATCCACCTAGCCGATATAATTTGATCGTCCGGAAACTACACCGGTGTGTACAAAACCCTAACCAGTAAAATATTTGCAAAGTGCAGGCAATCCAGTCATATTAAACTGGACAAATACTCAAAGTGTATCGGTAACCCCCACATTATAAATAAATACTAGTAATATCCATAAAGATTCACACAATCGGAATGGACCTTGTAAAAAAATCGAAAAATTGATCTTTTGTCCAAATATTTTTGAAACATGGTTCAAACGGACCAAAAATTAGTATGGGTGAAATGGACACCAAAAAAATAGCAAGGATGAAATTGGATTCATCGTGACTTAAACTTAAAAAATAGCAAGATGAAACTGAATGCATCCTGATGTAAATTAAAAATAAAAAAAATATTTGAAAATAGGTAGGATGAAACCGTTTACATCCTTGCTATTTTTATATTTTTGTCTATTTATCAAAATCTACATGTCATTTTCACCCAGAAATTATTGATTTTGGTCTTTTTAACGAATTTTGTGTAAAAAGATATGAATTAATTAAGGAAGACTATAACATGAGCAAATGTGGTAAATTGGATGTTCAAAGCTGCAAGTACATTAATTGAAAATGTATAAATATAGATCCCAACTTCTAATGCGAACTATTACAAATTATAATCAGCTGCTATATTAAGTTATTTTTCTTGATATCCGGTCACCTGAATCTATACATACTTGATGGTTCTGATAGCTTTGCTATCTATCAGCACCTTGATGATGACCAGCTTTAATGTTGTGGCATGTTGAAACATTGCAATCAGCTAATAGGCTAGCTAGTACTGTCCTCTATGATATACTTGTACAATGTCACACTCGTGCACAGTAATAAATGCCTCTCCTGCAGTATACAGGGGAAAACCAAATTAATTGTTTAATTAACATGTGTAAATTTATGCATATGTTAGTTTCACCATCAAGATTCTCACTGATTAGAATATACAAGAATTGTCCCAGTATGGAAAAACGATCTTGAACTATAATATAGGATTCAATGTAGCATACGCATGCTAACAGCAAGAACATGAAGCTAAAAATCGCAACAGAATATGATAAGTTCAGATGAAATATGACCATAATATATAAATGGTAACAAACTCGGAATAAGATCAAATTTTATCGTGCTGAAAACACCTGCTAATTTCTGTTTTTCTGTACATAATTGATACGAGTGAGAAGAATATACGATAAGAGTAGCCACATTGTAATACATACAAGAAGAAGACATATAATGCATGCAATATGCTTGGCTCCTCATACGCCATCTACAAAGATCATCAAAAATTTTGATGGATTCTCTGGAAATGGCATACAGGGAGCCAGGCATGGTGCATATATGAACAAGCTTCTTATACATACACGTTAACCTACTTTGCATCTATATATAATATATATACACATATATAACCCAATTATGTAATCTACATGATATTCAGATATCACAACACAAAACCCCGTCTCAGATCATTCAGCATCAGAAGAGAAAGAAAATAGTGATTGAAGAGAGAAAAGATAGAGAGTAGAGAGGCTCTATTTTCCATCCCCTTGGTGCAAAAGCTAAATCTTCATCAGGTAGATCTAAATAGTTGTAAGACATTCTTGGTATATATAATCAAAACTAGAGGTAGGTAGAAGCATGTATATATGACCCACGAAACCAAAAGAACAACCTAAAAGAACTTTTAGGTTACTTGTGATCATCAGCAGAAGTTAAACAACCAAAACAAAACACAGCTAGGAAGAAGCTGCTTTTGAGTTGGCATGTAAAAGCAAGAAACAAGAAACAAACCAACACAATAATAACAAGGTGTGTGGTACTGATGTACTAATAGTGCAAGAAATCCCACTCTCCCATCACAACAATAATTATAATAACAAACTAGACTTCTTTATTCCTAGTTTTAGTGGCGAAGAGAAAAAACCGTCTATAAACTAAGCTTATAACCAGAAATTTTGCAGTAGTCACACTTTGAACGAGTTAGTAGCCAGAGAAACGAGTAAAAGATTGAAGAAAAAATAAGATTTCTTAGGCTTGTTAGAAGAAGAAGATGAGAAAATTGTGGGTAAGGAAGGGAGAAAGGGAAGGCTGTTAGAAAAAGAAGGTGGAAGTTGAAGTTTTACCAGCTCAAGGGTGGCACTAAATATAGGCAAGAGAAGTGGGGACAATGAAAGATGGGTTAACCAAGCAAATGTCCTAAACATTCATTTCATTTCGTAGGGTTATAATTTTGAGATCTGTCTCTCTGGCTTATTATGATATCTGGGTCTCTCATGAGTCAAGGTTTAAAAGCAAAGGTTGCTTTACTATTCTGATCACTTTGATTTGTTTGCTTCTGTTTGGACGATCTCTTGATTCCTTTATTTTTTTCTCTACCCGATAAAAAAACTAAGCTCAGCTCTTCTTACCTATATTGTACTACTGCTACTGTTTCTCTCTCACACGCATCATAAACTTTTCTATATACTTTTAATATTTCTTTTTTTTATTGCAAATGAAGAACACCACTTAATTAGTATAAGGTTATCTTTGTTAATGAATATGTTATCTTACTGCCATTATTTTGTCATCTAACTTCAAATTCAACTCATCTTTGTATATAAAACAGTACTTCGATTCTAGTTACAGTTCATTACAGCATTTGTCATGTATTAAACAATTTAGTATTGGGTTCTTCACATGAGACTCATTGTTCTCTAGTATCATCAACGGGTTCCTCCTGGTGGTACTGTTGTTTTTTTGTTTTGTTTTTGCGATAGTATACATGGACATGACAAAAAATGAGCTCAATATCAAAGAAGAGCAATGCTGCTACTCATTGCTTTATTTATCGCTCAAACAAATAGTTTGATTCATTTTCGAACGAAAAACAATTGGGGTTCGACGTTAAATAAGCCAATATATCATTTTTATTTTATCTTTTGAAACTTAATCAGTATTATTTCATTTTCCAACTTGGGATTTATAGCTAAGAGCATCCACAACCATGAACTGGACTAAATACCAAAAACATGACTAAAAGCTAAAAAAAATTGGTATTCTGCTTCTTCAACCACAATGGGATAAGACCAAATTTTAGTCAAACGCTAGTATAAACCACGTTTGAGCTCCAACATTGATTCAAGTTCCGCCCAATGCTTGGGCGCACATATAGTTAACGCATGACTTGGACGTGCACAAAATGTTCGCCTGGTGTGAGACGCATATTACATCACCGTTTGGTGTTGGGCGTTTACTATAACAACGCTTGGTATTTGGGTTTGGTGTTGGGCGTTCACCATAACAACGTCTGGTGCTTGGTTTTGGTGTTGGGCGTTCACTATAATAATGCCCGATCCAAACGGACATTATATCAACGTCTTGTTGGACGTACTTTATACCAACGCTCCATTGAAACGCTATTTTTATTAACGCTCTACAATCATACGCTCACCATACTCACGTATAAACCTAAACGCTTACTATACCTACGCCTAACCTTACACGCTCAATATACCTGCGCCCCTTTAAATTTGGGTTTGGTCAGGATTGACGACTACATTTAGTCTCAAACCCTAATTTTCCAGACTATATATAGATTTAGTCTCTTCCACTGCGGCTCAGTTTGGGACCAAATTTGGGTATAGTCCCCAAATTTGGTCGTGAGTGTAGTTGCTCTAAGCTTATTCAAATACTAATTTATGCTTCAAAAAAAAAAACTAATTTGAATTTGAAAACTGTCATCGGCCATAAGGAAAAAACACCGAGTGAAATATATATAAAAAAAATAAAAAATGTAGATACGAATAAGATAAAATTTATACTACAAATTAAGAATTATAGGTTAACAACATTGGATTTCCAAAATTTCCAAGTTCGAGGGTAAAGTTTTTAGTTGTTAATAACAGGAATGTTTTAGAGTCAAGAGAATTAATTAGTAGTAAGTTTAACTTATAAGGTAGAGTTAAACAAGACATTTTTAGCTAATTGCATTGTAACTTGAAGCTAGAATTTTCTAAAACTCTAAAGTATGTTTTAAACTTAACCTTAACCATGAGCGCAAAACCAATAAGTATGGGCAAAACCTTTTTACTATTCTTCTTCTTCTGGTCATAGTCATGGACTCAACATAACAGTTATGGGCAGCATGATTAGTTAATGTCCTGAACACTGATTAGTCCTCCCTGTTCGTTGTGTTCAACACCATTTTAAGATAAACTTGGAAGAATAAACAAAGAATGATCAGACCAGCGTGCTTATATTACTTACATAGTATGTTACTATAGTAATGAAACCCTAAAAGTGAGAACGAGAGAGACAGAGAGGAAAAGGGAAGGAAAGATAGAAAAATGGTAAGAATTTTAACGCTTAGAGACTTGGAAGGAACAAGTGTGGGAATCCATGTGTCAGAGATATGTAGCAAGTTAACAGCAGCAACAGCATTAAGTTGCAAAAAAAAAAAAAAAAATTAAAGCAAAATATGTTTGTTTGGATTGGAGTCTTTCACTGCTTCAGATTCTGTGCTATATTTTTTTTATATATCTTGTTGTTTACTGCTGTAATCTATTTCTTGTTTCTCCTCTCTGCTTCCCTAGCTAGCTACCAGCTACTGTTACCAATTCTTCTCTACTTTCCACATCATGATTCTGATTCATGTCTCTTTTCTTTTATCATCTTTTTCTCACTCCGTACTTACCCAGGAATCACGTTTCCACACCCTCTTCCTCCTCCTACCACCTAATTAACAAAAAGAACGTATAAGATGCAAACACTATGGCATATGCCAAGAGCAACCACATGCATGTGATCATGAATGGGTCAATTGCCCCCTGGGTTCTTTGATCTCGAATCATGTCTTTTTGGCCTCCCAAAGGTAACCAATGAACCCTGTGGTTGTAATATTGAGCATCTTGATATACCTGTTGATCCAAAGTGAAAGAAACAAACCAAGAGTAAGCAAATCTGCAGAGTATTATCCTGACCGTACCCCAAAATGCCATCATAGAGTTATTTCATTCAAAGAAAACATGCCTTCTGTGGTTTGATGGATGGGACATCTAAGGGTAAATCAGCATTCCGGATGGTTTCAAATTACCAAGGATCAAACCGGGAGTACCTGTCAGAGAAAATCATTTTGCTAGACAAAAAAAAAATGGTTTGACTAGTCAAACTAAAACTTAGAAGGTGAATTTCGGCATTGATCCTATTCTAGTTTCATGGGTTGAATTGGCGCAACTCGACCATAGGGAAATAGTGTTTTGCGATTTTTTAAGTAAATGGAAATAAGGGAAATCTTCTAGTGCGTCCATGTAAAGTTTTGTTTACAGCCTATCCGGACCGGAATATATCGAGCTGTGTGCTGTTTGAATTTTGAATGGCCTATGGCATGCATACACTGGTAAACTCATGAAATGTAAGAAAAGGAGACCGGGTTCAATATTATATGATCACCGTACACCCTTGGAGAGTGCTGGTCATTCGGCATCATTACTTTTGACCCCCTGACATTGGGTCGCAGACTCACAGATCGATGCTCAACCTCCGTCTAATGGAGGAGACGTGAACGTAAAAGCACAATGCAAATGCAAACGCAAAAAGTGCGTGTCCCGTTGGCACAAGTGCATATGCAAACGCAAAAAGTGCGTGTCCCGTTGGCACAAGTGCATTTAGCTAAAAATACTGTATATTCCATTGGCGTAGCTAGTTGCGTACCACCAGTTTGACATATATCAAAATGATTGGTTTGTCTATAACAACTAACGGTCTGCATGGCCATGGCAAGATTGACATTTTCAATCTGTAATTAAAAAGTCAGAATGTATTGGACTTGAAGATGCCCATGCAACATCAAGAAATTTTTAAGAGGAGAATCGAAGATGCTTATGTAACAGCATAAAAAAATTTACGGAGGTATATTTTGCTGAATGAATAATGACGTTTTCTCTTACGTTTTCTTCAGAGTGAACATTTTATATACTCATATGCACAGTTCGCATGTGAAAACTGGGAGATATAACAAAAAACTATGCATCCAGCCTTTTCTTGCACCAGGTTCCAACTCATGCATCAATTTTTACTACTTGGAAGTTGGAAATAAGACGCCTAATAATCCAATAAAAACCCTGAAACGTACAAGTGGTCCTTGTTGCTGGCTTCTCCATCATTCATAACTCCCCATCTTTGCATATATAATCATGTTTGTGTTCTTCGAGTGGTAGCTGCCTAGCCTATATAGCTAGCTAGCTCATCATGAGGACCACTATCTATGTACTTACTCTGTCAGGACCGAAAATAACAGGTTATACTTGTATCATTGATATGATTTTGGAATTTGGATTCCATTTCCATGGCAGCAAACTAAACAAGCTAGTAGCCATGATTTCTCTGAGTGAAAATGGCTACTTTGGCTTTTCCGTATCAAGATTCAAGACCGTGATGATGAAAGTGGTGGAGAACAAAAAAAACTGAGATCTTGAATTCAAAAAGGAGAGAAGTGATGAATGAATCCAAGCCCAACGGATACTCACTTTCTGACCGTTAGATCTAACAAAATCCCTACCCGTTGGATTATTCTCATCACATGACTCTCATTCAGACTAGTCAGACCACAACAAGTCACGTGACTTAACTTCTATTTGCAGTTAAACAATATAACACAAGTCAACGGTTAGTCTAGTCAACCATTGACCAATATTCTTGTTGAGGTGGTTAAAGAAGAGTGCGTGTCATAAAACAGAAGGGAAATGAATAACAGATAACTGTTTCTGATCATAAGAACGAGCAAGTTGGTTAAAATGTGGGACCCATTCACATGAATCCTCCATCCATTCCCATGCCTTAGTTTCTGAAAACCCAATCCTGAGCAGATCAGGTTTTAAGAAGATGTAATAGTGATGTGATTACATACAGGAAATAAAGAAGAAAGAAAAAGGTAACCTGCATTAGATTATTTTCTATCAGTCATAGTTAGAGTGATAATGCAAGCATTCTTGACACTTACCAATTGACAGACTCATATCTAACAACTAAACTCGAAATGTAGTACAATGCACTGCGACACAAATCCAAATTGGGTAAACTTTACATTTCAACTACTTGCGAATGGGATTCTTTAAAAGATGCATTGCCCTAAAGCTCTACAAGGATCCCTAACTTGCAGGAAGTCTAGTGCAAAAAAAAAGAATTGTCACCAACTGAATTCTTTAACGCATCTCTGTTGATGCATAGGCCCCCCTAACCTTCTATTGTTTAGTTCTGAAATTTGAGTTTGAAGAACTGAATCTTGAGCTTGAGGAGTAAGTGGAAGATCAACAACACAGAACATATAAACAATACAAGCTACACAAAGTTAGGAAAGTAAAAGTCATCATCACCGAGATTTAGTCGTAAGCATCTGATAACATAAGTTGTAGATAACTTGTAAAGATAATAGGCTACTATAACCTCTAAATGGATCAGTTGATCTCACGAGACATTGAAAAATATGCAGGATGGTTTAGCTGGTATTTAGTGTACTAACCTAGATGGATTGGTTACTATCTGGAATCTTAGTTAAAAACTTACGCATTTTAGAGGTTTTCAAGGTACACAAGTTTTTGTACATAAGAAAGATGTATTGCTCAATTTGCAGTAACATACAAAAGCTTAAAAAATTACGTCAGCAGTTAGATATAGAGAATGAAATGAAAGATGCAGATGGATATGAAATCCCATGAACTCATAATAGCATTGGATGTACTTCAAATTACAAATACAAGCGACAACCCATGCGACAACAGTAACTAAGAAAAATCAAATCACTAAAACAAAAGAAGTTTTCATTCCTCTTGTACAGAGTTTATTTGTAGAAGATCAGATTTGTAATTGGGAAGATTAAAGTTAAGAACTTTACCGAATATCCTTTAATCAGAATTGTCTATTAGAAATCCCCGAGAGTCTGCCGAATCAGGCAAGTAAGCCACCATATCTCAATTCAGAGACTGTTCAGAGAAAATAAGTTCTCATATTAAGAAAAGACCGACGGAAGTATTACTCAACCTGATTCATCAGATTAGACAAAAAAGAAACCCCTAGAGGTTTGGTTAAATACCAGATTGTTATTTCTTCAAAATCCATCTTTCACGCGAAGAATGAAGCACTCAACAACCCATGACAGCACAATTATAGACAAAGCCTAAATTTTGCCTCACATCAAGAACCTTCCACTCTATTTCTCCATCCACCAAACCTGAATTTGGAGACCATGAATGGAGCACAATTACCTTGCGGCCATTATGCCCGCCTACAACCACCAATTGATTTCCACACGCTCTGAAAGCCAATCCCCAGCCGTTCGAAGAGTCAGCCCTCACTGGTAACCTTCCTAACACATTCCAACAGTTCTTCTCCTTGTCGTACTTCTTCACCATATTAGTAAGGGACTCAGCCGCATAGAGTTGATTATCCACAACAGCCACAAGAGGAGGTGCCTGAGCTGCCCTACTAACACTTGGGTACATTCCCTCGATTTTTCTCCACTGTTTAGTCTGTAAGTTATACTCTTCCCCACTGACCAATGGGATAATTGTAGTAGTCATCACACCATTCACATTTTGTCTCTCGCAACTCATACCACCGATCACATAGAACTTTCCATCCATGAAAACCCCGGAGCATAATTTACGAGGACAGTTCATCTTAGGCAAAATCTCCCATTTACCTGATTGCGAATCATAGAGCTCAGCAGAATCCAAAAAAATCCCACTCCTGTCACTGCCTCCAGCAACAATGGTGATTGAACCGAAGCTACCAGAACCAAATAAGCAACGAGGATGATTCATACTTTGGCACTTGGCCCATTCTCGAGTTATCAAACTATATTTCCATATGGCAAAATCAAATACCTCACGTCCAAACACCAGTAGCTCAGTACCCACGGCTAAGGATTCTTTATCAGTATTCTTGAAACATACATCACAAGGGATCTCAGGCAATGTCATCCACTTCTTTGTTGTGGGATCAAAAGCTTCCCATTCCTTCAAATCACAGACAAGATACATCCAGTGTTCGGCAATTCCCATCTTTTTCCTCAGTCCATAGAGGTAACCAGTGTTTACCAACGAATTGAACCTCTTGCTAACAGAAATAAGAGAAGCATAATCTGATCGGCGAACGTAAGCAAGGCAATTCAGAGAAATGTCATCATGAAGACCAGGGAGAAGAGAACCATCATAATCTCCTCCCTTAAACCTCATCTTTTAAATAAGTATAATGTAATTACAAATTAAGTAACACCTCTCTTCTTCTTTTAAACAATTACAACATTATCAACGAAGAGCAATTGAACAATTTCTTCTACCTATAAACAATAACAACAATAATCATCGTATTAACATATTTTCAATACTAAAAATCAAACACCAATAACAGCATCACAAATTCAAACTAAAACCAATGATAAAATTGCTCACCGTGTTCTTGGATTCTCGCTCTGAAAAGCTGAAATTTTGATCTTTGTTTGGCATGATATCTTCAAAAAAAATTCCCACTTTGAACAATTTAATACATTATATACTTAGATTCACGGGATACATATGTACAATTTCCAACCAATTTTCACGAGAAAACTCCAGTTAACTATAAATTCAAACCCTACAAACAGATTATTTGATCGACATCTATCAGATCAAAAAAACAAAAAAAAAAAACTTAAGAAAAATCAAATAAGATCTGAAACCAGGATTCTGAATTGCTTTCACAACCAAAATTACATTATTTATAGAGTGAAATCTGATGAAGTCAAAGAAATTAATGTAAAAAAATCAGACATTAATACAAAAATTAATCAAAAATCGGAGATACTTTCTTTGATTTGTTCTAGTCAAAATTAACATTAAATACAAAATAAAAACGTAAAACTAAATCTCAATCACAAAAGAACGCCAAATCAAAGGAAAAAAAAAAACCAGAATGAATCTGAGAAAACCGAGATCTTACGCAGAGATTGGAAATTGTGTGAGGAGATGGTAACGAAGAAGGAAGGACGGTTTAGTTGTTGTTGTTGGTGGTGGTGGTGATATGTATTGTTAGGGTTTGGAATTGAGAAGTGATTGATTGAAAGAAGAAAGAAGAAGGAGAAGAATCACCATACGCCACTTTCTCTATTTTATTATTTATTTATTTTTTTATATTTTTATGTGAGTGAAATGAGAAAAATGATATAAGCAGTAAAAAACAGAAAATAACTACATTCTTTTTATTACTACACAAAGTATACTGTAATACTGTACTTACTACAGTATAATACTCTTACAAAAGTACCGAGAGTCATGTTCACCGAATTGCATATTTATCTTTCTAGGCAGGGGAAAAGTTTTGTCCGAACACTCTTCATCCAGCAACATCACAATTAACCACTAAAAATACTGGTGGATGTGATGATACTTGCAAAAACGCTTATACTCCCTCTGTTTTTGGAAAAAAGATGCTTTCACTTTTTCAATTTGGTTTATTTTTAGGTTAAAATGAAAAGTGAAAGTATCTCTTTTCCAGAAACGGAGGGAGTATTATATAAAAAAATTGTTGGAATTAACTAGATTGATTGAGTATTGTTCATATTTTTAAATGGTTGGTTGTGTTGATACTTGCATATGCATTTGTTAAATGAAAAACTTGTCTGAATTAATAAAATTAATTAAATATGTTTTGTATTTATAGATGGTTGGTTTTTGATGCTGCCAGATAAAAATTTGAAGAATTGATCAGGTGAAACGCAAGTTATGGGGGTATTTCACATTTGGTTGAGTTTCCAATATCAAATTACTAATATTGGTGAAAATTGTATTAATCGAATATTGAACTTCAGCATAACTCTATTTGCTCAGAACCTTGGTCTCCGTCAGCTAAATTTTCTCTATGAGATGTTATACATTTTTATCATTGGATAGAAAAACCTTAGTTATCTAATGAATTGATTACCATTGTGGTTGAACTCTATATAAGTTGTAAATTGATATGGAAAAGTTTAGATACCATTGTACTTTAATTGTTTTTAGTATGGAATAAAAACCAAAAATCGATTTCATCCCTGGTATTAGGTGGATTATTCATCTTGTTTATAACCGATGATATGATTATTTTTTTTATTTTATGTAGGTTTTCATTTTCTTCTTCATAAATAGCATGTCAAAATTACATAGATTCCAATTACATCAAGCACTAAAAACACAATAAATCCAACATAATCTAATATGTATTTATTGCTAACATTGCTTGGTTTCTACGGAGTGAGAGATGTATTCTGGTGAATAAGAAAAAAAACTGCTAAATATGAAAGCATTGCAAGGAAAATACGTTGTGACCATATGTATCAGCGTCAATTATGCAGCAGATGCAGAGAAAATTGAATGCTTAGTAGCCGAGGAAGCATTCAACTGGGCTATCTCTATGGGACATGGAAGGGTAATCTCCGAGACTGATTCTAAATGGTTAACTAACAAAATCAATGGAACCATGTATCTTGGCATCACAAAGGCATTGTTGGAGACATTGCATTTTCTCTAGTTTCCTTAGAATTTTGGATTAAACACAATAAGCTAGCAAATAATTACGCACATGCTATTGCAAAGTATGCTCGTCGTAATAGGGATAACTTTACATGGTTCGACAATCACCCGTAATTAATGCTATGAGTATGGATAATGCCACTTAACTAGTTTATTGAAACTTATGCATTTATTTTTTGTAATGGTACGTGATCAAAAATTCTGACGAGAAGGGTAAAATGAATTACAAAAATTGACTAAGTGTGATAATGATAAGACTGATTCATCCAAGCAGAAGATGTTTTTCTTAAGATTTACCAACCATTTGATAGATTATCTAAATGAAAAAGTGGTGATCTAATGGATGTTGCACTATCTGCCGACGTATTGAGCGTAGAACTTTTTGGTCAACAAAATCTGATATCTTACTTTGGAAACCGCATAACTAAGAACCAGTAATTTTAAAGTAAATGAGAATCTCCAAAAAAGAACCGGGGAGCATTAATAAGTATGACATACCATTAAAGTGTAGGCAGATAAAAAATGAAACCATGAATCACCGGTGTCCTACTTTTCTATAGTAGTCGATTTAGAGATTTGTAGTTTTCTCATGGAGGCTTGAAAATTGCAATGAGATGTCTTCTTATTTGTTCATAGACGCATCCATTCACCAGTATATGAGCCAAAATAATTATTTGGTGATGATTGCAACTGAAGTTATGTTATCCTATCCTTGCATCAAAGTTAATACGAAAGGAATCAGGTTCAATAGGTAGATAGTTTTTCCGGTTTTCGAGTAAAGCATATTTGATTACTCTCAATCCATGCTGATTACTCTGGAGAGTGAAGAAGTATCATCAGTTTCAGTACCGGAGGCGAATTCCATAAGGCTTGGTTAGTATGCACACGCGTTAAATTAGGTTTATACGGCTGTTTGATTAGTTAGACAACATATTTCATTCGTATTATGGTCTGTATAATCTTTGTCCGGTATATATTCTTGTTTAGAAATGTTTATAAGTTTTTGTAGTCAGGAATTTTATGCCTTTCTGAAAGTACAATTTGTTGTTTTCGAATGGAGATTTAATTTTATTTTTTGATATTTTTTATCTTATTTTCTTGGAGATCACCGCTCTTCCTTCTTTTCTTTTTTCTTTTACTTTGATTTATAAGTCCCCAGAGATTCTTTCGTCTAAAAAATAAAAATGAAATTTCAAAAACAAACTAAAGATCTTGAATTTGAAAGGAACTATGATATCGAAATTTAGAAACGCTTAAAGTGGGAGGACAGAATGTTAACCTTAAGGTGTGTTTACTAAATTACCATATAAAAATTTGTTATGAATTTTCTTAAGTGACTAAGTGCATAACAAACGATGAGATAAAGTGCAAAATTTTGGAGACAACATTTTTCAGAGTTACCTAAAATATATCTAATCCACAAAACTGCATCGTGACACATATATATGTTTGGTGAGTTAATATTTGTTAAGGAACCCAAAACAAAATAAAAGTGTAGCTTAGAGTTTTCCTTGGTTCATGACGCAAAACATGCCACATCATCTGGATTCTGCCTCCAGAGTTATAACTTGAAAATTTACATCCTAATCCACAAATTTTCCATTGTGACCAAAATTTTAAAGCACGTACTAATTCGTTTTGTTACTTAAAAGAAATTTCTGCCCAAATTAACCTATATATTGGATAACTCAAAACCTACCTCATAACCAATACTTAAAATCAGTTTCGTAGTTTACCAGTTTACTCGTAGGACAAAATATTGTATTATGACCTAAAAATTGCATAACCACCCAAATATATAATTTTGACCCAGAAATTGTCATTGGATCATCATAATAGAAAAAAAAAATCATCGTGACCTGAAAATATGTCATTCTTACCCAAATTTTCCATACGATCCAAAATGACTTAACCTAAACTCATGATGTTAATTTTCTTAGTATCTCAATATATACTTTGTACACGAAAAATAGTATCTCAAAAGTTGCATTCTAGTCCTAAATTTGTCATGTGGCTGAATTTCCACTACAAATTAACCGTTATATAACCAACGTGAAAAAGCGGGGGTATAACAACCACACCAAATAATTCGTTCGAAATCTGTATGGAAAAATTCCAACATAATTCCGAGAGTACCAACTTAAAAGCCAGCTCAATCAAGAGATATATCAAAGAGCTTTATCTTTATTTCGCAATCCAATCAGCAAATCACACAGATAGAAATCCGTGAGCCTGATTGAAGAGAAATAACTTGGACGGTACCAAAGACCAATGCCCAAGTTTCAATCAAGTTATATCCAACAAACAAGGTCGGATTTACCAACTGATTGAACAACGCACAACCCGTATTTCAATTATATAAACACATATAATGCATAAAAGAAATAACACAGACACCAAAAGATTTGTTAACGAGGAAACCGCAATACAGAAAACCTGCGAGACCTAGTTCAGATTGAGCACCACACTGTCTTAAGATGCTACAGACACTAGCCTACTACAAGTTAACTTCCGACTGGAATGTAGTTGAGCCCTAACCAAGTCTCACAACGATTAAGGTACAGTCGCGTTCCTTATGCCTCTAGAACCACGCCAGATTCTGCGCACTTGATTCCCTTAGCTGATCTCACCCATAATTAAGAGTTGCTACGAACCAAAGTCGAAAACTTATAAACAAACCTGTCTCACACAAAATAAGTCTATTCTGATAGATAAATTTGTCTCCAACAGAAGTACCAATGAAGTTTTGTTCTGTCTTATGATAAATCAAGGTGAACATGAACCAACTGATAATCCGGTCTTATACTCCCGAAGAGCATCTTAGAAATATCAGTCACCTCACAATAACTTAACTATATGGTAGTAGAAGAAGTTACTGTGGAATCACAAAGTCTGGGACGAAGAACTTTGTGACTACTTTTTATATCTTACCTATCAGAGAAAACTCTCGAGCAAATATTAGAGAAGATAGTACTCAACACGATAGAACAAGTAAGATCAGAGAAAATAGTTGGATCTATCTTCACGAATCCCAAATGAAGTCTTCAAGTCGTTAACCTAATAGGGTTTTGGAAAAACCTAGGTTAAAGGAGAATCGAATCTAGTTTGCAACTAGGACACATGAAAGTGTCGGGATTAGGTTTTCCAGTTGCTAGATTTCTCCTTTATATAGTCTTTCAAATCAGGGTTTGCTTATAATCAAAGCTAAGATAGCTTAGTAACAAAGCATTCAATATTCACCGTTAAATGAACTCTTGATTTAAGATTCAAGCTAAGTTTGCTTTAAAATAAAGCAATCAATCTTCACTGTTAGATGGTCTTAGCTTGTTACACACAAATGAAATATACCTTCATTTAGATATAGGTAACCGTACCTAAACGTGTATATCGAGTTGGCTCAATAACAGTTAACCGAAGTTAGCCATATGAACACTTTTGTCTTAACCATATTCATCTAACACTTCTAGATCAAATATGATGACCAATCAATCATGAAAGATGATCAAATGAATCTAATTGTGTTTCAAATAGAGTTGTTCAATTGTTCACTATCTCATAGAAATATATAAATGAACCAATTGAAACAAAATCGGATTGATTCGTAATTGTATAAAGTACTTATACAAGAATCAATTCATGAACATTAAGCCACGGTTTAAAAAGATTGCATTCCTTAATTCATAAATGTTGAGTTCATGAGTATGAGATTCATACTTAACTGATTTTAGAACTTAACCATTGTGTTCACAAACCGGGTATGCAAACAACAGCTCCGAACCTTGGCCTTGTCCAGCCGTCCGCAAACCAGGTATGCAAACAGCTGTCCCGGACCTAACTCAGGTAGAACCGTTCGCATACTAGGTGCACAATCAAGGTTCCCGGACCTTTACAGGTAAAACCGTTCGCATACTAGGTACGCAAACAAGGTTCCCGGACCCGAATCATAATAATACAGTTCGCATACTAGGTATGCATATCGTGTTGTATCCAGACATGGTTAATTGTTCTAAACTCCCATTTCAGTCGTTGAAACATCCTTAGAAGACGACAATAGCTGTCTCACACAAACTATTAGCTTCAAGTAATTTTCAAGTGATCGAATGATCAATACGAAACTTTCCAAGTCGACATCAAATGATTGTCTCACACAAATAATATAAGATGTTTCAAGGAAATTTTCACATGATCATCTTTTGACTCAATATTTAGTTTCCAACAAATAAATTGTTTCCAACTAAACTCATCAAGAATAATGATGAATATAGTTAAAGCAAAAAACTTCTAACACATATTTCGAGAAATAGATAAGCGAGATAAACTCAGCTCGAAATATCAAATGTGTATAATGTAAAAGTCTATATAGCTGTATGACTTAATCTCATTAGAACATAGAATATAACAGACTTCTGAGTGATAGATAAGTTTTAGTCTCCACATACCTTCTGTTGATGAAGTTCCTCCAAGCTCTCCTCAGTAGATCTTCGTCTTCAATCGATGAACGCCGTAAAGTCTAAAGTTCAGCTACACATTCTATCCTAATCCGAGACATAGCTATAAGTAGACTAGAAATCAAGACTATAGTTTTGATCAACTAAACTTCACAAACAAGCTTGAGATAGCAACACTTGCGAGTTCGACCGAGCAGTGCTCTAACACAATGTTCCTGCAAACCATGTAATATAGGACCGACCACCGGTTCTCATTATGTAAATAAACTTCGAAGGAGTGATAAATAAAAAACCAACATTTTTTTACTATTGGACCAATTATGCGTGACTGGTCTGAAAATTACATGGAAGCCAAAATACATGTAATGGAAACAAGAGAAGATAATTAAATGGGGCCTTAAGATTCGAAGGAAGCAATATTGTGAAAAAATCTCTAGGTATTAATGGAGCGGGAGTCAAAAGGGGATCACAAAGATTGTATATGTTTTATCATAAACCAAAGCACAATCAACAAATGGCAAATACAAACCATTTTACAATATCTTTCACACTCAAATGAAGTTAAATTTAATTTTCTCAAGAAAAGTGCAAACCAGGTGGCTGTTGGCGCCACAATAAATTGCAACACCGTCTTGTTTGTATATTTCTTCTCTGCTTTTCTTAACTAGGAATTTTTTTTATAATAGTAGAAACTACAATATGCATAGGCCAGAAGTCGTCACTCATGAATTATCTTTTCGAATTAGAGAAATAAAAACTCTGCTTTTGCCATCTAAATCTGCATTATAGATCGATTTAAACCGACCCACATCTGAATCGGCCGACCAGAAACTGATCTAGCATAAGTGATGATTTCTTGCACTTTTTTTTTATTTAAAAAAAAAGTTTAAACCCCGAGATTATATTAAAGTTTGAACCTCGTAAATATTTACTACCTACGAGCCCAAGTAGCTACGAAAAGGAAAAAAAAATTCCCCACCCTGATGCTAGCGAGTTTTTAATTCAGATCGTTGTTATCATCACCGAACGATTTTACCAATGTACCACAGTAACATCTGATTACATTAACATCTGAATACATTGGATCCGTAGTTAGTAGTTACCAATTTCGATCCGCAAAGCATGATAAGCGCCCGTGTAGGAAATTTATCTCACATCTCTAATAATCTCATAACCCAGGAAAAAGTCGGCACCTCATTAACCTTAACATGTACCATAATTCAAACCGTTAATTATTAACCAAAAAAATAGGCGACCAATTTCATTTTATTTATTTATGATCTTCACAAGTCAAGACTCAAGATCTCCCTTAGGCACGCCTATCTTTATCTTAGGTCTCGGTTATTTTTAGATGTTGTGCCACTAGATGAAAGAATACTTTTCAGAGACAGAAAAATAACCCAAAACTCTATCTCTCCAGCTAAAATATTTCTTGGTTTTCATGGTGTTTTTATTTTTTTATATATGTGTTAAAGTCGTGTCCAGATCTCTACCCGACCCCAGCCAGTCATACTAGCTTATTAATTACCATGCCTAACTCGCCAAACCCAACTATACAACTATACTAATACATATTTTTATGGCGAAAATTGAACCCATAACTTCCTCCTTATTATAGTTGATGGGAAACTACTAGCGACGATTGCGGGGTTGAAAGTCAAGGTGCGCTAAAATAACACTATGGTCTAAATACTAAATTTTTAGGGGCGTTATAAAAAAGAATTGAATTACACACATAAAAAAATGAATTATTGCTGGCTTTAACAATTTGGGGGTGGCTGAAGCACCCCCAAGCCTGACTTTCTTGGTTTAAAAATTTACATGGTGCTAAGTTTTGGACAAATCCAACTCTCACATATTGCACTGTTCCCGTCCCTGCCCAAAGGCCAACAAGGGCCATTTTAACGTATGTATCCATATTGGATTTGTCCTAAAATCTCGGTTCCTCAAGCATTAATATTTAAAATTTTAAAAGTTTCCAATGTTAGGTTTTGGTTTAAAAAAAAAAATCACATGCTGCCTTGGGACCAGTATTTTTGATTCAAGATCATAATCTAAAAATTCCCTTCGGGTCGAAAAAAACGTCCTCTGGCTCAGAAAAAAATGCATAACTACACAAAATTATGCCACTTTGGCTCAATTATTGTCATCTAATCATAGTAAAAAAATCCGCAGTGTCGCGCAAGAAATATATCGTTTTGTCCTTAAATTTGCCAACTTATACTAATTGTTCTACAACTCCAAAGTTTATATTATGAGTTAGCGATTCAGAATGACTAACCGTAATGCATGACCCAAATTTGTACAAAAAAAATTCTATTATGACTCAAAATCTTCAGTGTGATTTGTGATAAAACTAGTAGCTTTTTTATGTTTTGGGGAAGTTTGTTAGCGCATGTATCTAATGATCGTGTGCTGTAATAATTGTAGGTCCAGGCATGTGCGTATCTCGTGTGGGAGTGTACGTTATGTCTCCTTTATATTGTTTCCCTATCATCTGTCTCGGTTAACTAATGTAATAGAACTTATCTTCTCTCTTAATTATTATTTCTTTTCTCATCCTATATTCTAGATATGGGATATTTTTCCAGAATTACCTCTTACTGATCTGTTGAAAATGAATAACAAACAATGAAGTCCTTTAGCACAAGAATTCTTTGATATCCTCAAGAAGGCCATGACTACTACACTAATACTTACTCTTCCTGACTTCAACAAACATTTTGAATTAGCTACTGATGCTTGTAACACTGGAGTTGGTGTTGTGCTCATGCAAGGTAGAAACCTAGTACTTATTTCAGCAACTATCTACTTATGAGAAGGAGTTGAAGAGTGTGATGATGATTGTCACTGAATGGAGGTCATACCTAATAGGTAATACATTCATTATCTTCACAGATCATCAAAGCATTAAGTACTTCATGGAACAAAGGATTCACATTATGTTGCAGATACTCTCTCGAGAATCCAGGTGGAAGTAACAACATCATCTTGTCATGGGATGTTAGTGGTTCAACCTACATGGATAGAAGTAATACAAGATATCTATAAAGGGGATAAACTATCTCAAGAGTTGATTCCCAAATTGCTAGACAAGCTGAAGTTACTTCAGAGTACACTTCGAGCAAGGAATATACATAAGATTCAAAGGTAATACATTGCATAACATAGAGATATGAGATAGAAGATTATCACTTTCGCACATTCTTCAACACTGGGAGGACTCTCTGGCATACAATCAAGATACCATAAGGCTAACTCGCATTTTCATTGGGAGGGATGCATCCTTAAATTGCTAAGTTTGTACAAGAATATGACATTTTCCAACAACACAAGAGAGAATCATCCCTTTCACTAGGTTTCTTTCAACCATTGCCTATCCTTGAACAAGCATGGAAACGTATAAGCATGAACTTCATCACTTGGTTACCCAAGTCAGAAGGCAGAGAAGTGATAATACTTGTGGTGGACAGGTTCGCTAAGTACAACCATTTCTCAGACTTCATGTATCCTTACTCTGCAATGTTAGTTTCCAAGGTATTCATTTGCACCATTTTCAAGTTGCATTGGTTACCCAAGCATATTGTATCATATAGGAAGAGTGTATTCCTTAGCAATTTCTGGCAAACTCTTTTCAGTAAGTTTGGAACTGCGCTACACATGAGTACAACATAGCATCCCCAAACTGATGGTCAGACTAAGAGGGTTAATGCATGTTTTGAAATCTATTTTAGGTGTATGACAAGTATCAAACCAGCTAAATGGGTCTCTTGGTTGGATTTAGTTGAATGATAGTTCAATACTTGTTACCACTCCAGTCTGAAGCTCACCTCTTTTGAAGCACTTTATTGTTATCCTCCTCCATAGTTTGGAGTAGAATCTCCTTATGAAGGTACAAATGTTACTGCTGAAGAGTATTGCAACAGAGACAGGTTATGTCTCAGATACTGAAGGGTGTGTCAGGAGAAGCTCAACACAGGGTAAAGCAACAAGTAGACAAAAAGCGACAAGGAGAGATCTTTCGAAGTGGGAGATTGGGTATACTTGAGATCATCCATTCAATTGAGAAGGAGTTTGAAGTTGGCAGTTAATTTTATAGGTCATACCAGATAATATCTAAGGCGGGAAAAGTAACCTACAAGTTGTAACTATTTCCAGGTTTAGACGTTCATTTTACCTTTCATGTTTCTCAGCTAAACCTATGCTTGGGAAGACAATGGTACCTCAAACTATTCTTCTAGCATTGGACAATGAAAAGGAGTTGAAGGTCACCCCACAAAAGATCCTAGATACAAGGCTGGTGAAGAAAAACAACCAAAGAGTAGCTCAAGTTTTGGTTGCATGAGAGAATATGTTTACCAAAGATGCTACCTGGGAAGACAAACAATTCATGGAGAATTAATTTCCTAAGATGATCCTTGAGGTCGAGGATCTTGAGAAGTAATGGGTTTTTGTGATGAAAGTAGCAGTGTTTTTATGTTTTGGGGTAGACTTGTTAGTGCCTTTATCTAGTGACCGTATGTTGTAATAATTATAGGTCTATACATGTGTGTAAATCATGTGAGAGTGTACGTTATATCTCTTGTATATTGTTTCTTTGTCATCTGTTTCAGGTAGCTAATGAAATATAACTTATCTTCTCTCTCTCAATTATTCTTTCTCTTCTCGCCCCATATTCTAAACTGTATGTTCCACACCTCAATGTAAATCACTACATAATTCTAAAGTTGTCATATCATTATAAAATCTCTAAGATAATTGCGTACTCGCCATGTGACTTTAAATTTACATTATAGCTCGATTCGAAAGGATCCCCAACTAAATCGCCAATTTTAAACTTATCCTATTGGAATATTTGGCACGAAGAGATCAAAATGACGGTGCAATGACCGTGTACGCACGTGAAGGATAAATCAAATATCTAGAAGATATATGTAATCTTTTAGTTTCTTAATTAAGCATATTTTGATATTTTGGGTTATTTTGCTTTTGGTACTCAGGTTTTGTCCAGCTTTTGAGTTTGGTCTAACATTTGTCCAGCTTGGTGTTTGGTACTTGAAAATAACGTTGACCCACGTTGACTCTTGACTTCTGTTTAAGATTTATTAAAATTAATATAAAATCTAATATTTGACTGAATTTATTATTATGCCCTTCATTTTAAACTGAAGGGGAGTAAAGTTTACCATATGTTCCCACCGAGTTTACATGATGTGTCGTCCGCCTCCGCCACCACCACTACCACCACTCTACCGCCATTATCACCATCAAGTTATAACGAAACCTTTTAAGGCATACTAAAATTCAGTTACAACCCTACCAATCACTACCAAATCATTCCCGGCAATTCCTACCATCACCCATCTCACAGTCGTTTCAGGAAATCAATTAACACATTCAAGATCCCCAAAACAAAAATCAAAACTTAAAATTTCAACTCCTAAAGCAAAAAAATACAATTGAATCGAGATCCAAATTACAACAGCAGCTCACTACCATTTGCAGCTTAAGTTCACCTGCACCATCGGGAAAATTCACTTAGACCACCTCTGCAATACTACTACCAGCACCAATACCCATCATAAATCAATCACACACAAACCAAAATCAAATCTTACTGCAACCCAATTTTTTAATCAACAACACCAGCGTCTTGTTCTTCTCGATCTCAATTTCATGTTCTAATTCGTCACAAACCCTAACCTTCATTCTTCCTATCGATTCAGAAACACCCACTTTTCTGCTCTGTAACTTCAAGAATCATCTGTTGAGTTTAATTTCTTGCCGTAGAACTAAATCCGACAACCTATAATTGATTCCATTACAACCATCTCCTCTCTGTGTTCTTCGATTGCAGAAACCATCATTATTACCACCTGTATCTTTTTGTTACTTCGATTTTTATCTTCTGTTCTTCAATTTCATCTTCATTCAATCAACATCAGCTTCAATCTCCCTGCTAATCTCTGTTCTTTATCTCCTTTCATAATTCCACTCGATCTCTCATCATAAATCTTCCCTCTCTCAATCTCTCTCTCTGTTCTCGATTTACTCCGTTTTGATCTAAGTTAACAGTAGAGGCGGAATAAACGAAGAGAAGAAATGAAAATAAAAAGTTAGGGTTAATAGATTGATCACGACCGTAGACTAAATGGGTTTATTAAAACCGTTGGATCTAATGTAAATATTAAGAAAGTGATGGGTATGATAGTAAACTCATCTAATAATTATATTTTTACCATTTTCTAAAAATTTATTTGTTAATTCATTAAAAAAAGTAAAGCTATAACTGAGTCAATGCGGGTCAACGTCTTTTCCAAGTACCAAACACCAAGCTGGATAAATGTTAGACCAAACTCAAAAGTTGGACAAAACTTGAGTACCAAAAACAAAGTAATCCTGATATTTATGAGTAATATCTTTTTCATCTTCTGAATTCTATAAATAGAATGCAAATGTAATTGTAATCACTATCTCAGAGAATTCATCTGATGATCAATATATCTCACTATGTAGGGGTTTGTCCAGTGGATGTAGGTGTTAATGCTGAGCCACTTTAATTCTCATGTTTTCTTTTACGTGTGATTCATTTTGTTTAATCGATGATTCTCATAATTTATTATAAGTAACGCCAAACACATAATTCATGATTGTTTGCATGGATTAGATTAATAGTTACCAGATTTCGATCCGATCGGCAAAGCAAAGCATGACAAGTACCTGCATAGTAAATGTATCTTACATCTCAAGGGATCCCGTAACCTAGGAAAAAGTCCTCATTATAGTTGACTATGGATGAAAATAAAAGTCAAAAGGATATATGTCGTGCTGCACCTCATTGACTTTAACATCTACCACAATTCAACCCGTTGATTACTAATCTTCTTATATTATGCACAACATGATAATCAACAAACAAAAAAAGTACGCGTTTCTGACCAAATTTCTGTTTTCTCATCTTCACAAAGTCACAACTCACGATCTCTTGCAGCCACGTCTGTATCTTTGGTTTTTCTTTAAATATTTGTCCCATAAAAATGAAAGAAGAAGAATAAAAATTAAAGTCGCGGTAGGACCTACTAATCCGTTGAAAATGGGGTCACATATTATTTATCAAAACAATCTTAACCGTTTGTTAAATACATCAACTTTTGTTTCAAGATGACAACATCTTTAACGGAATATGATGTGATGTGTGAGTGAGTGAGAAGATGGTAAAGCTGCATCATCAATCATGCATTTGGAAGGTATGGTATGGTTTTCTAGATTTAAAATACGAGTATCAAGAGCAACCGCAATGGTGAGTATAATCAAAGATCAAAGACAAAAAAAAATTACCAAATTTGAGTTTAGTCTGGTGTGTGACGTTACGGGTAGAAGACTAAATTTGGTCGAGCGTGCACTATACGTTCGTCTGGTGTGGGGCATAAACTATACGTTCGCCCGATCAGATTCTAGAAAACTAAAAACAGAAAGAAAAACAAAAAAAAACAAAAAAATGGGGCGGAGGTATAAAGCCCGCCCCATATATAAAGTGTAAAAAAAAGGAGTGGGGCGGAGGTATAAACCCCGCCCCACCTAAAAGAAAAAAAAATGGGACGGAGGTATAAAGTACGCCTGGTGTGGGGCATTAACTATACACCCGCCTGGTGGTGGGGCGTTAACTATACGTTCGCTCGACTATATTTGGTTTTGGTCTTGGACCAAGTATAGTCTGGGATTTGGTCCGGATTTTAATCGATGGTCTGTCCGCTGTGTCTCGTTTTTTGACCAAATATTTGGTTATACTCGCCCACTGTGGTTGCTCTAATAGCTTGTATATGCGGGAAAAGTAAACTCTCCATTTATGATATATAATTTGTTGGGATAAATGTTATGATCCGTAAATTTATAGGACGGTATGGTGATAATGATTTCCAGAAACTTCAAAAAAAAAAATGAGAAGAATGTTATATTCTAGTTGACGCGTTGCAAAGCATTTCTGATTTAGCATCATCACAACCAACCATATGTAAAAATCACCGTATTGAACGAAAATGCCAGTCATTTTCAGTCATTTTGGATCGAGCACCCATTTCAGCTAAATAGCATACAATGATGCTCTTCTCTAGTGTCACTATATTACAATCATAGCCATAGTTAAAGCCTCTGAAGCATGGTATCCAGTGTAAAGACAAAAAGTAGGGCGAAAAGCCATAAATATATCAAAGTAGCCACAGAGCCAACCAGCAGCACCACCGGCTTTCAACCAGAAAGTGAATAAAGAAATACATCTAATCTAGTGAAAGTGAAGATACAAACCACAAAGAAAAGTTGCTTACGAAAATTGACAAATTTGGATTAACAAACACATCAGCTTCTAACAGGCTGTAGTGGAGCACCAACCCTTCCAGAATATGACCAAATTTAAACCAATAAACTATGATCAAATTTTAATTTAAATTTAAGAAAGACAGATTTTATGGTACAACCACTAAGCACAACAAATATATAAAACAAATAAATAAAGTTAGGGCAAAACACTATCAACTGCCATTAAGAGTTCTCAAAGAAAAAAATTGCCAGACAGGAATTTTTCACACACAAAAAAGTAACGAAAGCGCCCCACAGAATACTCAAAAAAAAAAAGCTAGTTGAACCACTAAGCAAGAAGTTAGATGATATTTCTTTTTACCCAATCAGTAAACTCCCAAATCGAGTTGTTTCTGCAATTTCTATTGCTTGCTGTTCCCCTTAGCATCATTGATAACCCATCAAAATCCTTTATCCTCTACTATACAAAATCCTCATGGTGTCAATGTTTGGTCAGTATTGGGGTTCAAGTAAGCAACCTCCCTTGCTCTCTTTTCTGTGAGTCAAATTCTGTGTCTACTAGAAAATATTACGTTTGCAACGACATACATGCTGAGGAATAGGCCCTTCTTCCCCGAGAACCCAGGGATGTTCCGCAATAGCATTCAAAGTAAATCTATATTGCGGGTCTGGAGTACAACAAAATTGCAAAGAAGAACAAATTAGAACAAAGTCCAAAGTAATTTTTGGGATGAGGGATATCACCAAAACTGACCTTTGCAAAGAATTCCTTCCAGCAAATTTTTAAGCTGTGAGTCAATCTCGTCCGGAATTGTTATAGGGTTGTTAACAATCTGGAGGAAAAAAAAAGAATACTAATTACAAGGGGTTCATTTATTTGTCCAAGAAATTTAAATAAAAATGTTACAGTAAGCCATGAAAAACAACAAATGTGGAAGTAGGCGAACCTTGTCATAAGTTTCTTGCAGCGTGTCCCCGATAAACGGGTATTTTCCGAACACCATATAGTACAAGGTAACACCAAGAGCCCAAGTGTCTGCTGCTCTACCATGGTAGGTTATACCTGTTCACGCAAAGGTAAAATTTTCAATATTAAAAATCAATTAGAACTAGTCACCCCTCCTTCAATCCAACCTATCTTGTGAATTACTATAGGCTGTAGCAGTTGGGCCACCCACCTGAACAACATTCCGGTGCTGTAAAAACAGGAGTCCCAGGAGATCGCCGAAGTTCATCATTTTCATCCTGTAAATAAAATCAGGATAAAGGGAGGTCAGGATACAAAGTATTTCTAGGTCAACATGCCAATATGAGTGGTCAGGTTAGTTAGGCAAAATTGTCCTGTCGATTAATCTAGCAAATTAGCATGTTTTCGATCATAGAAAAAGATTCACTGTCGTGAGATACTAATATTAGTCCATTCTCAATACTGATGCCATCAATTAATGAAACTTAAGCTCTCCAGCTGGAATATAACAAACTATGTTTTCGAGGCTCGGCTAACAAATGTTGCTATGGTCAAGATCAGAGCTAGTCTCCAGGAAGGATATCTTTGGGGAAACACTTCAATCAGAAGACAACACTAGCAACCACTAAAAAGTAGAAATCTAGAAAAGCAAAACAAAATTTTAGTGCCTCGACTACGCATCGTTTGTTCAACTTTATTTACTTTGGCCAATGATCAATAGCATGTTAACTTCCAAGCGCAACCCATACCCATGACAATTTATTAGCGGAAGAAAAGATCATAATGTCACGAGAGATGTGTTGTCAAAATGTCAAACAGCTTAACGCCAAACACCCTGGGTCAATGAAGTTCTCTTTTGATCTTAATAACCACACCAAAATTCTCCATATGTTAATATCGTCTATACATTACAAAGTTTAGAGCAGAAACAGGCCTTACCTCAAAGACCTGGCTGACACTAAAGTCTGCTATCTTAACAACGCCGCTTCCTGTAACCAAAAGGTTATCAGGTTTAATGTCACCATGCACAACGTTCTGTCAAATTTAAAAAATAAGAAGTTAGAAAGCATTAGACCAGTCATAAAAAGTAGCTAAGTTATACTGGTACAAATTTTCGAGACAAATTAGGGTCTTGCATAGCTCGTGTAAGTCCTTAATTAGCATTCCTGACATGACTTCATGACAGAAATGTGCTGCAAGTGACAAATCATAGGGTCACTCATGGCTTGTCGAGAAAATTTGTACGAACCGCAGCTGCGGCACTTTTCATACAATTTTCTACAAAGAGGTGAAACTAACGGAAAATAAAATAATCTTTGAATCACAGGAATCTGTTCAACAAATAAAGAACTATTGAGATTAATATCATACATGAGTATGGAGATACATCAGCCCAGCAACAATGTCTCTAAGATATTTTCTAATAGTAGTGTCCTCCAAGCCACCAGATGCACCGGAACCTTCAGGAGCCCACTTGCCTTCCACATATTCAAGAACTATGGAAGAAAAGGAAAAGATGTTACAAGTTAGTCCAAAATTCAAACAGTTATTATTACTGTTTACCAACCACAGAGTCAGAGTCTTAAAACAAAAAAAGCCAGGAAAAAGGAAGTGTCAATGAATACCCATGTAGAACTGATCAGTGTTAGGGTCATCCATCACCTCAATGAGATTGACTATATTGGGATGGTCCAACATTTTCATGATTAAAACCTGCAGGAAAGACAAGGCACATGACTCGTGATTGGTAATTGACACTGCATGCGACAAAGCTAGATGCATACAGTACATTCAAAAAGATTCACAAAGTTGTTCACTCATAAAATCTCTAGAAGTTAATGAAACAGATCCGCAGGGAACTAACACATCATTGAGCGTGGGAACTAAATGAACTTATCAACCAACTCAAACGCCTATCTGACTTCTTAAATGAACTCCACAACTAACCAGTAGGTAAAACTTGAGACTATAATACTGGACAAAAGGTGATACAGAAGATGGACCATGCCATGCCACAGGTGAGGGTTGAACCCCTCTTCCAAGGTCCGCATTGAATCTTCAAACAGGTCACATATTTAGGCCCAAAATGTTCAATGTCCTGCTCTCCCCAATACATGGAGGGAAGGAGATGGCTTGTAGAACCAGATAGGGCTAATCTTAAAGGCCTAACTAAAATGCATCCTAACAGAAAACATCAAGCAAAAGAAAAAGAAAAGCACATACCTCCCGAAGAACGTCACTCATGGCGGTTTCTGAAGGCGCAACTCGTTGTTTTAAAAGATGGGACTTATGAAAAGCCTGTGATGAAATATGGCACAAGTTATAAGTTAGTGAAAATTTGATGGAAGTTAATTACTTCGCCTATTCACTTAGTAAGACAGCCCAAACAAAGTAAACTGTCAGTAAATATAACTACAGGCACAATAATGGCAATACATGTATGTGGGAAAAAATCACTACCTTGATAGCGTAACGTTTTCCATCTATAGTACTTCGGTACAAAACCTGTAGAATAGCAAAGGCAAAATGGTTATGTTGAGAGAAGAAAAAACAGTGAGGTGAAGTTACGCTAACCTCGTCTGACTGATGAATATGAAAACACTAGTCAACATATCAATTCTTACCACTTTGGCGTAGCTACCAGATCCGATCTTAAACTCTCGAACATACTCGTTAACCATTTTATTTCCACTATCATCCTGGACAATACAGATGGAAATTAGTCTTATATCCCAAATTTCGCACACACAAGAGTACCAATTAGTATTTTAATATATTTGCTAAAGTACCACAATCAATAATCAGCAGGGTTACGTGAGAGACTGCTTTGAGCCACAATGGATCCATAATTGTACAAAAGACTTCCTTCGATACACAAACCAAAATAAACCATATACAGGGACACAGTGTGAATAAAGAGTACATTCTGGAATCTGGAATAGCCTGCGAGAAACTTCCTAAGCCTAAGATTAAGACACATGTATATTTACTTATTTAGCATAGGTTTAAGAAAGTAACTAACTTTAAGCTTAATCCTATTTCTTGAACAATCTTTTATACATATCTAGGCTCTATTACCTCTATCTTCACATCGAAATAAACTTTTTTGTATGTGCATGAATTTTGCGAATCATGAATCACAAAGTAAAGTTCCCTTGCTTACTTACACGATACTATCTAAGTTATGACAAAGCCCTTTGGCAAGGGCGGAGAAAAGATGCAACTTATTCTACTAAGGTAGTGTGTTCATTGTTTACCTCTGAGCGAACAACCAGATGTGTTTCCTTCACGGGAATTTCCCTGCATATCTTTCCAGTTTGAATTCTAAATAATATAATTTGTTCAGATCGTTTAGAGGGGCTTTGCAACTCAGCATAACTTCCGTTAGTCATATCAGTACGTTCACAGTCATAATCACCTCCATCATCTGACTCATAATCGCTCAACAAATGCTCTTGTGACTGCACATTGAATCCAAAACAACTACAGCAGCCGATTCCCATGAATCTTGAAAAGGAATCACTCTTCGAAAACATGTTGAAATCTTAACACTCCCAATATAAACTACAACCTTAAGTAGCACACTACACAAATGAACCCCTGTACCTGTAAAATGCAATTTCTCAATTTCCTAAATTAGAAAGCACAAATTGACAATCATTTTTCTTTTTTCAAATAAATTAATCATAAGATAAATTCATGTTTCTGCTCTGCAGACCAAATAATTGAAGTAGGTCACATTTGAATTCGCCTACTTGGTATATTTTACCATTCCAAAGCGTAATTTTGCAGAGATAATACAAACAACAAAGCAATTTCTATATCAAGTAAAACAGCAACAATCATCATACCTTGATAGGAGGGGATGTAAAGGGCCGGCGTTAAGCCCTAAACAGGAATTGTTATTCTATGGGATGCCATTCACACAATGAATTGAAACAAGCGACTAAATCTATTCCCTTCCGATTCAACACTAACATTTCGCGAACTCCGTCTTATACTATCTTTTGAAGCCTTATTAAATCTAGAGAAAACAAAAATTACAGTTCAGAAAAAAAAATCCCTAAATTTATTAACAATAAAAAACAGCGAAGAATTAACGCAAAGAAACTAGTAGTATTTACCTGGAGACGAAGAATTCGGTGTGAAACCCTAGCTCCGAATTTAAGAGGAAAATCGAAAATTCGGAGATCGGGAATGATTAAGAAGAAAACCTGAAACAGAAAGAATAAGGAATTGAATTTTACTATTTTTAGGTTAATACAAATTTCTTTTTCCTGCGTACGTTTACGTTAAGATACTAAAATGCACTTAAAATGCGCATATTAAGGAACAGAGGAAAGAGTTTTACTTCTGTACTTCACTACTTTTTGGAGTAGTAATCTATGACAGAGCCGTTTTTGGTGTCATGTTAATGGGCTGTTTTTGGGTGATAGGTAGGCCGAAGTTGTGGGCCCAAGGTGGCCTTTGTTCTTGTATTCTTTGTGTTGACGGCAAGTAGTGACGCTTCTTATTGACAAATGGTTTGTCTAAAATATTTCAACTAGGGCAAAATCATTAGGCGCCAAAATTGAGAGCTCATCTAGCTATATTCTCCTATCCTATTGTGTGCCTTTTGTTGTAGAAAAACTGTTGCGGAGGAAGAAGGAGATCGAGAGGGGAAGAGGAAAGTGATAGTTTTTTTTGTTTTTTTCTAGGAAAGATGACATATATCAAAAAGAGCTTATGTAAGAGTTTTATCCTGTTGGATCAAAGTTTGAATCCATTCAGGAGCATCTAAGAAATACTGAAAGCAAACAGATTGGGATCTTGCAAATTTAGCTAGACTGTCAACTAAATGATTTGCATCCCTGTGCACATATGTGCATAACCAAACTGAAAAAAAATTAAGAATGTCTACTACATAATTTATTAAGTTTTGTGTTGTCCATTTCACTGCTGAATGAGAACCATTTACTGCATTGATCACGTTCAGGCAGTCTCCTTCCAAGTGCACCTTTGTCCAGCCTTTCTGCTTAGCCCATAAAACTGCATTCAACAAAGCATGCGCCTCAGCCTGCTCAGAATCAATTGCACTATCTGCACCTCCTCGCAGTCCATCACAGTTACCTGCAAAATTTCTCGCCATTAGTGCCCATCCAGAGTAGCTATTACTATCAACAAATGAAGCATCAGAGTTTATTTTGATCATATCATTAGTTGGTGGAGACCAATGATATTGCCTCTGTCTAGGCAGTTGATTATTATTGGAATGTAGTGGAATTAAATTCCTTCAGTCATTCATCTGCATATTAATGGCATTAGCTACATGATCAATATTAGGGTTTACTGCATCAAAGTTTTTAGCACATCTTGTCTTCCAAATAGACCACATACAAAAAGCAACAATTTCATACTTTTTAAAATCCAGCACTGTAGAGGTGTTACCTGTTGGAAAAAACTGGCACACCCATTGATGTAAATCAATATTTAAGAGCAGATTTAAAAGATTAGTATCAATCTTGTTCCAGATATCTCTAGCAACAGTACAGGAGACAAACAGATGTTGAGTAGTTTCAACATTTTGATTACACATAGGACAAAGATTACAATGGTACTTGGTGATTCTAGCAAGTTTGTACTTAATTGGCAGACACTTATGCATAAATTTCCACATAAAATGTTGTGTTCTAGGAGGCAGTTTATGTTTCCAGAAGGAGCACCAGTTAATATTCATATTATTTTTGCTAGGTTTATTTAAGAATCTGTCATTTAAAATGACTTTGTAGGCAGATTTCACAGTAAAGATTCCATTACTAATTGGTTCCTATCTAAGCTTATCTTCTCCATTGAAAGGAATTCTGATCTTTAGAATTTCAAACACAATATTCCTATCAAATAAAGCATTAACGGTTTCCAACTTCCAGCACTTCATATCATGATCAATTAACTGACTTACATGCACCATATTAGAGGAGTAAAATTGAGTTGAAGGGGATATGTGCATATTTGGAATCCAATTGTCTTTCCAAATATGTACAGACTTACCATTACCAATTTCCCAAACATAAATTTTTTTGACTATGTCCAGGCCTGTGCAGATCCCCTTCCAAATCCAAGAGCCCTGTTTAGACACACTATCACACAAAGGATTAGCATTCATAAAGTATTTACCCCTAAGAATACAAGCCCATTTATCATATGGATTCTCCACCATCCTCCAAGCTAATTTAGCTAGAAGAGCAAGATTTAAAATATCAGTTTGCCTGATATTCAGACCTCCTAGCTCTTTTGGAAGATCTATGTCAGTCCATCCCTTAGGAAAACAACCCTTCTCACCATCTTTTTTACCCTACCAAAATCTCATTTGAATACTGTCAAGATTATCAGTAAGCTCCTTTGGCATAGGAAAAACAACTAAGTGATGACTAGCTAAGCTTCCTAAAACAGATTGGTTCATTACAGTTCTTCCTGGTGGAGCTAGATAGGTTGGTTTCCAGTGAGCAAGTCTACCCTTATAATTGTCAATCAAATGCTTGAAAGAATCAAATTTTATTTTTTGTAAAAGAATAGGAACACCTAGATATTTTTCATTTAAAGACATTCTCTTAATTCTAAGAATATTGGCTATCTCATTCTTGACATTATTAGGAACTTTTTTGCTAAAATCTAGAGCTGATTTCTCAAAGTTAACAGCTTGCCCAGAAAATTTGTTAAATTGTTCAATGATACTAGCTAAGTTTCTAGCATCTCTAGTTCTTGCCTTTATGAAAATAAGGCAATCATCAGCAAAGAACAAATGAGAGATTGAAGGGCAATGTTTATTGGCCTTAAACCCATGGATGAGCTTATCATGCTCAGCATGAATTAAACTTCTAGACAAAGCTTCCATTGCACAGAATGAAGAGGTATGGAGACAAGGGATCTCCTTGTCTCAATCCTCTTTGGGGATAGTAAATTTTACCTGGAGCACCATTGAGCAGGATGGAGGTGGAGACAGTTGAAATGTACTGGTTGATCATACTGCACCAATCTGAAGAGAAACCTAGCTTTTTGACGCTATCAAGGAGAAAGGACCACTCAATTATGTCAAATGCCTTTGACATATCATGTTTGATAGCTACACAACCATCTTTAGCCTTAGTTTTCTTCATAGAATGAATCAATTCATGGGAAATAACTATATTATCATGTATTAGCCTACCAGATATGAAAGCAGTCTGAGAAGGAGATATAATTTTGTTCAGAACTTTCTTAAGTCTAGAGGCTAGCAACTTAGATATTATTTTGTAAGACACATTGCAGAGGCTAATGGGCCTAAAATCAGCAGCATTTTTAGGACAATTACTCTTAGGAATGAGAGTAGTGAAGTTATGATTTAATTGTTTTAGAATGTATTTAGAATGGAATTTTTTTTTACCATTTTAACAACTTCAGGTCCAACTGTCTCCCACATTAACTGATAGAAACCAGGCGGAAATCCATCAAGACCTGGAGTGGTCCAAGGCTTCATATCAAAAACAATTTTCTTAATTTCTTCACTAGAGGGCATTTCAGTTAACATAAGATTATCCTAATCAGTTATGATATTATCAAGGTTGTCAAGATAAGCATTAGAGCTAGGGGGTGTGTAGTTCTACTCATGTCACTGAAATGTCTAAGAAGCTCAGTTTCAATATCATGTCTATCATCCAGCCAAATACCTATATTGTTTTGTAGAGACTCAATTTGAGTTCTTTGTTTTCTAAAGTTTGCTTTTTGATGAAAATAGGTTGTGTTCCTATCATCTAAGAGCATAGCATCATCCTTACCTCTTTGCCTCCAAAAATCTTCTTCAACATCATACCAACACTTTAGTTTCCTTGTTAGCTCCACAACCCTGCTGTCATTGTGATTACTAATAGTTCTAGTAAGATTAGACAACTGAAATTCCAAGTTAGAAATCTGAGAATTTATATTACCAAAGTGTTGATAATTCCAGTTTCTGAGACAATATTTGGTGTTGTAAAGACAATTAGCAAGGATAAAACTAGCAGAGCCATTAGTATTACCTTTCCATTCAGCTTTGATTAATTCAGAGAAAGTAGGGTCTCTGAACCAGGACTTATTCACCCTAAAGGGTTTCTTTGTGTTGCACTCCAGTTTGCTAGTGATTAGCATTATAGGACAATGATCACTCCCTAAGACAGTTAAGTGATATAAAGCAGCATTTGGATAGATATTGAACCAGTCATAAGAAATAACAGCTCTATCTAGTCTTTCAAGAATTAGATCATTATCATTCCTTCTATTGGTCCAGGTAAAGGGATTCCCTATATAAGGCATACTAAATAGGTTATTACTATCCAAAAGCAGATTATTAACATCAATATCACTTCGACTATGTGGATTTCCACCATCTTTTTCATTCTGGTGTAATATGAAATTGAGGTCTCCTGTTACAATCCAAGGATTAGTATATGCTGTCCTTAGGTTTCTAAGGTAGTTCCATTGATTCTCCTTGTCACTAGGATTTAGAGCACCATAAATACATGTCAACATACTACTATTATTTTGACTATCAAGTTTGACAGTGCAGTTTATCATATTCAGTTGAGCATCAACAATCTGCAGATCAATTTCATCTTTCCACAGGACACATAACCCTCCTGAAAGGCCTATATGATCTAAAAGGGTTATATTTGGATACTTGAATCTCTTCGGTAAGTAACTCATTCTCTTTGACTGATTTTTGGTTTCACTCAAGAAAATTATGTCAGGGTTTTGAGTTTTAATGAGCATGTTAAGATGATTTCTAGTATCCTTGTTTCCAAATCCACAAACATTCCAAGAAATGATTTTCATATTTGCAGAAGAATAAGAGAAATTAGTTAGAAAAATAGCAGATTGATTTTGAAAGAGATAACTAAGGTAAATATTATGAAAATAATGCAGGATATTTAAAGTTATAAATTTTTTTTTGTGTATTACCATCTGTATTCCCTTAGTGTTGTCAGATTGCTTCTCCTTTGTTGCGAGTCCTTATGCAGCTTGTGTTTCCAATTGTCCCCCATCATGAGAAAGTTTGCTTGATCCAGCTTCATATTGAGGAGCAGTAATTCTCAACCTTTTGCCTAATCTTGTTGCATCATTTTCATCATCCATATGAGATGAGGGCCCAGTCCTTGGTACCAGCATAATGCCATCCTTTAGAGGGATGAATCATATCTTCTTAGTCTCTTTATTCTTTGGGCATCTAGGAATGATATTGTCATGCCTTCCATTCTCCATAGTCTTCTTATTTGCAATATTACTAACTCCAAGGAAGTATGGCTTACTATGAGCTTTTGTTAGAAAATCTTCAGCTGCCTTGCAAACAGCACCTTTGGTGTGATTGATAATGTAGCATTTGGACAGATGTTCAGAGGCTGTTTTTCAAAAAAGAACTTAATCCATCTGGTACATCCTGCATTAGTTTTTTCCATCACACCTCTTCTTAGTGGAAAGTTTATATCAACATTAACACAGACTTTGACTCCTTCTTTGTCCACTGGAATTGCATCTTTGTGTTCAATTGCAACAACTTCACCCACCAGTTTTCCAATTTTTGTGACAGAAATAACATTCAAATGCTCAGGCAATAGCTTCTTTATTTGGATCCAGAAACATTGATGACTCCAATCCAATTCCTTATAGATAACCTCAGAGTTATAGTGGTGCAGGACAACTAAGTTTTTGTTTAAACTCCATGACCTGGTTATGAAGATATTGTTCTTTGTTTCTTCATCATTGAATTTGAAAATCATGATGTTTTTATCAATTTCCACTACCTTCACTTCTCCTTCTGGGATGTGTGACCAGGAAAACTTGATATGATGTTCCACCATTTTAAATCCCATGTTTCCTTCTTCCATGATAATCATACCAATTAGGCAGTTATCCCAATTCGTTGTATCTTCATTAGTAACAGCTTCCACTTCATCTTCTTCCTTATCTAGATCAAGGGCTGCTTGTTTAAACCTTTCAGCTAGGTCAATCACCTGCTCATTATTCTCTTCAGCCATTATACTTTTGTTCGTAAAACAGTTTCCTTGTTCCTCTGTGTCTTCAATATCTTGATTTATATAATGAGTTAGCCCAATGAAATTTGGGTTTCTTTCCACAATCAAAGATATTTCTTCACGATATTTTTGGAACAAATATATTCTATGGTTATTGATATTATATCTATTTGCAGTAACAAGCCATATCGCATAAAATCCAAAGAGAAGAATCAGGAGCTTGTTACCAAATTTGCAATGACTTTTTTTAATTTCAATATTTTTCCTTTTTCGCCGTTTTTTCCTTTGACTTTTCAGATGAATGATATTAGATCGGTTCTGACTGAGTCTAAAATTCTCAGGATGGAGCAACAATGGTGACAACAAGACTTCAAAAATCCACTTAACTAACAGAGCAAACGCTGTAAACACAACAAATTTGGAGGCAAACGCCATTAAGGAGATAACAATCTGTAAACACATTAGGGAATATTGAAAGTTAGTTGAGATACATATTTAAAAGAAAACTTTGTTGATGTGAAAAACAAGAAAATGAGATCAAAATTAATCCACAAAAGATGCAAGGAATTTTAATGTCTAAAAACCAAATGCGAATGAGAGATATGCATATGAACTCAAAGAAAGAATTGAAATCATTGACCATGGCTTAGGATTTAGAGACAAGGATTAAAAATCAAATTTTTGTTTACTGAGTTGACATTTCAAAATCGCCGATTCGCAAAGCCCCAAACCCATACGCTTCAAGAGAACGTCGTAACCACTCCTTTTTTTTAGACTCGGTGCGTGATAGTTTTCCACGAGAGAAAAATGATGATTTTGAGTGAACCGAATAGCTAAATGTTTTGGAGGATTTCAATTGTTATGAAGATTTAGAGTTTGATTGGTTTAAAGATTATTTTTGGGATTTTTATGAAACTCGATTTTCAAGGATTTTTCAGGATATAATCTGTTATTGGAATATATAAACTTTTATAAAGATTGACTCCTTCGATTTATATTGAAGTATAAGGTTCTTATTATTTTCTCTAACGAGTTTCAGATTTTTTGAGAAATTTTAGATTTATGAAAACCCAAAGACTGGGAGACACGGGAGAGAGAGAGTAAAAACAAGCTCTTGTGCTTTGATTAGAACAGAAATCAGGTGGAAAGTGATCAGAGAAGAAGAAAAAGAAGTAACTCTCAACTTAAATCGAGATAGCCTAGCGTTTTAATGTTTATCCGCGAGATATTCTGGAGAGTGAAAGAAGAAGGAGAGAACGAGAGAGAAATAACAATGAGAAAATGAGACAGATGAAATGGTAGTTAGGACTGTCACTAAAACATCCCGTAACAAACAAACAAAAAAGCTCTGGTTAGTTTGGCTTAAGCGCAAATCACTTTTTCAAGTACCGCAAAACAAAAACCATTTGTCTTCTAATTCCCTCCATCTAAGATGTGGTCGGGTCACGTATATATTTTGTATGTAGCGCATCTTTATTTTTTTTTGTCACTTATTTAACTTAGAAACATGCCCCATCCAAATCCCGCCAAATACTATTTTTTAAAAAAAGATATGAAATTAACAAAAAATAAAGATGAACTGTTAAGTAATAAAAAAAATTTGGAAAAATAATTCTACTTTATAAGACGTGTCAGCATATAAAGCTGATAAGTATGTGACCCGACGTCAACGACGTAGACGCACCATTTTTTATTATTGGGTGAGCAGCGGATTGGATCCATAGGATCTGGTTTAATCCACACCCAGTATAATATATAGCTAATTTGGCATCCACGTCAAATCCAGCATCCAATGGACGACATATAGGCATATTGAACGTGGGTAAATCCAATCAATTTATCTTCATTATTATTATTTAAAATAGGTAAAGGTTTAACTAAGATTTATCTTCAATTTATCTTTAGCAATTAGTGGGTACATGTTTTACTGAACAAAATATCTTGATAAACTAAATGTATACCTAAGTAAACCTATGTACATGTATTTTACATTTTATACTGAAATTAATTGACTTGAATCCCCTTATCAATGGGAGTGGGTGTCTGTTGGATTTTTAAGGGTGAACCGACATCCAATCAAACTATGCTTAGGGAGGAAGGCATGTAATCAATCTCATCTGAGACGAGTCTTTTTGTGACGGACCGGAAAATTACGCCTTTGGCGCATCGCCCCGCAGGCCGTAATTTTACCGGTGCGCCATTGATGAAGCTACGATCCGGGCCTTATGGCTAGGCAAATGCACGTCCATTCTCCGTTGCAAGCATGCTCGTGGAGCATGATGCAGCTAACTTAGGTTCCACACCGTTCCAAAGTCACCCTTGTCCGCAGAAGGGTATAAGGCCATAAGGTCGTTGCCAAGAGTTCAATCCATAGAGGTTATGGACAATGCGTATTGCACACATCACAGGATGTGCCTCAACGTAAGGAACTCATCACTTAATTTCCTATCTAGATGAGCAACCGTCAGTGTCCGAGTCATATCCATACTTAAGGCATAAGTCGTGGACTTAGGCATAAGCCGCTCTAAGCCTATTGCCATTCTCTTACTCCGCTTTACCGACTCTTCGTAGCTTGATAGGAAGTATGAGCATCCACTTGCTGGCATGCAACATTCCTCATCAAGTCTAGCCGCAATCATCTCTTCATCGAATTATCGAGCTTAGATGATAAGAGGGGCCAACGCTGCTGGACCAGCAATTCTGCAACTCATTACGGCTGCCTACGTACCCTTCCCTACTCTAAAGGGATCAAGCACAGACCGTAGTTCATCTCTGAAGGGACAAGCAACTTAAACCAACTCGTTTGCTAGGCCATGGCCAAGCAGTGGTGGTAATGACCTAGTCCGTATAGGCCGTTCCGTCAAATACATCCAAGTGATGCATCATCGAGTCCGTGGAATGGCATAGTGATGCCTCAGCATCATATGCTCCATTCGTAAGGATATGCAACTTAGAATGAGCCTTAGGCATCACTCATAGCGTTCCGGCTAAGCTGTGAAGCTTACTTGGTACATGGTCCGCATATGCACCTTCAACCAACTACCCCTCCCTATACATGTTAATTTGACATTTTTACAACTCAAATTGGGGGAGAAAAAATCATTCATCAATTCCCCATGCCATGATGGCTGCACCTTACCATTCTGGCCAACTGCGATGTATAGTCGTAATGGATGTATTTTTAGTTCTGGCTCACAAGCCAGTTCTCATGTCCGTCCAGGATGGCTGAACACTTCCTGAGCCAAACCCGATGAAGGGCCGTGATGGATGTATTTCTGACTTTGGCCCATAGGCCACTCAAATGTAAACTCGATGTCCATCCATGTTGGCTGTACATTTTCCACCCGATGTCTAGCCATGTTGGTTGTACATATTCAAGGCCATCTACCCAACTGGCCTAATGCATCATTTGATGCAAGATTGGCTCTTAGCCAATATAGCCTCCAACTAATGCTATATTGGCCTTAGCCAATATGCATACGCGATGTGCCTTACTTGACACCGGACATTGACCCTGGGCCAAATGCATCTCACGTACAACGGAAGCTTTGGATGAAGCTTCATCTCGAGCAATGGCGCATCTTTTAGCATGCGCCATGCTAAAAAAAACGGGGTGTTACACTCTTCACCCCTTCAAAGAATTTTGTCCCCGAAATTCAAAACCAAAACTATTGTGGACAATCTCTTCGGTTTGGATTTCCTGAGCAAAAGTCCCATACCAGATGCTCAGAAATCACGGATTTCTTCAAGTTGTCATGAACAACAATTTAGACCTTCTGAGCACATGTCCCATACCACCTTCCCAGGTATCCAAAAGTGCCCACAATAATACCAAGAATCGCAATTGGCCAGTGCCAAGAGGATATCTCGACCAGGTATCCTGAATGGCGTCCCATACCACCACCCAAGAATCCCTAAAGTTCACAAGGTTGAAGATGTCATCGAAATGACAAGATTTTAGCGCAGTACTATGTGGAACAGTTTCCAATTTCCCACCGTCCCTGACGGTCATCCAGGTTGCCACTCGTAAGTGGGATGCTAGCCAGGCCTGACAACGCACACCATTGGCCAGTTGCCAACGTGTGGGGATGATCAGTCCCATTGTCTACCTACCGTACCAGACGGTCTTCCAGATATCCACTCGTAAGTGGGGTGCCACTTAGGCCAGGCAAACTCACAACACTCATCCAAGATCAACTCGAATTGCAAAGTAACTGGCAGTTCCAATCACAAATTCTTTCCACGCAAAAGTTGGCCTACTCTCCAACTTCAAATTTCCATTAAGGAAAATACTCGCCAATGAGTCCACTCCGCACAAGTCCCTAGAGTTTTCTCGGAACTTGCTCTGATACCAACTGTGACGGACCAGAAAATTACGCATTTGGCGCGTCGCCCCGCAGGCCATAATCTCCCCGGTGCGCCATTGATGAAGCTACGATCCAGGCCTGATGGCTAGGCAAATGCACGTCCATCCAACATTGCAAGCATGCTCGTGGAGCATGATACGGCTAACTTATCTTCCACACCGTTCCAAAGTCACCCTTGTCCGCAGAAGGGAATAAGGACATAAGGCCGTTGCCAAGAGTTCAAGCCATAGAGGGTATGGCCAATGCGTATTGCACGCATCACAAGATAAGCCTCAACGTAGGGAACTCATCACTGAATTTCCTATCTAGATGAGCAACCGTCAGCGTCCGAGTCATATCCAGAATTAAGGCATAAGTCGTGGACTTAGGCATAGGCCGCTCTAAGCCTATTTCCATTCTCTTACTCCGCTTTACCGACTCTTCGTAACTTGATAGGAAGTATGAGCATCCACTTGCTGGTATGTAATACTCCTCATCAAGTCTGGCCGCAATCATCTCTTCATCGAGTTATCGAGCTTAGATGATATGAGGGGCCAACGTGCTGGACCGGCAATGCTGCAAATCATTGCGGCTTCCTACACACCCTTCCCTACTCTAAAGGGATCAAGCACATACCGTAGTTCATCACTAATGGGACAAACAACTTAAACCAACTCGGTTGCTAGACCGTGGCCAAGTAGTGGTGGTAATGGCCTAGTCCGTATAGGCCGTTCCGTCAAATACATCCAAGTGATGCATCATCGAGTCCGTGGAATGGCATAATGATGCCTCAGCATCATATGCTCCATTTGTAAGGATACGCTACTTAGAATGAGCTTTATGCATCATTCATAGCGTTCCGGATAAGTTGTGAAGCTTACTTGGTACATGGTCCGCATATGCACCTTCAACCAACTACCCCTCCCTATATATGTTAATTTGACATTTTTACAACTCAAATTTGGGGAGGAAAAATCATTCATCAATTCCCCAGGCCATGATGGTTGCACCTTACCATTCTGGCCAACTGCGACGTACGACCGTAATGGCTGTATTTTTAGTTCTGGCTCACAGACCAGTTCCCATGCCCGACCAGGATGGCTGAACACTTCCTGAGCCAAACCCAATGAAGGGCCGTGATGGATGTATTTCCGACTTTGGCCCATAGGCCACTCAAATGTCAACTCGATGTCCAGCCATGTTGGTTGTACATTTTCCACCCGATGTCTAGCCATGTTGGATGTACATATTCAAGGCAATCTACCCAACCGGCCTAATGCATCATTTGATGCAAGATTGGCTCTTAGCCAATGTAGCCTCCAACTAATGTTATATTGGCCTTAGCCAATATGCATACGCGATGTGCTTTACTTGGCACCGGACATTGGCCCTGGGACAAATGCATCTCACCTTCAACGGAAGCTTTGGATAAAGATTCATCTCGAGCAATGGCGCATATTTTAGCATGCGCCATGCTAAAAAACACGGGGTGTTACACTTTTAATCTCAACGAGATGAAATTTGATCGGGAGACTCGCCAAGACGGCTGCGTTGTAGCCGAGATCTCGCCGAGACAAGTTTTACATATGAAATTTAATAATAAAAATCAAATCCTATCATATCATATCCTAAAAAAATGTTTTTTTTTTTAACTTTTATTAAAAGTTGGTATTATTTCTTTATATCTACAAATGTTTAACATATGTAAGGTGTGCAAAATGCTTGGCATAATACTGTGGGTATTAAATTTAAAAATGAAGACTCCGAGAATCTCCCTGAAATAAAGTTATCTTAGTGTCTCGGTCTCAACCGGGAAGAGACGAGATCCGAGATTGACTATATTGGTCGGGTGACAAATCTGGTACAATATGAATGGGTCATATTGGGTCGGCATATTAGGTAAGTTTTGCTCATATTTAATTGTCGTCGTTGCAACACCGAGTAATCTAGAATAGGTTTTATCGTTGGTAAAGCCTGAGTTATTTATCTTGTGTTATATTTATTTATTTATTATTTTTTTCCTTCTAGCTTCAACTCGATTTGATGATGGTCGGTCTTAAATTGATGTGATGAGGATTTGTAGTCGTAAACCAAGATAATCTCCTAAAACCTTTGTATATGAAGTCAATACTAAATGTGCCTATTCTTCCCTAAATGTTAGTGGTGACAACTCTAACTCCGAATTATATATGGTTATGTGAAAGTGTAAACTACCTGCAAGAATTCAGCTTTTTGTTTGGAAAGCTTTGAAAGGAGCACTTCCAGTCAACGAAATTCTTCACAAACGCATCCACATATCAAATTTTAGTTACCCAAGGTGCAAATATATATCCGATACAATTATGCATACCGTAGTAGCCTGCAATTGTCTTACTAGAGTTTGGAGACTTGGGAACGTATAAACTACCAAGTTTCAAAACTTTACTTTTCACTAATCTGTTAGATTTTGGCTTCAGCTTCATCCTTATAAATATGCGTCTGATAGAGCTGATAACTTCCCATTGATTATGTGCTTGATGTGGTCCATCTGGAAAAATCGAAATGATTTAGTCTATAATGCGAAATCAGAAGAACCAACTACTATTCTAGCCAGAGCAAATTCAATGATGTTATAAGTTATATTAGAACCCTATCACAAGGCATATCTGGAATTTCTCCACCACAACCAGTTTCACCTTGTGTGGTCCCACCTAAGGATTGGACCAAGATAAATACCGATGGTGCTTGGAACCCAAATTCTTCGAATGGAGGAATTGGTTTCATCTTAGATATTCAAACCGTGTATTTGTTTATGCTCAATCAACTTAATTGGTATGTTTTTTCTGAAGAAGAAGCTGAAACTCGAGCAATTAGAGATGCTTTGATGGTGGCTTTGGAGAAGAGACTTGACTGAATCATTGTTGAGAGTGATGCACTAGCTATTTTGAAGCAAATTAACAAGAAGACCTTCATGGGAGATCAGAGAACCCATTGTCTAAAAACCCATCATGACTTTGCAAAAGAAGTTGAAATATGATAACAACAAAAAAAACCCAATTTTCTCAAGAACCCTAATTGCAGAAAAACCCCAAATTAACATTCAAAAACCTTAATTCAATAATTTAAGTTGCAAAAAAAAAACACGAATCAGATGAACTAACACAAACCAATTAATCATAAATTGACAAAATTTTGAAGCAACAATTGAGAATTGGATCCATTAATCATCAAACAATTAGGTTAACAGAAACAAAACTAGAAATCTATATTGTTGCTTTACAAAGAACAAAGCAAAATTGAGAAGTTAAATCCTCATTGACTACCATAGCATGCCAACTCCGCAAGAAGAAAGTAAACTTGAATTTTTTTTCTTTTTTTTACAAAGAATGGAGAAGGTGCTCGTGAAAGAGAGAACAAAAGGAAGGAAAGAAAGAAAAGATGGGAGTGTTGGTTTTGGTCGGTCTGATTTTTAGATAAGTTTAAGGGGATTGTAAAGTAACACGTGCGACTTAGTACACACACGCTAACACTAAACTAACGGTGTGAAGTAAATAGAAATTAAGTTTTAAAAAAAATATTTTCTTAACAGTTAGAACGGTCAACCACGGTCATGAGACTCAAACTCTAATATTAAACTTTTTAGGACCCAAATGCAACTCTGGTCACAAAGTTGGGACCCAAAATCAAAATATCCCATCTTTCTATTGGGTTCATGATTTATTCGACTTTCATAGTATGAACCTAGGTAATTTATATCAACTTTTTGTTCTTCAGGATTTCTCCAAATGTTAAAGGTAAAAAACGTAATTTTTTGTTTGTTTGTTTGAAAGTTAAAATAATTTTTGTCAATAAAAAAATAGGTTGATAATATCTAGACTTATACTAAAATTTTATTTGTTTAGAGGATGAGTAATTTTGTAAATAAAGAGTCAGACAATAACATCGTTTTTGACATATCGTTTTGCCTATCCCATAACCCCAACAAAGGTACCAGTTTGATGAGCGTGTTTTACAATTCAAGGTTCTTATTCACAAGATCATGCATATGTTATATTTCATCTATGAAATTGTCATGAGCCTGAAAATGCCTTTCACTTTTCAAAAAGAGATTGAAAATGATATTCAAAGAAAAGAACCCACATATGGGGAAACTCCCACAAATTAGAGGATATTTGGAGTTAAACCATGCAAGATATGCTAATAAGGGGCGTCTAAAAAAACTAAAAAAAAACTAAAAATCGGTATTGTCTTCATAGGGAGTAACAAACTAAAACACTTATTGAGGAAAAGTCCGACTTCAAAAGTAGCACATTGTATGTACCCATGCACCAAAAGATCACCAACTAACCTTCATCAATGTCACTTTGTTTCTGCACTTTAAATGTACCTTAATCTGCAACATCAAAAGTTGCAATCAATCAACTATTTGATTTCATGGGAGAAAGAGATAGAAGTGAAGCAAAAGAAGAAAAAAGAAACAACAACGACCTACAAAATTGCCTAGTTTTCGTCCGTGGATGTTGACTACCAATCATCGAAGTAAAAGCAATATTGGTTACTGTTTCATAATTATATCTCTTACAATCAGTTAAAACATATGTGATTTAAATTTCAGCGAGGGAAAAATTCATATGCAGTACATATTATATTGTTAGATGAAACCAGGACTAATATAATAAAGGAAAAGAAAAAAACATTAAACAAATAACAAACACATCAATTAAGAACCTTAAAGACAAATTATCAAACCCTAAACGATAAAATGGATTACGACATAATTTTGTATCAAACCAAGTTAAGATTGAGATACGAAGAAAAATGTACAATTGTAATGAAATTTTCATCAATTTAAGCAACAAGTATTATGGAAGAGTAAATGTAATGCAGGTCAAAAATAAAAGAACATGGTTGAAGTAAGCAGCATATTGTGACTTCTATCATTAACGCCCACAATAACAACTATTTTAAACAAAATAGTGTTATTATCAGAATAAACAAATAATAACGCCAATAAATAGAATATATCAGTGAAATAATCTCTCTTTTGATTATGATTAGATGAAAGATTGGTGAAAAAGCAGGAAGAGAAAATAGAGAGAAAAATCAAGCATACACAGATAGTACATGCAAGAAACAACAGAACATTTGTGGAAGTAACTTAAACATCACCTAGATTTTAACAATAATGTCAGCAACGGAAATTAAGAAATCATCATTTTCTTACTAACCAAGTATCATCCTTGGGCAGTTAAAAGTGTGCAATGTAAGAAGAAAAACTTGTGCCATTAAGATATGCAGTTAAATTTGTTTTCACTTACCATTACGTTATTTTTCTTTATACTCTCCAATTAAGTCAAAAATAGGTACATATGTTGTATATATGGAAAGACACATGCGTATTGTGAACCTGACCCTCTGTTACCATTGATTCTTGTCGAGCATGTTCTATAATTCTAGGACTACGACAGACCTGACCCTCCATTAAAGCACAACAAGAAATCAGATATTAATTTAAATCAAACCCAAAAATCAACAAAAATATCAAAAGCACAAAATATTATAAGTTTTGAAGCTTAAAGCTAAACAGGCTAGCGTTTATCTAGTGTGCGGAGCTGGGCAATCGTGCTACCCAAGGAAAACACCAGAACTTGTCACATTTTGCAGTGAATATGGGTCTGATAGGCAAATTAATTTTTTGTCTTCGCAGGCTCATTCTTATTGGATGGATACATTGTGTATATAGTACTTAATGGTATAAATACAAAAGAACATAATAACCTTGCACAACTTGCATCTCATAAAGAAACGACATAATATTTTAATCAGCAACTGCAGACAAAACTCCTCAGCTTGAGTAGACAACGGGCTCCTTTAGAATCATAATAAATATATTTAAAAGTAACTTAAGTGGGTTGAAAAAAATTGGTAAACAAAAGGCTGCAAATACCCGAAAATGAAGGCGTATGCTAAGGTAGAGGTAATTCTAATCGATTGTCACATCCAGACGAGATACCCACTAAAACCTTAATGGCAATGAATTACATTCCACCTTATTGTGTTTCAAGAATCTTTATGTAATATGATATTGCATTGGTTCCCATCTTCTCATGTTAATAAAACAACATATACAATAATTCGAGATTTCAGTTTGATGAATGTAAAGTCAACTGAACTCCTTAAGCATGTGTGTATTCCGATCCCATTGACTCTTGCTTACCCATGAAGAATAAATGAACTATACAAACCTAATTTGATTAGGACTTTACATACTAAACCCATAAGCTAAATTACGCTTTCAATCTAAATTAATACCAAACAACCAAACAAAAATAAAAATAGAAAAAAGAGGGAGTTGGAAAATTACCAGCAATTGTATGTTTTCCTTCACCTAATAGGGTGCCTGGTGAAATTGGATTTGAAATCGAAATCGGGTTGCAAATCAAATTTGATTCGAAACCGGAAAAAGAGAATGCTTATGTACCTGGTGATGGTGGTGGTGATGGTTATGGTGTTGGTGGTGGTACAATCGATTGAGAAGTGGATTGAAGATAGTTTTAAACTGTTAATGGTGATTTTGTGGTGGTGGTGAATATGACAGAGAACGAAGTTGGTAGTGGTGGTGGTGAATTTCAATGAGAATTTGTCGGAGGTTGAAGGGGGGTGTTGGTCCTGATTTTCCTTCAACCTTCTCTGTGGTAAGGATGATGTCTTAGAAGTCTTTAAGATGTATAAACTAGAAGTTGAAAACCAAATGAATGTTACCATTAGAACTATTAGTTCTAGAAGTGGTGGTGAGTATAAGATTCCTACATGATAATTTTGTATAAAACATGACATTAAAACATGAGGTAACACCTCATCATTCACCACAGTCTAGTGGTGTAACTGACGTGAGAATCGTAATCTTAAGGAGATAATGAATGCCATGTTGATCGGTTCATCTCGTTATATCCTGACTAGAGTATCCTTTAAAGGATTAGATAAAACTCCATTTGAATTATGGAAAGGCATACAACCTTCTTATGCATACTTCAAAGTGCGGGGGTGTTTGGTTAATGTTGTCATTCCTCCTCCTAGGGAACCAAGATGGGACCCAAAATTGTTGACTTTATCTTCATAGGGTATCTTGAGCATACTAAAACATATTGATTTATGGTTGTAAGTTCTAAAATTTCTGAAATTGGTGTGAATACAATACAGAGTCTAGGGGTGATGTGTTCTCTCGTAAGAGATACATTGATCCCCTAGATACCTCTTCAACCAGTCGGACTTTAACTTTAAAGGAAAATGAAGTAGAGATCCAACCTAGGATAAATAAAAAGTCTAGAACCAAAACCTCATTTGGATATGATTTTATTACATGCGTTGCTGAGTCTGATCCACATACTTATAAAAAAGCCATGGCTTCTTCCGAAGCTCCATAATCTGCCATAAGTGAAATGGATTCCATCCGGAAAAATGACACATGAGAGATTGTAGATTTACCTCTAGCATGTAAGTCCATAGGTTGTGGATGGATCTTCAAAAGGATATGTAAGGTGGACGGAACTATTGAAAATTTCAGGTTAATAACTAAAGGTTATAAACAAGGAGAAGATGTAGAGTTGTTTGATACTTACTCACCTGTTATGAGGATTACTTCTATTATGATGTTAATTGCTATAACTATCATTCATAACATAGATATACATCAAATGGATGTAAAGAAAACCTTTCTAAATGGTTAATTAGATGAAGAAATTTACATGGAACAACCCGAAGGCTTTGTCGCAAAAGGTTGTGAAGACAAGGTTTGTAAACTGAAAAATATTTGTATGGTTTGAAACAAACACCTAAACAATGGCATGAAAAATTTGATCATGTAACGATTTCTAGTGGTTTTAAAATCAATGAATCTGACAAGTGTGTTTATACTAAACTTGTGAATGATGTCTGTGTGATTGTATGCTTGTATATTGATGATATGCTTATACTTGGTACAACATGTGCTTAATATTTATAAAAGCTATGGAGATGCTTAATTGATTCTACCTCACAAGATCTATCTAAACTAATTATTGATCGTATAGAGATGAAGTACTCCTTTTAGTTTCTATCAATGTTATTCCTCAATCGACTAATATTGAACGACTGTATAATAGAAGAGACGAACCTTTTGAATAGATAAGAATTACGGTGTTCAATAGATAAGATTCCGAATAACAAAGATATATCAAATAAAAGATATCCTGATCGGGCTTCATGAATCCCAAGTGAAGTACTCAAAGTTGTAACCTAATTATGTGTCTCGAGGAAAACTAGGTTTACATAGGACGAGTCTTGCAGCAACAAAATTCACAGCGTGTAGGAATTGAGTTGCAGATATCAAGTCCTCTATTTTTAATGATGAATAAGGCTTGGTCGCTTAAAGTTGAAGAAACTATTACTTGCATAGAAAACAGGTTCGTGAACTACTTTCCATGTTTACGAATTACTTTGATCCCAAGTAATCTCTTACTGCTTGGAATGTCCGAAGACATTCTAACAATAACGTTATTTCCGTTGGTAGAAGGTGTAAGAATGAAAACTAAGTATTTTCAGTGGAAAGGTATTTATAAAGTTTATCTTCTTCTTAATTAGGAAAATAATTAGCTTACTCACAATAGCATGATACAGAGTAAGGAACCATTAAGCATGAGAGAAGTTTGCCTTGTAATACAAAGAAGAATGTGCATACACAAATTTGTCAATTAAGGACCGTGCATGATGCGTGTCGTAACCACAACAAATTAGTGAATATTTTTCCACTCAATTAACAAGTAATATGGTGGTAGTTAAGTTTGTTCCCATGAGGAGCAAGTGGTTTTAGTTGTCTTATAATGTCACAAAAAGGGGAGTTTTGGTTTTAGATTTTATAAAGCAAAATAAAAAACAAAGCAATTAAAAAGATAAAGTTGAAATCAATAAGAGAGACAAGATCAAGGAATCTTTCTTCGTTTCAAAACAATGAGTCAAGTTATGTTCTTTTCCACTTTTTATTAGTCACAGTTTATCACCAACCGTAGGATAGCAGGTTCGCTTAGCTAACCCCAAAATTCCTCGTTTCACTGAGTAACAGGTCCGCTTACTTATCAGATTCTATTCTAAAGAATCACCTTGAGGCTTGCTTACAAGATGTAATTCAATGAACGCATTAAGATTTAAGAATTTAGGTTTAGTATTAGTAGTTAGACTCGGTTCGCTTGGTCCACTTATTAGCGTTGCTCCACGGAATCCCTCCGCAAGGTTTCGTTTTTTCTACTTGTGTAAAGAGTCAAGAAATGATTACCTATCCCTTAAATTTTACTAGCTTTAGATTGAGTTAACAAATCGATATAGCATGCACCCTAAACAACCTATCAATCAATCATAAACACTCATATTAGTAAACACAAACGATAATCATGTAAAAACTTCAAAATAGATTTAAAACAGAACTCAAAACATGTTAAGAACTAGGGATTCATCCTCAATCAATAATAAAATTAGCTACTCATGCTAAGGAGTTCACACAAATAATAAAGAAAAGAGAAAGCAAATAAAAACCAAAGTGTAGTGTGTGTAGAGGTGTAGAAGTGTGTAGAAAAAAGTAGAGAACTTCTCTATTTATAAGCTTCAATTTGCTTGCAATCCTCTTAGTAATAGACTCTCTTTCCCATTCAATCTCCAAGTCCTTGTCTTTGTAAAATTCCTCCACTTCTCTTCCAAATTAAATTTCAAGTTAAATTCCACATCCAATTCCAAGTCTATGTCTTCATACCCATGAGAAAAACTCACACACAAATATGTAATTTTGAGTGGCTGGAAAGGTCCATGGTACCACCGGAAATCGGACGGAAACGACACCGGAATAGTGCTTCCAGTCATCAGAATTTTCTTTCTCAGTTAATTGAATATTCTGTTATTCTACCGTTATAATTAACGGTGAAACTGTTAGTCACTGGGTCAAGTCATTCAGCTTGAGTTAGCTGTCTTGATCAGAGCTGGATTGTCTTAGCCGGCTGACTCACCGAGTTAGGGTATTCGAGTCACTGAGTCGACTCATTGGAGAAGAGAATTAGACAGAGTCTCCTCTTTTTTTTAATGATTTCCGACCATCTTTCAGGCCATTTTCTTCTTCCTGCACACCTAACATACATATATTCGCACATTGAATCAATCAATCATCTGAGTTTTATTTTAAACTCTTTCCCTGTGCCATGAGAATCAGAATTTCTCAATCTTCCCTTTACTGCATCTTGCAAACACGATTTCAACACATCAACAACATCAATATGTACAACAGCAGCACAGCTAAATCAACCACAAACCCATTGATTAAAACCCATCTTCTAATTCTTGTTCTTTCCTGAGTTTTTTATCTTCATAGTACCAACAGTAACTCACCGCGTCTCAGAAGTATCACGACAATAATCTGCTTCAGCCTAAACTTATCACAGATTCACATTACATCTCTATCTATCACCCATGTCTCCGTATCCTGCCAATCCACCACCAACCCATCTTATCGATTTCACAGTAACATCATCACCTTCGTTTTCATCTGAGCCACGAACCCATTCTTCCAATCACCACCAAACCATCACTAGAACCCATTTTTCTCATCCATCAGAAGATCGCATTCCCTTTGTTAGAGCACTTCTCGGTCAAACTCGCATGCGTTGCTATCTCAAGCATGTTTGTCAATGTTAGTGATCAAAACTATATGTCTTGATTTCTAGTCTCTTATAGATAAGTCTTGGACTAGGATAGTAAGTGTAGTTGAGCTCAAGGAATTCATGGCGATTCATCATACAAGTAGAATATCTACTCGAGGAACCGGTGGAACTTCTCGACAAAAAGGTATGTGGAGACTTGAACTTATCTGTCACTCAAAATTCTATCTATTCTATCTCCTAATCTTTGAGAAAAAAATCGTATGCTATATATATAGACTAGATCATACACATTTGGTATTTCGAGCCGAGTATACCTCGCCTATCTATATCTCGAAATATGTGTTGGTAAGCTTTTCGTTTCGACCAAGTTTATCTTTACCTAGTGACGAAAGTCATGAATGTTTCAATCACCTTGAAAATTGCTTTGACGAGAAATAGTGTAACAACTATATAACGTCCTCTAAGAATGTTGCAATGATTAGAATGAGAGTTTAGAATACATAACCAATGGATTCCTTGAACCGAAGTTTTCGAACTTTGTTGATCAAGAGAACCGGAAGTATGGCAAGTGCCAAGTCCGCGAACTCGGTCCGCGAACTGCCGAAGTTCTCATACCCTAGAATTTCTGCTGGAGTTAACAAACTACTTGCGTGAGCCAAGTCCGCGAACCGGCGTAGTTCTCGAACCCGAGAATTTCTGTTGGAGTTTGTAAACTCTATCCGGTATCTTAAGTCCGCGAACCTAGTCTGCGAACTTGAGAAGGTTATATATCTAAAGATGATTTCTGAACTTAATCTTAAAAGACTAAGGAATGCATTTGCGTGGATATTAAAGTTCATGAACCGATTCGAGTGAATCAAATCATCTTTGCTTCAATTGTGTCTTGTGTAGTTACATAAGATTTCCTTGCAATTGAACAACTCTCTTAACTAGTTCATTTGAGTCAATTGAACTAGTTATGGTGAAGAAGAACGTGGTTGGTATGAAACGCTCATATGGTTAAGCTCTTTGGGTAGACTATTGTTGAAACAACAATGTACACGTTTGGGTGCGGTTTACAAACCTAGAAGCGTACAGTCATTTGTGTATGACAAGCTAAGTTTTCGATCTAACGGTTGAGAAATATTAGCTTGAATCTAAATCAGGATTTCATATAATGGTGAATATTGATTGCTTTGTAACTAAGGCAAAACCCTGATTTGAAAGGATATATAAAGGAGACATCTAGTATTGTGCAAAACTAATACCCACACCTTACGTGTGATACTAGTTTGCGTGCTAGAGTCGTTTCTCCTTTAACATCTGGTTTTCTTCTTCTAAAACCAGGTTAACGACTTAAAGACTTCATTGGGATTGTGAATCCAGGCCGATACTACTTTTATTGTAGTTGTGTGATCAAATCTTGCATCTTCTATTGTAACAGTACAATCATATTGATTGGCTTGAGATCGTGAGAGTTCTCCGATAGGCAAGATATAAAAAGTAATCACAAACACCTTCGTCTCATCGTTTGTGATTCCACGACATCTTGTTTCGCTATCATACGATTAAGATTGTTGTGAGATGATTGCTTAATTTAGGCTGTTCTTCGGGAATATAAGATCAGATTATCAATTGGTTCATGTTCACCTTGATTATTATCAAAAGACGGAACAAAAACTTTTAGGTTTTTTCTGTGGGAGACAGATTGATCCTTTGATAGACTTGTCTGTGTGAGACGGATTTGTTTATTGTTAAAGCCTGCGATTTTGGGTTGTAGCAACTCTTAGTTGTGGGTGAGATCAGCTAAGGGAATCAAGTGCGCAGTATCCTGCTGGGATCAGAGGCTTAGGGAGTACAACTGTACCTTGGATCAGTGGGAGACTGATTGGGGTTCAACTATAGTCCAGTCTGAAGTTAGCTTGGAGTAGGCTAGTGTCTGTAGCGGCTTAATACAGTGTGTATCAATCTGGACTAGGTCCCGGGGTTTTTCTGCATTTGCGGTTTCCTCGTTAACAAAATTTCTGGTGTCTATGTTATTTCTATTTCCGCATTATATTTGTTTATATAATTGAAATAATATAGGTTGTGTGTTTGAATTAATCAATTGGAAATCCGACCTTTGGTTGTTGATTGATATTGATTGATCCTTGGACATTGGTCTTTGGTACCGTCCAAGTTATTCCTTGTGTTTGATTATAGACTCGTTGATTTCTATTAGCTTGAGTGAATCAAAACAAGAAAGAGATATTAACTCCTTGAGATACTTTTATCTAGATTGAGTCTGACTGTCTAGTTGATTCTCTAGTAAGTGTTTCGGAGTTAGTCCATACAGATTGCTAATCGAAATATTGGGTGGTGTTGTTAGACCCCCACTTTTTCACCCTTAATCTCCATCTGAATTTCTCAACGGAATAGCATCACCAGGCCATCTCTCAGACTGCATCTGTTATTTAATTGCAGACCCTAATTCCATTTCATCAATCTCTCGTCCTGATTTCTTTAACTCTCACATTCAACAACTCTTCTCTCTCAAGGTAACAACAGAATCATCCCAAGTTCACTTTTTCTCTCAATTTCTGTGCCTACTTCTCGATCTGTTTTTCGGCAATAACAACAGCAGCCGCTGCTCATAATGAACAAATGATTGAGAGAAAGAATTCTCTCGACTTTAGGTTTAGGTAAGAGTTGGGTTTATATTCAGCACCCGGTCACTTTAATAAGGGACACCCATTTGGCATCCCCTTAACCACAGCTGGATGTATTTAGTATTCTTCTAAAAGAGAGTTGCCACTTAACCTTGATTGGGCTCTTAATAGAGCCCGCCTATGAAATGACCTTTTTTCCCTTTTGGCTCAATTTGGATGATTTTCTCTTCTTTTCTTCCGTGTGACTCCAGAGTACCTAATAACTCAAAAACACGCGTAAAATATATAATTCACAAGAAAAATAGCAAAGAAAACATAAACTATAAATAGTAAATAGGGTGTATTCTACATAGGGATAGGACTTGGGTTGGTTGGGCGGGTTAGAAGGCTTGGCGGAGGCAGACCCGAGCTAGGAATCCTTTGCCCAGATTTCCCATCGAACCCGTGGAACCCATGGAGGTACTGCCCAAGTTCGCTCAAGTTATGTTCCTCGGGTTCCCCGGGTTCCTCAGGTTGGCCCAAATTTCGCTAGACATATGAGTTTGTTAATACGATAGTAACAAATTTTATTAATAATATGAATTAATTGCTCAATTTATCTTAAATATCCAAATAACTGAAGATTATTTACAATAATATAAACTTTTTTCTTATTGAATGATTGATTAAAGAGATAGATATAATTTATATTTTCATTATTAGATGTGATGATAATATCTACAATTACTCTAAATAGATAATAATACCAACTATAAAAATAATTTTATATAACTACATCATAGTTCTTCGGGTTTGACGGGTTGTTTGGGTTAGAAATTTTCATATCCATGCTTGCCCAAATTTAATTCGGGTTTATACATTTTATGCCCAAACTTGCCCAAAGTTTTAATGTACATTGCCCATGTCTGCCCAACGCTCGGGTTGGGCATGGGTTGGGTGGGTTAACCCAACCCAAGTCTCATCCCTAATTCTACACCTATCAGTGCACAAAATAACTCATGGAAACTAGACAAGCTCTTTCTTGACGAACATTACAATACCGATTTTCTTAAACCAAATTATTTTGAATGACTCTAGGAGTACAACGTATCCTCAGATAACTTATCCCTAGTTTAATATGATTATTTTATGCTTCAAAAAGAATAATAACTCCAATAACTGTCATAGGCCTGAGAAAAGATTTGAACTTTTCAGAAAGAGAGATAGAACTTGATGTTTAAACATAAGTGCATCTAAATCATTATGAGAAACTTGTTTTTACAGTAAATTAAGATGAAGAGGACTTGTTAGAGAATTGCTCGGTCGAACTCGTAAGCGTTGTTATCTCAAGCTTGTTTGTCAAGTTTAGTTGATCAAAACTATAGTCTTGATTTCTAGTCTACTTATAGCTATGTCTCGGATTAGGATAGAATGTGTAGTTGAGCTTTAGACATCACGGTGTTCGTCGATTGAAGACAAATATCTACTAAGGAGAGCCTGGAGGAACTTCATCAACAAAAGGTATGTGGAGACTAAAACTTATCTATCACTCAGAAGTCTATTCTATTCTATCTCCTAATGAGACTAAGTCGTATAACTATATAGACTTTTATATTATGCACATTTGATAATTCGATTCGAGTTTATCTCGCTTATCTATTTCACAAAATACAAGTTGAAAGATTTTTGATTTAGCTACGTTCATCATTATTCTTGACGAGTTTAGTTGGAAACAATCTATTTTTTGGAAACTAAATAATAAGTCAAAAGATGATCATGTGAAAATTTCCTTGAAACATCTTACATGATTTGTATGAAACAATCATTTGATGTCGACTCGGAAAGTTTCGTATTGATCATTCAATCACTTGAAAATTACTTATAAGCTAATGGTTTGTGTGAGACAGCCATTGCCGTTTTCTAAGGATGTTTCAGTGATTGAAATGGGAGTTTAGAACAATTAACCTTTGTCTGGATAACAACACAGTATGCATACCAGTATGCAAACTGTTGTGGTATGATTCAGGTCCGGAAACCTTGTTTGCATACCAGTATGAGAACGGTTTTAACTGTTAAAGTCCGGGAACCATGTTTCCATACCAATATGTGAAAGGTTCTACCTGAGTTAGGTTCGGGACTGCTGTTTGCATACCCGTTTGCAAACGGTTGGACAAGACCAAAGTCCGAAAACTATAGTTTGCGTACCAGTTTGTAAACTTAGTTGGTTAAGTTCTAAAATCGGTTAAGTATGATACTCATACTCATGAAAAAATACATTTACGAATTAAGGAATGCAATATTTGCAAACCGTGGCTTAATGTTCATGAATTGACTTCGGTATAAGTACTTTGTACAATTACGAATCAATCCGATTTTGTTTCAATTAGTTCATATATATTTCTATGAAATAGTGAACAATTGAACAACTCTATGTGAAACACAATTAGATTCATTTGATTATCTTTCATGAGATTGATCATCATATTTGATCTAGAAGTGTTAGATGAATGTGGTTAAGAAAAAAGTGTTCATATGACTAACTTCGGTTAACTGTTATTGAACCAACTCAATATACACGTTTAGGTACGGTTACCCATTGAAACGATGAACTACGGTCGTGCTTGATCCCTTAGAGCAACGGAGAGGGTACGTAGGCAGCCACTTTGTGGTTCAACACAATTATGCGGGGTTGTTCATATCGTCGGAATAAGTTGGTCACTGCCTGGAAGTTCATACCATCTATTTAGAGATGATTGCAACCTTGGAAAGTTTATACCATAGGAAACTGGCTAATGGTGGCTGGTAACCAGAACTACCTTGACATTGGCAATTGGCCATATAATTTGTTTGAGTTGGCAACTGTCCGGCTCTTCTTTTCGGCAATTGGACGTCTGATGTTTCTCGGCAATTGTCCGTCTCTGATTTCTGTTTTGGCAGTTGGCCATCTTTTATTTTCGGCAATTGGCCGTCTTTTACTATTGGCAATTGGTCGTATGTTATTATTGGAAATTGGCCGTTAGGCAACTGGCCAACTCTTATTCTAGGCAATCGGACATCTCTTAGTTTGAAATCGGAACCATTGTCGGACTTTTTGAGTATTATAGTATGGGATGTATGCTCATAGAATTCTGACCTTGAGACTAATGAGATTTCTACCGTGTGCAGGACTATAAATGAACGAAATTTTTACTTTAGTGGCGTATCAGAGAGTCGGAGCTTGCCAAACAACCCGTAACCCGACCCGCTGGAAGAAAATTCTCTGATTCTTCACAGTTGGTATCAGAGCAGTTCCGGTTCAAACGGGACTGTGCGTTTGGAACTCACCAGTCTTCTACTCGTGTGGCGACTACAGGTACCTTCGCTTCTGGTTTCATTTTGAACTTAGGGACAAAGTTCTTTTAAGGAGTTGATGGTGTGAGACCCCGAGCTTTTTCTGTGGTTTAACTTAACTTGTTAATTAAACCCGTTAGTCAAATTTTGCATGTATAGTACATGAAATCCTAATACTCAAGTGCGTTAACACTGTCGGGTTGTTCCTAGTAACCCAAAAAGTGATGCTTAGTATATTTCATGATGAAAATTCTAGATATTGTTAATATGAACTTTTACTGAATTTATTTTAATCTCTTAGAGTTGGAATCATTTGGGAGTGTCACTTCTATGTAGTTCGAACTTTGTTGATGCTTTGGTTCAGTGGTGGTGTTAGGTAGTTTCCCTTAGGGAATGATGCAGTCAATTACTTAATGATGCACTTATGTGAGTCTAATTTATAGTCCTGGCTATATTATATCTTTGTCATTAAATAAAATGGGAAGAGACCTTTTGTTGTTGGTTTGAGTGGCAGGTACAGGTAAAAGCATAAGATGATGGTATCTTGTTCATGAGTGGATAGTTATTAAGGTGACTATTGTGATGGGATGTGCTATGGATAGTTGTTGCTATGCAACTCATACGATCCATATTATCTAATTTACTACTGCAGCTAGAGATAGTTACTGCCTTGGGTAAGCAGTTCATACTATCTAAACCAAAAACGACGAACTACGGTCGTGCTTGATCCCTTCGAGCAACGGAGAGCGTACGTAGGCAGCCGCTTTGCAGTTCAGCACAATTATGCGGGGTTTTTCATATCGTCGGAATAAGTTGGTCACTGCCTGGAAGTTCATACCATCTATTTAGAGATGATTGCAACCTTGGCAAGTGTATACCATAGGCAACTGGCCAATGGTGGTTGGTAACCAGAACTACCTTGACATTGGCAATTGGCGATAGAATTTGTTTGAGTTGGCAACTGGCCGACTCTTCTTTTCGGCAATTGGCCGTCTGATATTTCTCGGCAATTGGACGTCTCTGATTTCTGTTTTGGCAATTGGCCATCTTTTATTTTCGGCAAGTGGCCGTCTTTTATTATTGGCAATTGGTCGTCTGTTATTATTGGCAATTAGCCGTCAGGCAACTGGCCAACTCTTATTCTGGAAATCGGCCATCTCTTAGTTTGAAATTGGAACCCTTGTCGGATTTTATGAGTATTATGGTATGTGACGTATGCTCATAGAATTATGACCTTGAGACTAATGAGATTTCTACCGTGTGCAGGACTATGAATGAACAAAATTTTTACTTTAGTGGCGTATCGGAGAGTCTGAGCTTGCCAAACAACCTGTAACCCGACCTGATGGAAGCAAAATTCTCTGGTCCGTCACACAAAGCATTCAATATTCACCTTTAGATGAAAACCTGATTATATTCAAGATAATATCTTTCAACCGTTAGATCGAACTTAGCTTCTTATACACAAATGAAATGTACCTTTATTTAGGTTTGAGTAAACCGTACCTAAACGTGTAGACTAGGTTGGCTCAACAGTAGCTAATCGAACTTAGCTATATGAATGCTCTCATATCAACCTTATTCATCTTAACCACAACTAGTTCAAATTACTCAAATGAAACTAGTTATAGAGTTGTTCAATTATTATATTCTCATATAAGTATACAAGAACACAATTGAAGCAAAATTGGTTTGATTCACTCGAATCAATTCATGAACATTATAGCCACGGTTTGTATAGAATGTATTCCTTATTATATAAATGTAGTATTTCATGAACAAACCGATTTTAGAACTTTAACCACTCAAGTATGCAAACGGGTACGCATACTTAATTAGCCGGACTGAGTTTGGGTTCGCCAGTATGCAAACGGGTACGCATACTTCCAAACACAGCAGAAAATCCCAGACCCAAACCCTCCGCCAGTACACGTACGGGTATGTGTACTTAGAATCTCGGAATTTCACAATTAAAAGGTACGCATACGGGTATGCATACTATAGTTCCGGTCATGAATCACATATATGCAAGAACACATACTATATGTTCATAACTTAATGATGGTTAAGTGTTCTAAACTCTATTTCAATCATTGAAACATTCTTAGATGATGGCAATAGCTGTTTTCACGAACTATTAACATCAAAGCAATTTTCAAGTTATTGAAATAATCATTACAAAACATTCCAAGTCTACACCAAATGATTGTATCACACAAACCATGTAAGACGTTACTCGGCGATTTTCACATGATCATCTTTTGACTTTCGTCAAGAATATAACATGAACTTGGTTGAAGCGAAAGCTTACCAACACATATTTCGAGAAATATGTAAGCGAGTTAAACTCAGCTCGAAATCTCAAATGTGCACAATCGAATACTATATAGAAATACAACTTTTGTCTCAATATAGGAGATGTAGAAATAGGATTTCCAAGTGGTAGATGAGTTTTAGTCTCCATATACCTTTTGTTGATGAAGTTCCACAAGCTCTCCTTAGTAGTTCTTCGTCTTCAAATGATGAATTTCGTGAAGTCTAATGCTCAACTACACAACCTATCCTAGTCCGAGACATCACTATAAGTAGACTAGAAATCAAGACTTATATTTTTAATCACTAACATTGAAAAACAAGCTTGAGATAGCAAAGCTTGCGAGTTTGACCGAGCAGTGCTCTAACAGTCACATTATGTCATCCTAACCACATCTCTCTAAATTGTTCTTCATCAATGATCTTTGACCGGATTCCATTAAATTAATGAACCTATATGGTGATGGAGTGCTAGAGAGAGAGACCATCTAATATTCAAATCGAGTAAGCAACACAAATAGCATACCTGATAATTTCAAATCTGGTTAGCCATTGATATTAGAAATAATTTGATGCTATTATGATTTGAGTTTTCATTTTTCTGAAGCTTTTCACTCTGTAAGTGATTTTTGAATCTTCGATTGCCATTGATAAACTTCATGGATTAAGTTTTGTTTTCGATGACCACTTACCCTTTTATTTATTAGGTCCAGATTTTAACAGCTAAAATCTTTTAGGCTGTCTAATAATAAATTGGATGGACAATAATCTTTGATGATGAGAAAATCCAAGATTCATATGGTAATGCAAGTTAAATTTATTAAAAGGTTCTGCTGTTAGAGCAGTGCTCGGTTGAACTCACAACCGTTGTTATCTCAAGCTTGTTTGTCAAGTTTAGTTGATCAAAACTATATACTTGATTTCTAGTCTACTTATAGCTATGTCTCGGATATGATAGAATGTTTAGTTAAGCTTTAGACTTCACGGTGTTCACCAATTGAAGAAGAAGATCTACTGAGGAGCTTGGAGGAACTTCATAAACAAAAGGTATGTGAAGACTAAAACGTATCTATCATTCAGAAATCTATTCTATTTTATCTTCTAGTGAGACTAAGTCTTATAGCTATATAGACTTTTACATTAGACACATTTGATATTTCGATCCTAGTTTATCTCGCTTATCTATTTCTCGAAATACGCGTTGGAAGCTTTTTGCTTTAGATATGTTCATCGCATTCTTGACGAGTTTAGTTGAAGACAATTTATTTGTTGGAAATTAAATATTAAGTCAAAACAGGATCATGTGAAAATTACCTTGAACATCTTATATGATTTGTGTGAAACAGTCATATTATGTTAGCTTAGGAAGTTTTGTATTGATCATTTCGATCACTTGAAAATTACTTGAAGCTAATGGTATGTGTGAGATTACCATTGTCGTCTTCTAAGGATGTTTCAATGATTGAAATGAGAGTTTAGAACGATTACCCATGTATGGATACAACACGGTATGCATATCTAGTATGCGAACTGTATTGTGATGATTCAGGTCTAGAACTCTTGTTTGCCTACCTAGTATACGAACGAGTTTACCTAAGTTTGGTCCGGAACGGTTGTTCGCGAACTGGGTTTACGAACGGCTTGACTAGGACAAGGTCCGGAGATGTTTTTCACGTACCCAGTTTGCGAACATGGTGGTTAAGTTCTAAAATCGGTTATGTATGATTCTCATACTCATGAACTAAAACATTTATGATTTAAGGAATGCAAATTAACTTTGCAAATCGTAACTTAATGTTCATGAATTGATTCTCATATAAGTACTTTGTATGATTACGAATCAATCTGATTTCGTTTCAATTTGTTCATGAATATTTGTATGAGATAGTGAATAATTGAACAACTCTATTCGAAACACAATTAGATTCATTTGATTATCTATCATGATTGCTTGATCATCATATTTGATCTAGAAGTGTCGGATGAATACAGCTAAGTCAAAAGTGTTCATATGGATAACTTCGGTTAACTGTTATTGAGCTAACCCAATATACACGTTTAGGTACGGTTACCCATATCTAAATATAAGTATATTTCATTTGTGTGTAACAACCTAAGACCATCTAACGATGGAGAGATATTTCTTTGGTTTTAAGCAGACTTAACTCGAATCTTAAATCAGGATTTCGTCTAACGGTGAATATTGAATGCTTTGTTACGAAGCTATCTTAGATTTGATTCTAAGCAAACCCTGATTTGAAAGACTATAAGGGAGAACTCTAGCAACTGGAAAATACAATCCCGGCACTTTCCCGTGTCCTAGTTGCGACTAGAGTCGATTCTTCTTTAACCTAGGTTTTTCCAAAACCGTATTAGGTTAACGACTTGAAGACTTCATTTGGGATTCGTGAAGCCAGATCCAACTATTTTCTCTGTAGTTGCATATTATGATCCTACTTGTTCTATCGTATTGAGTACTATCTTCTCTAAGATTTGCTCGATATTTATCTCCGATAGTTAAGATATAAAAAGTAATCACAAAGCTCTTCGTCTCATTCTTTATGATTCCACAATAACTTGTTCTACTACCATATAGTTAAGTTATTTTGAGGAGATTGATATATTTAGGTTGTTCTTCGGGAATATAAGTCTGAATTACCAATTGGTTCCTGTTCACCTTGATTTATCAAAAGACGGAACAAAAACTTCATAGGTATTTCTGTGGGAGACAAATTTATCTATCAGAATAAACTTTTCTGTGGGAGACAGATTTGTTTATAAAGTCTTCGACTTTGGGTCGTATCAACTCTTAGTTGTGGGTGAGATCAGCTAAGGGAATCATGTGCATAGAGTCCTGCTGGGATTCAGAGGCGTAAGGAGCGCGGATGTACCTTAATCGATGTGAGACTTGGTTAGGGCTCAACTATATTCCAGTCTGAAGTTAACTTGTAGTAGTCTAGTGTCTATAGCGACTTACTACATTATGGTGTTCAAAACTGGGACTAGGTCCCTGGGTTTTTCTGCATTTGCGGTTTCCTCGTTAACAAAACTTATAGTGTCTGTGTTATTTCTTTTCCATATTATATTTGTTTATATAATTGAAATATCACAGGTTGTGCGTATTTCAATCAATTGGTAAATCCTACCTTGTTTGTTGGATAGAAATTGATTGACGCTTGGACATTGGTTTTTGATATCGTCCAAGTTATTCTCATACCAATCAGTTCACGGATTCAATCCTGTTGATTTGCTGATTGATTTTAGAAAGAGATATAACTCTAGGATATCTTTCCTTCATTGAGTCTGACTGTCTAGTTGATTCTATTGGAATTATATTGGAGTTAGTCCGTACAGATTGCCGAAAAAAATATTGGGTGTGGTTGTTAGACCCCCGCTTTTTCATGATTCTTTCATCACTTTTGTTTTTACCATTGTACTAGCGAGGTATTAATCATCCTTTTTAGCAAAGGTATTGAAAGCATGAAGCGGAACGTGAATCATTTTCTATTTTTGAGAAGCGACGCGTAGGTTGAATCGTGAAGCGGCAATTCATGGTTAACGGTGAATCGTAAAATATAAGATTTGATATATAGGTATTGTTAGAGAATTTCTCGGCCGAACTCATAAGTGTTGTTACATCAAGCTTGTTGTCAAAACCATATCTTGATTTCTAGTCTACAATTAGTTAAGTCTCGGTCTAGGATAAAGCTTGATTTCTACCGTTTGAAGGCGAAGATCAACCGAAGCTTTTGGAGAATTTCATCAACAAAAGATAAGTGAAGACTGAACCACCTATTTCTCAAGTTATATTCACCTTTCTATCCTTGAGACAATTGTAGCATAACTAATTAGACTAGCTTGCATAGACAAGAATTACGAGTCGAGAACTAATTATTTAGTTTACGAATTTCTCGGAATATAATGACTAAGTTTAATGAACATTTGTTCATACTTGATTAAATTCAGTGGAGAACATTTTATTTTTCGGAACCATTTCTTAATTCAAGTTTATCATTCGAAAATAGCATGGAACAATGATATGTGTCATTGATGTTATTCAGGAATGTTTCGAATTGATTTACAAAAACATAGAACTACTATATTCGGAATATAAGACAGTGTTATCAGTCTTAACTGTTATATGTCTGAAGCCGTATTACATGTATTCGTACACGTAGTGGAGTAGATATATATTGACTTTCAGATTTGTATGATACGTATATTCGTATGCACATCATGGAAAAATCTGGTTGTTTCGTGATCCAGATATGTATGTATCTTTATATACAAACCATTTTGGAACTGTGGTAAGGGAACCGAGTTAAAGTATTCAAACCGGTATGCGAGAAATACAGTTCTATGTTCTAGAACAATTTAAGTACCCAAACCGGTACGCAAACTGAAAAGGTTATGTGAACTCCGGAACCGGTGAGGCCTTAAGTTTGTAAACCGGTACGTGAACTGAAAAAGTTTTGTCAACTACGAAACTTTGAATTGAACTTAAGTTTGCAAACCGGTACGTGAACTGAAAAAGTTCTGTCAACTCCGGAACTTGGTAATTTCTTATAAGTTTGCAAACCGGTCCGCGTACCTTGACTCAGCCGATTCACGAACTACTTAAGGATTTGTGAAAAAGCGGGGGTCTAACAACCTCAGCCAATATTTCAATTAGCAATCTGTATGGACTAACTCCAATATACTTTCTAGAGAATCAACTAGACAGTCAGACTCAATCTAGATAAAAGTAAATCAAAGAGTTAATATCTCAATCTCTCGATTTGATCTATACTCAAGCAAATAGAAATCTGCGAGTCTTTATCAAATACTAGAGAGATAACTTGGATGGTACCAGAGACCAATATCCAAGTGTCAATCAATTTAAATCAACAACCAAAGGTTTGATATTCTAATTGATTGATCGTAACGCACAACCTGTGATATTTCAATTATATTACAAAATATAATGCGGAATAGAAATAACACAGACACCAGAAATTTTATTAACAAGGAACCGCAAATGCAGAAAACCCCGGGACCTGGTCCAGATTGAACACCACACTGTATTAATCCGCCACAGACACTAGACTACTACAAACTAACTCTGGATTGTTGTTGAACCCTAATCAATCTCACACTGATTCAAGGTACAGTTGCGCTCCTTACGTCTCTGATCCCAGCAGGATACTACACACTTGGTTCCCTTAGATGATCTCACCCACAACCAAGAGTTGGTATGACCCAAAGTCGAAGACTTTAATAAACAAATCAGTATCACACATAAAAGTCTACGATAATAGATAAATATGTCTCCCACAGATAAATCTATGAGTTTTGTTCCGTCTTATGATAAAATCAAGGTAAACATGAACTAATTGATAACCCGGACTTGTATTCCCGAAGATCATCCTAGAATTATCAATCACCTCACAATAATCTAAATTATATGGTAGCGAAACTAGATATTGTGGAATCACAAACGATGAGACGAAGATGTTTGTGATTTATTTTTATCTTTCCCTATCGGAGATATAATCTCAAGTCAATTATTCAATTGAACTCGTACGATAGAAAATGGCAAGATCATATCGCTCAACTACAAGAGAAGTAGTTTCGTCTGGCTTCAAAATCCCAATGAAGTCTTTCAGTCGTTAACCTACAGGGTCTCGAGAAGAAACCTAAGGTTAAAGGAGAATCGACTCTAGCAAAACCACCTAGTATCACACTGGAGGTGTGGGGATTAGTTTTTTCAGTTTGAAAAAGTGGGGGTACAACAACCACACCTAATATTTCGCTTAGCAATCTGTATGGACAAACTCCAATATACTTTCTGGAGAATCAACTAGACAGTCAGACTCAATCTAGATAAAAAGTATATCAAAGAGTTTATATCTCAATATCTCGATTTGATATATACTCAAGCAAATAGAAATCTACGAGTCTTTATCAAATACTAGAGAGATAACTTGGATGGTACCAAAGACCAATATCCAAGTGTTAATCAATTTAAATCAACAACCAAAAGGTCGGATATTCTAATTGATTGAACAACGCACAACCTGTGATATTTCAATTATATAAACAAATATAATGCGAAATAGAAATAACACAGACACCAGAATTTAGTTAACGAGGAAACCGCCAATGCAGAAAAACCCCGGGACTTAGTCCAGATTGAACACACGCTGTATTAAGCCGCTACAGACACTAGCCTACTCGAAATTAACTTCGGTTTGGATTGTAGTTGAACCCCAATCAATCTCACACTGATCCAAGGTACAGTTATGCTCCTACGTCTCTGATCCCAGCATGATCCTACGTACTTGATTCCCTTAGCTGATCTCACCCACAACTAAGAGTTGCTACGACCCAAAGTCGAAGACTTTAATAAACAAATCTGTATCACACAGAAAAGTCTACGATAATAGATAAATCCGTCTCCCACGAATATACCTACGAATTTTGTTCCTTCTTTTGATAAATCAAGGTAAACAGGAACCAATTGATAAACCAGACTTATATTCCCGAAGAACAGTCTAGTATTATCAATCACCTCACAATAATCCTAATCGACGCAGCGAAAAAAGATATTGTGGAATCACAAACGATGAGATGAAGTGCTTGTGATTACTTTTCTATCTTGCTTATCGGAGATATAAATCTCAAGCCAATTATTACAATTGTACTCGTAACGATAGAAGATGCAAGATCAGATCACACAACTACAAGAAAAGTAGTATCTGTCTGGCTTCACAATCCCAATGAAGTCTTTAAGTCGTTAACATGGTTTTAGAAGAAGAAACCAAAGGTTAAAGGATAATCGACTCTAGATATGCAACTACTATCACACGTAAGGTGTGGGGATTAGGTTTCCCAGTTGCTAGAGTTCTCCTTTATATAGTCTTCCAAATCAGGGTTTGCAATCAATGTTAGCTTGGTAACAAAGCATTCAATATTCACTGTTAGATGAAAACCTGATTAGATTTAAGCTAATATTTCTCAACCGTTGGATCGAAAACTTAGCTTGTTACACACAAGTGAAATGTTCAATTTTGGGTTTATGTAGCCGTTCCCAAACATTAACATTTGTTGGTTCAAGAATAGTTAACCAAATGGTTAGCCATATGATCACTTTCATATCCACCATATTCTTCTTCACCATAACTAGTCCAAATCACTCAAATGAACTAGTTAGAGAGTTGTTCAATTTCTTAGATCTTATGTAACTACACAAGACACAATCGAAGCAAAAACGATTTGATTCACTCGAATCGGTTCATGAACTTTATATCCACGGTTTGCAAAAGCATTCCTTAGTTTATATAAACATGAGTTCAAGAACAACCTATTTTAGATATAACCTTCTCAAGTTCGCGGACTGGGTTTGCGGACTTAAGCTCACGGAAGGAGTTCACAAACTCCAGCAGAAATTCTCGGGTCGATAACTTCCGCCAGTTCGCGGACTTGGCTCACGCCACATTCCGTTTCTCTTGATCAACAAAGTTCGCAAACTTTGGTTCAAGGAATAAGGACTTATACATATATGTGTTTCCACAACAATGCTTATATCCTACCAATGGTTATGTAATCTAAACTCTCATTTCAATCATTGAAACATTCTCAGAGGACGTTTTATAGCCGTTATTCACAGTCTATTTTTCGTCAGAGCAATTTCCAAAGTGATTGAAATATAACATGACATTCGTCACTAGGTAAAGATGAATTTGGCTAAAGAGAAATCTTACCAACACATATTTCGAGAAATAGATAGGCGAGTTAAACTCGGCTCGAAATAGAAATTGTGTATAATGAAAGTCTATATATCAACACGACTTTTGTCTCAAGAGTAGGAGATAGAGTATATAGACTTTTGAGTGACATATAAGTTCAAGTATCCACATACCTTTTAGTCGATGAAGATCCACCAGTTCCTTGAGTAGTCCTTCGTCTTGTATGATGATTGCCATGGAGTCTTGAGCTCAACTACACTTTCTATCCTAGTCCGAGACCTTTAGCTATATAGGCTAGAAATCAAGACTTATAGTTTTGATCACTAACATTGACAAACATGCTTGAGATAGCAACGCATGCGAGTTCGACCTAGAAATGCTCTAACAATCTCCCCCTTTGTCTAATTTAGTGGCAAAACTATTAATACATATGGAATACAAAAAATAAATAAATTAAATTTTGTAGCTCCTATTCCACATGTCTAATCTTCAATATTACTCGAAATCTTCGTCACTTCCAAGTACTCCAATGATCCCAAAGGTTGTAAGTTTAGCATCATCGTTGTTGAAAATACGTAGCTATAACAACAAGAAAAAAATAGTTCTTAATCATTGTTATACAATGTCATAGTATCATTACATAGCGTCAAAGTCCAATTGTATCACAACTTCAACAACAATACTATGGTGATATGTACCACTCCCCCTTAGTGAATACTCCATCTCACATGGAAACCACTCCCCCTTACATAATGATCCGAAAACCATATGTATTTGTAGTGTGAACTACATATTAATTCTCCCCCTTTTTGTCAATAAAATTGGCAAAGGTACAAGAACGGGATCCTAATGACGAAAGAGACATTTCTTGAACAAAAGAAAGCAAAAGTATATCATCTTATTTAGATGCAATGATAAAACCGAAGCTAAATGCATTCATCAAAGAGTTTGTAAAGATACAAGATAACCCCTAAAATATTCCACAACCGCACTCCCCACAAATATTTGGCAATTAAGCGCAAGTTCAAAATAACTCTCCCCCATAGAATGTCATTCCCGAAAGAACAACAAGAGCGACCTTAATTTCGAAAGAAAAGAAGGAATTCTTTGTACATAACAAATCATATATAAGTATGAATTTGAATCCAAAATATTCAATTAAACTAACCACAAGAGAACCCATGATTAATTTAATCGACAAATGCTCAACATAAGTGAACTTATGGAGACTCAAAAATATACAATTAGATTAATCACAAGAGAACCCATAATTAATCTAATCGAAATACACAACCAAACTAATCACAAGAGTAATAAATTTTATTGGTCATGCTCGACATAAGAAAACTTACAGAGCAACAACTAAATAACCAAACAAGATGATTAATTTAGTTGAATATGCTCGACATAAAGTACCTCACGAAACAACAACATAGCTAATCATAAAAATAATCAACTTGGTCGTTCAATGCTCTACATAAGACAATTTACGGAGCTTCATAGTAATACATAAAGTATGAATCAGGGAAGATTAATTACCGCGGAATACACAAGGATTCATTCTATTTTCCATCACTATTCGCATAACGACATTCAATAGACATAATCCTTGAAAACAAAAGATTTAACCTATCTTCCATAAATAATTGACAATATAGGCTTAAATTTTGTATTTGTCAAAATTCTATTCATTCTTTTATCAACATATGAATATCGACATACGAAAGACTTTACTTTTGACAAGATATGAGACAATCATAGTTCACGGACGCAAACACACATATTCCATAACAATATTGCAATATATAAAACCATAAAGATTAATATTGCAAAAATCATCTTCCAAACAATTTTAGAATTTAATCCAATAAATCTTAAAACATGAAGATGAAAACGTTGGACATAGCTATGTGAAATCACAATAATGGCTATTCCAAACTCTAGTTATTCTTCTAAACAAAACAAGAAAAATAGAAGATTTACTAGGCAAATAGGAACACAAATTACTCTTCTTCCTCATCGGAGATACTCCAAGATGCTTGAATTGTGTTCAATTCTTCCTTGAACTCGGGAAACTTCGTTGCAAACAAAGACAATTGTTCTTGGACACACTTCACCCTTGAATAGACCTTACACACACCCTTATGAATTTCTTGAAAAAGACTCAAAGTGGTAGGGTCACAATCATTAAGTGAAGCATCTCTTTGTCTTTTGCACACATTCTCCCTTATGCGTCTAAAGGTACACAAATGAACCGATTTGGGAACCCCTAGAGAGTTGCCAATCGAATCAAGATCACGATCACGACAAATTTGTACAATCAAGCAAGGGTATCCTAACATCTTGATGGGTGAATTCATCGAATTCATTTGATAAATGATAAAACCACAAATATCGAGACTTTGAACACCCGATTCAAGGAAATAGATTAATTCCGCAAACTATGACTCCACCAAGAATTCTCAATTGTGGAGGGACAAACATTGGGGATACCAAGTTTCCCAAATACCAATAACGGGATACTAAGATCATTAGTAGGAAACTTCCCTTGATTCCAATCTACCTTCTTGCCACAAATCCCAAGAGAGATTTCATCACATGATGGTTGTTCATCACTTGGTCTAGGAAGACGTACGTTCCCCAACGGAATGTTGGTAATCTTCGAAATTAATTCTCTATCAACAAGAAACCTTTCTCTATTTACCATGGATTTGAATTCCATCTTATTAAGATCAACATCATGAATGTTAGCATAGAAAATTCTTGTGAGAGAATCAAAACCTTGACCATTACAATCAAAGATATTTCCAAGCTTGAATTTTTTAAAACAAGCTAAATCCTCTTCATGCCCACTAGATAGATCCAATTTCTTTTCTAGGATAAAACCTTTAGATGAAATCCTTTCAAAAATTCTAGCACAATAATCATCCACAAACCTAATCCTAAGAGAGTTTTGGTCACAAGGAACATTCATGCTAGAGATATTTGATCTTTTGGAGGTTCTTTTTGAGCCCTTAGAATTCATCATGAGATCTAAGAAATTGAAAAGGACAAGAGGAATTTACTTACTTGGAGTGAAACTTGAACACCCTTTATTTCAATTTATCCAAGAAGGCTTCAAAGGAGGAGAACACACAAAACCCTAGAGGTTCACGTACGCGGACGGGTGATGAAGAAAAGGGTGCGCGAACTTCTTCTTTATAAGACCAATAATGGGCTTGGACCCGTTTGTGAACCGTGACCCACACAAGGAAAGTGGGATTTTCTTAGCCAGTTGCACATCAAAGGCTATGCATCCCGTGATAACACACTTTTGTGAGAGACGACGCATGCAGTAGAAAGCTTTATTTGGTATTCTAAAAGAGAATAGCAAAACTGTACACAACGCAAAAATTTCTTGCCCCATTTCAAGATATATACAAATGGGGTAGTGCCAAACTTGTTACCAAGAGGAATAATGTGCATAGGCATTCTCATGCAACATTTCTGGTTTATATGTGTGAACAGTCCCCGTTGTATAATCAAAATAATGATGATAATCAGGGCAGTCAGAGCTTTCTCTCCTTTGTTGAACCTGGTTAGAAGGAAGATTCTTCCGATTCCCAGGTTGCACAGTATTAAATGGTTTAACATGTACAGAACCTTTTTCGGAATGATTCTTAGACTTAACAGACTTAAGTTTTTCTAAGAATTTAAAAACGCCTTCGAACACTCTAAATAGATCTTTATCAATTGATCCATTACGATAGTATTCCTCAAAGAGATTAAGAGTTAACCTATTGAGGGTCCATATCCTTGAGCGTTACCAACGTTTCCTCAATTTTTCCTTCTTTTTATTTTTTCCTTTAGATTAGTTCTCATCATCTAAATTTCCTTTTTAGATGATATAAGATTATCATGTGAACCCGGAGGTTTTAACCATAATAAATCTTGAGCAATCTTTAAGGACTTCTGGCGTGCGTTACAGATGCCAAGAGCAAGTTTTCCAAATAAATTTCCCATGGGACAATTTTTAAGGAACAAACAAACACAAACTTATCAGGTCTGGAGTGTTTGCCTGCTCTGATACCAATTCAAAAAGTGGGGGTACAACAACCACACCCAATAGTTCGCTTAGCAATCTGTATGGACAAACTCCAATATACTTTCTAGAGAATCAACTAGACTGTCAGACTCAATCTAGATAAAAGTATATCAAAGAGTTTATATCTCAATCTCCCGATTTGATATATACTCAAGCAAATAGAAAACTGCGAGTCTTTATCAAATACTAGAGAGATAACTTGGATGGTACCAAAGACCAATATCCAAGTGTTAATCAATTTAAATCAATAACCAAAAGGTCGGATATTCTAATTGATTGAACAACGCACAACCTGTGATATTTCAATTATATAAACAAATATAATGCGGAATAGAAATAACACATACACCAGAATTTTGTTAACGAGGAAACCACCAATGCAGAAAAACCCCGGGACTTAGTCCAGATTGAACACACACTGTATTAAGCCGCTACAGACACTAGCCTACTCCAAATTAACTTCGGTCTGGACTGTAGTTGAACCCCAATCAATCTCACACTGATCCAAGGTACAGTTATGCTCCTACGTCTCTGATCCCAGCAGGATGTTACGTACTTGATTCCCTTAGCTGATTTCACCCACAACTAAGAGTTGCTGCAACCCAAAGTCGAAGACTTTAATAAAAAAATCTGTATCACACAGAAAAGTCTACGGTAATAGATAAGTCCGTCTCCCACGAATATACCTCCGAATTTTGTTCCGTCTTTTGATAAATCAAGGTGAATAGGAACCAATTGATAAACCAGACTTATATTCCCGAAGAACAGTCTAGTATTATCAATCACCTCACAATAATCCTAATCGATGCAGCGAAAAAAGATATTGTGGAATCACAAACGATGAGATGAAGTGCTTGTGATTACTTTTCTATCTTTCCTATCGGAGATATAAATCTCAAGCCAATTATTACAATTGTACTCGTAACGATAGAAGATGCAAGATCAGATCACACAACTACAAGAAAAGTAGTATCTGTCTGGCTTCACAATCCCAATGAAGTCTTTAAGTCGTTAACATGGTTTTAGAAGAAGAAACCAAAGGTTAAAGGATAATCGACTCTAGCTATGCAACTAGTATCACAGGTAAGGTGTGGGTATTACGTTTCCCAGTTGCTAGAGTTCTCCTTTATATAGTCTTCCAAATCAGGGTTTGCAATCAATGTTAGCTTGGTAACAAAGCATTCAATATTCACCGTTAGATGAAAACCTGATTAGATTTAAGCTAATATTTTTCAACCGTTTGATCGAAAACTTAGCTTGTTACACACAAGTGAAATATTCAATTTTTGGTTTATGTAGCCGTTCCCAAACATTAACATTTGTTGGTTCAACAATAGTTAACCAAATTGGCTAGCCATATGATCACTTTGATATCCACCATATTCTTCTTCACCATAACTAGTCCAAATGACTCAAATGAACTAGTTAGAGAGTTGTTCAATTGCTTAGATCTTATGTAACTACATAAGACACAATCGAAGCAAAAACGGTTTGATTCACTCGAATCGGTTCATGAACTTTATAGCCACGGTTTGCAAAAGCATTCCTTAGTTTATATAAACATGAGTTCAAGAACAAACGATTTTAGATATAACCTTCTCAAGTTCGCGGACTGGGTCGCGGACTTAAGCTCACGGAAGGAGTTCACAAACTCCAGCAGAAATTCTCGGATCGAGAACTTCCGCCAGTTCGCGGACTGAGTTCGCGGACTTGGCTCACGCCACATTCTGTTTCTCTTGATCAACAAAGTTCGCAAACTTTGGTTCAAGGAATAAGGACTTATACATATATGTGTTTCCACAACAATTCTTATATCCTACCAATGGTTATGTAATCTAAACTCTCATTTCAATCATTGAAACATTCTCAGAGGACGTTATATAGCCGTTATTCACAGACCATTTTTCGTCAGAGCAATTTCCAAAGTGATTGAAACATAACATGACATTCGTCACTAGGTAAAGATGAATTTGGATAAAGCGAAAGCTTACCGACACATATTTCGAGAAATAGATAGGCTAGTTAAACTCGGCTCGAAATAGCAATTGTGTATAATGAAAGTCTATACATCAATACGACTTTTGTCTCAAGAGTAGGAGATAGAGCAGATAGACTTTTGAGTGACAGATAAGTTCAAGTTTCCACATACCTTTTAGTCGATGAAGATCCACCAGTTCCTTGAGTAGTCCTTCGTCTTGTATGATGATTTCCATGGAGTCTTGAGCTCAACTACACTTTCTATCCTAGTCCGAGATCTTTAGCTATATAGGCTAGAAATCAAGACTCATTTGATAACTAACATTGACAAACATGCTTGAGATAACAACGCATGCGAGTTCGACCGAGCAATGCTCTAACACAGTTGCTAGATGTCTCCTTTATATAGTTTTCAAATCAGGGTTTTCAATCCAAGTTACCTTGGTAACAAAGCATTCAATATTCACCGTTGGATGAAAAACCTGATTTAACCAAGCTAATGTCTTTCAACCGTTAGATCGAAACTTAGCTTGTCACATACAAATGAAATGTATTTCATTTAGGTTTGAGTAACCATATCTAAACGTGTACACTTAGTTGGTTCACAAATATTAAACCAATGGTTAGCCATATGAGCACTTTCATATTAGCCGTATTCATCTTTCTCATAACTTCAAATGACTCATAAGAACTAGTTGAAGAGTTGTTCAATTGCTTAGGTCTTTATGAATAGACACAATTGAAACAAAATCGGTTTGATTCACTTGAATCAATTCTTGAACAATATAGCTATGGTTTGCAAAGATTGCATTCCTTGTAATTTATTGTTTTAAGTTCATGAACTTCCGATTTGAGAAATATAACCAGCTTGGGTACGCGTACTGGTACGTGTACCATAGCTATCGGATTTGAGTTTACAAACTCAACAGAAATTTTTGGTTCGAAAACTTCCGTGGGTACGCGTACGGGTATGCGTACCTAAGGTGACTAGTATAACAGTTTGCAAACTTACAAACTCAGCAAAAAATTTTGGTTCGAAAACTTCCGCTGGTACCCGTACGGGTACGCGTACTCAACCTGTCTCCTTCACCAATATCGTATGTTCACACATATGCACACACTTGGTTTTCGGCACATGGATTTATACACTAATGCGCGAATACACTATATATGCTTATATCCATAGTTGGTTATGTAATCTCAACTCTACATTTCAATCATTGAAACATTCTTCTATAATGTTATAACAGTCGTTATTCACAACTATCGTCATCAAAGCTATTTTCAAGATTGAAACGTCATCATGAATTTCGTCATGGGTAAAGATGAAAAGTGGTTAAAGCGAAAGCTTACCAACACATATTTCGAGAAAAAGATAGGCGAGTAAACTCGGCTCGAAATAGCAAATGTGTATGTATGAAAACTATCATACTTATACGACTTTGTCTTAAGAGTAGGAGATAGAGTAGATAGACTTTTGAGTGATAGCTAAGTTCAAGTCTCCACATACCTTTTAGTCGGATGAAGTTCCACTGGTTCTTTGAGTAGTTCTTCATCTTCGTAAGATGATCGCCATTGAGTCTGGAGCTCAACTACACTAAACTTTCCTAAACCGAGACTTAGCTATAGGTAGTCTAGAAATCAAGACATATAGTTTTGAAAACTAAACTTGACAAACATGCTTGAGATAGCAAAGCATGCGAGTTTGACCGAGCAATGCTCTAACAATTTGTACTTTGTGCATTTACCAACTATGTCGATTATGATTCAATTACAATTAAACTATTTCTCTGAGATAATTTGCATTTGATCAATTCTCTAATTAATACTAGACTCATTTGATCACATGATTGTGACTCAATATCAATGTCTTTGTGTTCATGGAAATGAGTATTAAGCTTTTAAGTTCAAACCGGCTAGTTTCGACTAACCATGTTGAACATAGTCTTTATACACGGTTCGGTTACGGCTTACCTAACCAGAGTCTATATCTTGTTTATGTGAATAACATTCAAAGGTTTTATCTAACAATGGATATTGTTTGCTTTGTTCCAAAGCTATCTTAGCTTAAACCTAAAGCAACCTAGGATTTGAAGTCTATATAAGGGGAACTCTTGGCAACTGGGATTTTTGAATCGCGACACTACTTTTTGGTGTGTCCTAGTTGTATCTAGAGTCGTCTTCTCCAGAAACTCTTTTAGAGTTTAGCGACTATCAAAGACTTTATTGGGATTTCTGAAGCCATGACTAGTTATCTTGTTCGATTGTTGATTTATCACTTGAACAAGATAGATAGAAATCACAAAGTTCTCTTCGTCTCAATCTTTGTGATTCCACAAGTTTTATACTTGTGAGGTGAATAATAAGCTAGGCTGCACTTCGAGTTGCAAAAGTCTGGATTTTGAGGATAACCAGACTTTTGTCAAGTTGCTATCGATTTCCATCACCTGGATGTTTCGTTGATCTGATCACCCATTTAGATCGTAAATCAGGAAATCAATTATAGGCTTAATCTGTGGGAGGCAGATTTGGTTTAAAGTCTTCAATTGAGTTGAAGCAACTCTTAGTTGGTGTGATATCTTCAAAGGGAATCAATTGCGCGGAGTCCTTCTGGGATTCAAGAGGCGTAAGGAGCGCGACTGTACCTAAATCGGTGGGAGACTGAGTTCGGGATCAACTACAGTTCAGACCAAAGTTAATTGGTAGTAGACTAGTGTCTGTAGCGGCTTAATACAGTTTGGTGTTCAATCTGGACAGGGTCCGGGGTTTTTCTACATTTGCGGTTTCCTCGTTAACAAAATTTCTGGTGTCTGTGTTATTTTTTTTCTTCATTATATTGTTTATCTTTATTGAAATATCACAGGTTGTGTGCTGATCAATCACAATAGATAGGTCCGACCTTGTTTGTTGGATAAGACTTAATTGATCCTTGGATATTGGCCTTTGATACCGTCCAAGAACTCTCTTTGAGATTAGGTTCACGGATTCAATTCTGTAAACTATCTAATCACAAGAGAATTTGAGATATAACTCTAGACACTTTCCTTGATTGAGTTTTAACTCTTGGAGTTGTGTTGAGTTTGTCCATACAGATTGCCTACGAAAAAGTTGGTGATGTATTTTGATACCCCCAGTGTTTTCAGGTATGTAAACATTTATAAATATTAAATATAGTCAAATATTATTGCAAATAACCATGTAGAACGGTGGTTAAAAACTCAAATATGACACATGAGGTGGTAGGTGCAGGTTCAAATCCTTTTTGAACTTTCAGAAGCGTTATTTTTTGAAGTTTGACCATTTTGCATTTCTGATTTTGGTCAAAATCGTTATCTACATGCTTCTCATTCCAAGTACATTATAGGTACGAGTCGGAGCGTCTGGAAAACTTTGAAACGGAGCATGAAGCATACGCTTTTAAAAACCATGCTTTTTGGTTTATATCCTAAATTTTGATCATTTGAAGACAAAATATTGGTTTATATCTTAAATTTTGATAATTTGAAGACAAAATATCACGGTGGTACCGAAGTACTACTGGAGTTTGCCAACTAATGTCACGATTATAGATATAAATCGAAACCATTCTCAATTTTCTTTTGGTTGTGGGAGTTTTATTCTTAAAACTCCATCCATGGAATGTGATTGTTTGATGACTTACAAAACATACCGTACGCTAGAGAATTTTGATAAAAGATTCGAAAATGATCCATAATGCACTATATTTCCACATATTTTTCTGATAAGTATTCAAGTCGATAAGTGGTTAACAAATCTCCTTCAACAAGCTGGATTTGCATGAATTACACCCTATCTTAATCACATCATTTAAATCTTTAGTCCAAAGCCACCGGATAGTGGGTGTCATTGGGTCTCATACATCACATGGACTTAAATTCTTAAAGACTCTTATAAGAAGATGTCGTAGAAAGTGGTGGTGGGATCACCACCGAGTCAACGTCTCATATTCGTAAATCACTAGTTTATAGAAACTCAAAGCGCATCAATCCGCATCATATGGCATCGACATAATGGTCGGCATTTTTATGCCCAAGTATTATTGCGTTAAACAAATACCAAGTAGTTGTAGTTGAGATATTCCTAGAAGGTACAGTACCTCAACAGTACTTGCAATGAACGGACATGAAAGTTCAGTTGACTTTTTTGATAATTTTTTATACTACGTACACATGGGTAATCTCAATTGCGACCTTAGAGCGACTGCAATGGTACGACTAAACTCAAAGATCAAAGACCAAAAAAAAAGACTAAATATGAGTTTAATCTGTATTGTGACGTTATGGGGAGAAGACCAAACTTGGTCGCGCGTAAAATAATTTTACGCATGAAGACGGGCGGAAGTATTAGTTACGTTTCATTTCTGCGCGGAATTATAAATTACGTTTCAAACGGGCGTAAATATAAATCACGTCTGTTATCGAGCGTAAATATAAATTACGTTTCGTATGGGGCGGAATCTTAAATTCCGCCCGTTGATGAGACGGATTCCAAATGACCGCTCGAAGAAACGCAAAAATAAATTCCGCCCGAGTTAAACCGTGATGAATTGTACGGACGGACATCTGCTGTCCGCGTGATGAATTTGTCAGGCGTAAAATATTTTTACGCCTGAGACGGGCGTATCCAAAATTTCCGCCCATTAGGTTTTCATTAGGGCGTACTCTTCCTGTCCGTCTGATGAAATCGGGAGAAGAACAGATGAACTGAAACTGAGAATGGGTACTGGTGGAAGAGATGGGCTGAGAAGGAATCTGAGTGTTTCAAATTCAGATACTGAAGAATTAGAGCAAGAATCGAAATGGGTTGGCCTTGAATTCGTGGTTGGTTGGAGGATTGAAAAGAATAGTTGGAATTAGGGTTTTGAATTATAATTGTGAGAAGATAATGATGTTGCTGTGTTGATGGGGTTTCTGAGCTATGTATTATGATCGGAAGTAGAGAAAAACGACAGTTGTTGATGTTGGTTTAGAGCAGTAAAAGTAAGAGATGGTGGTTGATGCTGTTAGATGGAGGTCTTGCTGGTCTGTGCTTGAATGATATTGCAGGTGGTGTTACAGATGCTCATGGTAGTGATCTTGTGTTGGCTCAAGAATATTTAGATGAATGCCTAGGTTTCAAATAAAAATTGAGGTGTTAGAAGTTGATACCGACAGTGAGAAGTGGTTGCTGCCATTGGTTTATGGATGTGATGAAGAGAGGCTTGTAACTGTGATGTAGCTGAAACTGAGCTGCATGTGTTGGCTATTCTGGTGGTAATGGAATAGATGAAATGAATCAGGTGCAGTTGCAAAGCATTTGCTGAGTTGGGAAGATTGCATTGTAGGAGATGAAGATACAACAATGAAAGAATAGTTGTGACTGCACAACGGACTTGGATGATGCTGTTATATTGTGAATGTATGGAGACATTGCAGCTGTGTGTGATGGTTCTGCAATGGCTTTGGCAGTGCTGAGATTACAGGGATTGGCAAGGGAGAGTTGCATCTGGAACTTTGTGTTGGTGTTTTGAACACTGAAATGAGATGCAGTTTGAAGTGATTCTGGTGGTAATTTGAGATTGCAGGTGACCTGGAGTGATGGAATGTAAACTGGTGCAGCTTGCTGGTGATGGCAGTCGAATGAAGCGGAGTTGATACTAGTGCAGTTGCAGTTGGAGATGGGATTGTGTTATTGTTGCAGGTTATGCTTTTGGCCTGAGATGGAGTTGGAGGTTATGATATGTGTAACGTGTTGCCACTGTGATTGGTTATTGAGAATGGTTGAGCTGCATCGTAGGTGGATCTGGTGGTTGTCTGCCGGCTGGTATTAAAGCTTCGTTCTGAAGCCAACATATACAAGAAATAAAGGGGTTGTCAGGTTCAAGGAAATACACACAGCTACAAGGAAGAGATGAATGGGTTGATTCAAGTTGCAGGCAAGGAATGGAGTTAATGGGTACTGGTGGAATGATTGAGATGCATATGAAAGTATGTTGCTACTGTGTTCGTCTGAGTTGCGGAATGCGGTGATAGTGGCAGTTGGGAATGTGCAGAATGTTGCAGGCTAAGGATGGTTGATTTATGTTGATTGTCATGAGTCTGTAATGGACTTGAATATGAGTGAACAAGAAAGATTGAGAAACTAGAATTGATTACAGATGAATGAGCATGTGTGCTGGAAAAGATACAAGATGAATAGACATCATGGCTGGATATGCAGTGGTGATGTGTAATGATTGTGCAACACAATTCTGGCCTCTGCAAGATTGCAATGGCTTAAAAAAAAGTCCGTTTGATAGGGGCGGAATTTTGGTGTCCGCCCCAGAGAGGCGGAATTTTGGTGTCCGCCTGGCAACGCGCGGAATTCTGCTGTCCGTCTCATCAGGCGTAAATTTATGTTACGCCCGCAACAAACGTAAATTTAAATTCCGCCCCACCAACATACGTAAATTTGGTTTACGCCCGTTAACAAACGCAATTTAAGTTTACGCCTGACAACAAACGGATTTTAAATTTACGCCCGACTATATTAGGATTTGGGATTTGGTCGCGACTAAATATGGTCTGGATTTTGATCGTGGGCTGGGTTTTGATCTTTACTCCGTCTCGCTGCGTTAGAAAATCAATCCAAATTTTTAGTCTTCCTCGCCCACTGTGGATGCTCTTAGGTAACGAAATAGAAAAGTCATGCCAAATTGGTGGCTCAAGTATCCTCAAGTTGGCATAGCTGCATAAAGGAAACAACCCGGTCTCTACGTACACGGAAGCCAATGGTGGGATAGTTGGATTGTTCATTCATCATGTCTAATATTTTGAGGAGAAAATTAATTTCTAAATTGCCTTTTGTGGTGATTAAAATGAGTTTTAGCATGGAATTTTGTTTCGTACAATCTTTTTGGTTCAAGACTTTATCTTAGTATCTTAGTAGTGAGTGGATTTTAAACGGAAGTTTTTTGGACATTGGATTCATGATTATAATTATTTAAAAGAGATATTAAATGCCTGGAAATCTAACCTTTCAGGATCTGCGGCTTTTACTCTTACTGATAAATTATCCAATACTAGAAACTTACTTTCAGTCAGGAGTAAAAAAAACCTTTTGGGCAAATTAAGGAAAGAATAAATACTCCCCAACAAGAACTGGCTCATCTGCAAGCCACTGATTTCAATGGGTGTAATACTTCTGAAGTCTTAAGGATTGAGAAGGAAATTGATTCTCTAAATGAAGTTCAAGCCAGCTCCAATATGCAAAAGTCTTGAGACCAAAATTATAATAACATGGACAGAAACTCAAAATATTTTCATTTAAGAGCAAACCAGAGAAGGGAAAGAAATAACATTGATTCTCTTCTAGCTCTAGATGGAACATGGTGTCAAAATAGAGACTCTATAGAAACTCTACTAGTTACTCACTTCAAGAAGATTAGTTCAACATCAAATCCAACAGATAGTTTCCATTTTCTTCAACATGTACCAACAATTATCTCTGATCAAGACAATGAAGAACTAATCTCCATTCCTTCAGATGAAGAAACAACACCTGGTCCAGATGGTTTCCTCCTGGATTTTATCAAACACAATGACAAGTGGTCAAAGAAGATGTATGCAAGATGGTAAAGGAATTCTTCAATTCTGGTTATCTTCTCTAGAAAATTAACAACACCAGAGTTACTTTGTTTCCAAAGTCCTCAACAACCCATAAACCTGAAGATTATAGGCCTATTGATTTATCCAACACAATCTACAAACTGATCTCAAAAATTATTGCCTTAAGACTCAAAAAAACATATGTCCCACATCATTTCTCCCATCCAGTCAGCATATGTTCCTGGAAGATTAATCTCTGAGAATATTTGTTTAGTTCAAGAACTAGTTAAAGCAATGAAGAAGAGAGGAAGAACATGCCATCTTGCTCTAAAAATGGACATGTCAAAGGAATTTGGCAGATTGGAATGTGATTTTCTCATTGAGGTTCTAAGGAAGTTTGGTTTTAGTAAAAGGTTGTGCCATCTAATACACCAATGCATAAGTACCACTCAAATTGATCTTATGATAAATGGTTCTCCTTCACAATCTTTTAAGCCTACAAGGGGAATTAGGAAAGGATATCCTCTCTCTCCTTACCTATTCATCTTATCCATGGAAGCTTTTTCAAGACAATTAAACCACTATGAACTTACGAATCAGTCTCCAAAGATTAATCACCTCTTGTTTGCAGATGATTGCATACTTTTCTACAAGGAAAATCCAGTTCAAGTTAACAAACTGCTTCAAGTTATAGAAGATTTCAGTGCTTGCTCAGGTCAGCTCATCAACTTCCATAAGTCAACTGTCTTTTTCTCAAAAAAAAATATGATCCCATCTTCTTGTCAAATTTTCAGTGGAATTATTCAAGTTAGACAACTGGATATCAAAGAAGAGAAATATCTAGGACTACCATTCTTTGTTGGTAGAAACAGGAGAATACCTTTCTCATCCCTGGTAGACAAGATGGTTACAAGACTTTCAAGATGGAGAAGCTCTAATATGTCTGAGGCTGCAAGGTCAGTGATGATAAGGAATGTCACCAATGCAATCCATGTTCATCATATGACCTCATTCAAGCTTCCAGATGCTACTATTAAGGAATTGAATTCAGTTCAACAAAAAAATTGGAGAAATAAGAAGACAAAGCAAGCATTTTATTTTTTGGTGTGGAGTTAACAAGCCCAGAGAAGAAGGAAGCCTAGGATTCAAATATATTGAGTTGTTCAACAGAGCTCTTTTATCCAAATTTGCTTGGAGATTTTGCACTGATAATACCTCAGTTTGTGCAAGATCACTACAAGCAAAATACTATCCAGATGGATAAGTGTTCAATTCTCAGAAGAAAAATAATTCTACATGGTCTTGGAGAAGCATAAGCAGTGAGTTAGAGTTCATCAAAAAATACAGTTGCTGGAGCCTGAGAGATGATCAAAAAATCTTAATTTGGAAACACAAATGGGTTCCTCAACTGAATGGTCCACCAGTACTAAAAGATAGAGTAACTGATCATCTTATGTCTATGTACACCAATTATTTTCTCATAATGCAGGAAGCTGAAAATTATAATCTGTTATTCTATCTCTTTGATTCGACTACTGCAAGTCTTATTGTCGATATTTCCATTCACCAGAACCAGGAAGATAGATTGATTTGTACTTTAGAAAAGAATTACCACTTCTCAGTCAAATTTGCATACATGAAGATGTTTGAAGAGAAGAATATCAATAACTCAGTAGGGCAACGCATGAAATCGATATTCAAGAAACTATGGAGATTACCTCTCATAACGAGAATCAACTAGTTCTTGTGGAAGTGTGTTAAGGACATTCTACCTACAAGAGACAAGTTAACTCATGTCATTCAGTCTGGAGATTTAAGATGTCTTTCTGCGGGTTATTTTTTGAAACGCCTTCTTATTGCATTCTTGAATGTGACACTGCAAAAAGAGTTTGGTTTGTTGCTCTGGAAATACATAATCAAAATGGTACAACTGTGCAGGACTGGATGTGTGGTCTATTGGAGAAATTACTTGCTAATCAAATACAAGAAGAGGAAGTTTGGAGAATGAACATTGTGGCTTGGTGTATATGGACTGAGAGATGTGATAAGGTCTTCAAAGGAGGAAACATAACTCCGAATAAAATCATTCATCGATGAATAAGAGAGTTAACTGAGTTTGATAACAACCTCAGACCTCAAGAAGTTTAATACTTGCGCATACTCGCAGTAACCTCCACTGGTGTCCCCCACCAAGGGGTAGGGGTGTAAATTCGGGCAGGCCGGGCCGCCGACCCAAAAACTAAGACAGGCCGGGCAGACCAGGCTTAATATTTGTGAGCCCGTAAACAAATTCAGGCCGGACAGGCCGGGCACAAGTAGATAATTTGCTACCCAAAGACCGCCCAAAGCCCGCTTTTTATACGGGCAGGCCAGATCGGGCCGGACAGGCCACTATTTTGATTTTTTTTTTTTAAGTTTAAATTTTCAAATGAACGGTATTAAATACAATATCCTTTCCTTTCCAACATCGCATATCGTAAGTGATAGTATTATTTTATATTTAAATTACACTGACAAATTTTTAATTTTAGCCTATAATAAATAATTAATTAGAGTACAATAAACTTTCTAATAAGAAAATATATTTCCATTAATGTTTTGAAAAGGTTAACTATAAGTAAAAACAATTATATATTTTATTTTTCTTGACACAAAATTGACAATTATAAAATTGTAACTTTTAAGTCTTTTTAAGAGGATATTAAATGATTAATGGCACATAGAAGGCTTTCAGGCCGGGCACCAGGCCGGGTATCAGGCCGGGCATCATAATTAATCGCAAAGCCCGAGAACGCCCAATAAATTAATCCAGGCCAGGCCGGGTGGTCCATGACAGGCCATAACAGGCTTTGGGCTACTTCGGTTACAGGCGGGCTCGGGCGGATACAGACAGGCCGAGTATTTTCGGGTATTATTTACACCCCTACCAAGGGGAACTTATAAAATTAATTCTGATGGCTCTTACTTGCATTTAGATAACAGTGGAGGGATTGGTCTAACGATTCATAATTTTGCAGGTAATCACAGGGGGTCAAAGTGCTTCTATCTAGAAACTTCAACAGGTCTGGATCAAACTGAATGCAGAGGACTGTGGGAGGCTTGTCAATGAGCTACGGAATTGAATCTGGAAAATGTGGAGTTTGAGCTGGACTCAAAGATTATTGTTGATGCAATGAACAAAACTTCTTTCAACATTGATTGGAGATTGCGAAATTTAGTTTTAAACATAAAGTCGCTATTTAGAAAATTTACTCTTTGGCAATGTAACTATATGCCAGAAGAGAAAAATAAGGTTGCAAATATATTATCTAAATCTGCTAGTTTGGTTGTTAGCTGCGCCTAGTAACATTATTGATCAGTTAGAAGAGGAGAAAAACTATGTAATCACTTCTACTTAATCAATTCAATATTCAGTTTGAAAAGAAAAAAAACTTTATCTTAGTAGCGAGAGCTCAGGTTATTTAGGCAGCAAAGCTTTCTTGTTTTCTGCAATAAACATGCTATCAAATAGATAATAGTTTAACTGTTATATTAATTTAGTTAAACACATTCAAACTTGGTATGAAGATGGAATGGTGTATCGCAATTCCAGATATGGAATTTATGGTACTCTTCTAGCAATATTACGAGGGAAATCTCTTTTCTGAAAAAAGAAAATATGGAATTTCGTTCTTCCATAAAGTTGAGTGGTATTGACCTAATCACCATCTTGGTTAACAATATGAGTTTGAGTGACTCACGGGGTGAACCAGGATCGAAGAGAAAATTTCAGGTCACATGGTAGATTTTGAGCCTGGGTGACTGATTTTGGTTTAGCTGATTGCAAGAACCTAAGTATAGATTTTAAATCCTTAAACAAACACGCTGAGTCTAGTCACATAAACATGTCATTTGACGAAGTTCAGGTTATGAGTAAGATTTTATGTCAATAAAGAAATTTCAGTTGTAAGCATATTTTGTACAACATGGAAATTGAGGATCGCAGTTGCAGAGATTTTGAATTATGTTGCATGATTTCAAGGTAATAGATAGACTTTTGTATTTTTTTAGTTCTAGTGAAAACAAATTTAAGTTACAAAGCTTATTCTCGATCACATTTTCGACTATTGAGTTGATATCTATAATATGTTTCACCCCATCTTGTATTATATTATGTGTTAAAAAATTTGGTTAGAACTAGAGGATGAAAACAAAACAGAAGAATGGTGTACCTCTGACTTCAAGGATCTTTCGATTCTTTTAGACAATAGTTTGACCTTTCCCAATTCACTTGGCGAGTACAATAGGTCTCTCGAATTATGTCTTGGGGATTCAATGAAGCCCTAATACCGTAATCGAATTCAAGGATTATACTTCCTTGACCCGACCAAGAACACACTGTATAAGGTTCTGATGATGCTATTAGAGAAGAAGAAAACATATTGATTTTTGATGTGATGTCAAGAGAAACAATCATCGTTGTTTATAGGGTTTTCATGTCTCTTAGAGGTGTCAGTTCATCACCAAACGACACCTTCAAAAGGCATCAATGGTGGATATTGGCTGAGACGCATCTGTTCAAATTTTCAATGAAATTTAAATCAGGTTTTCCAACGCACCTGTGTTGGCAGGTCGATCACAGAAGGAGGGGTTATGCCCCTCGGACCCCCCGACTAGCGGCAAATAAAAATGCATTCTTTGAAAATATCCAACATTATGCATCTAAGCGGCTTAATGAGTACGATATTATTTGGGACTGAAGGAGAATAAATTGATTTGGTTCTAGTTTCGAGTCCTAAAATTGGACTCATGATCAAATTTAATTGGCGACATGTAAACCGATTTGGATATATCGCTTCCAAATAATTGTATCTATCAGTTATCCATGGATAACAAGGACCTAGATGATTGTTTACCTCGACATTTTTAATAGCACACTTGGATATCAGAAGAAGAAGTCATTTTTGTTTCTAGCGCGTTTGGATATACATCGAGAAATAACTTTTTGACTTCCAGAAATCTAAAAGCAAGAAGTTAGTTTGGGATAAAATTTCAGGACAACTTCTAGAAGTAAAAAAGTTGACTTTTGGTGACGCAAAATATCTTTATAAGCGGTACATCGATACCTTAACAGAACAAAACCTGTTGGCACCCTCATAATGTCACATGATAATTCAGTGAGGTTTGAACGAGTCCTGCGGAGCGCACTAGCTATCAGCCTAGTGGGTTACAATAACGATAGCAAACTAGAATGGTCCCCACGAACTCATGTCCCCGTATGCCGTAGCCATTCAGAACTTCAGAATGGCGTCAAACAGAAATACATTTATGAATGACGAGGGCGTGAGCCAGATGATGCTTGAATCTAAACACCACCGTAGTCCCCACCGCATGTTCATTGCATAGTTGCACGTGCTTCGGTTCGGCGCCCACCAGACCAGCCAAAATCCAACATTAATATGGAAACTTCCTCTGCATCCCATCTTTATAGCGTAAACGACCTCCATTATTAAGCCTTTTGTTGACTCAAAGTGTCTTACTTCAAAAACCTTATCTCATGCCCCCCGAGTCAGAATTCAGACAACTTCAACATTTTGGTCTTCATAATTTCCCAGCTTGAGCACAGCTGATGCGGCACCACTACTAAAATGAGATAAGAAAATTCTGTTGCAGTCTGACTCATCCAGTCAATGGATATTCATGGCGAATGACTAGGATTTTGTCAGTGCAGATGAATCTAGCTTGAACAGAATAGTCGCAACAACAAATTTGGTAGCTTTTGCTTTTTTATTATTTCAATGAACAGAAGCAAACATTATACAAAAGTGATGATCTCTCTTTTTTTGTTTCATTCCATTGATTTTTCATGCAGTACAAACAGGATTCTAAAAGAACAAAATGCAAAAAGACTAGCCGTAACAATTGCAATCTCATTCAGATTAAGAGAAAAAAGAATAATGCAATATACAAGTAGCTCATAAAAAAATTTACAGTTCAATGTACTTACTGAATTTCGGTATCTGTCGAAGTTTGTATGCCGTTTTATTATCTTGCCCACCCCAAAATTAGTATTCCGACTCTACTACAAAGTCAATCCGTTCTTCACTATTTGCTCCAACCACATTACAATCTCAGAGATTACTGGACGTTCGCCGCGGTCTTCTTTCAATGCAAGTTCTGCAATGTCTGCAAGTTTAAGCAAAGGTTCTACGTTTCTCGGTAGAGCGATGTTGCGGTCAATGATGGCCGCTGCTTTGCCCTTTCTGATTAAGGGTAATGCCCAATCAACAATGTTGGGAGGGGTATAATCGTTATCGTTAACTTTTCTTCCGCTTAGTATTTCCAACAAAACTATGCCAAAATTGTAGACATCACTTTCCAAATCTCCGTCGAGGTCGCGGTTGTTTGGATTTAGTAGTCCAACATCTGCAATTCTTGCAACCCATTCTGCATCCAAGAGAATATTTGAAGCCTTTACGTCACGGTGAACAATCGGAGGAAAACAATCTCTGTGAAGGTATTCGAGCCCTTTAGCTACCTGCATTGCTATTCGCAATCTGAAATTCCAATTCAAAGGAGAAAGCTCGCCGTGAAGGTGATCATGAAGCGTTCCATGGGACATGAACTCATAAACAAGAAGTCTCTCGCCCATCTCTGCGCAATATCCTATTAAGTTGACAATGTTGCAATGCCGAATGTTGCAGAGAATTTCTAGCTCAGCTTCGAATTCTCGACCATTTGTGTGGATGATAGTATTAGCATTAGCCCGTTTTACTGCAACTTGCCGCCCGTCAGGAAGAACGGCTTTATAAACAAACCCGTAACTTCCTCTACCGACTTCGTTGAATTCCTTGAATCCATTGGTGGCATCTTTCAGCTCTGACAAACGAAAAATTTGAGTAGCCCCAACACTCAGAGCTGCAGAAAGAGTAGGTTGTAGCTCATCATTGGTGTCAGCTTCAACTTCTGGCTTTCTCAAGCATGATTTGAACTGTTTTTTCCTTTGCTCTTCATTTCTAACGGTGACTAACCGGGGAAGAAGACACCAACCAAGCAAGACCAATATGAAACCTGCCACAGAAGACCCAATTATGATTCCAAGTTTCTTCACTTGGTGCATTTTCTCCCGGTGAGACGACGAAGTAAGTTTACAATCATCCCAACAAGAACTATTTTGACAGAGCGAGCAAGCCGTGCAAACTCTATCAGCATTCGCACTACAAGGACTAGACGCAAAGAAACCTTTGCTGCAATTTGAACCACATGGAGCACAGATATTCAGATTCTTCCGAACACATAAACTCGTCAAATCCTGCACACTGAGAATACTCGCATTGAATGAAAATTTCCCCTGCCCACAAGGATCAGCAGTGCACAATCCAGGACTAGATAACTGCAATGGCGGACTATAACCAGCCGGTAACGGCTCTTCAGAACCCCAACAATCAAGAAGCAAATCATCTTCTCTAACACCACAAGTAATAAAACCAGACGACGCAATTGCCAAAAACCCCGAACCCTTTGGAACAACAGATGAATCATGAGTACCCCAACAATCAATCCCATGATTGTCTTCCCGAATCCCACAGAAATGACGAGCACCCGCCGTCAAATCAACAAATCTAGTCCCATTTGGAGGATTAACAAAACTATTATTCCCACCCCAACATTTCACTTCACCAGTAAGTTCAGAAATGCCGCATACAGAGTCCTTCCCGGAAGCTAAGTTGACGTAGTTATCAGACTCATCGGAAACTTCAATAGACCCTGATTTAGGTCCCCAACAAACAATCCCACCATGTTCAATACCACCACAAGTGTAACCTTCACCAGATGCAATTTTCTCAAAAACCAAATTACTTATAGACGGATCGAAATACGACACTAGATCGGATCGTCTTTCGGAATCATTACTAATTTCCCAACAATCAACATTACCGGAGTAAATACTTGAGAAATAAGATCCTCTAACAGCACAAACATGATCTTTACCAGCAGCAATATGAGAATAAGCTGAATTGACAAACATTGATGGGACAAGATTAGTACCTGAATCAACTGAATTCCAACAATATGGAGTCGAAGTGTTTGCTAATAATCCACACATGAAACCTTCACCTCCTGTTAATGCAGCAACAGGTGGTATTGCATTAAAATGTCCTAAGACTGATGATGCCAAGGTGCTGTTATTCTTCTCCCAACAAAACACTTCTTGTTTACCACTTGCATCAATTGCACAAAAGAAGCCATTATCACCAAAAGCTGCTGATATTGGACCCATTGATCCAAATCCAACTACTAATCTTTTTTCAGTCATCACCACACTGAGAAGAAGAAGAACTAGTACGAGATGAATCAATGAAGAAAACCCATGCTGAAAATCCATTTTTCTTTCTGGGTTTTTGATTTAGATTTCTTCTACTGATTATCACATACTTGTTTCATGGATTTGGAAAACAATAATTTTACAGTGGTTTTTGGAGAGTAGTTCTTGAGTTTTTTTTGGATTTATATTTAAAAGACCGTTTGGTTTTATGTTAACAGTATGAAGTCAAGTTTTGGGATGGTTTTATACATCCACTTACAGCGAAAAGGATGTGTTTGTAGTGGTCATGATTGTTGGATGTTGTTATCTGACGGGGGGATTGAGTTGAATTTTGTGCAGGTTTGGATGATTAGATTGTGGGTCCCACAATGTGCTGAAAACTGATAGGAATGGCGACAAACGCCGGTTTGCAATATCTTAGAATATATTTGTTTTTTGTTGGGTCCATGTTTGAGATCTCTCATCCGATAGGTTTTTACGGTGGTTAAATGATTAAATCACATAGGAGGAATCTCTGATCAACAAAGAATGCTTCCACATTCGGTGGGAAAACGCTCGATTTTTTTTTTTTTTGCGTGTAATCATTTCAAAATTGTCGTGTTAAATTGACTGTGAAAATCATGAAATTAATTGATAAGAAATTTTATTGGTCGTACGCCTTTGGCACGACTGATGAACATTTTTATCATGCAGGAGAAATTTTTCTTTTTCCAGACCCAGTTATTCGAACCTCTGATTTGATTTTTGACTATCAATGACCTTAGTCCGTGAGCAAGATAGTATAAAGAAAAAAGACACAAAAATGTGAAAAGGTCAATGTTTTTAGAGTTTTATAATTAAGATAAGGTGATTGGTTGGTTTAGTGATAAAAGTTATCACTTTATGTACATTAGTTTAGTGAGAACTCCAACTAAAAGATAGAGTAGATGACCCACCACTTGATTCAAAAAGTCTGCAAGAGGATGTAAGTAGTGAGTGACCTAGAAAATGGAATCTGTAATACTATAGAGTGGTGGTAGTAGTGGATCTGTGGACGGAAAGAAGAAAGGATTGTTAACTCAAAAAAAGACCGTGAGAAATTTATTGTAATGCATGTAGCATATCTTTTTGGATATGACTTTACATTTAAGATAGAGGCCCTACAAAATTGTCGACAAATCTTACATGTCCAAAAACAGAGTACTTGTGCTTCATTGCAGTCTTAATACAAATTAGGGGCCTCCTACAGACAACAAAGATATTCAAATGACTTCGCATCGTAGTTACAGGACATAATCTGAAAAAAGAACTCCAATCATGCCAATCTGATTCCAAAGTGACATGACAAGTTCAAATAGACGGTAAAAAATGCTACGATCAAAACATCTAACCACTTCTCAAGGCTTTTGAATTGTACTGGACTATTAGTCATTAACGTTCGCATTCTAGATTTAAATCTTCTGTAAAAAAAAATTTACTGGAGGAATGCAATATTTCTCTTTCTGCATGCATGCGTAGCATTGTCACAGTTGTTAGACAATAGACATGATCCTTTGTAGTATCCTTCACTGCCTTGTTGCAAGAGGTAATTAAGATTACGACTTTTTCTGACAATGAAATTATTGTAACTTTTGTCTCTTGTAGTAGTTTGTGTTTGCAAGTGCATTATGCATAAATGTTGTTAACGACAGTATCTGTTTAGCATAATTGTTTTGGAAGATTTGGCTAGCTAGGTAATGGGTATGTAAGGTCATGCTTCTTGGTTGCCGTATCTGGTTAGTGGGCAATTGGGCATTCTATAATAGTTTTGGCTGGAGGCAAATCTTGGCAATTTTTTTAAAAAAACCATGAAAGCAAGCAAGTGGGATTGATTGTGGTTCTGTCATGTCACATTTACTTATTTATGAAAGAAAACAGCAGCAAGGGAAGGATTGGAGAGAGGGAAATGCATGTTAAAAAAAACAGAACACACAGGCTGGAAGGAGAGGGAAGAACGGCTAATGTTGGCATGGACCCTTATTAACAGAGTGCTTGCCTTTTGTCTTAGCATTTACTTACACAAAATTTATGTTTTATGTCTCTCTGTCTGGATTTCAAACTTAAATAAACAAAGTTATGAAATCTTTAGTTAGGTACAGGGTCCTAATTAATTATCATCAGGGGGTTCTCATGCTCAATATCGACCATAAGCGAGGGCCGGAGTTGCATTTAGCTGTTGCCGGGCACACAAAGATTACCATACTCGCTTAATTTGCCTTTTCAAGATCTTATTCCCTTAGCCAGCCTAGTGATGGTCAAGAAAATGGGTAAAGCGGATAAAAATATCACGGACGGTTGTTAAATGTTCAATGAATCAAGTATATAACATAATAATTGTCTGCAATCGTATCAGTGATTACTGATAAGAGTTCGTTCTGAGCATGTGGATCTTCAGCCCAATTGCCCCCACCAAATTGCTTCGCTGACGCAGTCATTTCTACTGAGCGGATTCGAAGTTCCAAACATCAATTTTCCTATTGATTCCAAAGTTATTCACATTGCAGCAATTATTTGCAATCACAGTACTACTCTTAGAGTTTCAAAAATCTCTGTGAAGAATATATTCTGAATTGATATCTTTTATGTTCTTTACATGTGATATATATAGAGATTTATGTATACAGAATATCTAAAAGATATGTTTTCTAATCTAAACAAACTCTGACTGGAATACAGGGAAGTTTTAACAACAATATAAGACTCGGACTGTGAGTTGAAGACTTGTTCTGGTGGTTGTGATGCCACTGCCGTGGCACACAATGTGTACACGTCCAATACCCCCCTCAAGTTGGAGCGGGAGGATCGTGAGGCCGAACGCCCAACTTGCTGACAAGATGTCTAAAATGACCCACACCAAGCGGTTTAGTAAAGAGATCGGCTAATTGGGCTGCAGAAGGAATTGAGTTGGTTTGATAAGTCCAGAGATGATTTTTTCGCGAACAAAATAACAATCGATTTCAATATGTTTAGTCCGTTCATGAAATACCGGATTTTCAGAGATGTGAATAGCAGCCTGATTGTCACAATAGACTGGAATTGGCTTCGGAATATTGACACGAAGATCAGTGAATAAATAATGTAACCATTGTAACTCAGAAGTTACCCTGGCTAGAGCTCTATATTCTGCCTCAGCAGAAGAAAGGGAAATAGTGGGTTGTTTCTTGGATTTCCAAGAAAGAGGACTAGTACCCAACATGATGAAATAACCTGCCGTAGAGCGACGAGTAATTGGACAACCTGCCCAATCCGAATCAGTGTAACCAGCAAGAGAAAGTGAGCTAGTGGCAGAAAGAAAAATGTCGTGAGCAACCGTACCTTTAGGTAACGAACAACGCGGTAAGCAACATCCAGGTGACCAGAACAAGGATGTTGCAAGAATTGACTTAAATAATTCACAGAATAAGTAATGTCAGGACGAGTTACCTGAAGATATAGAAGACGACCAATTAAGCGATGATAAATACTTGGATCAGAGAGAGGATCACCTGAGTTTGGTAATAATTTTAGGTGTTGCTCCATAGGAGAGGCTGCAGGTTTAGCACCTAAAAGATCAGAATCCTGAATAATGTCTAGAATATATTTACGTTGTCCAAGAAAAATTCCATTTGGAGAACGAGAAACTTCAATGCCCAGAAAATATTGCAAACGCCCTAGATTTTTGAGTGAAAATTTGGCTTCGAGTTTATGTATGAGCTGCTGGATAGCCAAATGATTATTTCCTGTAATAATGATATCGTCGACATAAACCAAAAGATAAATAGAGATGGCGTCGGAATCAAAAAGAAAAAGTGAATAATCAGCACGAGACTGGATAAATCCTTCCTCCAATAAAGCATTAGAAAATTTAGCAAACCATTGACGAGATTTATTTAGTTTATAAACACGAGTATCACCCTTTGTTTGAAAACCAGGGGGAAGTTTCATATATATTTCCTCATGAAGATCCCCTTGTAAAAAGGCATTATTGACATCGAGTTGATGGAGAGGCCAATTGAAAATGGCAGCAACAGATAATAAAACACGGACAATAACTAATTTAGCAACATGAGCAAAAGTGTCATGATAGTCGATACCTTCCTGCTGTGTGTATCCTTTGGCAACGAGACGCGCCTTACGACGATCAATATCACCATTCGGCTTATATTTAATCTTGAATACCCATTTACAACCAATAGCAGATTTTCCAGGTGGAAGAGTGGTCATAGTAAAGGTATCATTATTAAGTAAAGCAGTATGCTCTTGGACGATGGCATTACGCCATTCTGGATGTTTAATGGCTTCCGTAAAAAAGCATGGTTCATCATTAGAAATAACCGAAGATAGAAAGGCACGATGTTGCGGAGTAAATTTATCAAAAGAAATGTAATTTGTTAGAGGATACAGAGAATTAGACATACCTTTAGAAACAGAGCAAACATAATATTTCAGGTGAGATGGACGAGTATGTGTTCTAGTTGAGCTGCGTAAAGTATTATCGATGGTAGAAGTCACTTCAGTAGAAGAGATGTCCGGAGAAGTAGATTCAAGAGTAGGGTCAGTTGTATGAGAAGTATGATCATCCAGAATGTGCGTGGGAGAAGTCGAGTCAGCAACTGGCAAAGAAGATAAATTAGGTGATTGAATATCAATGACAGAATTTGAAGGAGAAACAGACATGGAGTCTTCATAGAAAAAATCAGTATCTGTAGAGAGTGGAAGCACAGTGTCAGAAGTGAATTTAGCATCTTTGAAGGGAAACAAATGCTCATGAAAGACAACATCTCTAGATACAAAAGTTGTTTTTGTGGAAATATCCAAAATGATGTAACCCTTGTGGTTATGAGGATATCCCAAAAAACACCAGGCTTAGCCCGCGGGTCAAATTTAGAATGAATCTTTGTGTTTCTAGCATAACATAGACAACCAAAAACACGTAGATGACGATAATTAGGGACAGTACCAAGAAGAACTTCATGTGGAGTTTTATGTTTCAAAATAGGAGTTGGCATTTTATTAATAAGATAACATGCCGTGAGTAAACATTCGCCCCAATAAGTGAGTGGTAAATGAGATTGAAAACGAAGAGCACGAGCTACGCTGAGAAGATGACGATGTTTGCGTTCCACAACACCATTTTGTTGAGGGGTGGAAACACAACTTCGTTGGTGATGGATGCCATGGGCTTTGAACCAGGATTGCATGCCTTGAGATAAAAACTCAGAACCATTATCAGATTGTACTCTTTGCAATATGGAAAGAAATGGAATGGAATTACCAGTTGATATTGTATCTGTTTTGTGAGAATATTGGGTGATAACAAAATTAAAAAAATATTTGAGAAATTTAAAAGTTTCACTCTTGATGTGCATGAGATAAACCCACGTGCAACGGGAATAATCATCGACTATTGTTAAAAAATACTTTGCACCAGTGAGTGAATGTGTCATAAATGGACCCCAGATATCACAATGAATAAGTTCAAAACAGCGTTTTGAAGACACTGAATTTTTATTAAAAGACAAACGGCTTTGTTTAGCCAATGGACAGACATCACAAAAGTGAGTAGAACTAGATTTAATGTAATCAAAAGTACGACAAAGAAATTTAAAACGATCAAAACTAGGATGACCTAGTCTGCAGTGCCAAACATCGGCAGTTGTTTTATTACATAAGACTCTATTGAATGACTGGTGCGGATGGGCTTGGAGATGATACAAGCCAGAGATAAAATCAGCCCGACCAATCACTGCTTTCGTGACACGGTCCTGAAAAGAAACAAACATGTTCGAAGAAATAAGCAATGCAATTAGTTTGGCGAGTTAATTGACTCACAGAGATGAGATTGAACTTGAAATTAGGAATGTGATGTACATTCGACAGTTTTAGTGTAGGCGAAAAAACAACCTCGCCAATATGCTTAACCATGGAGAATGAGCCATCCGGGAGTTGCATGAGAATTGATGATTGAACAGGCATGTAAGATGTAAAGTAATGCAGTGAGTTGCAGATGTGGTGCGTTGCACCACTGTCTACAAACCATGGATCAACAATTGAGGTGGAGAGAATGTTGCCCGCAAAATTGGCACGAGCATCAGGTTGTGCAGAGTCTGGTGTAGGGTTGATCAAGGCCAAAAGGCGAGCATATTGATCGGCAGACAGGGAGGGAAGAGCGTGTGGTGCAGCAGATGGGTCAGTGGACATAGCTGCAGCAGCAGCAGTCATGTGCAGATTTGCATTAGCCAAAGGCTGCTGTTGAGAACTGTTGGCAGGGGGAAAACCATGGAGCCTGTAGCACTTGTCTCGAACATGGCCTAGTCTGTTACAATAGTCGCAAAAGGGACGCTGACGCTTGTTCTGAGTGGATAGAGGACGAGAGCTGGACTGGAAATTTCGAGTCGAAGCAAGAGCAGCACCATCAACAGTTGGCAGAGGAGTATGGGTTATATGTTGTTGTTCCTCCTCCTGCTGAACAAGATTGAAGATACGAAGTGCACTGGGGAATGGATCCATAGTGAGTATCTGACTACGAAGGTTGGAAAACCTGTCGTGTAATCCCTGCAGAAATTCCATGGCACGCTATCTTTCGAGTCTTTCAAGCATGTGCTTGCCAGCACCACAGATACATGCTTCCGTAGAAGCAACCAGGGAGTCATATTGATCCCAAAGAGTTTTTATTTTGGTATAGTAAAGAGACACAGGCATTGACTCCTGTTTGATTGAAGCAATTGAAGATTTTAAACGAAACAGAATAGGGGCATTGGAGACACAAAACCTGATTTGTAGATCTTTCCAGATAGCATGAGAGTTGGCAGCATACAGGCAGCTAGCCCTGATATCTGGTTGACAAGAGTTTAGAAGCCAACTTCCCACGAGAGCATCACATCTCTTCCAGCATTGAAACTGCAACGGATCTGTTGGAAGAGGAAGAGAGCCATCAACGAAACCAAGCTTGCCCTTGGCATTCAGAGACTTGGTGATTCCCCTAACCCAGGAACCGTAGTTGTCTCCTTGTAAAAGAGGAGAGGATAGCACAGTTGCAGGGTTATCACTGGGATGAATGATACAAGGGTCTAGAGTTCTAGGATGAGCTGAAGAATTGATCAGAGTTTCATTGTTGTGGGAAGGGATGTTGTCATGCACTGGAGAGTTGGGAGAAGATGGATTAGAGCCAGACATGATGAAAAATATGAATGATAAAAGGAGACGGCGGCAGAGATGAAGCGGAAGGAAAGATATGTTTCCTAGGATCTACAAGGATACCATCTTAGAGTTTCAAAAATCTATGTGAAGAATATATTCTGAATTGATATCTTTTATGTTCTTTACATGTGATATATATAGAGATTTATATATACAGAATATCTAAAAGATATGTTTCCTAATCTAAACAAACTCTGACTGGAATACGGGGAAGTTTTAACAACAACATAAGACTCGGACTGTGAGTTGAAGACTTGTTCTGGTGGTTGTGATGCCACTGCCGTGGCACACAATGTGTACACGTCCAATAACTACCAATCTACCATTAAGCTTTTTGTAGGTGAACAATCATTGAAAACGTTTTCTTTATAGATGGGATCAAATGTAAAATATTTGTTTTTCAACAACCATTCCCTTCCCATTTACTAACAGACACTGAGAATCTTACAAGAACATTATTGCAAAAATTTGCAAATTGGTGAGTAAGTACAAACATTTACACTAGACAAAAAGTATTGTTTGGTAGGTCACAATCAAACATGGGGCGGGGCGGGCTCAGTTGTACCACACAGCGAATTGCAGATCTAGTTAAGATGCAGTCAATGGAAACAAAAGGCACCTCCTTTGGTTATGGTGTTCTTAATTTAATTTATGTCATTGTAATCTAAAACTAATCATTCCATCAATCATAATAATAATGGATTACTTTTTTCAAATTTAACGTGGGAGTTCGGCGATGAATGAAAAGAAAAAAAATCAGAACTTTGCTTACGTTGTCAGTTTTCTTTATTGATTAAACTTCACTCTAAAGCAATAGTAATAATCTAAGTTAATAACTATTATCATAGGTTTTGGTATTACTATGTTCTTCTTCTCTGGTTTTCACTGCTCAAATGGAGATCACAAGTATATTCTTTCTTTATATTCTTCTTCTTTCATGGGTTTCTCTCACCATTACAGGTACCATCATCAATGTCCAAAACCCATATCGGATCTGTAAAATTCAACCAAAACCCAAGTTGGTTTTCTGATTTTTTTTACTGAAATCTTGTTGGGATATTTTAATTTCAGGTTATGGACCAGCTCCGGCACCGGAATCTGGTGATAGTGTTGGTTTGTCTCCGGATTATGACACGATGTCGGAACCACCGGCATTGTCTCCGGCGATGGGAATAAGTGGAGCTCCTGCGCCGGGTTTGGGAGAGGAAAGTTCCGGTGATTTGTCTTCTCCGCCGCCAGTGAAGTCCGATCCGTGGACGGTGAAGTGGTGTGCTGTGAGAGATGAGTTTGTGGACTGTCAGAACTATTTGAACCTCCTTGGGCAGAAATATAACTATACTTGGGAATGGTAAATGTCTCTCAATTTGTACCTTAAAATTTCATTTAGTTTGAATCTTAATTGATTCATTTTCTTTTGTTGTTAATGTTTGCAATGTGTAGTGTTAAAAGAGAAACAACTGAAGCATGTTTAGAATCGATAAAAAAAGGCGAAGCGGACTTAATAAACTTAGAAGCAGGATTAGCTTACATTGCATTTCTGAATTACTCGATGAAAGCAATTGCGAATGAAGTTTACTGCAATCACGCTGAAAGTTATGAAGCTGTTGCAATTGTGAACAAAAAATTCTGCAAACACGGAGAAGAAGAAATTAGTTTGATGAATTTTGAAGGAAAACGATCTTGTCATGGTGGTTATTCAACAGCTATGGGTTGGAATTATCCTGTTAATCATCTTAAGAATTTGACTAGTTCTGAACAATTGAATGATGAGGAGATTGTAACAGGATTTTTCTCTGATGTTTGTGCGCCTTCGGAATTTGAAAGTAAAGGTATTTGTAGTGGGTGTGGTAATGAAAATGGTTCATGTAGTGAGAGCAATTTGTATAAGGGTCATTCGGGTGCCTTTCGCTGCCTTGTTGAGGATATGGGTGATATTGCATTTGTTAAAGGAGATACTGCATTGCTCTTCTCCAAGGAAGGTCCAAATAACCAGACATGGTCGACTAAGTCCATGAGTGACTTCATGTGGGTGACTATCTTATTGGTTCATTATGGTTACATAAATGTGTGTTTTCTTTGTCTGGCTATTAACTCTTCGCAGTTCCTTCTTTTTCTTGCTGCAGGTATCTTTGTCCCCAGGGAGGCTGCAGGGAGATCAATGGTTATCCTGGTGACTGTTCGTAAGTTTCCATACACTAAATTGAGGTGTTCCAAATTCATGTTCTTTTTATGTCTTGCATTGTTGGTAATGTGCTTGTGTAGTCCCAATCTAAACACAAATTGTTCGAGTGAGAATGTGAGCGGTTATTGGTCTTACGGTTTTGAAGCAAATAGAAGTGTATTGTACTGACATTCTAGGTTCAAGCTTGAAGCTATCATTTGTTCCCAGTTCTGTTCAGCTCACTGCTGAATATTCAATATCATTGCGTCAGTTTAATGGTTTCTTGTCAGCTTCCTTACCAGGTTTGTTTCTTTGCATCAGATTTGGAGCAGTTCCTGCAAATGTGATAATGACCAGTAACTCTATTTCAAGCGAAAAGCGGTCTGCAGTTTTGCAGTCATTGCTAAATGCAACATGGGTTGATGCTCTTTACACTGGGAAAAATGCAGCTGGTCACCTACTTAGTTCGAGGTACCAAGAGTGAATAACTAGGATATTTTGTTCAATTTCATCATTCAATATATCCGAGAAAAACAATCTGTAAAATACAATCCATATGGCCACTGCAAATTTATTTTGCTTAGCAATTCATTGTATAAATGCAGTGCTCAAGGATTAACTCTAGTCAAGAAGCTCACAAGATCATACCTTGGAAATTCAGCTTCCATTTCTTCGGGTATACAAGAACTGAACTTGAAAAAGGTTGAACCCTCGGCAAAAGAATCAGTTCCAGGTAAACCTTGTCTTACTTCTTTGTTTATTGATATAGCATAGAATTTTTGAAGGCATAAAACTGAATGTACAATGTCAAAGAACTGAAGAAACTTCTCATACTATTATACTATTGCAACATATAGACCTGTAGGAGTACTAAATTGGTGTTCTAATTATGGCTTCGTTATCTAAACAGGGTTGCCTTCTTCACCATCAACACGTATTCAGCATCCATGGGTAATAGCTACTTTCATAGTCATATTTTCCCAGAGTTTACTATGAAATACATGATACAGTAAATTTAAGTTCTGCTTGCTAGTGTCATAGATATTGAAGGTTTCACACAATTTTGTAGTAGAATGAAGAATACAGATAGAAGTTTTTACTGATAAAAATACAAAACAAGATCTGCAATTAAGAGCTCATTATAAATGATTACATGGGAGTTTTACAGTGGGTTATGGGATAACAAATTTCAACAATCTAGGCAAATTTAAAGTCCTCTTGGGATCAAAACATCCCCGATGTTGCTGTGCCATGGGTCAGCCAAATGGGCAGCTAAGTTCTCCAAAGGTCCGGTTCCAGGGTATGCGGATTGTTGCACACAGAATCCTACGAAAGCCAACAAAGCGAGACGACCTGAAATAACAGTAGAAGTTAATGTTAGCTGACATTTTCAAATCAATACTCGGATGTCAAGTTATGAGTGCTGGTAAAAAAATTGGGGTAAGAGATGAACCATTTTTGATCTCCTTGACTTTGTATTCCTGGAACTTTTTAGGGTCTTTGGAGTAACCCAAGGGGTCAAAAGCTCCACCAGGGTACTTCTTCTTCTCTGGGTCTTTCTCCATGCTACGTTGGTGCTCAACAAATGCGATTGAGAGGAATTCGATGACTAGGATGGTTGGAAGTGTTCCCCATGGGACTACGTTTCCCAAGTAAGTTGCTTGTCCATCTGGAAGTGCTGCCCATTCTTGCGCCTTCACCCAGTTGCCTAATCCTAATGCCTCTGGCACCAAGATCCCAGGCTGCAAACATGAAAATCCCCTTAACTAATGGTTCATACAGAAGATACACATAAACCAGAATTTCAAGTCAAGTTTAACCATAAACTTACAACAGCAAGCATTGCCCATCTGCAGTGGATGAGTTCAGATTCCTTGAATCTCTCTAAGTTCTCTGGGACTGCTCCAAGGCCAAGAGGGTCAAATCCAAAGTCACTGCACCACACATAAAGTATTTAAGCAAAAAACATTCCAGCTCCATAAAAATTCTTGAAATGAGTTTTTTAATTTGGTTCTGAATTCTAAATTACCCGGGAGCGGAACCGTCAAGGTAAGATGGGCGAGGTTCACCGGGCATCCATTCGGCGGACATGGTGAATCTTGATGAGCCATTGGAGTAAGCACCGGGGAAAGCGACTGAAGTGGCGAACTTCGATTTAGATGAAGAAAGAACTGATGGGAAAACTGCTGCAACTCCACAGCTCCTCAATGTGTTTGCTGCCATCTTCTTGGAGAGAATGAGTTGTCAAAAAGAGGAGCTAGAAAACTTCTTTTAGTTGCTGTTGTAGTTGTTTGGTGGTGATGGTGTTAGAGAGTGGTGGTGGTGGTAGTACATGTAGTGACTAGTGAGTGAGGGGAGATATAAGAGAATCTCATTGGAAATTCTGATTGGCCAATAAAATATGGTAAGCTTCTTTATCATTAGCCACATGGCATGCTTCTATTCATCCTTGCGTCCACCTAGGCATATCCGAACATGTGTGGTGGTTGTTTGTGGGGAGTTGATTTAGATTTTTCATAGAGGTCAAAAATATCAAGGAGGAGCTCTTTCTCAGCCAGACATTTGGTTGCGCCTTATGTGACCACAGGAAGGGGAGTGCAGAGTGTGATTGAGGTGTACTGGTTTTTGGTGCGAGAAAAAATCGTCCGCCATCCATAATCCAAATCCAAAGCCTTTTCCAGTAGCAATTACCGGGTCGGCTAGAGAATATCTCCTAAACGTCGAACATAGGTTTTACGCCGGCCTGTCCAAGCCTTGCACAACTTGTACTACGACAAGCAAAATACTTGACGCTACCCGTGTCGCGATTGTTTTGTTTTGGACCAGATGAACAGTGATCACTGTGTTAATGGGATTACGAATTTTCGACCATTAATGCGGATATACTTACACCATGTCCCGGTTGCAGAAGCTACGGGGTGTTTCCCCTTCACAATGCTGCCAACTGCAGTGCTACAAGGGGATTCACCCCCCCACCCCCACCCCCGCTCACAAACTGCAGGGTTACCTTTACGTGTTCGCTGATTTAAGTTGTAAAGAAATTTATAGGAAATAAAGAAGAGGGGTTGTTAGTCTACATACCTGAAACACACCTCTTCCACGTGTATCGCCGCCCTCCATGTCTGTTTGTCCAACGCCTGCTCTGGTAAAAGATTTCGGTTGCTCAAATCGTTCTTTACGCACTCGTCCCATGTTAGCTTCGGTCGGCCTCTGCGTTGCATCCTTCCTTCAGCGCGCCTGATGCGACCGACTCGCACTGGGGCATCCGGCGGTCTTCGCTGGAGATGCCCAAACCAGCGCAGCCGATGTTGTGCAAGCATCTCCTTGATTGGCGCTACCATAAGTTTCTTACGTACGTACTCATTCCTGATACGGTAATGCCTCGTATGTCTGCATGCCCACCTCAGCATCCGCATCTCGGTACTCTTCAGTCTCAAAGTGTCCTGACTGTTCAGCGCCCAACATTCCGCACCATAAAACATGGCAGGCCTGATCGCTGATTTGTAAAACTTACCTTTAAGCTTTAGCGGGACTTTGCAGCCACAAAGGACGCCAGAAGCCATCCATAGTAGCACTTGCAAATGCTGAGATTACATAGAAAAAATTTCAATGGGCAAATGCGCCGCCCACTATGCCTATGACGGATCCGAACCTGAGTCTTTTTTATGTTTTTTTTTTATAAGAAGAGAATTTTATTTAAGCATCATTAGGTTCAACCAGAGAGTGCCTGGAGATTACAGTCTCAATCCAAGGAGAGTAATCCTTGTACTCCTTTACCACAAGTTTATCAACTCTGACTTTTTTAGAGATGGAATCTGCTAGGTGATTTCCATCTCTTTTGACATGAATAATTTTAAAAGAACTAAAAACTGATAATACAGATTTAATCTTGCAAGAACACAGTCAGTGGTGATTGATTTAACTACTACTTCAGTATCCGTCATCAGGTGAAAGTTGTCTATCTTTAAGCTTTTAAGCCATTTAACCACTTTAAGAACTGCTATCCATTCACATGCCTCTGCATCAATTACTCCAACATCATAGGAACCCATGACTCCTTCATAGGTACCTGCAATAGAAAAAAGCACCATTCCAATGCCAGCTTCATTAGTTAAGTAATTAAAAGACGCATCTACAAAGATTTTTTGATAGGTGTATAGGCTCAAAGTTGGCCAGGTTTCTTCCATTGCATGCTTTATAAACCTGACCAACTTTGAGGCATGTAGACCTATCAAATTTTGTACCCCACGTAGACGTGGGGTAAAGGTTGTCTAATCTAAATATGGTGAAATTCTTAAATAACCCTCATTTGTTAAAATTGCATTTATATCCTTACCTCGCCTTACTGTTAGTACTTTTGATTTTTTCTATTTTTCTCAATAACAACCAGAAATTAGGGGAGAAACAATTTATCGATAAGACGTATGTCGATTTCGGATTAATGTTTTTCATGGATAAAGAACAATCACCCACAAAAATCAAAAGCATATGACGACTCATGGTTGGTGTTCTTCATGAATCAAAGAAAAAAACAATCGGCCATAAAAATAAAGAACATATGTTGAGTCAGGATTATAACAATAGGTAGTCTCCGCTCATGAGTGATCAAAAACTCAAATAATAATCTCATTTCGCACCTAATTTGCCGCTGGTATAGTCATATCCAATATTATCTAACAAGTAAGAAACCCGAATGTTTTTCTCTAGCACGTCTAAGTTCAGTTATGTCGGAAAGAACTCTGTACGTAAACTTACCAATATGTATACTATTATTATGTGAATCTACAATATCTACAAGTTTGAGGTTTCATGCGCTTATTTACAAAAAAAAAAAGTTGAAAATTTACGGTTCTACATGTCTAACCACCCGCCACACTTAAACTTTACATCTTCCTCAATGTAAAATGAATCATCCAATATAAAACAAGGTGGAAAATTCTAATACGATATGTAACAAGAAATCAAAAACTGGAAGGAAGAAAAAAAAAGAAAAACTACAAAAAGCGGGGAAAAAAAGGACAAGAAATCAGAAAAACTAAGTACAAGAAATAAAAGATTTAAACTACCAAACCAATGGGTTTCCTCTCATGCATCACTTGGTCTAAAGTCGCCAGCTAGAATATCTCCTTGGACGGTTTAGCCAGCGTCCGACATATTATGGAAATCTGGTTGAATATTACTTGAATGTGTCCTCATTTCAAAGATATTGAAGTGTATGACTTCTTCATCGAACTCTATAGTCAAGGTGTCATTATGGACATCAATCTTCGTTCTAGCAGTGCTCATAAATGGTCTACCCAATGGTAAAGGTGTAGACGGGGATAAATTCTCATCACTCATGTCTAGAACATAGAATTCCACTGGAAATATTCGTTTGTTTACCTGTATTGAAACATCCTCAACAATCCCTTTCGGGTAAACATTAGATTTGACACCCACACTTTCGCATGACATATGCTCTAAGATAAGTCATTAAACAAGTGAAGCCTCATCTTCATCTTGTGGAAGCTGAAAAGGAGAGGGTACCAAGTGCACCACCAACTTTTTTCGTTCGGCAATCTGTATGAAGAAATCCTAATATAAGTAGATTAATTAATGATCATTGAACAAGTTATATAGTTTTATCTTATCTCTTTCATAATCAATACGTTTAGACACCAAAGTCCGTGAACTTGATTATGAAGAAGAGTTCTTGGACGATCTCACATATCAATATCCAATATCATTCTAGTCGTATCCATATCAAGAGGATCTGAACTCTGCCAAGTATGAAAGATACAAATTCTATATGAACAAGTCTCGTAATTGAGCAAAAATAAATAGGACTTGAACTACCTAGACAGAATAAGTACTACTTGTGTTATTCCTATTATAAAGATAAAAAAAAATATAATGCGAAAAAGGAAAAACACAAGACACCAGAGGTTTTGTTAACTAGGAAAATTGTACCTGTAGAAAAACCTCGGGAGCTTGTCAAATATTGAACACCATACAGTATGAAGCCGATACAGACACTAGCCTACTACCAGACTTCGGATTATAGTTGAAACCGAATCAACATTCTAAGCATTTCAGTTGCAGTCGGGCTCCTTACGTCTCTTGAACCTCGCAAGGGTAAACGTAACTCATTCCCGTAATTGGCGTCCTTTACAACCTAAGAGTTGTTTCAACCTCAGTGAAGAATTTTGATACCAATCTGCCTCTAATAGATCAGCCTATTTGATTTCCCTTTATATCGTTTAGACCAAGGCTTGGAAATCTGTTTGCAATACACAAAGATAGCAAACCTCATAAATCCGGAACACTAATACTCAGTTAGCTGAGAATCATCGATTACTGATCAGTTTCCAAGAACATTCTTAAACCAATCAATAAAAAAGAGTTTTAGATATCTATATTGTGAAGTCACGAAGTTTGAGACGAAGAGAACTTTGTGATTTTTATCTATCTCGCTTGATTGGAGATTGACAAAAACCTCGACAATCAATAAGGACAAGATCAGGATACATGAACGATCAAAGTAAAGATAATCAGACATGGCTTTACGAATCCCCAAGTGAAGTCTTTAAGTTATAAACCTAATTATGTTTCTCATAAGGAACCTAGGTAAATAGAGGAAGATTTTAGCATACAACTAGGACACAGAAGTGTCAAGGATTGAAATTTCTAGTTGTTTGAGTCTCTTTATTTGTATACTTTCTGAAAAAGCGGGGGTCTAACAACACCACCCAATATTTCACTTAGCAATCTGTATGGACTAACTCCGAAACACTTTCTAGAGAATCAACTAGACAGTCAGACTCAATCTAGGTAAAAGTATCTCAAGGAGTTAATATCTCTCTCTTGTTTTGATTCACTCAAACTAATAGAAATCAGCGAGTCTATAATCAAACACAAGGAATAACTTGGACGGTACCAAAGACCAATGTCCAAGGATCAATCAATATCAATCAACAACCAGAGGTCGGATTTCCAATTGATTGATTCAAACGTACAACATGTATTATTTCAATTATGTAAACAAATATAATGCGGAAATAGAAATAACACAGACACCAGAATTTTGTTAACGAGGAAACCACAAATGCAGAAAACCCCCGGGACCTACTCCATATTGAATACACACTGTATTAAGCCGCTACACACACTAGCCTACTCCAAGCTAACTTCGGACTGGACTATAGTTGAACCCCAATCAGTCTCCCATTGATCCAAGGTACAGTTGTACTCCCTACTCCTCTGATCCCAGCAGGATACTACGCACTTGATTCCCTTAGCTGATCTCACCCACAACTAAGAGTTGTTACGACCCAAAATCGCAGGCTTTAACAATAAACAAATCTGTCTCACACGGACAATTCTATCAAAGGATCAATCTGTCTCCCACAGAAAACCCTAAAAGTTTTTGTTCCGTCTTTTGATAATAATCAAGGTGAACAGGAACCAATTGATAATCTGGTCTTATATTCCCGAAGAACAGCCTAGATTAATCAATCACCTCACAACAATCTTAATTGTATGGTAGGTAACAAGATGTCTTGGAATCACAAATGATGAGACGAAGGTGTTTGTGATTACTTTTTATATCTTGCCTATCGGAGAACTCTCACGATCTCAAGTCAATCAATATAATTTTACTGTTACGATAGAAGATGCAAGATCAGATCACACAACTACGATAAAAGTAGTATCGGTCTGGCCTCACAATCCCAATGAAGTCTTTAAGTCGTTAACCTAGTTTTAGAAGAAGAAAACCAAAGGTTAAAGGAGAAACGACTCTAGCACGCAAAGTAGTATCACACGTAAGGTGTGGGGATTAGTTTTGCATAATACTAGATGTCTCCTTTATTTAACCTTTCAAATCAGGGTTTTGCCTTAGTTACAAAGCAATCAATATTCACCGTTAGATGAAAACCTGATTTAGATTCAATCTAATATTTCTCAACCGTTAGATCGAAAACTTAGCTTGTCATACACAAATGACTGTACGCTTCTAGGTTTGTTAACCACACCCAAACGTGTACATTGTTGGTTCAACAATAGTCTACCCAAAGAGGTTAACCATATGAGCGTTTCATACCAACCATGTTCTTCTTCACCATAACTAGTTCAATTGACTCAAATGAACTAGTTAAGAGAGTTGTTCAATTGCAAGGAAATCTTATGTAACTACACAAGACACAATTGAAGCAAAGATGATTTGATTCACTCAAATCGGTTCATGAACTTTAATAGACACGGTTTGCAAATGCATTTCTTAGTCTTTTAAGATTAAGTTCAGAAATCTTCTTTAGATATATAAACTTCTCAAGTTCGCAGACTAGGTTCGCGGACTTAAGACACCGGATAGAGTTTACAAACTCCAGCAGAAATTCTCGGGTTCGAGAACTACGCTGGTTCGCGGACTGGGTTCGCGGACTTGGCACTTGCCATACTTCCGGTTCTCTTGATCAACAAAGTTCGAAAACTTCGGTTCAAGGAATCCATTGGTTATGTAATCTAAACTCCCATTCCAATGATTGAAACATTCTTAGAGGACGTTATATAGTTGTTACACTATTTCTCGTTAAAGCAATTTTCAAAGTGATTGAAACATTCATGACTTTCTTCACTAGGTAAAGATAAACTTGGTCGAAGTACCAACACATATTTTTGAGATATAGATAGGCGAGGTATACTCGGCTCGAAATATCAAATGTGTATGATCTAGTCTATATATATATCATATGACTTTTGTCTCAAAGAGTAGGAGATAAAATAGATAGACTTTTGAGTGACAGATAAGTTCAAGTCTCCACATACCTTTTTGTCGAGAAGTTCCACCGGTTCCTTGAGTAGATATTCTACTTGTATGATGAATCGCCATGAAGTCTTTGAGCCCAACTACACTTACTATCCTAGTCTGAGACTTAGCTATAAGAGACTAGAAATCAAGACTTATAATTTTGATCACTAACATTGACAAACATGCTTGAGATAGCAACGCATGCGAGTTTGACCGAGCAGTGCTCTAACAATCTCCCCCTTTGTCAATTGTAGTGACAAAACTATCAATACATATGGAATACAAAAAAGATAATGAAACTTTAGTAGCTCCTATTCCACATGTCTAATCTTCAACATTCCTTGAAATCTTCGTCACTTCCAAGTACTCCAATGATCCCAAAGGTTGTAAGTTTATCATCACCGTTGTTGAAGATCCGTAGCTATAACAATGAGAAAGCGTCGGTCTCGATCATTGTTATAAAATGTCATAGTATTATTACACAGTGTCAAAGTCCAATTGTATCACAACTTCAACAATAATACTATGGTGATATGTATCACTCCCCCTTAGTCAATACTCCATCTCACATGAAAACCACTCCCCCTTACACAATGATCCAAAAACCATATGTATTTGTAGTGTGAACTACATATTAATTCTCCCCCTTTTTGTTAATAAAATTGGCAAAGGTACAAGAGAACGGGATCATAATGAAATTTTCGTAAGAGACATTTCATGACTGAGAGAAAGAAACACACATCATCTTATTTAGATGCAATCATATATCCAAAGCTAACAACATTCATCAAGGAGTTTAAAGATACAAGATAACCCCTCTAAAATTCCACAGCCGCACAGCCCTCAAGATGACCATTAAGCACAAGTTCAAAAGAACTCTCCTCCATTAGATGTCATTCCCAATGGAACAACAACGAGCGACCTCAATTTCAAGAGAAACGAAGGATTTTGACACTCACAAAAGATGACACTAACAAGACAGAAAATAACCCTACAGGAACTGAACTGAAGTAACCTACTGGAGTTTCAAACTCAATTGCCCAAAAGATAGAGATAAGCACATGGGAAAGAGTTATATAAACGCTTAATGAAGCAAAACAACACCAATAGACTGCCGCAAGTGTTGGAATGTAGCAGTGTCTAATGGTTTGGTAAGAATATCAGTCAATTGTTGTTCGGAAGGCACAAATTCCATACTTATGATACCGTTTTCATAAAGATCACGAATAAAATGGTACCTTATGTCAATGTGCTTTGTTCTTGAGTGCTCAACGGGATTCTCAGTGATTCGAATCGCACTAGAGTTATCACAGAAGATCTTCATTATTCCAGTATCAACTCCATAATCAGCTAGCATTTGTTTCATCCATATGAGTTGAGTACAACATGAACCAGCAACAATATATTCTGCTTCACATGTAGACAGAGATTGAGAATTTTGTTTTTTGCTATGCCAAGCAACAAGATTCAGTCCTACGTAGTAGAAACCCCCTGATATACTTTTTATGTCCTCGACACATCCTGCCCAATCAGCATCTGAACATGCAGATAAATGAGTGCTAGTATCAAAAGTGTAAGATAAACCATACCCGGCAGTGTGATTAATATATCGAATGATCCTTTTTGCAGCTGCAAGATGAGATTCCTTTGGATTTGCCTGAAACCTGGCACAACAACTAACACTAAAAGAAATATCAGGTCTAGTAGCTGTAAGATACAAAAGGCTACCAATAATAGATCGATACAACTTTTGATACACTTTTGCTTCTTTCTCATCTCTATGTAGTTTACCAGTGGTTGGCATAGGTGTTAATTTTGGAGAACACTTATCCAGGCCAAATCTTGTCACAAGATCACGAGCATACTTCTCTTGGGATAAGTAAATTCCATCCTTATGTTGTTGAATTTGTAATCCTAAGAAGAATTTTAATTCACCAACATTGCTCATTTCAAATTCCTTAGCAAGAGAGACTTGGAAGTCCTTTGCAAAAATTTCAGAAGTTGATCCATAGATGATATCATCTACATAGATTTGAGCAATAACAACATCTTTCCCACTCCATTTGGTAAACAACGTTTTGTCAGCTCCGCCTCTTGAAAAACCTTTTCTAATAATAGAAGTAGTAAGTTTTTCAAACCAGTCCCTAGGTGCTTGTTTCAACCCATACAGTGCCTTTTTGAGCTTTAGCACATGATCTAGGAAATCAGGGTTTTCAAACCCCTTTGGTTGAGCAACATAGACTTCTTCCTTTAAGATTCCGTTAAGGAACACGGATTTTATATCCATTTGAAACAACTTAACCTTAATAAAACAAGCATGAGCTAACAAGAGACGAATGGACTCAAGGCGTGCCACAGGAGAAAAGGTCTCGTCAAAGTCAATCCCTTCAATCTGTGAATATCCTTGAGCGACAAGTCTAGCTTTGTTTCTGACAATCGTGCCAAATTCGTCAGACTTAATCTTGAATATCCATTTGGTACCAACAATTTTGATATTGGAGGGACAAGGTACAAGTTCCCACACATCTTGCCTTTGAAATTGATTTAACTCTTCATGCATAGAATTCACCCAAAAGGGATCGTTTAGAACTTCATTAATATTTCTTGGTTCTACTTGCGAAAGATAACAACCAAAATTGCAAATATTTTGAAGTTTTCCTCTAGTCTTAGATGTAGAATCTCTTCCTCCAATAATACTGTTTGGATCATGATTCCTTTGAACGCAGAGATGTCGTGGAGGAACACGTTCTTGTTCATCAGGGCTGCCTTGATCAGTGCTCCTCTCTTCGTCACTAGAAATGTCAGGATCAGTAACAGTTGGGATAACTTCAACTGATTTTGGAATTTTTTTGACTTTCTCAATTGTCTCGGTTGGAGGCAATTCAGCAGGAGGATTATCCTGAAAAAAGTTATTAATGTCGTCGATGATAACTGCAAAAGTGGGGGTCTAACAACACCACCCAATATTTCTCTTAGCAATCTGTATGGACTAACTCCGAAATACTTTGCTAGAGAATCAACTAGGCAGTCAGACTCAATCTAGATAAAAGTATCTCAAGGAGTTAATATCTCTCTCTTGATTTGATTTTGACTCAAGCTAAAAACAATAGCGAGTCTTTATCAAATACAAGGAATACTTGGACGGTACCAAAGACCAATGTCCAAGGATCAATCAATATCAATCAACAACCAAAGGTTGGATTTCCAATTGATGATCACGAACGCACAACCTGTATTACTTCATATAAAATATAATGCGGAAAAGAAATAACACAGACACCAGAAATTTTGTTAACGAGGAAACCGCAAATGAAGAAAAACCCTGGGACCTAGTCCAGATTGAATACACACTGTATTAAGCCGCTACAGACACTAGCCTACTGCAAACTAACTTCGGACTGGACTATAGTTGAACCCCAATCAGTCTCCCACCGATCCAAGGTACAGTTGTACTCCTACGTGATCGTTGTCGTATGCGTCAAAAATAATTTCACTTTCCTAAAGTATATGATAAGAAAGAGTTTGTTTCCACAGAGAAGCAATTGTAGTTATTATATATTAAATTTTCTTAAAGTAACCAATTGGTTGGGGGGGGGGGGGATTTCTGATTTTTATGTAAGCAATAAAAGTAAATCAAAATCAAAGTAAATAGTAGAATGTAATCAATGAGAGAAAGATATTGGTCAAGGTGTTCATCTTCTATCTTAAACAAGTGCTTGCATACATGATTAGAATTACAATTTAATCTCTTTTATTATCAAAAACCTAGAGAATCAAGAGAGCAAGATAATCTATTAATTTCCTAAGTTCATCAACATACACATTAGAGCTGCGTATGTGAATTCTACCTAAAGAACAACCTAACGCCTTGCGCTAATTAAGTTCAATTCCCAGGAGCATTAAGTTTTGGAAATAGGCTAATCGCAATTGTCATGCATTGCGCATGACAATTCGGACAATGGTCAAACTCTACATATGATTACAAGAGTGTATCACTACAAACCGTAATCATATCATGCTCTTGTATTCGGGGTTATCGCTCGATGAAAAACCCTAAAATAGCTATGGACAAGGATGCAAGTTCAATTAATTGGCCACTTAACTAACCAAACGTCTAAGTCCTATCACAATACATCAATCATGTGATTATTAAGAACAATAGAGATTTGAACGATAATCAAGAGAGAAAACTAACACATTAATCAAGCACAAGTTTTAGATATAGGACTACATCCTTAACCAATAATAAAGAAATTAGCTACTCATAGCTATGGAGTTCATCATAATCAATAATCAAATAAAGAAGATGAAAAATAAATACGAAAGCAAACCCTAGTTGTGTAAACAAAAGCGGCTCTCTCCTTAGCTCCAAGAATAATACGTGACATTAAAAGTTGTAGAAATCTTCTCTTTTATAGCTCCTCTTGTTCCAAAATTAGGTCCAAGTCTTCAAAGTCCATTAGATAAAAATCCACGTGGCCCAAAAGTGAGAAAAACCCATGTAGAAACTCTGCCAAATCGTCGTCGGAAATGGCCGGAGAAGTATCTCAGGTGACCGGCAAAGTCCACCCCGGTCACCGGTCAAACGGTTCAACTCGGTCAAGGTCAGACGGGTCAACTCGGTCATAGTCAGAGACTGAGTCAGAGTCTAACTGGTCTGACTTGTCAGGCCATAATCTGCACTGGCCATATCTTCTGCTGCACAATCATTGTGCATAATAGCTCCTTAGCCAGCCATCTTGGCTGTGCATAACTTTGCTGCCATCTTGGCTCTTCCATTCTCTCCAATTCAACATCAGCTGCTTCTTTACTTCCATTACCTGCACTGCCTGTCACCAACACAGATAACCACCTCAAACAACTTCAAGCACAACTGCAATACCGCTTCCATTTCTCTTGCTTCTCCATTACAGCTCTCATATCAGCTCGGTCTAGGTCCATCTATACTTCATCTCAGCTGCACTTGAACTGCATCATCTGCAGCTTCTATGCCTGCAATCACTGCCATCACTACCACTATTTCATTCCATTCCATGAATATCTGTAATAAGACTTCAATTCAGCTGCAATAGCTGCAAACGCAGAACATCATACAATAATACCACCACCAACTCTTCTGCCAAACACCAACAGCAGCAACAACATCAGCTGAGCTGCACCTGCAATTCACCATTCCTGAAGTTTCATTGCAGCTTCAGATTCATCCCTGCTTCAGCTGCAATGTTGCAATGCATGCACCTTCTGTAGCTTGACTGCAACTGCAGCTCTTGCAACTCTAAACACATCCAGTCCACTGCCGCATTCATCTACAACATTCAACACCACAAGCTCAAGCTACTTCTCCTTTTCTGCCAGGCCAAGTACCAGCAACAACTTCAACTCCACCTAGCCATTTCTCACCCGAAGTCACCATTGCCTCAGTAATTCATAGGCAGCAGCACCCAACTCTACCAACAACATCAGTTCCTTTTGTAGCTTCATTACCAGTTCATTGCTCAACATCAGTACCGCCAACCTAATTCAACTACATTATTACTTTAGTTCAGCTTATCCTTCAATTGCCATCACCAGCAAACTGCGGCATTAGTTCACAGTTCCATACCCTTGTGCATCAGACCCTGCCTTCACTGCAAATGCTTCAGTTCTTCTTCCCTGTTCCACAGAACTCAATATGGCATCAACAACTTCATTATTTTAAGAACCAACAACAACTCTTTCCTGCAACAATCACTGGCACCGTCTCGACTGAAATATAGCACAAAGCTTCCCTCTCTTCCAAACCATCAGTTCACAGCTGGTAATTCAGCTCAACAACTCTCCATATCACCTCCAGGTTGAAGCCAAGACCACCAACATCAAGCCATCTCTGTACCTAGCTCTTCCTTGTCTTCAAAACCAGCTCCAAGCCCTGTAAAACAGACCACAATTCCCATGTAAGCAGCAACATACTTTCCTTCACTGACTTATCAGCACATAACAGAACCCATAACCCCTGTAGTTCGAATCCTGATATGTGACGCAAATTCCAGCTGCTTCTTAATCCTTGTTTCTTCTCAACTGAACTTGACCTCACAGACCCATGGATTAGCCACAGCAAAACTTGGCAGTAGAACTAACTCAAGCCTTTATACAAGCACTTGGTATGTGTTTTGCTGATGATGACAGGGTACACTTGCAACTGAATTTGTAAACCTACATATATTTCTTCCCTGCCAAATCTTGCCCAAAATTCCACATTGAATCAGCTACAGACTTGCCTCAAATCAGCTCCAGTTAAGCCCTGAACTCTTACCATCAAACCACCATTTCCATACCCAAATCGACCTGCAAATTAAACTACAACCTTGAGTCAAGATTAACCCAATTCACCACCATTTTCTGCTCAGATTCAATCCCACATCGGCTTCTTCATCACTGAATCGATGGAAACAGCTTCCAGTTCTTGTAATCTTGGCTAGTAAAAACCCCAAATTCTTCATTAGTCGATTCGGTCCAAACCCCATCTCTGATTCATCAACAGACTAAAAATCGCAAAACCCACCTTCGATTCATCATTTAGCAGCTTGTTCTTCTCGATTTCACCATCAACAGATCCATCTCACTGTAACTTTGGATCCCTATTCTTCAACAGCAAACCCTACCTTCTCGAATTTCTTGCTTCAATTGATGGCAACAACTACAACTTCATCATCTCACAATTTCTGCCATTAATCTCTGATTCTCTCGATATCTCAGTTTCATGAGAAGCCTCAGCTGTATTTCATCATCTCTGAATTAGGGAAAAATGATTGAGAAATCATTTTCTCTGAAGTCTAGGGTTGTGTAGGAATCTGGAAATGGATATATCCACCCAACTCTGTATAAGGTACCCCAATTAAGATAAGCACCACCAGTTAGATTCAGGCCACCAAATGACAGCCCCTTATCCTCCAATATGCTCCCGATAACGCTTGCCTGTGCAACGATGATTCCGCCTGCTTGCTCCAAATGAACGCTCCTTTCCTTCTTCCGAGTTCCTCCACCAACAACAGTCGTCTCTTACTTCTCATATCCACTTCTTCTCTATAATTTCTCTTCATCACTAAAGCAGTCGTACTTTTCAGACATAAATCTGCATCACTAAAGCTGACATGCTTTTCAGACAAAAATTAAGAAATAAAAACAAATAATGAGAAATAGTTCGTCTCCAACAACATTTGATCTTTTTGCCTTGTTCTTCTTCTTTTGTTCCAAATGACTCCAAAGTACCTAAATACTCAAAAACAAACATAAGATACATGATTTACAAGAAAACTTAGCAAAAAAGCAAAAATACTAGGTATAAAATTAGGTGTTTTAGACACCTATCAAATTCCCCCACACTTAGACTTTGCTAGTCCTCGAGCAAATCAAACAAAATAATTCTAAAACATACAAACAACTTCGTCTCGTCGAGGCTACGGTTACTCTTAGCATGAATAACAGGCCTTTGAACCCCTAGGTTTCCTTAGTGGACGAGTTATAGTCTCGTGAAGGTTTACAAGAGGTATACCTACAAAACCTTTACTTCCAAAATTCCAACTACCTGTGAAAAATCTATGAATGACACTAAACATCTTGTACCTGGCATACTATTATTGATTACAGGAGGAAGTACCCACTTTCAAATCCAATTCATGAATTAGTAATATAGCTTTATTCGGAAAGTTGAATACAACCAAAATACTCGGAATCGAATCAACCACAACCACATGAAAAGATTAAGAAGATGAATATATAACGTAGATGGTGGCAGGCTGTTGACTAAGGTGAATGGTGTTTCCCATATCTGTCTGAAGGTCACTGCCAAAACAAACCTAAAAATCCTATTGGATTGAGCTACTGGTCTGAATACTAATATCAACACGACTGGCATATGCAAGGGAACCAGCGGTCGACAAACTTAATTCTAGATCAATTCACTGGCATATACAAGGGAACCAATAATCGATTTTATTTAACACAATAATAATATTTTTCTTTTTCTTTTTTTTTTCAATTTTTTTTTCTTTTTTTTTTTCATTGATATCATGATTGGATCTTGTGGATCCAAGCGCATGTTTCTTGTCAGCAGATTACATGATAGTTCCCTTGGATCCTGCACTCCGCGCTTGCTTAGGAGACGGAGACAGGGAGAACACACACATATTGTTTTATCCAAGTGTCATATTTATTCCTTTTGTTCAATTGGTCGGTCTCTTTTTTTTTTTTAGTAACTCAATCACTCTATTTCATCCTAACAGTGATAACAATTCGATGTTCGTGCCCCACCAATTCACTTAGAGTAACAATAGATAAATATGGAAAAAATAAAAATAGAACGTGATATGGTGACAACTAACATGTTATTTATTCTTATATTTTGTTCGTTTTCATATGAATAGACTCTACTAATGGGTTCCTCAACTCCTACAACCACGATGTTTCCATTAGTGTAAGGCACAAATTGCTAGACTTTGGAGTTTATCAAGCAGGTTTTTTTTTCCTATTCCCAATGAATGTCAAACAATATTTCCGAAATCTCTCATAGAAAATTTCTATTATTAGTTTAACACATTAATAAATAATCCTTTTCTAGAGTCTATGCTTTAATTGCTGGTAATCAAAACATATAAAATCGAAAATCATAAAAAAATACTTTTCAATATTTCGGTTTGGGATCACCTTGAGCATCGAGGAATATCTTTGAGCAATTAATGATAAGAGTTATGCACATGTTCAAATAATGTCGACATCTAGAAGTTTCCTATCTTAGCAAACTCTAATTCCATATTCACACACAACGTAAAGAAATATATGCGAATAATGGAAACTCGGTTTTTCTCTTGGGTCCGGTTATACCATGACTCCTTAACTATATTAGGATCAATTATACCATGCTTCCCAATATAGGTTATGACCGGTTATACCATGCTTCCCAAAACTAATTAGGATCGGTTACACCTTGTCACCAGATATAGGTTATGACCGATTATACCATCCTTCTCAAAACTAGTTAGGATCGGTTATACCTTAAACACCATATAGGCTATGACTGGTTCTACCTTGATTCTCAACATAGTTAAGAATGGTTCTACTTCGTCATCTTGCATTGGTCATCCAAATATTATTCAATGAAGAACCGGACCAACACACTTATAATTTCCCTTTCGATTATGAAACAAGTTCATACATCTACTTCCTTAAAAAAATGTAATAATACATAGTTTATTAGGAAGAAATCACACCTATATTCCCCACATAATCAAATAACTATATACATAGATTATGTTGATGTCGTATTTATGAAGTTCAAAAGATAAGCGTTATACTTCGTAATTCAATATAATTCCCTAATACTTTGATCATCAAGTCTAATCACTAGAGTATTATAAATATAGCTTCGAATGTTATGTTTTCAATATAAAGCGACTTGAAAGATACGTTAGGAATGAAAAAAAATCAAGTCAGTATTACTAACTGATGGTTTATCAAAAGTGATTGTAGTAGTGGTAAAAACAGGGTCTTTTCATACTTGTGAAGAAAACAATTTTTCTAGATTTAAATTAAACAGGCAAATAAATAAAATAGTTCAAACCTTTAGAGAAAATACCAAGACTAGGATTCCACCATTAACCAATTAAATAGTAAATTCTAAATAATATTCATGCAATTCTATCTTTAAAAATAATTCTAATATTTTCCTCAAATATATTTTTGAAGTAATAATTGTAATCACAAAGTATAAAACATCAAAAGTTTTTAAAACCCAGCATGCTTCATCAAAATAATTCACAACTATTCAATAAAAACTAATATTTTAAATTCAATTCCATGCAAATAATCAAATAATAATATTGCAAATAAATAATAAAATTAGAATTATACCAATCAATATGGACCAATGGCTTCCTCCGTCGTCTCGGCTAATGGGTTTAGCTTCTCATCCCAAAGACACACTCACAAGATGAATTCATGGCTGAAATAGGTGTTTTTATTGATGAATATAAGATGAAACAGAAATTTGCAACGCTGTAATGGTGTTACAGCGCCACTGTTACAAAGGGGTATGGTAATTTAAGACTGCTGTAAACGATAACTATCTACTGCTGTGAAACAACAACAGTGGTATGAAAATAAGTCTGCTGAAGAACGACGGACTCTGCGAGTCTGTTCTTCGTGTTCTTCAGAAGCTTTAATGGCAGCAGCAGCAGCAGCGTTGTCTCCTCTATAATTGCTTCTCCTAGGCTCTCATCGACTCTAAACTCTCTCCTAAAGGTTTCTAACCTTTCTTTGATGTAAACCAACACTTATATAGTCTTCAGATTCCCTAGAAACTCGATCAAATTCGAGAATAAATCTCTTATTCTTCACGTGCAGTTTGAACAATAATTCCATCTGTCGATCTTTGTATGCGTCTGTGAGCTATTCTATTGCTCCCAAAATCTTCTCTGACTTGAACTCAACTGTTTTGAAGTATATCCCACGCAAGAATCTCTCCCAAATCTTTCAAACCAATTCAAAACCCTAAACAGGGACCGTGTGCACTGTCTTGACTTTGTGTGGATTTTCTGACTTATCCAGCCCAATTAGATGGGTCTAATCGCTTCTAACAGGTCCCTTATGTCTTGTAGAGTCCGTGGGTACCAAATTTGCCCATTGAATCGCCTGCTAGGTCGCTCAAATCCTTGATCCAAAACTGTTGACGCTGCTGCCTTTTTTCCCGCCAAAATTTTCTTTTGAATTTGAGAAGTTGACCTCCCCTTATCTGTGGCTGGTCTCCCTTTAGCAGATGCCTGGAAATGGGTCACCCCTTAGTAATTAGGTTACCCCTTATCCAAAATCAAGGGTCCGTATAGCAAGTGTCCTCTGGGGCATTTTCCGCATTTTTTTTCGGGGTTCCTCCGGGGTATTTCTGGGATACTTCCGGTACACTTCTGAGGCGCTTCCGGTACGTTATCAACGGAGGTCCAAATGCCACATTTTTAGCCAAATTCGCCGCAAGAGATTATTTTCCAAAAACACCTACAAATACATAAAATAACCAAATAAGTACAATATCGAGTACTAACAATATATACAAATGAGCTATATTAGACACATAAATGCGTCTATCAAATACCCCCAAACTTATTATTTGCTAGTCCCGAGCAAATCAAAACTACAAAATAAAATCCTAACTCACTGTCGCAGGCATCGTCGATTGCATTTAGCGTATGCAATAAGCCTTTAAACCCCTAGGTGGCCCTAGTGGCCGAGTTATAGTCTCGGGAGGGCTTACCAGAGATATACCCACAAAACCTGTACTCCAGACCTTAGCTATCTACGCAGAACCTTGGAAGGCACTAAAGAATCTCCTTGGTTGGCATACTTATTGACTACAGGAAGAAGTACCCTGATGCGAAATTCCAATTGTGTACACGAGTTTGCACTCAAGCATACTAAAATTCATATAAAGTGACAGAGCTCTACTCAGATAGTTGCACTATGGACATCATATTCGGAGTCAAACTAATCACATGGAAAGATTAAGAGATGGATATAGAAAAACATAGATGGTTTTGATGTTTACTAAGTGAACGGCGTTTCCCATATCTGTCTGAAGGCCTCCGCCAAAATGAACCTATCCTAATGGATTGAGATACTAGTCTGACTAATATCAATACACTGGCATATACAAGGGTACCAGTGGTCGATAACCTAACTCTAGGTCAACACAACTGGCATATACAAGGGTACCAGTGGTCGACTTTATTGAATTTATTCCTTTTGGTCAAATGGTCTGGTCTCAATTTCTTTCTTTCTTTTTTTTTTTTTTTTTTCATCTTTTTTTTTTTCATCTTTTTTTTTTTTTTTCATCTCTTTTTTTTCAACTTTTTTTTTTTCATTTTTTTCATGGTATCTCAATCACTCTAATTCACCCTAGCATTGGTAACAACTTGAATCGTGGGCCCCACCTATCACTTAGAGAAACATAGTTTAAAAACAAAATAAAATAAAAATAGAAGTGAAAAGGACTCAACGAGATATGGTGAAACTATCATGTTATTTCTAACATCTGAGCTCTGTGCTTTTATGAATAGACTCTTTAGATGTTTCCATCTAATCAGATTGGTTCCTCAAACTCCTACAATCAAAATGCTTCCATCCACTTAGATTAGTTAGTGCAATCCTCAATAGGCATAAATTTCTAGGCTCTGGAGTTTATTTATTGCAACTAAAAGCTAACAAAAAGTGTTTCTTCCCCCCACCCCCAAACTTAAATCTTACATTGTCCTCAATGTTCTAAGGATGAAAATAAAAGCATGAACAAGGAGAAACTATTACCACTGGAGGGAAAAGAAATAAGGAAGGATATTACCGTATCACATGAACGCGGGAGCCTCCCAGTAAATGCTAAATTTATAGTCATTAGCTAGACATCAAATACCTCAAAAAGAATTTTCACCTTCCAAAGTCGTATACCAATAGTCGAAATAATTGTGGGTCCATAAGACCAAATAGAACTGCCACAAATAGGACAAATGCTCAAGATCAGAAAAATGAGCAGATAGAGCAAACCTGATCTAAAGTTTCTCGCAAGACAACTGGATTTATCTGAGGTGCCCACTTGGGCTTCATATGAGTGTCTCGGCAAACAGATTCATCCGAAAAACGGGTCTCTAACATTTGGATTTTCTCCTGGACATTATCAGGCGGATCAGGTTGTGGAGTCTGAATACACTCAAGCGATACCTCAGATGCACTAGGCTTGAGTCCCAAGTTAGGGACTTCTATTGGGGATAATTGACAATCTCTACCCCCAAACTTAGAATTTTGGGTGCCTCTACAATGACTAGTCACAATGTTCCTAATTTCTAGACCATCGGGTTCTTGAAAAAGGTCAATTGCTTTCTCTAAGTCATAATCAGGTGGTTCATCCTCAGCTTGCTTCATATCTTCTATGGTCCACTCTAAGGCTTCCTTATTTTCTTGAAGCACGGTCTCTGGACTACTTTCCTGATCACTATCCAAATCGGAGGCTATAATCACAGGGAAAGACTCGGGTGGGCCTAAAAATGTATAATTAGACTCCAACTCAGGAGGCTCTTTTAAATAAGGTATTAAGATAGACTCAGAAGCTAGTAATGGTTCGAACCTATCTTTCCATATATCAATATCTAACATAGGAACAGAATCCAACAGAGCATTTACTTGTTCAATGTTACTATCATCGTCGAAATCCAGGCTAAAATGGGATAAACAACTCTCCAATGTATTTTCCGGTACGATGTTTGGTAATGACTCCTGAACTAAGGTTCCTATCATGTTCACCTCTTCAATACATGTGCTATCTAGCTCAGAATGTAGCTTGTTTACATTAAAAATATTCAGCTCAATAGTCATATTACCAAAAGATAGATTCATAATACCATTTCGACAGTTTATGATCGCATTAGACGTAGCTAAGAATGGGCGACCTAAAATCACAGGTATTTGGTTCTCTGGGTCGGGGACAGGTTGGGTATCTAGGACCACGAAATCCACTGGATAAATAAACTTGTCGACCTCAATAAGAACATCCTCGATCACACCACGAGGGATTTTAACGGACCTATCAGCTAACTGGAGTGTTATCTGGGTAGGTTTCATCTCACCAAGTCCTAGCTTAAGGTACACATGGTATGGCAGTAAGTTCACACTGGCTCCTAAGTCAAGCAACGCTTTCTCAACACGGTACTTACTTACTATTGTACAAGAAATGGTAGGGGACCCTGGGTCTTTATACTTAGGAGTAGTGGTATTCTGAATAATAGAACTCACATGACTAGCTATGAAGGCTTTCTTCTGGACACTGAGCTTACGCTTTCGCGTACACAAGTCCTTAAGGAACTTGGCATAAGAGGGAATCTGCCTAATTGCATCTAATAATGGAAGGTTGATATTAACCTGCTTAAAAACCTCCAATATATCATTAAAGTTGGACTCCCTCTTAGTCGGAACTAGCAGCTGGGGAAACGGGGCTCTGGGAACAAAGTGAGGCTCAACAGGACCCTCATTGGTCTCTTTGGAGACTCTATCAGTCTCCTCATTTTCTGGCTCAGCAGGGTGAACTACAGCATGTTCACTATCAGGCATGGCGACCTTGTTGTCAACTTTCTTTCCACTTCTTAGGGTTGTGACAGCATTCACATGATTGTACGATTTCTCTCCTCTAGGGTTAGGATCAGTATGACTAGGGAACCTTCCATCCTCTCTCTCACTTATAAACTTAGCTATTTGTCCTACTTGAAGTTCTAATTGGCAAGACTCTGGGAATATTCTTCAATTCTGCCTAGTTTCTTGTTGAAAGCTCATGTGGTTCTTTGATAGCATCATGGTTATTACTAACATAGTGATAGTTCCTCTAAGGTAGAGATCTTTTTCTCGGAAGTGTTCTGAAACTGGGTTTGACCTGAAGAGTTCTTAAAACCAAAACCTGGGGGAGGCTGAGAATTGCTAGACTGGCCTTGATCTGGCCCTTAGACCAAGAGAAATTAGGATGGTTTCTCCAACCAGGGTTGTAGGTTTCTGAGTATGGGTCAAACTTCTGACGGTTCTCAAACCTAGAGTTGTTATAGACAGCATGGGCTTGTTCTTCACTAACTGACCTTCCCAAAATGAATTATCGGGCTCTATTCCACAACTAGAGACTTGAGAGGCTCTATTAGGTTCAACAAGGGGCCTATTTTTAGACTGACCCATTTCTAAAGCTTCTAACCTTCTGGACAAAGCAGCAAACTTAGCATCTGACGCAAAACTCGTATCTACCATATTGGTGCTACTTCTATTACCAAGAGTCTTTTAGGGGGTTCAACACAAGATTCCCACTGTTGGGATTTTTCAGCGATAGCTCCTAAGAAGGTAAAAGCATCATCAGCATTTTTACTAGTGAACTCACCAGCGCACATAGACTCAACCATGGCTTTGGTCGAATAGTCTAAACCATCATAAATAATCTGTACAAGTTTCATATTATCAAATCCATGGTGAGGACACTGAGATAGGAGATCATTGAATCGCTCTAAAAACCTATAAAGAGACTCTCCCTCTTGTTGCACACTAGCACTAATTTTCTGCCTAACAGCTGCAGTTTTATGCTTAGGGTAGAATTTCATATAGAAGGCAGCGATAAGTTCCTGCCATGTTTCTATGGATTCAGACGGTAGGTTGTTAAGCCAGGTCTTGGCTTTATCTCTCAAGGAAAAGGGAAACATTTAAGTTTCAAGACTTCATCAGTAAGGTCTTTTATTCTAATTGTCCCACAGATTTCCTCAAAGTCCCTAATATGAAAATAAGGGTTCTCATCATCTTTTCCTAAGAATATAGGGATCATTTGAAGAATACTAGGTTTTATCTCGAAATTAGCCGTAGTGGCTGGCAATTTAATGCATGAAGCTCGGTTGGTCCTAGTTGGGAACATGTAATCTTTCAAAGTTGCCATCGCTGGCACAACAGAAGTACTAGGGGTACTTTCACTCAGAGACAATTCTCAAAACTGAAGTTTCCAAAAACAGGGCTCTCCAAAGAAGAGTCTTCGAGCTCCCTGCTTAAATCAGAAGAACTACTAGGTTTTTCGCTAATCAATCGACCTAGAGTATCTCTTTTCCAAGCCCTATTAACAAAATCGGGCATACACTAAAAAAATTCAAAAAGAAATAAAAAAAAATCCTAACAGGAAGGTTCTAGCAATCACACAGCAGGCTGACTCGAATTTACCACAGCAAACCTAAAGATTTCTAGCAAACAACAAGCATGATGGCTCCACTTAGATTGTTTCTAGACCAGCTTCTAATCCTTCGAAGGGAATTCGTTACAATTTGAGCAAACCCCTCTGGAATCAATCCGAGTTTAAGCAAGTTGAATCGAGGCGAGGGAAGCTCAGAGGAGCTTTGATACCCAAAACCTCACCGATCCAATGCGGCGCAGTCACGCATTCAACTCGCAGAAACCGTCAAGAACTTCGAGTGTGCTTAAAAGAGTAACCAATATTTTTCGAATGATTGTCCTGTTAAGCTCGATACCCTATAGGTCTCTTTCTAGTCCAAATTTTAGGCTTAGGTTCGCTTTAGGTTTCGTTTTCCTAAGGCGGGCAAGAAGGGAGCGGTGATGAAATCCGAACCCTTATCTTATATGGTCCAGTCCTTGCCCTTTACTAGGAATTTAAAAACAGTCCATATTCAAGTCCTCAGCATATATTCACCTTAAGGAGTCCAGTAACCCGCTTGCAGGAGATTCGCGGGTGTTTAGAATTTTACCTCCCGTACCAGACGGGCGAAGAACCGCTGAAGTCGACTCGGCCACGACTCCTATGCCGTGTCGAACCCGAGGGGCCGAGACGATATCGTAATCGTCGTCCTTCCCTGCACACAGTTTGTATTTAAGGGTACCCTTCCGTAGGGTTTAAAAATAAAAAAAAAAATATCCAAAAATTAATGTCCAAAGTCCATAAAAAAAAAAAAAAAAAAAAAAAAAGAAAAGAAAGTCTAATCAAAAAAAAAAATTACAAAAATAAAAATGTCTCTCTTTTTTTTTTTCTCTCTTTTACAAAATAAAGAAAATCTTCTTCTTCCGCTCCTTTAGCTTTGCTTTTCGCTCCCAAACTTTAAGTAAATCACCACAAGCTTTGGCAAATTTATCTCTCGCTCCAACTTCAAAAATCTGCAAGGAAACAAAAAAAACCAAAAACGTAAAGAAGAACAAGAAATAATAAAAAAAAATCTAAAAAAAATGCTACTAAACACAAGTCCGCGTCGGCGGCGCCAAAAATTTGATGGTTTATCAAAAGTGATTATAGTAGTGGTAAAAACAGGGTCTTTTCAGACTTGTGAAGAAAACAATTTTTCTAGATTTAAATTAAACAGGCAAATAAATAAAATAGTTCAAACCTTTAGAGAAAACCAAGACTAGGATTCCACCATTAACCAATTAAAGTAAAATTCTAAATAATCATGCAATTCTATCTTTAAAAATAATTCTAATATTTGCCTCAAATATTTTTGAAGTAATAATTGTAATCACAAGTATAAAACATCAAAAGTTTTTAAAACCCAGCATGCTTCATCAAAATAATTCACAACTATTCAATAAAAACTAATATTTTAAATTCAATTCCATGCAAATAATCAAATAATAATATTGCAAATAAAATAAAATTAGAATTATACCAATCAATATGGACCAATGGCTTCCTCCGTCGTCTCGGCTAATGGGTTTAGCTTCTCATCCCAAAGACACACTCACAAGATGAATTCATGGCTGAAATAGGTGTTTTTTTGATGAATATAAGATGAAACAGAAATTTGCAACGCTGTAATGGTGTTACAGCGCCACTGTTACAAAGGGGTATGGTAATTTAAGACTGCTGTAAACGATAACTATCTACTGCTGTGAAACAACAACAGTGGTATGAAAATAAGTCTGCTGAAGAACGACGGACTCTGCGAGTCTGTTCTTCGTGTTCTTCAGAAGCTTTAATGGCAGCAGCAGCAGCAGCGTTGTCTCCTCTATAATTGCTTCTCCTAGGCTCTCATCGACTCTAAACTCTCTCCTAAAGGTTTCTAACCTTTCTTTGATGTAAACCAACACTTATATAGCCTTCAGATTCCCTAGAAACTCGATCAAATTCGAGAATAAATCTCTTATTCTTCACGTGCAGTTTGAACAATAATTCCATCTGTCGATCTTTGTATGCGTCTGTGAGCTATTCTATTGCTCCCAAAATCTTCTCTGACTTGAACTCAACTGTTTTGAAGTATATACCACGCAAGAATCTCTCCCAAATCTTTCAAACCAATTCAAAACCCTAAACAGGGACCGTGTGCACTGTCTTGACTTTGTGTGGATTTTCTGACTTATCCAGCCCAATTAGATGGGTCTAATCGCTTCTAACAGGTCCCTTATGTCTTGTAGAGTCCGTGGGTACCAAATTTGCCCATTGAATCGCCTGCTAGGTCGCTCAAATCCTTGATCCAAAACTGTTGACTCTGCTGCCTTTTTTCCCGCCAAAATTTTCTTTTGAATTTGAGAAGTTGACCTCCCCTTATCTGTGGCTGGTCTCCCTTTAGCAGATGCCTGGAAATGGGTCACCCCTTAGTAATTAGGTTACCCCTTATCCAAAATCAAGGGTCCGTATAGCAAGTATCCTCTGGGGCATTTTCCGCATTTTTTTTCGAGGTTCCTCCGGGGTATTTCTGGGATACTTCCGGCACACTTCTGAGGCGCTTCCGGTACGTTATCAACGGAGGTCCAAATGCCACATTTTTAGCCAAATTCGCCGCAAGAGATTATTTTCCAAAAACACCTACAAATACATAAAATAACCAAATAAGTACAATATCGAGTACTAACAATATATACAAATGAGCTATATTAGACACATAAATGCGTCTATCACTAACCTCAAGTGGAAGGATGATGTCTTCGTTGCAGTCGTTACTTCTTCACATTCTTCAGGTCTTCAGTGTAATACTTGTAAGTATCAACATTCCTATACTTTATAGTCTAACCTACACGAAGTTGACTCTATTACATTTAATAAAACGACTCTAATTGAGTTTTGAACTAAAATATGACAACCAAACTTGACATACCAATGCTTGGTGGGTTCAACCGAGCAATGCTCTAACAGACAACTTTTGGGCATAGTTTCTACGTGGGTTTTTATAAACATGGGCTTGGTGAGCTTCTTGGTCATGGAATTTGAGAATTTGGCCTTGTTTTGGAAAAAAGAAGATTTATAAAAGGGAAAATCTTCTACATCTTCTACAACTTGAAATTTTTGGAGAAAAAACGTATCTTATTTATGGTTCTAGGGTTTGCTTTATTATTGATCTTCTATATTTGAATATTATTGTGATGAACTTTATAGCTAAGAGTATTTAATTTTACACTATTGGTTAAGGATGTAGTCATATTTCAAAACTTATGTTTGATTTATGAATTAGTTTTCTCTTTTTGTTATCGTTCTAATTTCTATCGTGCTTCGTAATTAAATGATTGACGTATTGCAATAGGATTGGATGTTTGTTTACTTGAGTCGCTAATTAATTGAGATGACATCCATGTCCATAGCTAGTTTAGGGTTTATTATATGTAAAAGTGATAATCCTTGAATACAAGTAGCATGATATGATTATGTATTGAAGTGATACTTACTTGTGATTACATTTAGAATTTGACCTTTGTCCGAATTGTCTGCACAATGTATGACAGTTATATTGATTAGGTTATTTCCTAAAACTTAATTCGCTTAGGGTATTGAACCTAATTCAGCTTTTGCACTTTAGGTAGAATTCACATTTGCATCTTTTAATGTGTTTGTTGATAAAAAGTAACATACTTTCTTGCACATCAACTTTACGCTGACTTGTATTATCAGCAGGTTGTATCTCCACATGGTTCATAGGACCAAAATGACCACAAAACTAGAAAAATATTGTTACATTTCAAGCATACTGAAGACTCGAGTATACATAAAACTAACAACCAAACCAGATACCTTAAAGACAGAACTCCAATGTCTTTTACCTTATGAAGTTCGGTTTATGTCATGTTTGGTCTTAATTTTCGAGGAGGTGTCCCATATAATAATATTTGGCCCATGTTGAGGAGGAAATAAAATGAAAATAAACCAATGAGGTTTGACATTTACATGAACTAACCTTAGGTCAAAGGTATATATATATATATATAGTTAAGCATTCACCTTACCAATGTAGGAAAAATATTTTGTAATTGTCGGAGTCAGATTTCCCTAATAAAAATAGGATTTGCATCTGATGGTGAAGGGAAACCAGTTTTCTATCTCATCATAAAAACTTTATTTTTCTAATTCTTCTTCCACCACCATGAACCATGTTTAGCTTTAGCACAGAAACTATTCATGAAGCTAACAATGAATAAGCTCCGACCATCTCTGGGTTTAGAGCATTGAAAAATCTTTCTCAAAGTATCCATTGCAAAAGTTGGAGGAAATGAGGGTGAAAACTAAGACTAAAGGAGATGAAATTACGGTCATATTTGAGAACACGATGAATCTTTTGTCAAATACTATCGGAGTTAGAACAGGTATTGGTACCGGTATTAAGTTGAAAAAAATAGAAGCGAGTTGTGATGATGATGAAAATTTGGAGAACTCCATAACTGTAATCTTCAATCAAATTTAGATGGTAAAAAATATCTAAAATTCCTGGTCTCCGGATAAACTTTGCAGTTTGTGAGGTTATTATGGCTGCCACCAGGCAGACCCCTAGGATTAGTTATTACGTGAAGGACTTGGCAGTGGAGTATACGAAGCGGCATCACTACATCGGCTGGCCATTGGAAGACCCCATAGTCTTCTTTTGTCCCTCTAATCCACACGAAACAACAAAGTAGTTCACGTAGTTACCATAGACGATGCAAGTGGTGGCAAAAGCTACAGAGACTCACTTACAATTTGAACTTCGGGTGAGGATATATGGTCAGAAATAATTTAGGTACAATCCTCGAGGATCAGGGTAGAGGGGCTGAACTGAAACCAACAACCAACACTAGTGAGGTCATGGAGTTGACTAGTAGATTGAAAATTCTTAAGAATATAAAGCGTACCGATCAGAATCAGAATTTTTTAATACGGGTTGACTCCCGAAAAATCGTTAATCTACTTAATTTGCTAGTAGCATATGTTTGTAAATATATAAGTATTATATTATAAAACATTAATAAAACATTTCACGGCAAAACTCGATAAGGTATCCATGTTAAATTGAATTAATACATTTATTATGTGCACATTGATACTAAACTAAATACTAAGAACATAGTGTCTCGTGATATGGGTTTTCTTTTCCCATATATATTTGTATATGTGGTTTCTTGTATAATATGATTTCTTTTTTAGTTTAGATATTGTGATATATATTTATAAAAAAGAAATCACTTGGTATGTAATAATTCATATATAAAAATAAAAATTTAATACTATGTTAGAATGTTACTCATATTCTCTACAAACTAAGAAGCGAAAACTTTGAGATTTTTTTTCTTTTTCATTTTTTGTATTAGATCTGGATAAATATCTATTGAAGAGTAAAAGGTAAACTACGGAGGTTACCTTTGGTAATAACTGCAATAATGCATTAATAACTTAGCAGTAAAAGTAAGAAAGTAAAAGACAACTTTATTGCTCTAACAAATAATTAAGGTTATTTTCTACCTTACAAGACGAAGTCCCTTTGTTGTACGTCTGCCACTTGGTTCTTCAAACCTGAAATCATTCAAAACAGTGTGTTCTTCGGATTACATTGCAAAACATATGCAAGTTCCTCTTTTATTAACATTAACTCGAACAATGTGCAAATGTAGGAGCCAAACAACTTATGTTTTGAATAAATATGGTTACAAATCTATTCTGAAAAGTTATGCGCGCAGCCACTGATTAGTTACTAGTTTTATATATGTGTATACAATATAAGTTTTTATTTGAAATTACCATAATGCTCAAATATTCTTTTATATCCATAGTGGCAACAAAAAAAATATTATAGTTTATTAACAATAATATTTTTAGATATAGTTAAAGATTAAAGATTGCGGGATAAATGTATCAAAGGTAGACACATGATATTAATCTTAAATCTTTCTACAAGTTGCCAATTTATGAAGAGATTTGGAATAAGATCCAAATGTTCAAATTTAGAACTCAAATCTTCTTAATATTAAACATATTACACCGTTGATAAGTTTGTTTATATTTTGTATTGGATCAACCAAAGATATTTGAGATCAGCTAGTATATGGGAACAACTAAATATGCTTTCCGTTCCAAAAAAAGGTGTTTTTCACTTTTCTAATTTTGCTTAAAAAATAGGCAAAATTAGAAAATTGAAAGACACACTTTTTTATTTGAGGATGGAATTGAAAGACACACTTTGTTATATTATTAAAGGTCTAGCATCGGTTATAAATCATAACGATCCGATTACGCTTGAAACTCAAGGTGTGCTTAGCTCTTAAACTTGCGAAGAAAATGCACATTGACAAGATTATATTTGAGGAAGGTCGTCTTTAGTTGATCAAGATTTGAATAAAGAAACTCCAGTTATACATACGACATTTGATCGGGGATATTAACTCTATTTCTCCACTGTTCATCTCAATATACTACTCTTCGTAGAATGATATGCTAACTTATCACATAATGTCATCAAGTACTTTATACACGTTTATTTTTATCCACAAATTACCTCCTTCATTGTTCGATCAATTAGTTGAGAGCTAGTTTTTTTCATGTACTTTTTGTTTTGTTGTTTATTTTTATTCGCCATTCTGAATATCAAAATAAGTAAAATAAAAATAAGAATAGAGAGGTAGAATTCTTTAACAATATTAGATTGTCGTTTTGCTGGTATATATGCATTTTGTTGCTATATTTTACGACAAATATATAAGAGTTAGTTTTTCATAAAATAATTCTAACTACACTATGATCTTACAAAAAATATTGTTAGAGCATTGCTCGGTCGAACTCGCATGTGTTGTTATCTCAAGCATGTTTGTCAATATTAGTGATCAAAACTATAAGTCTTGATTACTAGCCTATTAGAGCTAAGGTCTTGGATTAGGATAGAAAGTGTAGTTGACCTCAAGACTCCATGGCAATCATCATAAAATAAGAAGGACTACTCAAGGAACTGGTGGATCTTCATCGACTAAAAGGTATGTGGAGACTTGAACTTATCTGTCACTCAACAGTCTATTTACTCTATCTCCTACTCTTGAGACAAAAGTCGTTTTGATATATAGACTTTCATTATACACGTTTGCTATTTCGAGCCGAGTTTATCTCGCCTATCTATTTCTCGAAATGTGTGTTGGTAAGCTTTCGCTTTAGCCGAATTCATCTTTACCAAGTGACGAAATTCATGTTATGTTTTAATCACTTTGAAAATTGCTCTGACGAAAAATGGTCTGTGAATAACGGCTATATAACGTTCTCTGAGAATGTTTTAATGAATGAAATGAGAGTTTAGATTACATAACCATTGGTGGATATAAGCATTGTTGTGGAAACACATATATGTATAAGTCATATTCCTTGAACCAAATTTTGCTAAACTTTGTTGATCAAGAGAAGTTGGAAGTGGCGTGAGCCAAGTCCGCGAACTTGAGCAGGTTATATCTAAAGTCTGTGGTTCTTGAACTAATGTTTAAATAAACTAAGGAATGCTTTTGCAAACCGTGGCTATAAAGTTCATGAACCGATTCGAGTGAATCAAACCGATTTTGCTTCAATTATGTCTTGTGTAGTTACATAAGATTTCCTTGCAATTGAACAACTCTCTAACTAGTTCATTTGAGTCATTTGAACTAGTTATGGTGAAGAAGAATAAGGTTGATATGAGAGTAATCATATGGCTAACCATTTGGTTGACTTGTTGAACCAACAAATGTTAATGTTTGGGTACGGCTCATAAACCCAAAATTGGACATTTCATTTGTGTGTGACAAGCTAAGTTTTCGATCTAACGGTTGAGAAATATTAGCTTGAATCTAATCAGGTTTTCATCTAAGGGTGAATATTGAATGCTTTGTTACTAAGCTAACATTGATTGCAAACCCTAATTTGAGAGTGTATATAAGGAAGAACTCTACCAACTGGGAAACCTAATCCCCACACATTTTGTATGATACTAGTTGTGCTAAGCTAGAGTAGATTCTCCTTTAACCTTTGGTTTCTTCTTCTAAACCAGGTTAACGACTTAAAGACTTTATTGGGATTGTGAAGCCAGACCGATAATACTTTTCTTATAGTTGTGTGATCTGATCTTGCATCTTCTATCGTACGAGTACAATTTAAATAATTGTCTTGAGATTTTATATCTCCGATAGGCAAGATAGAAAAGTAATCACAAACAAACTTCGTCTCATCGTTTGTGATTCTGCAATATCTTTTTACGCTGCGTCGATTAAGATTATTGTGAGGTGATTGATAATACTAAGCTGTTCTTCGGGAATATAAGTATGGTATTATTGATTGGTTCTTGTTCACCTTGATTTATCAAAAGACGGAACAAAACTCGTAGGTATATTCGTGGGAGACGGATTTATCTATTATCGTAGACTTTTATGTGTGATACAGATTTGTTTATTAAAGTCTTCGACTTTGGGTCGTAGCAACTCTTAGTTCTGGGTGAGATCAGCTAAGGAATCAAGTGCGCAGTATCCTGCTGGGATCAGAGGCGTAGGAGCATAATTGTACCTTGGATCAGTGTGAGATTGATTGGGGCTCAACTACAGTCCAGACCGAAGTTAATTTGGAGTAGGCTAGTGTCTGTAGCGGCTTAATACAATGTGTGTTCAATCTGGACTAGGTCCCGGGGTTTTTCTGCATTTGCGGTTTCCTCGTTGACAAAATTCTGGTGTCTGTGTTATTTCTATTCCGTATTATATTTTTTTATATAATTGAAATATCACAGGTTGTGCGTTGTTCAATCAATTAGAATATCCGACATTTTTGGTTGTTGATTCAAATTGATTGACACTTGGATATTGGTCTTTGGTACCATCCAAGTTATCTCTCTTTGATAAAGACTTGCAGATTTCTATTTGCTTGAGTAAAGATCAAATCGAGATATTGAGATATAAACTCTTTGATATACTTTTAATCTAGATTGAGTCTGACTGTCTAGTTGATTCTCTAGAAAGTATATCGGAGTTTGTCCATACAGATTGCTAAGTGAAATATTGGGTGTGGTTGTTAGACCCCCGCTTTTTCAATTGGTATCAGAGCAGGCAAACACGTTCAAGACCTTACAAGTCTGTGTTTGTAGAGATCTGAGGATGGCCGATAGTATCTTTGATAAACGCATCACCAGAAATAAAAACTCTGTCTTGTCTAATTCTATTAAAGAGAAAGATTCGTCAATCTCAAATATAGACGAACCATGTGTTCCAACAAGACAGACAGGCTCCGACATGAGTATTTACGATTACCCTTCAAAAGAGTCTATCTCTCTAAATGAATGGGAAACAGCTGAAGTGAGTGTCTTGATTCTAAATCTTGCTAGAATCCGAGCTGATAGATGTAATCGGTTAAACACCATGTCGATGGTCTGCGTGGTGTAATAAGAGACTGCAAATTCAAAGAAAATACTGAAGATCATTCTTCATGTATGACTCCTGAGGCTAGCCTCAAAAAGGATTCTTTGGAAATTGAATATCGCTTGATTAAACTCTCAATTCAAGGATGCTCTAAGCAGTCTAATATACAAAGCAATTCTGTTACGCCTGAAAACCTTCCAGCTCTAGAAGTAAAATTGGAATCCTTTCCTATTAAAAATAATGTGTCTGAATTTCCCATTGATCAAGGATGTTCCACATCACATGGAAGGAAGAAATCTCCTAACGAGGTTGTTAAGACTACCTTGCATAATCACACTTGTGATCAGAAAGTATGCATCTTTTGTGATGCAAAAGGCTCTGCTAAACAAAAAGGAAACTCTAGGTTTAATAAAACCTCCTCGATTCAACTTCAACTTAAACACACCTTAGACTTAATTCTCAAAGGTGTAATTGACATTCGTATGTCGAAACCAGTTGGTTTTCGTACTTATCATGTGTACGTTACCGGGAAGGTCAGTTCAATGAGTTCCTCAAATGATCTAAAGCAGAATAGGAGTCTTAACAAGAATCGTCCAAGGAAAGATCATGTCGTTTCCTCTGGAAATAACATTTCCCTTAATGTGAACAAAATTCCAGAAGAAAGCAGAAAAATTGATGATATGAGAAATAACCTGATGGAGATGATTGAAGGATATAAAGAAATTGTCGACAGGTTGTCATCCTCCTCAAGTCAAAATTCTTCTGGTAAGAACTCAAACTATGTGTCATATTTTGATGATATTAAGTTTTATGATAATTTCTCACATCAAAAGGGATCCCTCTCTAAATTTAGAAGGAAAAGAGACTTGATCAGAAACACAATTCTCTTAATGAGCTCAATGCTCATACTTGTGCAAATTAATCACAAGAGTTGAGAACTTTCTCATAAAATTCCTATTGAGCAAGATGTGTAAAAGTCAGGTATACTGTGGCGATTTGTTGTTCTGTCTAGATGAGCTATCCTCTTATCATTTATAGCTAAACTAGTGTCTACAGACAATATTGCCTAAAAAGTATTTTTGTTGTCTAGTATCGTTTCTCTGTTTTGATGCAAGACTTTTTGTATTTATGGTCTGCTACACTTGTGTTCTAGATTTATTCCTTTTATGAAATTTATTGAGCCATTTTTGTAGCAAAAGGTTTTTATTAGTTTTTCTTTGTGGGTCTTGTTGTATTCGTATGTGTACGTGCGTTACCATCACGAGTCAACAGTTTGTAAACCCTAAAGGTCTTCTTCCCTAAGAAAACATATAAATACCAAACCACTGAGTCACGTTTGCGTACTCTATGTTATTTTGGTTTATCAAGAATGTCGTCGAGTGGTTTTGCTAAAGGATTTCTTGATAAAGGTATTGGTTTTGAATCCGAAGGGAGGAAGAAAAGAACCCTTGTAGATGAAGATCATCCTAATGCCACGTGTTACTATGCATATACTCATGAGAATATTGAGAATGATGATATGATTTCTGCTGAAGTGGTTCATGACTTTCTTGAGTATTTTGAGGAAGCAAAACTGCAGCTCGTTGATACTCTGAAAAATCTTGATGTGTTGAAAACTGAGTTGAAAAAGGTTTCATCTGACCTTGGTCTCATAAAATCTCACATAAGTAATCTTCACAAATATAATCTCTTCTCTGAAGATGGAATGGATGCTGCTAATCACAAGCTCAAAGACATCAAGACTCGTGAGGATCCTGAACCGTCTATTTGACCTTAGTTCGTGTTCGGACATGACACTGAAGTCTACTTTTGTTCCCTTGCTTGTTGATTTCTTTTATTTTTCTAGTAAATCTTCTATTTTATTTGTTTTGTTTATAAGAATAACTAGAGGTTGGAATAGCCATTATTGTGATTACACATAGCTATGTCCAATGTTTTCATCTTCATGTTTTTAGATTTATTTGTTTTAATTCTAAATTGTTTGGAAGATGATTTTTGCAATATTAATCTTTATGGTTTTATATATTGCAATATTGTTATGGGATATGTGTGTTTGCGTCCGTGAACTTGATTGTCCCATATCTTGTCAAAAGTAAAGTCGTTCATGAATTGATATGCATGTATTTATGAAAGAATGAATGGACTTTTGACAAATACAAAAGTTAAGCCTATATTGTCAATTATTGATGGAAGATAGGTTAAAATATTTTGTTTGCAAGGATTATGTCTATTAAATGTCGTTATGCAAATAGTGATGGAAAATAGAATGAATCCTTGTGTATTCCGCAGTAATTGATCTTCACTGATCCATATTTTATGTATTACTGTGAGGCTCCGTAAAGTGTCTTATGTTGAGCATTAAACAACCGAGTTGATTATTTTTGATTATCTATGTTGTTGTTCCGTAAGGTACTTTATGTCGAGCATTTTCAACTAAATTAACATCTTGTTTGGTTATTTAGTTATGACTCCATAAGTCTTCTTATGTTTGAGGGTTCATGACTAGGTTGATTGTTCATGATTAACTTAGTCATTGCTCCATAGACTCTTTTATGTGAATATGACCAATTAAATTGATTACTTTTGTGGTTAATTTGGTTGTGTATTTCGATTAGGTTAATTATGGGTTTACTTGTGATTAATCTAATTAAGCGCTCTTAAGTCTCCATACGTTTACTTGTGTTGAGCATTTTCGGTTAAATTTATCATGAACTTCTTGTGGTTAATTTAATACTTTGGATTCAAATTCATACTTGTATGTGATTTGTTATGTCCAAAGAAATCCTTCTTTTCTCTTTCGAAATTAAGGTCGCTCTTGTTGTTCCCTTGGGAATGGCATTTTATGGGGGAGAGTTCTTTTTGAACTTGCGCTTAATTGCCAAATCTTTGTGGGGAGTGCGGCTGTGGAATATTATAGGGGTTATCTTGTATCTTTATAAACTCCTTGATGAATGCATTTAACTTCGGCTTTATGATTGCATCTAAAGAACAAGTTGATATTTTTGCTTTCTTTTGGTCATGAAATGTCTCTTTCGGAAATTTCATTAGGATCCCGTTCTTGTACCTTTGCCAATTTTATTGACAAAAAGGGGGAGAATTAATATGTAGTTCACACTACAAATACATATGGTTTTCGGATCATTATGTAAGGGGGAGTGGTTTCCATGTGAGATGGAGTATTGACTAGGGGGAGTGATACATATAACCATAGTATTGTTGTTGAAGTTGTGATACAATTGAACTTTGACGTTGTATAATGATACTATGACACTGTATAACAATGATTAAGAACTATTGTTTTCTTGTTGTTATAACTACGGATTTTCAACAACGATGATCCTAAACTTACAACCTTTGGGATCATTGGAGTACTTGGAAGTGACGAAGATTTCGAGTAATGTTGAAGATTAGGCATGTGGAATAGGAGCTACAAAAGTTAATTTATTTATTTTTTGTATTCCATAAGTATTAATAGTTTTGCCACTAAAATTGACAAAGGGGGAGATTGTTAGAGCATTGTTCGATCGAACTCGCATGCATTGCTATCTCAAGCATGTTTGTCAATATTAGTGATCAAAACTATAAGTCTTGATTACTAGACTATTAGAGCTAAGGTCTTGGATTAGGATAGAAAGTGTAGTTGAGCTCAAGACTCCATGGCAATCATCATACGATACAAAGGACTACTAAAGGAACTGGTGGATCTTCATCGACTAAAAGGTATGTGGAGACTTGAACTTATCTGTCACTCAAAAGTCTATTTACTCTATCTCCTACTCTTGAGACAAAAGTCGTTTTGATATATAGACTTTCATTATACACATTTGCTATTTCGAGCCGAGTTTATCTCGCCTATCTATTTCTCGAAATGTGTGTTGGTAAGCTTTCTCTTTAGCCGAATTCATCTTTACCAAGTGACGAAAGTCATGTTATGTTTCAATCACTTTGAAAATTTCTCCGACGAAAAATGGTCTGTGAATAACGGCTATATAACGTTCTCTGAGAATGTTTCAATGATTGAAATGAGAGTTTAGATTCAAGCTAATACTTCTCAACCGTTAGATCAAAAACTTAGCTTGTCACACACACTTGGGTAGACGTTTACTGGGTTTTTGAAAACCATGCCCAAACGTGTACGTGTATGTTGGTTCAACATAGTAACCCAAAAGGTTAACCATATGAGCATTTCATATTAACCTTGTTCTTCTTCACCATAACTATTTCAATTGACTCAAATGAACTAGTTAAAGAGTTGTTCAATTGCTATGAGATCTTATGTAACTACACAAGACACAATTGAAAAAAAGATGATTCGATTTAATTGAATCGGATCATGAACATTATATCCACGGTTTGCATAAAACATTCCTTAGTAATTTAATGTTTCATGTTCAGAGCACATCTTTAGATCATAACCTCTTAAGTTCACAAACAAGTTCGCGGACTGAAGTTAATCGGTTGAGTTTTCCAAACTCAGCAGAAATTCTCGGAAAGAGAACTTCCGCCAGTTCGCGGACTTAGCACACAAACGAGTTTTGGAAAATCCAGCAGAAATTCTCGGTCGAGAACTTCCGACAGTTCGCGGACTGAGTCTGCGGACTGGGTTCGCGGACTTGGCAATCCAATTCCACAATCCTCCCGATTTCTCTTGATCAACAAAGTTCGAAAACTTCGATTCAAGGAATACATGTTTATGTAATCTAAACTCTCATTTCAATCATTGGCACATTCTCAGAGGATGCTATGTAGCTGTTATTCACAGACCGATTCACGTCAGAGAATTCTCAAGGTGATTGAAACTTTTCATGACTTTCTTCACTAGGTGAAGATAAACTTGATCAAAGCGAAACGCTTTACCAACACACGATTTCGAAATATAGATAGGTGAGATATACTCGGCTCGAAATATCAAATGTGTATGATCTAGTCTATATAGCATACGACTTTTGTCTCATAAGAAGTAGGAGATAGAAGAGATAGACTTTTGAGTGATAGATAAGTTCAAGTCTCCACATACCTTTTTGTTGATGAAGTTCCACGGTTCCTTGTATAAATCTTCGTCGTTGTATGATGAATTGCCATGAAGTCCTTGAGCTCAACTACACTTTTCTATCCTATTCCGAGACTTAGCTATGTAGGCTAGAAATTAAGACTTATAGTTTTGATCACTAACATTGACAAACATGCTTGAGATAGCAACGCATGCGAGGTTGACCGAGCTATGCTCTAACAATCTCCCCCTTTGTCAATTTTAGTGACAAAACTATTAATACATATGTAATACAAAAAAGATAAACTTTAGTGGCTCCTATTCCATAGTCTAGTCTTCAACGTTCCCTGAAATCTTCGTCCTTCCAAGTACTCTAATGATCCCAAAGGTTGTAAGTTTAGCATCATCGTTGTTGAAGACCCGTAGCTATAACAATGAGAGAAATCGAGATTCTCGATCATTATTATACAGTGTCATAGTATTATTCTATAACATCAAAGTCCAATTGTATCACGACTTTAACAATAATACTATGGTGATATGTATCACTCCCCCTTCGTCAATACTCCATCTCGATCATGGAAACTACTCCCCCTTACACAATGATCCGAAAACCATATGTATTTATAGTGTGAACTACAATATTTCTCCCCCTTTTTGTCAATAATATTGGCAAAGGTACAAGAACGGGATCGTAATGAAATTTCCCCAAGAGACATTTCATAGACTAAAAGAAAAATACATACCAACTTAATTTAGATGCAATCTAATAGCCGAAGCTAACAACATTCATCAAGGAGTTTTAAGATACAAGATAACCCCTATAAAATTCCACAGTCGCACTCCCCGCAAGATATCACCATTAAGCACAAGTTCAAAAGAACTCTCCCCCATTTGATGTCATTCCCGAGAGAACAACAAGAGCGACCTTAATTTCGAAAGAAAAGAATGATTTTTTATTGGACACCAGAAACCATGAGAATGATTTTCTATATCCAAAACTCAACCAAATTAACCACAAGTAAACCCATGATTAATTCAATTGGAATACGCAACTAAATCAAACCACAAAAATGATTAATTTAATTGAAAGTGCTCAACATAAGTAAACTTACGGAGCTACGACTAAGGTAATCATACGGAGATGACTAACTTAACCGTTCAAATACTCAACATAAGGAAAACCTTACAGAATATATGACTACATTAACCAAAGAACATGATAGTGTAGCCTTTCATATACTCAACACAAGAACTTGTGGAATATATGAAAACTCAACTAGATTAATTAGAAGAGAACGTATAATTAATCTGATTGGAATACAAACAACCAAACTAATCACCGAAGTAATCAATTTAATTATTTTGGGCTCAACATAAGAGAACTTATGGAACCCCGACTAAGTTCATCATAGAATATGACAACCTTAACCGTACATGTACTCAACATAAGAAAGAAAACTTATGGAGTACAAACTAAATAACCAAACTGGTTGAATGATTTAGTTCCTAATGCTCGACATATAACATCTTATGGAACAACCAACAAGCCAATAAGAATAATCGACTTAGCTGTATCGTGCTCAACATAAGACACTCAATGGAGCCTTCACGGTAAAACATAATAAAATGGATCAATGAAGATCAATACCGTGGATAACATAGAAGGATCTATTCTATTTTCTATCATAACGATATAATAGACTTTATCCTTGTCAAACAAAAGATATCATCCTATTTTCCATCAAATACATGATTGCATAGGCATAACTTTTGTATATGTCAAAAGTCCATTCGTCCTTTCATCAATACGAATACTAATCATGAACGACTTTACTTTTGACGCAATATGGGATCTTCAAGTTCACAGACGCAAACAATACATATCCCATAAACAAATTGAAATATCACAAAATCATAAAGATCAATACTGCAATAACATCATCCTCCAAATATTTTTAGAATTTAATACCAATAAACCTAAAAAATAACACAAGAAGATGAAAACAAAAATAGCTATGTGTAGTCACAATCATCGCTATTCAAAGCACTAGTTATTCTTCCAACTAATCCAAAAGAAGACTTACTAGGCATATAAGAAGATGTATTACTCATCACCTTCATCATCGGACAATTTCCAAGTAGCTTGAATTGAATCCAACTCTTCCTTGAGCTCGGGACACTTGGTTCCAATTAAGCACTTTACTCTTGCATTTACCTTGCATACACCCTTGTAAACTTTTTGAATAAGCCTCAAGGTGGTAGGGTCTTCAACATCAAGAGGAGTACCTCTTTGTCGCTTGCGAACATTTTCCCTTATACGCCGAAAAGTACATGGACGAACAAGTTTGGGAACCCCAAGAGAATTTCCAATAAAATCAAGTCCACGATCACGGAAAATTTGGCTAATCAAACAAGGATAGCCTAACATCTTGATGTGAGAAGTCATCGTCATCATTTGAAATATGATAAAGCCACAAATATCAAGATATGTATTGTCGGATGCAAGGAAGAAGACCAATTCCGCAAACTCATAACTCCACCAAGAATTCTCAATTGTGGAGGGACAAAGGTTAGGGATACCGAGTTTTCCAAACTCCATTAAAGATACTAAGACCATTAGTAGGAAACTTTCTTTGACTCCAAACAACCTTCTTTTCACAAAGTCCAATAGAGATATCATCATATGAAGGACGTTCATCACTTGGTCTAGGTAACCGTACGTTGCCCAACGGTATTTTGGTGACCCTTGAAATTAACTCTCTATTAAAGAGAAACCTTTCTCTATTTATCATGGATTTGAATTCCATCTTCTTAAAATCAACATCATGAATGTTGGCATAGAAAATCCTTGTTAGAGAATCAAAACCTTCACCGAGGCCATTAAAGATATTCCCAAGATTGAACTTTTTGAAGCAAGCTAAATCCTCTTCATATCCACTAAAGGTTTCCAATTTATTTTCTAGAATAAAACCTTTGGAAGCAATCCTATCAAAAGTTCTAGCACAAGAATCATTCACAAACCTAATTCTAAGAGAATTTTGATCACAAGGTGGATTCAAGCTAGAGGATTTTGAGCTTTTAGAACTCTTTTTCATGCTTCTAGAAATCATCATAAAGAGATACTTAAGAGGATATTACTTAGTTGAAGAGAACCTCAAACACCCTTCCTTTTGATTTCTTCAAAGAAGCTTTAATGGTGGAGAAGAACAAACCCTAGTTCACGTACGCGGACGAAAGATGAGAAAGGAGAAGGTTCGCGGACCACCAACATATATATATCCCTCATTCATGGGCTTGGGATGTACACAAACCGTGATCCACAAGACTTAAGGAAAAATCTTAGCCCTTTCCACATAAGTGGTAAACAACCAACAAAAAAGTGGAAGAAAATAGAGGTAATAGAAAGTTAACCAAACAACAACACAACTCAAGCCATTTCTTGCCCCACATTAAGATATGTACAAACGGGGAAAAGCCAGTCTTGTTACCAAGAGGCATAATGCGCAGAGGAATTCTCATGCGACACATATGGTTGATAGGTGTGAACAGTCCCTGTAATATAATCAAAATAATGATGATAGTCAGGGCAGCTGGAGCTTTCTATCCTTCGTTGGTTCGGGCTAGAAGAAGGATATTTTCGATATCTGGGTTGTTCAGTATTAACAATTTTAACACGACCAACACCCTTTCCGGAAATATTCTTAGACTTAACAGAATTAAGTTTTTCTAAGAATTTAAAAACTCCTTCGAACGCTTTAACAGATCTTTATCAATTGATCCATCACGATAGTTTCCTCATAGAGATCAAGAGTTAACGAGGTTCCATATCCTTGAGCGTATTGAACGTTTTCCCAATTTTTCTTTCCTTTTATTTTTTCCTTCAGATTGCTTCTTAACATCTAAATCTCCCCTTTAATATGAAGTAAGATTATCATGAGAACACAGAGGTTTTAACCATAACAATCTTTAAGGATTTCTGTCATGCGTTACAGATGCCAGGAGCAAGTTTTCCAAAGAAATTTTGCATAGGGCAATTTATATGGAACGAACAAACACAAACTTATTGGGTTTACCGTGTTATCCTGCTCTGATACCAATTGAAAAAGTGGGGGGTCTAACAACACCACCCAATATTTCGCTTAGCAATCTGTATGGACAAACTACGAAATACTTTGCTAGAGAATCAACTAGACAGTCAGACTCAATCTAGATAAAAGTATCTCAAGGAGTTAATATCTCTCTCTTGATTTTATTTTTACTCAAGCTAAAAACAATAGCGAGTCTTAATCAAATACAAGGAATACTTGGACGGTACCAAAGACCAATGTCCAAGGATCAATCAATATCAATCAACAACCAAAGGTTCGATTTCCAATTGATGATCACGAATGCACAACCTGTATTATTTCAATTATATAAAATATAATGCGGAAAAGAAATAACATAGACACCAGAAATTTTTTTAACGAGGAAACCGCAAATGAAGAAAAACCCTGGGACCTAGTCCAGATTGAATACACACTATATTAAGCCGCTATAAACACTAGTCTACTGCAAACTAAATTCAGACTGAATTATAGTTGAACCCCAATCAGTCTCCCACCGATCCAAGGTACAATTGTACTCCTACGCCTCTGATCCCAGCAGGATACTGCATATTTGATTCCCTTAGCAGATCTCACCCACAACCAAGAGTTGCTGCAACCAAAAATCACAGACTTGATAATAAACAGTCTCACACAGAAAAATCTATCAAAGGATAAATCTGTCTCCCACAGATAAACTCTAGGTTTGTTCCGTCTTTTGATATAAAATCAAGGTGAACAGGAACCAATTGATAATCTGGTCTTATATTCCCGAAGAACAGCCTAGATGAATAAATCACCTCTCTACAATCCTTCCTGACTACACAAGCAGATTGTCGAGGAATCATAAACAGTGATACGAAGATGTTTGTGACTTATTTATCTTGCCTATCAGAGAACTCTCACGACTCAAGTCAATCATTGTACTCGTACGATAGAAGATGCAAGATCAGATCACACAACTACGATAAAGTAGTATCGGTCTGGCTTCACAGTCCCAATGAAGTCTTTAAGTCGTTAACCTGATTTGAGAGAAGAAAATCAAAGGTTAATGGAGATCGACTCTAGCAGGCGCACTACTAGCACACATACGTGTGGGGATTAGTTTTGCACAATGCTAGATGTCTCCTTTATATAGCCTTCAAATCAGGGTTTTGCCTTAGGTACAAAGCAATCCTTATTCCATTAGATTAAAACCTGATTTAGATTCAAGCTAATATTTCTCAATCGTTAGATCGAAAACTTAGCTTGTCACACACACTTGGGTAGACGTTTACTGGGTTTGTGAAAACCATGCCCAAATGTGTACTTGTATGTTGGTTCAACATAGTAACCCAAAAGGTTAACCATATGAGCATTTCATATTAACCTTGTTATTCTTCACCATAGTTCAATTGACTCAAATGAACTAGTTAAAGAGTTGTTCAATTGCTATGAGATCTTATGTAACTACACAAGACACAATTGAAACAAAGATGATTCGATTCGTTTGAATCGGCTCATGAATATTATATCCACGGTTTGCATAAATCATTCCTTAGTAATTTAATGTTTCATATTCAGAGCACATCTTTAGATCATAACCTCTTAAGTTCACAAACAAGTTCGCGGACTTAAGTTAATCGGTTGAGTTTTCCAAACTCAGCAGAAATTCTCAGAAAGAGAACTTCCGCCAGTTCGAGGACTAGGTTCGCGGACTGAGTCGCGGACTTAGCACACAAACGAGTTTTGGAAAATCCAGCAGAAATTCTCGGTCGAGAACTTCCGACAGTTCGCGGACTGAGTCTGCGGACTGGGTTCGCGGACTTGGCAAGCGAATTCCACAATCCTCCCGATTTCTCTTGATCAACAAAGTTGGAAAACTTCGGTTCAAGGAATACATGGTTATGTAATCTAAACTCTCATTTCAATCATTGAGACATTCTCAGAGGACGCTATGTAGCCGTTATTCACAGGCCGATTCATGTCAGAGCAATCTCAAGGTGATTGAAACTTTTCATGACTTTCGTCACTAGGTGAAAATAAACTTGATCAAAGCGAAATGCTTTACCAACACACGATTTCGAGATATAGATAGGCGAGATATACTCGGCTCGAAATATCAAATGTGTATGATCTAGTCTATATAGCATACGACTTTTGTCTCATAAGAAGTAGGAGATAGAAGAGATAGACTTTTGAGTGATAGATAAGTTCAAGTCTCCACATACCTTTTTGTTGATGAAGTTCCACGGTTCCTTGTATAGATCTTCGTCGTTGTATGATGAATTTCCATGAAGTCCTTGAGCTCAACTACACTTTTCTATCCTAGTCCGAGACTTAGCTATGGAGGCTATAAATCAAGACTTGTAGATTTGATCACTAACATTGACAAACATGCTTGAGATAGCAACGCATGTGAGGTTGACCGAGCTACGCTCTAACAATTACAGATTTTATTGATTCTCTGTACTTATGAAATTAGTGATTTATTTAATCGTTATTTATTTTATTCTGGATTTTGGTTATGTATGAGTTGAGTGTCAGTTGAAACTTAGGATCTCATATCCACTATTTTTAGTTAGAGGTTAAATGTTTAATTTTTTTCCATAATTGTTCGTTGAAATTCCCCATAAAAAAAGCTTAGTTTTTGCTTTGGTTCTTACAAAAGCCATGTGTTTATATAATGACTGATATTCAATTGTGTTTTATAAGTATTTAAGGAAGAGTCAATGGTGATGGAATTTAGACATGGTTGAGGAATTCAAATGAGGGTTAGATGACATACTTATTTCGGTACTTCATAGATTACCGAAATGCCTTTGATTATTTATGTGTATTGTGCTATCTAGCCAGAACTTTCTACATAAATGTATAAAAATGTTTGGCAGAGGAGAATTTCGGCTCCCCGAATTGCTTGAATTCTACGTTTAGACTCTGCATACAAGCACTTTATACCATGTTATTATTATTATTGACTTGATATCTAGCTTAGCTGATGCTTTTCAGCAGCTATAGAAAATTCTAAATAGATAGTAATTTCAATTTTTCACTGCCCGACATTAAACTAAAATCAATCTACATTATTTAAGTTATGTGTTGCATATATTTAGTAATGTAACTAGATGTTGAAAATGCGGGGGTACCAAAATACACCACCAACTTTTTCTTAGGCAACCTGAATGGACAAAACCTAAATACAACTCCGAGAGTTCAACTAAATGAATCTCAATCGAGGAATAATATTCAGAGTTATATCTTTTTCTCTCACAATCAGAAAGTTTACTAAAACTAGTCTGTGAACCTGATTTACGTGTAACAGTACTTGGGTGATTCCAAAGATCAATTTCCCAAGTAATCAATTAACTTGTATCCAACAAACAAGGATGGATGTATCTACTTTGATTGATTTATATACAACATGTGATATTTCAGTTATAAAGATAAACAATATAATGCGGAAAAATAAATAACACAGATACCAGAAATTTTGTTAACGAGGAAACCACAAATGCAAAAAAACCCCGGGACCTAGTCCAGATTGAACATCAAATTGTAATAAGCCGCCACAGACACTAGCCTACTACCAATTAACTTCGGACTGGAATAGAGTTGGAATCAACAAAGTCTGAGACGAAGAGAACTTTGATGATTTCTATCTATCTTGATTGATGGAGCAAGCTAAACAATAAAATCAAGATCAGGATACTCGAGCTATCAAGATAAATAATAGCTGGACCTGGCTTCACGAATCCCTATGATGTCTTTGTAGTCGCTAAACCCTAGAAGGGTTTTAGGAAGAGGACGACTCTACTTTTACAACTAGGACACACCAAGAAAAGTAGTGCCGGGATTCAAAGATCCTAGTTGTTTGAGGTTCTTATTTTATAGACATTCAAAGCATATGTTGCTTTATGTTAAGCTAAGATATCTTTGGAACTAAGCAAACAATATCTACCGTTAGATGAATCTTTGAATCTGATTTACATAACAAGATATACACTCTGGTTAGGATGAACCGTAACCGAACCGTGAATAAAGACAACGTTCATGAATGGTTCGCCGAAGCTAGCCAACTGAACTATAAGATTAAGCATTTTCATAAACACTAAATACTTTTAATTGAATCACAGTTATGTGATCAAATATGTTCATAGTGCCTTTAGAGATTATTCAAATGTTAATTGTCTCGGAGAAGTAATCTTATGTGCATATGAATTTATAATCTTATGTGCATATGAATTTAATTGACATGGTAAGTAGATGTATAAGGTACAAATACAAAACTTGTTCGTGAACAGTTAGTCAAAGTACGTGTACCGGTATGTATACCTTAAAACATGACCGAGTTCCGGAGTTAATTTTTCAGTACGTGTACTGGTATGGACACATTAAGACAATTAACCAGTTCCGGAGTTCACAGAACTTTTTCAGTATGTGTACTGGTATGGATACTATTAAATCAAAATCGAGATCCGGAGTCCGCAGACCTTTTCTTGTACGTGTACTGGTGTGGATACCAGACCGCTTCCGGGACCAATAGTTCTTTTCTAGTACACGTACTGGTTTGCGTACCGATCTGGGTTCACGAGTTCATAGACTTTTTAAGGTGTGTATGCACACCAAAAGTATGTTTGTCGACATATAGCTACTTTGTTACGTGTACTGAATACATGTATTATTGTTTCAGACCTATAAAAGTTTTTTCAGTTTGTAAGATTGATATATACTGTCTTGTATCCGAATTTACAATAGTTCTATATTTTTCTTTAAATCGATTCAAAACATTCCCAAATAACGTCAATGACACATATCACTGTTCCAGACTATTTTCGAATGATAATTCCAAAATCACTATTTTGATTACGAACAATAAATTGTTCTTAACCAAAATTCATCAAGTATGAAAAAATGTTCATTAAGCTTAGTCATATATTTCGAGAAGTTATTTTCAAGATAAACTTGACTCGAAATTCTTGATATGCTTACGATACTCTAATTAGTTACGACAACGTCTCATAGATAGAAATATGAATATAACTTGAGATATAGGTGGTCCAGTCTTCACTTACCTTTTGAAGAATTCTCCAAAAGCTTCGGTTGATATTCGCCTTCAAACTGTAGAACGCAATGATGACCGTCGTGATATCCATTTTTCAACTACACCTTCTATCCTAGTTCGAGACTTAAATAATTGTAGACTAGAAATTAAATGTAGTTTTTACAACTAAATTTGACAACAAGCTTGAGATACCAACACTTGTGGCTTCGACTGAGCAATGCTCTAAGAATCTCCCACTTTGTAAATTTGAATGACAAAACTATCAATAACATATGGATAAAACATAAAGCTTCAAAAACTCCTTGAATCCATCATGCCTTGGTTTCTTCAACTCCTTTAACTATTCGCTACTTCAATTTTTCAATGATTTTGAACGTGTTCAACTCAGCATCGTTGTTGTTGAAGATCCATATCCATAGCGATAACAACTTTTGAAAACAAATATTCTCAATTGTCATTATATAGAAACATAGTATTATTATGTTCTCCAAGACTCAATTGTATCCCAACTTCAAAATAATACTACAGTGATATGTTTTTCCCCCTTAATCAATACTTACATCTTTTGCATAATTGGTGAAACCTATAGATTATTGATTCTTTCCCCCTTACATGATTATCCTTAAACCATATGTATGTACTGCGAAACTATTAATTAATTCTCTTCCATTTTGTCAATAAAAATTGGCAAAGGTACGAAAATCATGGGATCATAACGATTTCAATCAAAAGACATTTCAAGATTTAAGGAAATTAGAGATAATACATAATAATTAGATTAATATGTAACTGTTAGATAATAGCTCGGTTGAACCCATCACGCGTTGGTATGTCAAGTTTGGTTGTCATATTTTAGTATCAAAACTCATCTAGATTCGCTTGATTAAATACTAGAGTCAACTTCGTTTAGGTTAGACTAGAAAGTCTAGGAATGCTGGGACGTACAAGTATTACTCTGAAGACCTGAAGAATGTGAAGAATTAACGACTACAACGAGGACATCATCCTTCCACTTGAGGTTAATAATATTGAGTTGATTTTGTTTCCATTCCTAACGTATATTTCAAGTCGGATTATATTGAAAACATAACATGCGAAGATGTATATAATACTCTAGTGTTAGACTTGGTCATATCATTATGATCAAAAGTTTCAAGGAACTTATTGAATTACGAAGTATAAACGCTTATCTTTTGGAACTTCGTAAATACGACATCAACATAATCTTTGTAGTTAGTTACTTTATTATGTGTAAGATATAGGTATGATTTCATCCTGGTAAACAATGTTTTATAACATTTTTTAAAGGAAATACATATATGATCGTGTTTCACAATCGAAAGGAAATCATGATTGGTCAGGTTCTTTATTGAATATCTTTTGAATGACCAATACAATATGACAAGGTAGAACATATCTTAACTTGTTTATATTTGAGGTATAATTGGTCATAGCCTATACTATGTAGCATGTTGTAATCGGTCACAAACTACATTGTGAAGCATGGTGTAATCGATCACAAGCTACATTGGAAAGTTAGTTGTAATCGGTCACAAGCTACCTTTTGGACGCAAGGTGTTACGGAGCACAAGCTAATTTGAGAAGTTGTTTGTAATCGGTCACAAGTTACTTTAGGAACTAAGGTGTAACTGATCACAAGCTAACTCGGGAAGTAAGTTGTAACCGATCACAATCTACCTCTGGGAAGCAAGGTGTAACCGGTCACAACCTAGTTTGGGAAGCATAGTATAACCGATCACAACTTTCACTGTGAGTCATGGTAGAACCGATTCCATGGAACATAACTGAGTTTCCAATATTCACATATCTCTTTATGTTTTGTGTGAAGCTTGGAACTAGGGTTTGTTGAGAAACTTCTAAGATGTCGACATTATTTGAACATGTACATAACTCTTATCATTAATTTTTCAAAGATATTCCTTGATACTCAAGGTGATCCCGTACCGACAAATTAAAAAATATTTAATTATGATTTTCATAATATATGTTTTAATTACCAGCAATTAGAGCATATCCTCTGAAAAATATTATTAGTTAATGTGCTAGATTAATAATAAAAGTTTTCTTAGGGAGTTTTCAGAAATATGGTTTGGTAATTAATTGGAAATAGGAAAACCGAAATTAGGTACTTTAATGTTAATATCTTGAGAATATTTTCGGTTTCGGAATATCCTTGTTATCCAAACAACCTTGGTATATAAATACTTGAGTTTGCATTTCTTGAAAACTATCATAAGAGCCATGCGAACTTCATTCTTGTTGTTTCTGGTGAAGCCGTCTATCCGGAGAGGAAAGTACCCCAATAAGGTGAAATCTCTTACGACCGCTCGTTTAAAGACTTCTGTGGATCAAGAAGCTCTACGAGTACAGTTGGTGGGAAACTAGATAATTGCATTGTTATTTTAGTTTTCGATTATTGATTTGATTGACTAATGGTTGTTGAAACATTGATTGCACCTAGTTTGTTTATTCTTGAGAACCTTCTCTTATGATATAAGGCTCACTCAAACTATATCAAAGTATTGATGGGATCTTTAAAACCATCTTTGGATCTAAAGAAATCTTGTGATAATTCATTGTTAACGGACTACGTCCTGTGTGTGATTGATCACGAGAGGATTCAAGTTGTGTTGTTATTAAAGACAAACGAAGATTTGAAGACGATAATTTTTTTCTTATTAGTTTCCGTATCTTGTGAATTTTGTGCAATTGATCGGCTAGGATCCAACTAGAATTGTGTTTATCTTTGATAGAATTGATTGGCTAGTTGCGTGAGATCGACATCACCTTATAGTTACTCTTTGAGTTCTATATTGATTGATTGCAAATCTAGAATTTGGTTATTTCGGTAATCAAAGTTTAGGTTGATCTAACCAGACAAAGGAGTTTATTAGTTTAAAAGGAAGAGTATTTGTCAACAACTTATAATATCTTATTACCAAGATTGAATAGAGGGTTACCAAACAGATTTATCATTTACTATTTGGAATACGATCAAAAGGATTGGTTATTCAGTGCGTGACTCTAGAAGTAGAAGGCGCAGGGATATTGAGGAAACTAAGTAGCTAGGGGTAGTCTACTTTGTCTCAACTATATGAAGTTGGTATTAGATTTTGTATAACGGCTTAATTCCGAGAGTATTCAAAACTGGACTAGGTCTCGGGGTTTTTCTGCATTTGCGGTTTCCTCGTTAACAAAATCTTGTTGTGTCATTTACTTTTTTTTCCGCATTATAATTGTTATTACAATTAAGTAAATTACACCCGTACATTAATCCGAATTACTTGACATTGATCCTAATAGTCAATCGGGTGTTACCGTAACTATTGCCAAGTAAATATCTTGTTGTTGTATTGTTTCGACCTCGTCCATAAACAATCACACAAGGTATAAGACTTAAGTTGTATTGTCTCGACTTTGTTCATAGACGGTCACTTAAGATACCAGAATTATAGGTTGATAATTAAAAGATTGTGGTGTATTTGGGTACCCTCGTCTTTTTAATTGGTATCAGACAGGGAAACACGAAAAGATCTAACAATCTGTATTTGGTGCGATCCAACCTATAAGATTTGAATCTAATGGCTGATTTTGTTAACGTACCATCAAGATTAAGTGACTTCAATCTCACATGGTAGAAGACACGGATGAAGAATGTAAAGCTCTCATTCCAAGAACCGTTTAAAAGCTGGATAAAATCTAGTGGTATCCCAGGAAAAATTCTCTTAAATATAAGAGACAACCCAATTATTCCTACTAGTGTTGAATTGTTCAAACAAAGGAATCAATTCAATTCAACAAAATACCGTAATGTTGATTTGAATGGGTTATGTAATGTCTCCTCAATTGCTTCCTTATTTCACTATGTATGTTTTTGCATTACTATGGGAAATAGAATCTCGTGTTTTGTGAATCTTGCTTTATCATCAATTTTCACAAACAATCCTAATGGATTATATTTTAGAAGCAATCAAAGAGAAAGTTATTTTCAAACAGAGAATCAAAATCTTCATTCTCTAATAACTCGAAATGTTACTCATAGAGTAAGAATTTTTGTTCTATTAAAAGTCAATATTGTGATTAAATCTTATTACAATATAATTCGAGTTAAGAAAATACTATAATCTTATAAGATTGCGAAAAAGAAGTATTTCCTCAACTTCTCTATGGGAAGTAGAAACATGCGCTCTCCACATAACGGTTTCTTTGAAACCAATGACAGGCTAAGAGGAATTTGTGACATTAAATATTTGAGTTATCTTATGTTTAAAATTCCATCAAATATAACTATATTGTGTAGTGTTTGTAACTCATGGTTCAGTTTTTGGTTCTTTAGTTGCTATGGACCGATTCGGTACCTAAAAGCCAATGTGTGGATCGGTATCTTCTTAGATAATAGAAGTCTTTGTTTCCGAAAATATGTTGATTCCTCAAAAAGTGATGAATTTCCAGTATCGGAAATAAATATAAAAACTTGGTTTCTTCAGCAAGTTTTTGAAATATTTTCGAATAAGATAAATATTCTGATTTCTCAAAATATTCATCTTGATATTTTCACAAGTATGTTATCAAAGATGGTACCGAATGAATATCTAAGAAGAATACTAACAACAATGGTTCTCACCAACAAACTTTCTCGTATGTTTAAGGGAAAGTGTCATCACAGTCTCTATAACGTGGACAGAATAATCTGCGGGGAATTTGTTAGTGACCATTGTGAATGGTAAATTAACTTTAGTCTAGAGCTGTAAAGAGATAACGATTGAAATGTAATATTGTTTGTTTAATGTCGTGCATTTTCTTAATGTTTGTCGTGCGATTTTGAAATTTATCGGCTGACAAATATGAAGAAAATGCACAACACTAAACAAAGTTATTATATGTCAATATATAAAAACATTATCCCAATTCTATAATTACCAAAGAACTATTTTTAAAGTAAATCAAGGGGTTCGGCTAGCCCGAAAAACCAAATATAAGCTGAACTCAACCACCATCAGTTGATTCACAAACATAGTGAGTTGTTCGGCTTATAATTCAAAAATTCTTTCAAGCCGAACTCAACAACTATCAACTGATTCATAAACACAGTGAGTTGTTCGGCTTATAATTCAAAAATTCTTTCAAGCCGAACTTCTACACTTGTACGATTTATGAAAATGTAAACAATATATATTCGGCTTAAGTTTAAGATTATCGAATACGCCGAACAACAAATGCACCTCCTATCTGTGATTAGGTTCGACGTAAAATCAGATGAAATTATAACAAATGAAATTATAAGCCGATCTGTTCATATACACTTTCAGACTGAAATTATCAAGAACATTTCAGCTCAAAACGCAACTCAATTTTGAGCCAAACCCAATACTGTAACTGTCAAAAACCCTAGTTTTTCAGGAATTAAACCTATTCAATCGATGAAAAATAACAACTAAAGAGATGGGTTTGTAGAATTTACTTTTGTATCCTCATTTCAGGAGTTGGTGCTTCACTTGGTTGATTTTTTGGTTCGATTTGTGATTCAATTTCAGTTTCTACACCTTCAACTTCAATTGGTTCTTCTTCTTAAATTTTTTTTCGTGGGAGGGAAGAGTTCGGCTAGAGGAGGAAGAAGAAGAGATGTTAAGGGAAACTTATTTGGATTTTTAAAAAAACTGATTTTAAATTTTAGTATTAAGGGTAAGAATAGGTTAGTAATTTAAAGGAAAATTTCTTGTTTGGTCCTAAGCCCATAAGGTTATTTATAGCAGGGTCCAACTAGATTTTACTCTTATTCTAAGGTACAAAGTTATTTGAAAACATGGAAATGACTATTATACCCCACTGTTTAAGTACGTGTGAAATAACATACTACCATAGATTTGAGTACATAACTGATACACTGTTTACAAATTTGAGTACATATCTGCTACACTGTTTACAAATTTGAGTACATATCTGCCACACTGCTTACAAATATGAGTACACATCTGCTACACTACTTAGGAATCTGAGTACTCCTCAATTCACTTTACTTTATTGCAACACCAGCACCTCTGCAGTCAACCATTCACCACTGCCTTCAGCTCCATCTTCTCAGTAATCTTCTATCTTGCTGCATCACAATATTCTTAGCTTAAACCACAACTGCAATAGCTACATCACCACCATTGTCATTTCAATTCTGCTGCAACACAGACTATCAAATGCAAGTAAAACATCGTTATCATATAGGCATCTAAAAGATGATTAATTTATCTCGCAATAACTCATGTCATTCCTGTGTCCGTCCTATGCAATCTCTAATTAAGATTCATTTAAGTGCTTTGATATGCACCAAATTTATGCCTATAATTATGAACACAATAGAATATGATTTCTAAACCTACAATATTACAAATTTTTCTAAATGCGAGCAAAGTTTTTTGTACATGGAATGTCGTCTGATGGCGGATATTACCCTTTGTATTTGTATTCATCATTCACATCTGAGAATGATGGTCTGCTAAGTCGAAAATAATCGCATCTAAATCAGAACCCAAACCACATTTTCCTTAGTGTGAATCACCTCAAACATGACCTAGCATCATGCAACTTGGGGAACTCGTTCAAGTTGGTATATGATGTGTAATTCTTAAACATATGCCGGGAAATATCTAGTCAAACAGAAAAATTATTGTTAAGCTCCAATAGAAAGGCAGTACATTCCGAGAAATCCTATTGCATCGGGATCGATATCCTAAATTAGCTAGAAGCAAGAAAATCAAACTGCAAAATAAAATACCCATAAGAACAAATCAAGGTAAAATATCGTTATTCAAAGTGGATTCCAAGAGGAAATCAAGTAAATGAGAACAAAGTAATGTTAAGACCTGAAAATTGTCCCGCATTCCTTAACTGACCTGATATTGCGAGAACTTTGCACATTCAGACTGAAATTTCTCATATAATGCCTCTAGTAGCTCAGAACTAATTTGCTCATCCAAGGAAATCAAAATTAGGGTTTTGAACGAAACTTCAAAATTTCAAATTTGGTGTTTTGAAAATTAACAAATCTAGGGTTACCTGGTATCCCTGTAAAGACTCATTTTGTAAATCTATCGAACTCATTTTTTTAAAGAAGTAAATAAAAACGAAGAATCAAAGTTAATACGCACCTGATCAGGTAGAGAAAAACTTAACTGAATGTCAAGAAGAAGTGATGAATCCGTAAAATCTAACCGAATCAAAGCACATATTTCAGTATTCCATATATGTACTCCTGGATCAAACCAAAAAAATAAGAAAAAATCTATAAATTCATAGTAAACACAAAAATAAACAGTACGTCATATATGTACTGATGGTTAATACACAAAAAAAAAACTGAAAAACAAACCAAAAACCATAAAAATATCAGATCTACTAATGAAATAAACATAAAACATGATTTTTTATTTAGATATGAACTTGTTTCATCAAAATCCACCAGTATATCATATACGTACCGATGATTGATACACAAAAGCAACTCAAAAGCATATAAAAAACAACCAAAATGAAACTAAAATCAGCTGCATGTGAAAACCAAGTAATGAATCCATAAAAAACAGAATCGAAACACTTTTTTTTTCCAGTATTCCATATATATACTTCTAGATCGAAGAAGAAAAATATCCAAAACTACAAAAATAATAAAATTAAAGCATAATTTTTCAGTACATCATATATGCACTGCTGATTCATAATCTAAAATTTAGCTGCATGTGAAAAACAAGTAACGAATCTATGAAAAAATAGAATCGAAACACTTTTATTTGAGTATTCCATATATGTACTTCTGGATCAAACAAGAAAAATCTCCAAAACTATAAAAAAACAACAAGATTAGAGCAGTATATTTCAGTATACCAAATATGTACTGTTGATTCATAGTCTAAAAATCAGCAGCACGTGAAAAACAAGAGACGCATCATGAGATCGAACTACCAAAACCGCAAAAAGAAAGTGAAAACATCATGAAATCGATCGAATTTTCATGATTCAGTTGACAAACAAAACAAAAACAAAGAAGAACTGGAGAAAAATTAAATAACATACCTGTAAAATCACTAAACATCTTCACAAACCCTAGGTTTAAACTTCATAAGTGGCAGCAACAGAGAAAGGGAGAGGGAGAGAGAGAGAAAACGCATCTGAGAAGAAAAAGAAAATTGAGGAAAGTTGTTTTTATTTTTGTTATATATAGTGAAGGCTATTTTGGGAATTCTTAAAATGCACGTAATAGGTTACACACGTGTGCAGGACCTGGGTTTAAAAAATTGGGTCCATTTTTCTCTTTTCTTTTAATTATGGACCTCCGATTACTGGGCTTTAGTGGATGGACCTGCCACTAACTAAGAACACTATAATATGATCTATAGGTAATTCCTACTAATTTAAATGGTCTTAATATTAAGAATATATAGATAATTGAAATACCCAATAAATACCCCTTGGAAAAACTAATTTGTATTCCTTGAAATTTTCATGTGTGCCCAAAAACGGGGTTCAAATAAATACCAAATCATGCCGATGCTCGACCTGTTAGAATGCTGCATCTGCCGCCCTGGTTCGGGACTCGAGGCAATTCTAGGCCATAGGAAATGAAAGGCGTATAAAGTGAATCATTTGCTACTTGCTATTAGTGGTGTCTTGTGGTGGGTGGGGTTTTTCTCTGCAATTTTGAGGGTTTTGCTTTTTTCATTTTTCTAGCGAAGCTCTCATAATTCTCTCCTTACCAACAATGACTATCGGAGTTCTTGCTTTACAAGGATCTTACAATGAGCATATCTCTGGTAATAATTCTATCTACAAAGGGTTTAAACTTTTCTTTTAGTTTTTGCCATCACTCTCAATCTTTTTTATTTTTGATATTTTTTTTGGTTGTAGCATTAAGAAGGCTTGGGGTGAAAGGAGTGGAGATAAAGAAACCTGGACAATTGGATAATATTAGTGCCCTTATTATTCCTGGTGGTGAAAGTACAACCATGGCTAAACTTGCTGAATATCATAATCTGGTTCTCTTTCTCTCTCTTGCTCTTTATATGAATTTTGACGTTTGTGGGGGCTAGAGTACTGGTTTTGTGATGATTGAGGGGAGGAAAATTGGAGAATTTCAAAAGAAAAAATAAGAATTTCTTATACAATGTTGTTCTAGTTGTAATTTAAGCAAAAAAGAAAAGAAAAATGCTGCAAGCTGAATCTGTTTGTTAAATTGTTTAAATGGAGGTGAAGTACTTGTATTTGAGGTCCTGTTGTTGACTGCGCCATGTAAGGTAGAGAGTAAGAAACGATTAGGAAGTAGATTTCTTTTGCTTAATGATGAATTTGATTAATGGGTTTGAGTTGTTTTAACTTGGGATTGCGAAAAGGTTGATCTTTTTTTGGTGTTTTTTCATTTGAAATTGTGTAGTTTCCGGCTTTACGCGAGTTCGTTAAAATGGGAAAGCCTGTGTGGGGGACTTGCGCAGGGCTTATCTTTTTGGCAGACAAAGCCATTGGTGAGTATGTTTTTTCATCTTAATAATGTCTATTATCTTATTGAGACTACTGTTGGTTTGGTTTTTATTGAGATTGACACTATAAAACTTGCTTTTCAGGTCAGAAAGAAGGAGGTCAAGAGCTTGTTGGAGGACTTGATTGTACCGTTCACAGGAATTTCTTTGGAAGTCAGGTAAATATTGCAAATATTTCATCCTTAACCTAGATATATTTGCTTGCCATGTTACATTCAAATAAACAGGAGAAGGATTTATATTGGAATTACATCATAAAGTTGTGGGGTATTGATTACTTTTAACTCATAACACATTGTAAAAGGAAGTAATTGATTCCTTGTGTGGCCAACTTACTAAACAGCCTAAAGATACATTGAAGGATCGACTACCTCTAAGTATGAAGTGAAAGTACTTATCTGAAATATTGATTTATGCAGATCCAGAGTTTTGAGGTAGACCTTTCAGTACCAGAGCTCTCAGCTCAGGAAGGAGGTCTACCTAGTTTCCGTGGAGTATTTATCCGTGCTCCTGCAATAGTGGAAGCTGGTCCAGGAGTTGAAGTCCTAGCTGCTTGCCCTGTGTCTCTAAAGACAACATCATCAAAATCTGATGCAGACACCCAAGAGGTTTGCCCTTTCACCTCTAGTCCTCTCTTTTTCGGTTGGTTAGACTTTTATTGTTTTTTTTCAATATTGAAGGGCTAGTTTTCTTTTTGTTGATCTATGATACTGAATTCTGGGTTCTCTTTGAGTCCCATTCTTCTTCTTTTTTTTCCTTCTCTTCTTTTAGTAAAATAACTTCATTAGATAGAAAGAGTTCTTACATCACTAGACTCCCCTATTACATTCTGATCATAGTTCACATTATTACTAGTCCCCGGATCATAAACAGAGTTGTTTTAAAGGTTACTAACGTATGGAGAATCTTGTCTTCCCAGCTCTCTTTTTCCGTCATCCACATTAGTCATAGCACAGTGATCATTGCCTTTAGGAACTGCGCTTCCTACTTGATGATACCGGTTGACCCATTGTTCTGTGGTTATCCAGTTTTTCACATTATTGTAATTTCTGTCCATACTAGATCTGTTTTGAACATACTACATACCTTCCTAAAAGAAATTAAATTATTCTTGCAGTTCAATTCTATATACCCAACCACATATAAGGTGTCTAATATTTAATTGGTTTCAGGTTGAATCCCTACCCGAACAGAAAGTGATTGTAGCAGTGAAGCAGGGAAACTTGCTTGGAACTGCTTTTCATCCTGAGCTGACTGGTGATACTAGATGGTATTGTACATTTCATACACCAATACCGCTTTGCTTTATTTCCTATTCTGTTTGGTGTCGTACTGACTAAGATGGATTAAATGGCAGAACGTAAATTTGAAAATCCGTAATAAAATCTCTTCAATAGATATTAATAGTATATACAATATGAAATAATTTACTCGTGCCATTTTGAACTCACAAACACAAACACCTTGATTATACGCATGTTGCCGACTTGTGCTATTCCTCTAATAACAGAAAATTGCTTGCCTACTTGGTGGTAAGTTCATTGAGCTGCGAGAACTTCCTAATGATTACAGTTAGCCGTTATATTACAAATTTCTCACAAATTTTGTTTCTGCATCATATTAACCCTTTTTAGCCATTGCATAATGAGGGATCTTAGGTTTGATCCATCTCAAGAGAAGAAACTGTAGTGTAAGAGTTGATGTTGCATGGTTGGTTGAGTGTGGGTTAAGGGTGTGTTCTCCAACTGATAAACGTGTAAGTTGCAGTCATGCAGTGTATCCAGGGTACTGTTACTGGGAGTTGCAAAAACTAGGCTTAGCTGGGAAATTTTTGCAGGCTATTTTACCTTTAGGGTCGACATGCCTTAGTTTAAGTTTTGAGAATCGATTTATCTCCACTTGCCTCATTTATGATTCACTCGAAATAGGGTAAGTATTCTACACATTCTAAATGGGTTTTCATATGTTTTCTTCTGCAGGCATAGTTACTTCTTAAAGATGTTGGCCAAGGAAAATGAACCTGCCCCTACCACCCTTGCTGCTGTTGAAGGAGGAGTAGATCTTACTGCTGGTCAAACCCCAGAGATTGAGATGCCCATATATCAATAACAACTATTACTTTAGGAAATATGTTCTTCTTCTCTCTTTTCTCTCCCTTCATCCCTATAGTAGTTGTTTTGCTCGATGAAATTCGATGTATTACATGCAAACCACAGTAAAGTTTCTGTATTTTGGTTAATCAAGGTATTCTAGCTAATGCTGTATACATTGATGCACTGTGCTTTCCAAAAAATTTTACTTAGTTAATACAAGTGCTTGTTTCATGTTTTGCTTTCCTAGTCTTTCTTTTACTTGTCCCAGGTGAGTGATCTAATACGTACCTACTGGAATGTCGAGTTACTTCACAACTTACTCCCAAATTTTGGTAGTAGATCGGGTTCTTATATAGTAGTATATTATTCCAAGAGATGAAGAGAAACCTCCGGGACAAGTTGCTTTGAATATTCCACATTCAAAGGGAGAGTTTTCATGTAAATCCTTTTGAAGACAATGAAACACACAGATTGCTTCATCCGCTCATCACAATGATTATCTTTCTCTAGAGATTAATCCATTGGGGAGTTGCTATATTCAAAAATCTGGGCAAGTTTGTTACAGAAATAAATCAAGATTGCAGGTTTTGTCATCAAGCAATTGATTCCATAGAGCATTATTCCTAGTTTGTTGGCTCCGGCAGTCATAGGCTGCACTGTGGTTGGCGAATCAAAGTTCAGGGGATACAAAAAATCCTTTCATTAACAAGCATGGTTTCTTTGAGTGATATGAGATGTGAGCAAGTTTCTTTAGTTACATTCAGAATAAAAAAGATAAAAGGTGTTAAAACAAAAGTGTTATAGCCACTTGAGTCTGACCAGACTGATATGAATCAGAGGAATCTTGAGAATAAGGATCCAATGCCAACACCAGCTTCGACAATGTCTCTCCCATGTCATCTACTTCTTCCATCCCAAAAGCCCTAACCCTGCAGCTCCTCAGTCAGACAGCATTGCTAGACCGAAGTCTTGCTGCCATGGGTACAGAATGAGCGTCAAGTGAACTCCTTCCTGGCTGGGAACCTGGAAATGGGCAGCCCAACAGTTCTCCATGTTGACCCACAAATATAGAAGGAAATGGCAGTGGTACTGGCAGAGGACACGAAGCCACAAATGAGAGAACATTGGTCTATTTACCAAACTTTCTTAAGCAGCGGTCACTGAATCCTTTACTTCAGAAATTGAAGTATAATTACCTCCTGTTTACAATATATTGTTGTAAAAAATCAATTTCACAAAAAGCTGAGAGTAACTTGGAAGAGCCGGACGGAAATATATAATAGAAAAACTTAATATTAGTGACAGGTATGGATGATGAAAAGATACCTGAATGGAGAGCTCCATGAATAGCCATGGATTCTACTTCATAAGAGTCTTCTGCATCTTCTTTAACGTCTGAGGTCAAAGAACCTTGGAAAGATCGTTGACTTGCTCCACCTGGATTCAAGAAGCTTTACTTACTACATGACATGACCTTGTTCAAGGTATACTTGAATACTTAATATCAAGTGAAACACCGAGCCACATGCATACCTATCAGAGGAGCTGGCATTGCCACATTCAGAATTGCCACAATATTTTGCCTTGCTTGGCCAGCTAACATTTGAAAGATCCCATTAACATCAACAGCACCAGCAACATCTCGCGAGTCTGCATTTGGCCCAACTGGTGCAATCCGGAATGAGAGACTTACGGAGTGCAGTGCCGCAGCATACACTGCACTAGAGTAGAAAGGTTTTGCATCGTCGATGTGGAGCCTTACCTTAGGGCAACAAAAGTAAAACATAAGAGCGAAGCAATAACAATCAAGCTGCAAATAGGTTGCCTTAGCAGCATATAAAATAAATACAGACACATGTATTTGCATGGTAAATAGGAGAACAAGCAGGTAAATTCTAATATGCTTGAAAGGGGAAAATGAGGTTTTAGGAGAACAGGCAGGTGAATTATAATATGCTTGAAAGGGGAAAATGAGGTTTTAGACAACGAAGAGAAAACCAAACTGTTACGCAGGAACTAAAAATGAGAAAATGCTCACTTCTACAGGATGAGGGTAATCCAATCGAAGCAATCGATTTACAGAAAGATAAAAGTCTTGAAAATGTGACGCATCATGAAGAGCTCTTAATATGGAATCTTCCTGGTTAGATCTTTATATAATGGCGAGGATCTCGTGCAGGATAAAGTAAAAGTGGAATGCTTGTAATCATCAGCAATGTTCTCCAACTAATCTGCAGCTACATTTGAAAAGCCTCCCAAGTCGTCAATGAAAATTGGGATACCCTGAATCATCAGCTTTAAAAACTCACCACAAGAAGACCAATGACTAACATGTTGATTCATGATTTAAGTATCCTTAAGGACGAGAAAAGTGATAGCATCAGTGCATCACGTAATGAGGGATAAGTGGCAATCATAGTAAATTGGATTTTGCATAATGTCAAGAAGAATTGATTCAAATGTATATTAGAATGCTTCGAGGTTAAGATATTCCTGAAGGGAGGGATAAAAATCCTACAACTCATGCTTTATGATAAGATTACGGTACCTGAATATTGTCACACTCTTGTGCAAAGAACCATAGCCTCTCACTCCTTCATCTACACGTGAACCTTCAGAAAAGGCATCCCTTCCAATTCCATTTCATACAAGCTTTTTGGATGATAATGAACTTTTGAGAAATCTGTCCAAATTGAACATCCCCTGTACGCTCTCAACTGGGTCATTATCCTCCACTTTGTTCTCAGGATTACCCTTATGCTCTACCTCATACAAGTTTTGCAAGAACAGATTCTTTTATGTGGCTCAGATACCTCTCTGGTAACATTACCTTTCCTGCATTGAACACAATCTAAACCTTGTAAACCAACTAACTACCTATTCAAATTACATTAGTCACTAGTTATTCCAGAAAAACATACCATATATGTACATAAGAAGGATCAGATGGAGAAACATCATTATAAAAGAACCATGAGAACTCATAGAACCAACGGCCTGAAATATGGAAAAAATGAAAAATTGAGGAAAGTTGGAAAAACCAGTACTTGTTATAAACATGCAGTTTGTTGAAAGGCTAGACCCACAATCAAATAAAAAAGAATACACCCAACAACGCCAGACTTTATCTTTACCTTAAAGATCAATTGATAACATGCGAGGAGTGTAAGTCTGATACCCTGGTATTAGTTCACAGCCATGCCACAAAGAAATTCAAATGGTTAATAATCCATTAAAAATAAAACAGCAGACATCATTAAGCAATTCAATAGGCGGTTTGTATCTCACTTGATGAGTTTCAGCAGAAAAATACAATACATCCATTGCCATAGATTGATTTGTAAACACTTCATCTCCATGCGGATCATCAGCCAAAACATTCAAATCATACATCAGATATTAGACCACAGACAAAATAATTTATTTTAGAACCAACAAAACTTGTGCAATGTATCATACTCCTAACGAGAATTGATATGTTATTAAGCTATTCACCATGAAATATCAAGGCTAAAACACTGCAAATGTGAAACTGAAGTACTAATTGAAGCTAGCAAACAAAACCACACCTGGTCAGGGAAAATTGAATCTATAACTTCACTAAGAGGTGTAGGAAATGGATAAAACTCAAGTACAGAGTTAGATTTGGGGTTTTTGTGAATCCGACTGAAATCCCTGAGTTTTGAAGAATCATCCCTAATAATCTTCTGGGTTTTTGAAGAATCTCTTTTAGAACATCAAAAAACCTTATATTACACCTGAAAACCTAAATTCAATACCTTAACAATACCCTTTTCATCAAACATTACATTTCCAATCTTAAAAATATTAAAACCTAAATCATTCTAACAAATACATAAAACTAACCTTCATCAGTCCAAATGGTAAGGTAACAAATAAAAAAGAACCAAAGTTGATTAAAGTAAGAACCAAATGGAATCATCAATCATCATCAACAAACTGGTGACCTGTAGCAATCTTGACATTTTTGTTTCTAAGGAGTGGTGGTTGTGTGATAAAGCGGCAGCAGGTATTAAATTTGCCAAAGGGCAAAGATGCAAAAGCCATTTTTGGTCTGTCCTCTGAGTTGCATCAGTTTTGTTGGAGGATTCTTCATGGGCAGCTCAATTGCACTTGGACAGAGTTCTTCTGCTTATTGGGGAATACAAGCCTGTGTGATAAATTTCACAAAGGCCTTAACTTTTGTGTGTACCATTTAGGACTATATGTTTGTAGGTACACACAACGCATTTAATAATCCAATCAAGCTACTAAGATCATATAATTGTTTCTGAATAGGCAGAAAGATCAGTGTTAGTATCAAAAGTGTAAGATAGACCATACCCGACAGTGTGATTGACATATCGTATGATCTTTTCGCAACTGTAAGATGAGATTCCTTTGGATTTGCCTGAAGCCTAGCACAACAACCAACACTAAAAGAAATATCAGGTCTAGTGGTTGTAAGATAGAAAAGGCTTCCAATGATATATCGATAGAGTTTTTGATCCACATTTACACCTTTCTCATCTCGATGTAGTTTACCCGTGGTAGGCATAGGAGTCAGTTTTGGAGTTAACTTATCAAGACCGAATCTTGTGACAAATATTTCTTGAGATAAGTAAATTCCATCTTTGTGTTGTTGAATTTGTAAACCCAAAAAGAATTTTAATTCACCAACATTGCTCATTTCAAACTCCTTGCCAAGAGAGACTTAAAAATCTTTTGCAAGTTTCTCAGATGTTGATCCATAGATGATATCATCTACATACACTTGAGCAATAACAACATCTTTCGCACTCCATTTGGTAAACAACGTTTTATTAGCTCCACCTCTCGAAAAACCTTTCCTAAGGAGGGAAGTAGTCAGTTTTTCCAACCAGGCAAGAGGTGCTTGTTTTAACCCATATAATGCCTTATTAAGCTTAAGGACATGATCTGGGAAATCAGGATTTTTGAATCCCTTAGGTTGAGCGATATAGATCTCTTCTTTTAAATTTCCATTTAGGAAAGCGGATTTAATGTCCATTTGAAACAGCTTAACCTTAAGAAAACAAACATGAGCTAATAACAACCAAATGGACTCAAGGCGTGCCACATGAGCAAAGGTTTCGTCAAAGTCGATTCATTTTATCTGTGAATATCCCTGAGCGACAAGTCTAGCTTTATTTCTGACAATGGTGCCAAATTCATTAGACTTGTTCTTGAATATCCATTTAGTAACAACAATATTGACATTGGAGGGACAAGGTACGAGTTTCCATACATCTTGCCTTTGGAACTGATTTAACTCTTCATGCATTGCATTCACCCAAAAGGGATCACTAAGAGCTTCATCAATGTTTCTTGGGTCTACTTGCGATAGATAACAACCAAAATTGCAAATATTTTGAAGTTATCCTCTCGTCTTAGGTGTAGAATATCTTCCTCCGATAATACTGTTAGTATCATGATTTCTTTGAACCCAGAGATGACGCGGAGGGGTACGTTCTTGTTCAACAGGAACCGCCTGACTAGGGCTTTTCTCCTCATCACTAGAAACATCGGGATCAGTAACTGTTGGAATAACTTCTACTGATTCTGGGGTTTCTTTGATTTTCTCAATTGCCTCGGTTGGAGGAAATTCAGTAGGAGAGTCATCATGACGAAAAATACTTAGATCATCAATGATAACATTTACAGATTTCATCATGACTTGGGTTCTGAGATTAAAAACTCGGAAACCACGACTATCAAATGCATAACCAAGAAAAATACATTCATCGATTTTCGAGTCAAATTTCCCTTTCTGTTCACTGTCCTTTAGAATGTAGCACTTACTTACGAACACTCTGAGATAGTGTAAGTTGGGTTTCTTACCGTACCAAAACTTATAGGGAGTGTTTAAGGTGTTTGACCGTAAGTAAACACGATTGATCAAGTAGCAAGCTGTAAAAAAAGCCTCTCCCAAAAAACTTAACGGTAAGTTTTTGTTATGGAGCATCACCCTTGCCATTTCCTGAATGTTCCTATTCTTCCTTTCTGCAACTCTATTAGCTTGTGGAATAATGGGTGGAGAGTGTTGTTTAATAATCCTCAGAGAATCACAGTATTCAAACACTCTGGTGTCCTTGAATTCTGTGCCACGATCGCTTCTAATTTTCTTTAGTTTGCGACCCTGTTCATTCTGAATTCTATTAATAATAATCTTGAATTCATTGAGGGTTTCATTCTTGTGAGCCAAAAAAACCACCCAAGTGAATCTGGTGTAATCATCTACCATAAACAAAGCATACTTCTTTCAATCCACAGTAGGTTGTTGAATTGGGCCGAAGAGATCACTATGAATTAAATCAAGTGGAGCTTTAGTGAGAATATCTCGAGATGATTTATATGGAACTTTCGTTTGTTTACCCTTTTGACAGGCACCACATACACCTTCAATCTTAGCATTGATTTTGGGAACACCTCTAACAAGTTCTTTGTTATCTTAGTTAGAAGACGATAATTGATGTGACCAAAACGCTCATGCCAAAGATGTGTAGATTCCACCTTAGTCAAATTGCAACAATTACTGAACTGAGTATCCAACAGATAGCAGTTATTTTTTCCACGTGATCCTTGAAAAATCACTTTTCTAGATTTGTCTACAATGTTACATCCATTACCATTGAAGACAACCTTATGGTCTTTGTCACAGATTTGACTAACAGAAAATATTAGCAGTTATACCTTTAACGTATACTACATCATGAATTTCAGGAATGTCAGGTAATTTGATCATCCCCTTCTTGCTTATGTAGCAGCGTCTCCCATCACCGAATGTTACTGGACTGCCATCAAAGTCGTTTGTGTTGACAAACCACGAGAGATCTCCAGTCATATGCCTGCTACATCCACTATCAAGAAACCATTGAAAGGGTGATGTTGATTTCAGAGCAAAAGCTCTCATACTAGCACTACTAACCATATTAGGCTTTCTTGTTAGTATTGATTGTCTTTTAAGAGCACACAAAAGTTGTACATCATTTTTGTGAAGATTACATGCAACATTTAATATTTTTCTAAAAGACAAACATACATGTTGAAAATGATCATGAGAACCACAAAACAAGCATGTATCAACATCTTTATTCTTATTCGAAGAATTCCGAGCACCTTCAGTTTTCACAAAGCCTAAACCTCGCTTATCACCTGACATAAGGAAATTCTTCAATGAAGAATTAGAGGATGAAAAAACGAGGTTACCCAAATATACCTCAATCTAAAACTTTTCCACCTATAAGTCCTTTCTCCAAAAGTGATTGTCTATGGACTGAGTCGAGACAATACAACAAATCGTTTCACACTTCGTGTGATCTTCTATGGATACCAGATCGAGACAATACGACAACAAGATAACTTACGTGATTGACTATGGATACAAGATCGAGACAATACAGCAACGAAGTATGATACTTAATAATAGGTTTGGACTTAACCAAACACTATAGGATTGCTATAAAGTAATTAGGAATTAACGTTTGTGTATTTTACTTTTAATTATAATAAGGGATATTTGGATTTTGGGTCCCAGCTTTGTGACCAGGTTTGTATTTGGGTCATGGGAAAATTTTAATTAGAGTTTGGGTCTTGGACCATAGTCGACCGTCTTGACCGTTAACAAAATAAATTAAAATTAAAATTTTTTATTTTTTTATTTGAATAATCTCTTAGTCTTGTTCTTCATTTATTGTTCACAACAATTAATTCTCATTACACGCTGGTCTTTATGCATGATCTTCTTGTTTTATTTGCTCGGAGCAAACATTTTGAACCTTCCTACTGATCATCCTCCATTCCAACACATCACCAACATCAATTATCAATACATGGTTGAATTGAAGTGATTTAGATATAGCGATCATTTTTGGGACAAAACATCATCTTGCATAATTATTGAAGTTTGTTAATTGTGCTAGACATAAACCCTAGAGAAAATTGAATTAACTAAAAATATTGAATCATGGATAAAAAGAGAGCGATAAATTGAAAACTAATGACATAGTAGTGGTGTCGTCGTAAGCTGAAGAAGATGAAAAAAATAGGGTTAATGGTGGTCACGGGCATTGATAGAAGATGAAGATGAAGTAAATGTCTAACTTGGTAAATAAATTAAAATCCAAATTTCAGGTGGTCTTTTTCATATTTAACCAGCCTATGTAACTGTCAAACACGGTCAACTATGGTCCAGGACCAAAACTCTAATTAAAATTTTCTCAAGGCCCAAACTCAAAGCCGGTCACAAAGTTAGGACCCAAAGTCTAAATATCCCTTATAATAAACCAATTATAATTGAGGAAATAGAAAAGTAAAAGACACATCAAGATTTTGTTAACGAGGAAACCGCAAATGCAGAAAAACCCCGAGACCTTTTCCAGAATTGAATACTCTCAGAATTAAACTGCTATTACAAAATCTAAACCAACTTCGTATAGTTGAGACAAAGCAACTAAACCTATAGTTCACCTAGTTCCCTCAGTATCCCTGCGCCTCTAACTTGCAATAAGTCACGCACTTGGAACAATTCCTTTGGTTCGTATTCCAAACAGTAAAGGAACAACAAATCTGTTCGACAACAACTCTTTTCAAACAACGTGATATGAGTTTAACAAAAGGCTTTTCTGTTTATCCAAATATAAACTCCTTTGTCGGGTTCTTAGATCAATCTATTCAACAACTACCAAAGTAATTGTTTAGACTATGAATCACAAAGAATTATATTGATGTCGATCTACTCAACTAATCAATCCAATCTATCAAAAGATAAACCGATTATAGTTGGATCCCCATCCGATCAAGTTTTGTGCACACCAAGGATTATGAACTCAAATAAGAAATCTTCTTTCTCTTCAAACCTTCTTAGATCTTCAATAAAAACCTGCACACAAACAACTTGAATCTCTTGTGATCAATCACACACATAATGGAGTCTGTTAATGATGGATCATCACAAGACGTCTTTAGATCTACAAACAATCTAAAGACCCCCCTCGATACTTCGATCTAGTTTGAGTGAATCTTATATCAGAAGAGAAGATTCTCAACCATAAACAAACTAGGTGCAATCAAAGTTCAACAACCGTTAGTCAATCAAATCAATCAAAAACTAATAATAAACTGCAATTATCTAGTTTCCCACCAACGGTACTCGTAGAGCTTCTCGATCCCAAAGAAGTCTTTAAAATAAGCGGTCGCAAGAGATTTCACCTAATTAGGGTACTTTCCTCTCCGAATAGACGGCTCCACCAGTAACAACACAACTAGGTATTTGCTGGCTGTGAGGATTAGTTTGCTCGAAATGCAAACTTTAATATTTATAGACCAAGGAAGTTTGGACACCAAGGAATTTCCAAAATCGAATATTCTCAAAGATATGCAATAAAGCCAAAATCGGTTTTCATAATTCCTGGAAATGCTCTGTCCAAATATTGACCGAAATCTCAGTAGAAAATCTCCAATTAGTAAATGTACATTACCAATTTTTATTTTCTAAAGATACGCATTTAATTGCTGGAAATTAAAAGCATATAAAATTAAAAACCTTAATTAAAAGATTTTCAATTTATTTCGATCCGGGATTCTCCTTTAGTTATTAAGGAATATCTTTTTTCAATTAAGTCGCCGATAAATTGGCAAAGCATTGTAGAAGAACAAATACTTGCAATGAGTGGTGGGAAATTTTCCCTGATTTCCTATCACAATACTTGTAAGTTTCATCTCTTAATATGATGGGTTTTTTTTCTTAGCAAAAAAAAAAGGAATATCTTTGAACAATAATAGATAACAATAACTGCACATGTTCAAAGTATGTCGACATCTTTACTTTGTAAATCTTTTTTCATATTTACAATCTTGGAACCGATTTGCCACACTTCCAAACGAGTTTAGAATTGGTTCATCTGATTTCCAAGAACTATGTGATTGATCAAAAACATTCAATCACCATTTATGGGTTTAACGGTTCTACCAAACGCAAAGTTCGGTTCTACCTCCAAGTGGCTACTAGGATCGGTTACACTAGTTTCCATAAAATGGCTAACTAAGTATCAGGATCGGTTACCACTATTTATGGTACTTACTTGTGATCGGTTGCACAAGTTATAGGATCGGTACACCAATTACTAAAACTTGTTAACCTACTACAAGGATCGATTACACATCTAGTGATTAGTCCCACCAAGTTCTAGGATTGGTTGCCCAATGACTAGGATCGATATTTGTAATTGGTGTGACCATTCCTAGTCATTGGGTAACTGATCTTAGAACTTGGTGAGACTAATATCAAGATTAGGGATGCACATGGGACGGGACGGTACGGGTTTTTGCCTAGCGCAGTACATGTACCTCCCTATGACCGGTGCCTGTACCTTGTACATGTACTTGTACCTGTGCAGTTACGGGACGGGACGGGACCTGTACCTGTTTAACTCGGTACGGGATGGGACCGATTCTTTACCTGTAGTATATGTAAAAGAAAAAAAAAGAGCAAAATTTGTGAAGCATAGAACCGTTACTCGTACAATAGAGAAATTATAGGGAGAAGTGTTTATTGAGAATCTAAAGAAGGTTGAGGATGAATTAGAAGCAGAGGTATTTGGGTCTCTGATACGGACGTATGCAGCTGCTGGTAAGACTAGTCAATCGATTCGTCGCCGGTTAAAGATGGAGAATGTCGAGGTGAATGAAGAATCTAAGAAGTTGCTTGACATAGTGTGTGTGTTGAAGAATAAGCTTGTTGAGGAAGAAACTGGTGGATAGATAGAAAGCGATCCGTAATGACCTCATCCCTTTAATTTAAGTTTCATTTCTATTTTTGGTTTTTGTTGATTGTGGAAAGTTGTGGAGCTGGGTTTCTTTGGATTTTATCAGTTGATATTTCAATGCTGGTAATATGTCCAGATTTAGGTCATTCCATGATATCCCAAATAACCAGTAGCCACACTAGTTCAACTATGTGAATCGTGTAGCCAAAACAAAAGAGAAGAATCATTTGAACAATGATGTAATCATCAAACACAGAATAAAGTTTGTCATGCTGATCACTTGAGATATGATTTTGCATTTCGTATTTGCATAATGTTTTTGTGGTGGTAATTTCTTTGCCAGCGGGTTAGGAATTTTCTTCGCTGGAACAACAACGCAAGAAAAAATTTGTACTTCACAGTTGAAACTTGGGATCTAACCCTAATTTCAACGGATACTACAGGTAAAGAACCAGTCCTACAGGTAAACCCCTACTATCAACGGTTAGGATTTAACCTTAATTTCAACGGATAAAGATCCTCGGTATTACGGGACGGGACGGGAATAGCATAGAACCGTTACTCGTACCTACTCTAGACACGGTACCAGTTTTTGGTACTTGTACCTGTCTTATCTCACCGCGGTTCCGGGACGGTACCGGTACGGTTCCTGCGGTTCCGGTACGATTCCATGGGACGGGACGGTTCCTGTGCATCCCTAATCAAGATGTGTAATCGATCCTTGTAGTATGTTAACAAGTTTTAGTAATTGGTCTAACTGATCCTATAACTTGTGCAACTGATCACAAGTAAGTACCATAAATAGTGGTAACCGATCCTGGTACTTAGTTAGCCATTTTACGGAAAATAGTGGGACCGATCCTAGTATCCACTTGGAGGTAGAACCGAACTTTGTGTTTGGTAGAACCGTTAAACCCGTGAATGGTGATCAAATGTTTTTGATCAATCACATAGTTCTTGGAAATCAGATGAACCAATTCTAAACTCGTTTGGAAGTGTGGCAAATCGGTTCCAAGATTGTAAATATGAAAAAGGATTTACAAAGTAAAGATGTCTGATATACTTTGAACATGTGCGGTAATTCTTATCTATTATTGTTCAAAGATATTCCTTCATAACTAAAGGAGAATCCCGGATCGAAATAAATTGAGAATCTTTTAATTAGGGTTTTTAATTTTATATGCTTTTAATTTCCAGCAATTAAATGCATATCTTTAGAAAATAAAAATTGGTAATGTGCATTTACTAATTGGAGATTTTCTACTGAGATTTCGGTCAATATTTGGACAGAGCATTTCCAGGAATTATGAAAACCGATTTTGGCTTTATTGCATATCTTTAAGAATATTCGGGTTGGAAATTCCTTGGTGTCCTGTAGATGGTGGATTTTCTACAAAGGATAAATTCGTAAACTCATAATTATACGAAGCTCTGATTCAGAAATCAGACGTGAGTATCGAGACACGGGTCTCTCATCGAATTCTCAACGGAGAGTACTTTCTCTCAGAGTACATGCAGATATGTAGTCTCACGACTGCACAACAACATATCTCATGAATACTGAATACTTTCGGTGATTATTTCTATATAGTATCACGAGATGGACGGCTCCTAGACAGCTTGCTCTGCTAGTATAGAGCGATAACGTCTTCAGGAACAAACAACGAGTTTACCCTGACTATATAATGGATATGACTTACCGACAAGCTCCTATCGGGATAATTAATGCTCCTAGACAGCTTGCTCTGCTAGTATAGAGACACAAAGTTAATTATTCCTAATTGTTCCTATTCCATGGTCGAATCCACGACTGGTCCTATGGAATGACAATAACAATTGTTCTGATTCTATGATCGAATCCACGACTTGATCTCATAGAATAGCAATAACTATATTATCCAATTACTCCGATTTCATGATCGAATCCACAACTGGTCTCATAAATGGTAATAGATAAATCTTAATTACTCCGATTCTATGGTCGAATCTACGATCCCATGGAATGGTAATGCTCACTTTATTATTCCGAATTCGTAGTTGATACCTTAGCTGATCCTATGAATTAATAATAAACATCTTATTACTCAGTTTTGTGAATTATTCTCCACTGAATTCCACAATTAGTAATAAATAATCAACAACCAGGCGTCTGAGCTACCTCTAAGTAAGCCCCGATTCAAATGGTGAAGTTGTATTCAACGGCGATACACTAATAGTCACCACATGAACGAGTATTTCAAAATACAACGAAACGATAAACCTATGCAAAATAGGGAAGAAAATAATAAATAATTAAAAATATTGACCAGGGTGCTGGGAGCACAGACACACGACCGACCGACCGTGTCGTGGTCAATCCCACGCCAGTTTTATATTTTTAATGCATTTTTATTCTTTTCCATGATTTGATGAAAATTTTCTCATTTTATCAAATCTCCTTCGTCTCGAGGAAACTCCTCGGTTTCATGGTACTTCCATAAATCCATAAAAAATAATATAAAATTAAGGAAAGGAGTGTGGGGCGTGACCATTGGCCAACCGGCCATGCCTTAGTCCAAACCGGCCCCACACCCCACGGTTCCTTATTATTTTATTATTATTTCTCTAATTTCATGAAAAAACTCCTTGATTTCATGGTATTTTGCACAAATCATCAAATAATAATAATAAAATAAATTATGAAAACTTGTGGGACCGGGCCTTGGCCGGCCGCCATGCCCTAGCCGGTCCCACACGCCCTTTGTTTTATTATTTTATTATTAGTTTTCCTTGAATTCATCAAATTCCTTGATTTCATGGTATTTCTCTCAAATTAGGAAAAATTCCCTCAAATCATCAAAAATACCTAAAAATATTAAAAATTATGAAAAACTCGTGGGACCGGTCCATAGCCGGCCGGCCATGCCTCCATGGTCCCACGCCCTTGTTTTTATTATTTTAATATTTTTTGCTTCCTGAACTCATGAAAACTCCTTCAATTCATGGAAACTCCCTAAATTCATCAAATTTCTCAAAATTCATGAATTTTTCATAAAATCATCAAAATATTATAAAATTAAGGAAAAGGCACCACGGGACCGTGGTCACGACGGCCGACCATGCCTTGACCACGGCGGTCCCACGCCTCCTCCTATTTTATTTATAATTTCATCATCTCATGGTGTTTTCCTCAGTTTCGTCGAAACCCTAATTTTGGCATATTTTCTCGAATGGATGCTCAATTGCACGCCAGAAAATATCAAAATTCTCAGGACTGAGACGCGGACGCCTTGGGGACACGAGCACGCTATCTTGACCGACCAAGATTGGCTCTTTGGCTCACGGAAGCCGGTCCCATCAATTTTCACAGTTTTGACCTAATTTGCACAATTGCTCGTATTAGGTCCAAAACTCTTCCAAACACTTTGGATTTTCATGAAGTGATCGTCAGGCGGTCACGTGACAACCCAGGGCCGGTTTCATGACTCCATGGTCGGTCCCTCGCCTCGTCATAATTAATTAGGTTTTCTCACCTAAGGCTCAGACGAGCATTTTGAATAAATGATTAAGCCAGCATTTAATCATTCTTCCACCAACAAATCGTCAACTCTTCAGGAGTTCTTCGTATTTGCTCACGTGAGCATATGGACACTACATGGTTGATCCACGGTCCCATGTAGTCGCTCCCTCCTTCGTCCCATGGTTAAATTCTGACGAACCATGAATTGATCATCAATTGATCAAATTAGGGTTTCTGAATCCAAGGATCATCATTCCAGATTCCAACCTTAATAATTTTACGACGCTCATGGTCATTAATTTTATTAATTATGCTCGGTTCAACGACCAGTATTCTAATTAATATTTTTGGTACGCTGCCAATAATCCATCAGATGAGCAACACATGCTCAGACGATCAAATATTCAACAATTCATCACATGAGCAACACTTGCTCAGATGATAAATATTTGCTCAAACCAAGGAATATTGGTTCAACAATCAATATTCAACGATCCATCGAATGAGCAATACTTGCTCACTTCATCGTAAGAACTATACCTCTGTCTCATGACATGTTCAATTCATGAGTTTCAGAACATCATGTTCAACTCAGCAACTACATGGACTCATCGTCCCATCAAACCACGAAGTCATCAATTGACTAACAAACCACGAGACGTCAATCGTGTCACTTGGGGGGATATCACTTAGGGTTTTGGTCTGGCGGTCTACGGCACGTGTGTTCAAACACACGATGGAATGTGAGCAAGTCGTGCAATCAGTTGAAGGAATTCACGAGGTAGTGGGTGGAAAATCGACCAAGTCTCCACACGTTGAGCAACTGGTTTCAAACACGATCTCCACTTCCCCACTCCTTGATTCCATCAACTGTCACACTTCATGGAATCATGGTGTCTAAAATTCCAGCAATATAAATAAGTCTCTGAATCATGATTGAATCATCACATCATCAGTATCATCAATCTCACGTCTCATCGACAACACGAGATCATCAACTCATCAATTGAGCAACTACTCTCAATTGAGCAATTTCAATCATTCAGAGCTTATCGTATTCAGAATTCACACACCCACAATCTTTGATTACCATTGATTCCACACATTTCTCAGCTTCCCTCCTACAGATCAACCCATCCTCTCTTGTGACCGAATTTACTCTGGAACGGTCATTGTCTTGATTTAGGCCGGAGTACTACAGATTGATCTCTCGAATCTAAAGCACCCCCTTTGCAGCGGTGCATCTGTGTGAGGTTTAACATTTCGCTCGGTTCGAGGAGTCTCCTCCGTACGGTCGTCTCCTCAATTCCTTAAAAACCAGCAAATCGTTTTTCCCCATCTACAGATTGGCGACCACAGTGGGAGATCATTCTCTCGGTTGCAATCTCACAATTTCACAAGATGGTTGATCTCAGGTCAGGTTCAGTTACGAATCCTAACACAAACCGTGCTAGCACTAGCAACAACAACAATCAGAATATCCCGGAGACAATTCCGACCTCCAACACTGATGGTGGTGACTACTCCTCCTCACGCCGAAGGTCATCCACTGTCCGGACGACACCCTGAAGAAGTCAGAGGAGATCCACCACTACCATTGCTGATCTTATCAAAGCGCAGGAGACTCTTGCAAAGAATCAGACTGACATGGCTGCTACACAGAAGGAGCTGTGTAATTATCTCAAAACTCTTACTGACAAGATGTCAGAGAAGACTCAAGAGAAGGGAAAGGAGAAGGAGAAATCCTCAGACGACGATCCTGAAGTAATTCCAATCCATACAGTAGAAGACGACGAAGTCCACAAAACTGCTGCAGACAACTCATCAGCGAAGGGATCATCGAATTTCATCACTCGCGAGGATCTGGAGCACCTTTTGGAGAACCGTGGAAAAGACAAAACATCGCATCCATCGTCATCAACCTCCTTATCGTGCCGTTACGCAGAGGATTACACTCCCCAAAGGTTACGTTTCTCCAACTTTCACCTTATATGATGGAACTGGCAATGCTCGGGAACATGTCTCTCGTTTTCTCGAAGCTCTGGGAGAACATGAACATAATCATGTCGTTCGTCTCAAGAAATTCTCAAAATCTCTGAAAGGCAGAGCATACACCTGGTATAACAACATCACACCAGGGACTATCAACAATTGGGGAGAAATGGTTAACGCATTCTACAGGAAATACTTCTTCATGTTAGAAAAAGTCACCCTCTCCGACCTTGGAAGGATGTTTCACAGGGTCAGTGAAAATCCCAATGATTATGTGAAAAGGTTTAGAGTCCAAGCCCTGGATTGTCATGATCCAAACGTCACGGAGCAACAACTGGTGGACTTGTGCATCAATGGCATGCTCCCGGTCTACAGGGCCTTGCTAGAAAACCTTCGATTCCAGACTTTCTCAGAGCTTCACAAAGATGCGAAGAGGTCGGAAACCACTTCACCCGCTCTTTTGTAAAAGAGCAAAGTCTACAAAGACTGAGGATTCGAAAGACACTCGAGGAAGCAGGCGTTTGATCAACAAGCAATATAACCTGCAACCTTCAACAAATGCCGTCGCGGAAGGGAGTAAGTGAAAAGCCGAACCACCACACAAGCAGACTTCCTTCACCCCTTCAAAGGCACACAAGAAAGAGAATTCGAAAGTCTCTCCTCAGCATACGGAAGATCCAAAAGCACTTGATTTTCCCTGTTCAATGGAAGAAGTTAATGAACTACTTGATGCCTGGATTCAAGATGGTGCAATCAAATTACCTTATGTCAAGAAGGAACCAACTGAAGAGACCATGGAAAATCCTCGGTATTTCCGTTTCCATAGATACGTCATCCATCCCAAAAGTTATTGCAAAATTTTGAAGCTCATATTCAAGGAAAAGGTCGAATCAGGAGAGATCAACCTAGGGACTGAGGGAGTGCACAAAAAACCCCTCCCAGTCAGAACTTTTACCATCTCTGAACCTCCTGTCAAGGAAGCGGTCCAATCTCTGATCGAACATGTCTGCAAGTTGTTGTGTCTTTCGAAAGCTCAAAGGAAAGACATGTTTGCTGCACTGAACCACATCGTGTCCGGAAAACGTCTGCTGATCCAAGAAACCACCACCGAATCTTCAGCCATCGACAAGGAAATGTATGACTGGGGGCTGCTCACCACAGTGCACATTAAGGGAAATGAGTTCAAAAGGGAGTTTGTCGATGTTGGTACCGCTGTGAACATCATCCCTTTGAAAACTCTCAGAGCTGCCGGTATTACTCGACAGGAAGCCACCCACGCTCCCATAGCAATTAGGGAACATGAAGGAATCTCCAGAGACACGTATGGATTCATCACTCTCAAAGTTACGAAAAAATTGATCTTCTCTGAGACCAAGTTTTTCATAATCCGGGAAGACCCTGGGTACGACATAGTCCTTGGAAGAACTTGGATTCATTCCGGAAGGATGACGATGCCTTCAACACATCTTGTCATCGACAAGGATTCTGAGTCGGAAGACGAAGCAGAGGACACACCACCGTTTGAGCATCTGGAAGAAGTAAAAACTCTGATGGGGCTTACGCAATAACTTGGAGAAAATCCGCACACCTTTGTCAGAAGGTTTCGAGCTCAGGCAAGTCTTATTCCTCCTCTTGATCCAATATTACCAATGTTCAAATACGCTACTATGGTCTAGGGACTTCTCCCCATGAACAATTTAGCAGTCATCAAAAGCTACGAGTGGATAACTTCACCTCAGAAATATTACACTCAATGGTTGGGTTCAAAACTTCTTCAAATCGGTCACTCCATCGAGAGGTTTATTGATGAAGACTTGGCTAAGCATGATCAACATTATGCTGGATACTCTCTTCCGCGCGAGTGTCCATATGGGCCACAATCGTGGAATTCCATCAAACAGGGAATTCCGAATCAGCGGAAGATATTCAAGGCACGATCGACCAAGCCTAACAAGTTTCATGAAGGGGACCTGGTTCTCAAAGCAGTTCAGCGCGGTCTTCATTCTACAAGGAACTCTAATTGGGAAGGACCATTCATGGTCGCTGAGTCCGTGGCCGGAGGATACTACAAATTGACCAACACAGATGGAAGAACCCTACCAGTAATTCACTAAAATTGGCTCAAGGCGTTTATCTGAAATTATTGGACATTTAAGGTATTGGGCGTTTGAAGCATTCATGGAGTTGGGATTTAAAATTTAGGATTTTATTTCATTTGTATTTCATTTCCTCCAAAACATTTGCAATACTTGCAATCAGTATTTGAATTCAACAACTTATCAAAATTCAGTTCATATTTCGTAAAAGAAAATCTCTATCAAATCTACAAGAAAATCCTTAACCATCAGTCAATCCAAAACCATCTAAATATCAAAACCCAAGTATAAACCTCACATCTCTCAGAAGTTCAGAAGTTCAAGAGATCGGCAAGAAAAGGCTTTCGCTCATCAACATCCTTCAAGATTTGCAAAGCCGCCCTCTCCTTGTTCAACTCCGCGGTCATCTTGGAAATCTTGTCCTCCTTCTCCTTCACAACATCATTGCGAAAGGGTATGTTCTTCTCACATGAATCCTTGATAACGTTTATTTGCTTACGAAGCCATTTCACGTTGAGGCCAAGTCTTTCTGAATTCTCCAAGTTAAACTCCCAATCAAAGAGTATATCTGGAGTCACGGTATTCTTGGGTCTCGTATGCATATCACTCACGACACGCAAGATAACGCCTACTTGCATGGTTAAAGCATAAGCACGCCCAGGGTTCCTGTCAACGATCATATGGCCAAACTTCTTCCATATCGTCTCATACAAGCGTGCATATCCATTGGGAACGCTGAATCCACCGACCAGTTCATGATACAGGAGTGAAGTGTTAAAGGGAGGATCGAAAGCAACCCCTGCAGTTGGATATTCATACACTATTATACGGTTCTCAATCACTGGAGCGGCTTCCACGACCAAAGCAACAGTTCCTTCGGTATTCTCCGCTGCTATATCGGTTTCTTCTATCATTGAGGCAACAACTATCTGTTTTTCCATAACATCAGAAGCGACCTTCTCATGGCCTCGAAGTGCAGGGATGGCTGTATCTTCATCAATAACTTCGGAAGGGTTAGAGTTTTCATCATTGGCTCCAGTATCCTCAACTTCGGTATTTAGCACCTAATACGAAGATTACATGAGGTTAGAGTCACGAAGACAAAGGAGATTATGATACATAGTATACCATAAATTCAATATCATCAAAGTTCATCATACTACATTCAAGACACGAGCAAATAACATGAAAGCCATGAAAACACATTTTACGATGAGTCCGTCTGAAGAAACTGAACTCTGCCCTGTACTAAGAGACCAACTTGGAGCAATCTACAAAGAATCTGAGGATGGGTCATATGTCATTCTCTTCATATGTATGTCCTCTATGATATGTCAAAATTTCATGAGAATCCGATGAACTAGCGAGTAGATGTGGCCAAAATATCAAGTGATGCTCAATCTGAAAAAGTTCTGGAAGTCTCCTGGAAGTTTACTATTTCGCCTTTTCCAGGCTATGAACGTGATCAAAACTTAAAAATCTTCCTTGATAAAGCTTGGAAATTTTCCGGGCTTGAATTTGCACATGCAGATCATCAAAATAATACTCCGGACGAAGATTCTACAGCGTTTTTACTAAAAGCTGGGTTCTGAATTTTCTGACGACGAAATTCGACTAAGTTTTCATATATTCACATGGGTTCTCATTCATTCATTCACAAGTCAGAACTTTTATACTTCTATGAAGAATATACAGGATATATACTTACTTGAGGAGTCTCCAAAGTGTCCAAGGGGTTGGAATTGTCCACATCAACGAAAAGAGGAACATCACTTCCATCTGGCTCTGAATCTTGGGAATTACCTCCATTCCCATTCCCATTCCCATTCCCATAGGATGATTGAGTTCCAGAATTCTCCATCTCCATGGACACATCCTCCTGTACACGTCCTTTACAATCAATATTTTTATCTATGAAGCACCACATTTGAACATGTGAAGAAATACTTACAGTTTCTTCGTCACTCAAATCAGCGATTGCTTGTTCAGTAGCAGAAAATTGAAGACCTTCAAGACTTGATGAAGTAAAATTCTGCAACAAAATTAACAACATTGGCTTCATGATTCTAATGTTAATAGCAATGAAAGTCACGGTGAGAAATATTGGGAACTCACCAAAGAACGAACTGGGGACTTCACGGTATTAGGTAACAACTTATAACTTTTGTTCCTTCCTTCTCCGCCGTGAACAACTTCTCCAATATCTGAAAAATCTGCATGGATTCGAGGTCTTACGCTACGACCGTCGTGTAAAGAATTCAATAACATGATCAGAATACAGTTACCATGGTTTCATAAAAGACATGTGGGGAATCTTACTTGAGAACATCCTGGAGATAATTTTCGTTTATCACCAGAAAGGTACTTCAGTCTTGGTCGACCAGAGATCATCTCAGCAGACGGAGGAATCTTCACTGGAGGCTGACTAACTGTCACGAATTCATGCAACCTCTCAAATTGTTGATGCCAGAATTCTATATAACCTGGGGTTACATATGCAAATCTATCAGAACCAGGAAACCAGTAACTACTCCCTTCCACGTGAGTGTGATCTAAACGAGACGCAAGCTGATCAACTGATGGTTTCCTTCTCCGGGTAGTTGGAACACATTGATCCATACCCATTTGTCGAGCCGCCCTATCAATGTTGTATTCTTCTACGGCCCACTCTCCATGCATAACGGATAACAAGTGACCAGGAGTACAGCTCAACATGAAGGATCTCTCACCATCATTCGGGTTAGCACCAGATTTCAGAGTCGTGCTCTCTCCAGTATTGAAAGTCGTTGGTTGAGAAACATAATCAGGAACCGACACCCACGGACGAAAGTCGAACTCCGATTCTTCATCCAACACATCAATGAGGCGTGCTTTAGACCGAGGCTGCTTTGTAGACCAACGCATGATTCGGGCATTATCTTTCTCGGCGAAGATGTGACGGGCATCAGTATTTGGTCCTTGCAGGATATTACGTGGGATAGGCGCATAATTCTTGAAGTGCTCCCACATCAAAGCTTGAAGAAACATCGTGTTAACATAACACTCAATCTTCATGAAGCCATTCGACACGCTGGAATCTAACACCAAGGAGTCTAAGTTAGAATACAAGGAACCCAGGAATAAGCTACCTATTGGGAGTTGCTCACCTTGAGCCATCTTAATAGCAAAAGGGATTACGAAAGGCTTCAACAAATGTCCACTGTCTTCGAATATGTCTCTGGATAACCATAAGCATAAGAAAGCGGCAATAGGTAACATACCGGTGATGGGACTATCAGAAACTTCATCTCTTGGCCACCAACGTGTCAACCAATGGGCATAACAACCTTTACTACCAGACGCCTTGTTCACTTCTTCCATCGCAGCTGTCAGAGTGTCAAAAACCACTTTTTCCTCATCCGAAAGACCTCCAGAGAAATTACCTGTAATCGGGAGATGCATCAAAGCAGCCACATCTTCTAAGGTAACAGTAAATTCTCCCCATCTACATATGAAGGTATGAGTGGGAACACACCAACGAGCCAGCAAATCCACGATAATTTTCACATCATGATTAATAGACAAGTCTCCAGAAGCTTGAATAGCTCTCGTCACTTGTTCCTGGTTGAGCATAGCCCTGACATGAGGGAAACCCAACATATGCCTCGCCCATCCAGAAATTTTTTCCAAAGGGCGTCGAGAAAGCTTAAACTCTATGGTAGATGCAAGGAAAATCCCTCGTTCGAGACAAAGCCGTATTACCATCTTCGGGGTCACCAATTTCTTCTGAGTCACAGTCCTAGGGTTTATCAGAAGACGATATACTGGGGACTTAAGATATGCTTCAGCTCCTTTTGGATCCTCCTCAAAGAATGCGTCGTCTATATTAGGAATGTTCTTCATGCTAGTGGCATCCTCCTCTTCTTCACCAATGGAGGTATCGTCCGTGCATGCATCATCCCTGGAGATGTCATCATCAGTATGCGATTCGTCCCTTGAAGTATCGTTGGCTGGGGAATTGGTCATTTTTGCTAAAACAACTGCAAAGTCCACATTATGTTCTACTTCAGTATGTTCTCCAGACACGAATCAAGAGAATACGGCAAAAATGGTAACTCTTAACTCTTACCTTTTTTACTTCCACTAACAATAGTGATAGTAACGGTAGAGTTAACACCTCAAAATCGTTCGTCTCTTCGAAAACTGCAAAAAACGAACGAAACTTTATTTAGTTTTCGAAACTGTACTTTCATAAAATCACGGACACAATTTTCATAATGTGAACATTCATACAACTGACCTATGAAGTTCATAACAATACAATATTCTATCATAAATATATTGTCTATCTTTGAAGAATCCTCAAAACCCATGTTTCTGATTTTTCAAAAAACAGCAATTAATGAAACTTGCATACATAAATTCTCAAGGATTTTATCTAACGAAAACAAACTCATGCAAATAAAACATATCATCATATTTTTCACAATATATGTCACGGTTGCATATATATATATATATATATAAACTATTTTTCCTTCGTATCGTCATTATTTGTCTTTAAAACAAAGGTTTATTTCAAAAAATATTGTGAAAGCTCACATCTCATACATATGATAAAGTTTTGTATTTACATGAAAGCTCATAAGAAAAATTTTATCACTGGACACAAGTTCATCATACATATTTTCCTTCGTGTCATCGTTATTTGTCTTTAAAACGAAGGATTATTCCGATTTCATGAAAATTCACTTCTTTTATGATAAAACCTTGGTACACATGAAAACTCATAAACTAAGTTTTATCACTGGACCTAGGTTCATATATAAAAAAAAAAATCTCTCCTAAATCAGGGATTATAGTTAGTTTTCAAAACTAACGACTGAACGAACATACGTTTTCAAAAACGAGGGTTTTTTTCATAAAACTCACATTAATATACACACATGTATATAACTTCATCATGATCAAAGCATGAAAAACTCATGAGGATCATAAACATCAGCAAACAAAAAAAAATTACCTAACGTGCGACGGCCGGAATTTGGCCGAACGACGGTCCGACGGCGCCGACGATCGGTGGCGGCTCCGGCGGGAAAGGTCTCCTTCCCTGGTGTGAAGGTGATGAAGGTGCTGGTCGTGTGTGAGGAAAATAAATAAAAAAAAGGATTAATCGCTTTTATATCAATTTTATTTCCAAAACCTAATTTTCTAAGGATTTCCTTATTGGGCCCGACCCGCGAATCCTAATCGACCACAGACTCGTCGTCCAAACCAGCGGTTCAACACCAATTTATTCTCATCAAACGACGCTCCAATCATGACATTGAAGCTTTCATCAAGTCGTGGTTTTCTCATGATCTCTAAATCCGGTAACGTCTCAACTTACGACTAAGTTCAATTACTGGTATTATTATTTATGGCCGGAAAATCACCATTTAATGCTGACTGAGGAACACAACTTTCCTCAGTAAGCAGGGGACTTAAAGTAGATGGTGGATTTTCGACAAAGGCTAAATTCATAAACTCATAATTATACGAAGCTCTGATTCAGCAATCAGACGTGAGTATCGAGACACGAGTCTCTCATCGAATTCTCAACGGAGAGTACTTTCTCTCAGAGTACATGTAGATATGTAGTCTCACGACTGGACAACGGCATATCTCATGAATACTGAATACTTTCGGTGATTATTTCTATATAGTATCACGAGATGGACGGCTCCTAGACAGCTTGCTCTGCTAGTATAGAGCGATAACGTCTTCAGGAACAAACAACGAGTTTACCCTGACTATATAAAGGATATGACTTACCGACAAGCTCGTATCGGGATAATTAATGCTCATAGACAGCTTGCTCTGCTAGTATAGAGCCACAAAGTTAATTATTCCTAATTGCTCCTATTCCATGGTCGAATCCACGACTGGTCCCATGGAATGGCAATAAAAATTGTTCTGATTCTATGATCGAATCCACGACTTGATCTCATAGAATAGCAATAACTATATTATCTCATTACTCCGATTTCATGATCGAATCCACAACTGGTCTCATAAATGGTAATAGATAAATCTTAATTACTCTGATTCTATGGTCGAATATACGATCCCATGGAATGGTAATGCTCACTTTATTATTCCGAATTCGTAGTCGAATCCTCAGCTGATCCTATGAATTAATTATAAACATCTTATTACTCAGTTTTGTGAATTATTCTCCACTGAATTTCACAATTAATAATAAATAATCAACAACCGGGCGTCTGAGCTACCTCTAAGTAAGCCCCGATTCAAATGGTGAAGGTGTATTCAACGATGATACACTAATAGTCACCACACGAACGAGTATTTCAAAATACAACGAAACGATGAACCTATGCAAAATAGGGAAGAGAATAATAAATAATTAAAAATATTGACCAGGGTGCTGGGAGCACGGACACACGACCAACCGACCGTGTCGTGGTCAATCCCACACTAGTTTTATATTTTTAATGCATTTTTATTATTTTCCGTGATTTGATGAAAATTCTCTCATTTTATCAAATCTCCTTCGTCTCGAGGAAACTCCTCGGTTTCATGGTACTTCCATAAATCCATAAAAAATAATATAAAATTAAGGAAAGGAGTGTGGGGCGTGACCACTGGCCAACCGGCCATGCCTTGGTCCCAACCGTCCCCACACCCCACGGTTCCTTATTATTTTATTATTTTATTATTATTTCTCTAATTTCATGAAAAAACTCCTTGATTTCATGGTATTTTGCACAAATCATCAAATAATAATAATAAAATAAAATAAATTATGAAAATTTATGGGACCGGGCCTTGGCCGGCCAGCCATGCCCTAGCTGGTCCCACACGCCCCTTTGTTTATTATTTTATTATTAGTTTTCCTTGAATTCATCAAATTCCTTGATTTCATGGTATTTCTCAAATTAGGAAAAATTCCCTCAAATCATCAAAAATACATAAAAAATATTAAAAAATTATGAAAAACTCGTGGGATCGGTCCATAGCCGGACGGACATTCCTCCATGGTCCCACACGCCCTTGTTTTTACTATTTTAATATTTTTTGCTTCCCTGAACTTATGAAAACTCCTTCAATTCATGGAAACTCCCTAAATTCATCAAATTTCTCAAAATTCATGAATTTTTCATAAAATCATCAAAATATTATAAAATTAAGGAAAAGGCACCACGGGACCGTGGTCACGACCGACCGACCATGCCTTGACCACGGCGGTCCCACGCCTCCTCATTCCTTATTTTATAATTATTTTTCATCATCTCATGGTGTTTTCCTCAGTTTCGTTGAAACCCTAATTTTGGCATATTTTCTCGAATGGATGCTCAATTGCACGCCAGAAAATATCAAAATTCTCAGGACTAAGACGCGGACGCCTTGGGGACACGAGCACGCTATCTTGACCGACTAAGATTGGCTCTTTGGCTCACGGAAGCCGGTCCCATCAATTTTCACAGTTTTGACCTAATTTGCACAATTGCTCGTATTAGGTCCAAAACTCTTTCAAGCACTTTGGATTTTCATGAAGTGATCGTCAGGCGGTCACGTGACGACCCAGGGCCGGTTTCATGACTCCATGGTCGGTCCCTCGCCTCGTCATAATTAATTAGGTTTTCTCGCCTAAGGCTCAGACGAGCATTTTTGAATAAATGATTAAGCCAGAATTTAATCATTCTTCCACCAACAAATCTTCAACTCTTCACCGAGTTCTTCGTATTTGCTCACGTGGGCATATGGACACTACATGGTTGATCCACGGTCCCATGTAGTCGTTCCCTCCTTCGTCCCATGGTTAAACTTCTGACGAACCATGAATTGATCATCAATTGATCAAAATAGGGTTTCTGAATCCAAGGATCATCATTCCATGTTCCAACCTTAATAATTTTACGACGGCCTCATGGTCATTAATTTTATTAATTATGCTCGGTTCAACGACCAGTATTCTAATTAATATTTTTGGTACGCTGCCAATAATCCATCAGATGAGCAACACATGCTCAGACGATCAAATATTCAACAATTCATCACATGAGCAACACTTGCTCAGATGATAAATATTTGCTCAAACCAAGGAATATTGGTTCAACAATCAATATTCAACGATCCGTCGAATGAGAAACACTTGCTCACTTCATCGTAAGAATTATACCTCTGTCTCATGGCATGTTCAATTCATGAGTTTCAGAACATTATGTTCGACACTCAGCAACTACATGGACTCATCGTCCCATCAAACCACGAAGTCATCAATTGACTAACAAACCACGAGACGTCAATCGTGTCACTTGGGGGGATATCACTTAGGGTTTTGGTCTGGCGGTATATGCCACGTGTGTTCAAACACACGATGGAATGTGAGAAAGTCGTGCAATCAGTTGAAGGAATTCACGAGGTAGTGGGTGGAAAATCGACCAAGTCTCCACACGTTGAGCAACTGGTTTCAAACACGATCTCCACTTCCCCACTCCTTGATTCCATCAACTGTCACACTTCATGGAATCATGGTGTCTACAATTCCAGCAATATAAATAAGTCTCTGAATCATGATTGAATCATCTACATCATCAGTATCATCAATCTCACGTCTCATCGAAAACACGAGATCATCAACTCATCAATTGAGAAACTACTCTCAATTGGGCAATTTCAATCATTCGGAGCTTATCTTATTCAGAATTCACACACCCACAATCTTTGATTACCATTGATTCCACACATTTCTCAGCTTCCCTCCTACAGATCAACCCATCCTCTCTTGTGACCGAATTTACTCTGGAACGGTCATTGTCTTTATTTAGGCCGGAGTACTACAGATTGATCTCTCGAATCTAAAGCACCCCCTTTGCAGCGGTGCATCTGTGTGAGATTTAACATTTTGCTCGGTTCGAGGAGTCTCCTCCGTACGGTCGTCTCCTCAATTCCTTAAAAACCAGTAAATCGTTTTCCCCATCTACATGTCCAAACTTCCTTGGTCTATAAATATTGAAGTTTGCATTGCGAGCAAACTAATCCTCAGAGCCAGCAAAACTACCTAGTTGTGTTGTTACTGGTAGAGTCCTCTATTCGGAGAGGAAAGTACCCTAATTAGGAGAAATCTCTTACGACCGCTCGTTTTAAAGACTTCTTTGGGATTGAGAAGCTCTTCGAGTACCGTTGGTGGGAAACTAGATAATTGCAGTTTATTATTAGTTTTCGATTGATTTGATTGACTAACGGTTGTTGAACTTTGATGGCACCTAGTTTTTTTATGCTTGAGAATCTTCTCTTCTGATATAAGATTCACTCAAACTAGATCGAAGTATCGACGGGGATCTTTAGACTGTTTGTTGATCTAAAGATGTCTTGTGATAATCCATCGTTAACAGACTCCGTTCTGTGTGTGATTGATCACAAGAGATTCAAGTTGTTTGTGTGCAGGTGTTTATTGAAGATCTAAGAAGATTTGAAGACAAAGAAGATTTCTTATTTGAGTTCATAATCTTTGGTGTGCACAAAACTTGATCGGCTGGGGATCCAACTGTAATCAGTTTATATTTTGATAGATTGGAATGATTGGTTGAGTAGATCGACATCAATACGATTCTTTGTGATTCATAGTATTAATTGCATAGTCTAAGCAATTACTTTGGTAGTTATTGAATTTTTTATCTAAGAACCTGACAAAGGAGTTTATTGGGATAAACGGGAGAGCCTTTTGTCAAACTCATATCACGTTGTTTGAAAAGAGTTGTTACCGAATATATTTTTTGTTCCTCTATTGTTTGGAATACGAACCAAAGGAATTGTTCCAAGTGCGTGACTTATTACCAATTGGAGGCGTAGGGATACTGAGGGAACTAGGTGAACCATAGGTTTAGTTGCTTGGTCTCAACTATACGAAGTTGGTTTAGATTTTGTATATCGGCTTAATTCTGAGAGTATTCAATTCTGGAAAGGTCCCAGGGTTTTTCTGCATATGCGGTTTCCTCGTTAACAAAATCTTGCTGTGTCTTTTACTTTTCTATTTGCGCAATTATAATTGATTTGTTATAATTAGAAGTAAAATACACAAACGTTAATTCCTAATTACTTGATAGCAATCCTATAGTGTTTGGTTAAGTCCGAACCTATTATCAAGTAATCATACTTCGTTGTTGTATTGTTTCGATCTTGTATCCATAGTCAATCACGCAACATATCTTGTTATCGTATTGTCTCGATCTCTGAACTGATTCGTTGTATTGTCTCGACTCAGTCCATAGACAATCACTTTCGGAGAAAGGACTTATAGGTGGAAAAGTTTTAGATTGAGGTATATTTGGGTACCCTCGTCTTTTCAATTGGTATCAGAGCAGGAAAACACGAAAAGATCTAACAATCTCTGTTTGGTGCGATCCAACCTATAAGAATTGAATCTATGTCTGATTCAGTTAACGTAACGGCAGGATTTGACTACTTCAAAAACTCGTGGTGGAAGACACGGATGAAGTATGTAATACTTTTATTCCTAAATGTATTAGGAATTGGAATTATATCTATGTATGTCTTGAGGAACTTACACAATCCGTTGGATATCATAGGATTGTATATCATTCCCTTGGATACTAACATGTTTAGTAACAATGATACAATGCTCCATGAGACAGGGTGTATCTCGAAAATGCATCAGATTCCTCTCAGAATTTTCTATTATATGAACCATGGGTATTGTGTTCTTGAAAAATCTGGAATCTTAAATATATTTTGGATGTCCTATCGAAGTATATATATGTATATTTTCAGATCCAAGACTGTCAATGTATCGCTACCTAGGATGCGATTTTGGAAACTTTGTAACTTTACAAGGAAAGTTTTTTCAGTTAATAATTCTATTAACAATGGATTGCTTCATACACCTCACAACTGTTTTAATGAAGCAAGTGATCTTTTGAAATATTACAGGATTTATGATTCTAATGGTATTTTTTAACAAATATCATATTATGTTCAAATTTATCTCTGCATACTCTATTTGAAAATTCTTGAGTGAATTTCAAATGATGTTATCAAATTCTGGTAATAAAAGAGTAAACATATTTTTGGACAGAAACATAGAATCAATCCGAAATAAAGATCCAGTCCCTGAAAAACTGTTTTTCCAAAAGAAAGACCTAGATATAAAATCGGAATTGTCTCCCCACAAGCCTCGGTTTCCGATTTTGGTAGAGTTTCCTAAAACTAGTTATTTCCGGTTTTTGATATTTATTCTTCCTATAAAATATAATCTCTTGCTATGTTTACAAACATATTGGGGAAGATTGATCGAAACCGTAACTAAGGCTTTTCATATTTTCGCAAATATAAAAAGAAGGAAATCAACAACCAGTGAATCTTCTGATAATCGTGTGAGATACGATGATATCGATAAGATAAGATTTCCTTACAGTATTGCTGAAAAACATGAACTCACCTCGTTTGTGGATAAATTATGTTTTGAAAAATACAAATCTCTCAAGAGAATAGAGCTCACTGCTGAAAAAGGTTTGATCCAGAAATCCAAGATAAGGATTATGTGAAGTTTGTTCAAGATCGGAACTGGGGGAAATTATTTGATCTTGAAAAATATTCACCTGATGTAGTAAGAATTTTTTATGCTAACATTCACAATGTTGATCATAAAAAACTTACTTTTGTTACACTTGTTGTCAAGGAATCTACTATGTCGATCGTAAAAAGATTTCTAATATCATCAATTACAATGTGGAATGTAATCATCTAATTACCGGAGTTGAAATTGAACACGATACCATTTCAACACATCTCACTGGAAGATCGATTGACTGGCAGAATAGTAGATTACCAACAAAGGAAATACCTTTTCATCTAAGGGTAATCGGTAAACTTGCCTTAGCAACCCTATTTGCAAATAAAGAGATAAGTCAGTTTGGGATAAGGATTTTGCAGAATTCATCTATTTCTTGTTAAAAGAAGATTCTCAACTTGATCTCTGCGGAATTATCGTCAGCCAAATGATCAAGATCTCAGACTCTATTTCATCTTCAGGAATTAAGAGACATCTAGGTTTTCCATGTATAATTACAAAGATTTGTGAATTTATAATGGGAGATGATTTTGATGACATGAAAGACACTACTGCTGTCTGTAAAAAGACTATATGTCAAATGATTGGGGGTCAAACCTGCAATAACATTGTTGAAAGAGTTTTACAAAATTCCAACAACAAGTCTCTTCTAGTTCATCTTGAAGCTCTTGGAAAACAACTTGATTGTTTTCAGAAACAGATAGCATTTGCTACTCGAAAAGATCCAGAAACTCATAAAGGTATTCTAAATATTGAATCAGAGTTTTGGAATCAAGAATCGAAAATAGAAGAAGACTATCGAAAAACACTTGATGACAAGGAATGTCTCTTTGAATAATTATCTTCAAGAAGAAAAGTAGACATCAGTTTTTGATTTCTTTCAATAATTGTATAAGGTCTATTTTGAATAAAACTATCTAATTTTATGAATAAAATTATTATTTTATAGTTTTTCTTGTGATATTTTTCGATTACATAGCATGTTCTTGAATGCTTTATTTTATTGTTATGTGTTTATGGGATGTTTGATTTCGGTTTTCATAACCTTAATATTCAATCTCATATTGTGTGAACCCTTATGGTTTGAGTGATTTTTTGATTTAGCGGGATTGAGTTCTAGCAGCATATGTGTTTCGGGGTTTCAACTTTTGCATCGCATTAGTTAAAACCGATTTTTCAGCCTTTCTTTGGTAAAGGTTGCCTTTATGTTGTTGTTCTTTTGTCTTACGAGAGGATGACAACACAGCGGGGGAGAGGTCTATGTGAACTTGCGCTTAATGATATATCTTTCGGGGGTGAAGAGGATGCGAAATTTGAGGTAACAAATTTGTTAGTTAATCATTTTCATGTTTAAGAAAAGCCGGATTTTATTGCATATATTTTGCTTTTGCTTAACAAAATTTTGGTACAATTGATGTTTATTTCATTATTTGTGTATGGATGTGTGTTTGATTCAATTGTTGCCGGTTGAGAATAACTATTGTTATCTTGGTTTATTGTTTGGTATCAATTGTTTAGGCTTAACGAAATTTCGGTGCAACTGCGGTGCTATAATGTCTATGTTTGTTTCAATTGCTTCCGGTTGAGATAAATAATTATGCAAGTTGATTTATTTGGTTTGTATGAATTGTTTATGGCTTAACAAAAAGGTTATTGGGATCATTTGTTTAGTCCAATTCGATTTCGGATAACAAAAACTAAGTTAATTCTGATCTTAGTTAGACTTATCAAAGTGGAGGATTCAGTTATTCAAGTCTAATTGAATGCCTTAACAAAAAATACTGGTTAACTAACCTAGTACTTGTCTTGTTTAAAGTGAAAGGTCTAAGTTATTGTTCGAATAATTAGAACCTGATGAGAAAAATAGAGTTAATTCTGATCTTTATTTTGGTCTTATCAAACAAGCGATTGTATTTGTACAATCGGTTTAGCAAAAGAACTAAGTTGCTTAGTCAATTTTTGATTTGCTAAACTATTAGGGAAAATTTCTTCGGGCAATTGTTTCCTTGGTAACATATCAAAACAAAATTACTTTGTAGTTTCGGTTTTGATAGTGGTTATCTAAAATGGTGTGTGGAACCCTCGTGCTTAACTCTTATATGTTGCAAGTCTTGTAAGATTTTTAAGATCCTTTCGGTTTGTCCTTTATTTGTTTGTACCTTTGTCATTTTGTGACAAAAATGGGGAGAATATATGGAGTAGACAAGTGATTTGGTATCACTAAGGAAAGGACAATGGTGCTTAAACGTTATATCTAACGAAAGAGTAAAACATAGACTAAGGGGGAGTAACATATCATATTGATACTTGTGGTTATCTTAACTACAAAGGAAATAACAAAGACGTGCGGATTGAAAATCTACCTATCTTCCCTTTAGGGGGAGTATTAGCTTTGTTATTATAATGTCAACATCGACATTTATGGATTGAATATATGCAGGTTATTGTGTTGTTGAAACTTGGAATCAAGCGTATGTATAATGAATTCTTGTAATTTGTTTATCCATATGATGTAAGAGTTTTGTCACTAAAATTGACAAAGGGGGAGATTGTTAGAGCATTGCTCGGTTGAACCCACCAAGCGTTGGTATGTCAAGTTTGGTTGTCATATTTTAGTGAACCAAAACTCATTTAAAGAGTCGCTTGATTATTTACTAGAGTCAACTTCGTATAGGTTAGCTAGAAAGTTATTAGGATATGAGACTTACAAGTATTACTCGAAGACTTGAAGAATGTGAAGAAGTAAAGAGCTACATCGACGGTATCATCCTTCCTCTTGAGGTTAGTAATATTTTGACTTGAACTTTTTCGTCCCTAACGTATCTTTCAATTCGTGTTATATTGAAAACATAACTGCGAAGCTGTGAATGATTATACTCTAGTTAGACGTAGTATTAAGGAATTATAATACGAAGTGTTAGAGCATTGCTCGGTCGAACTCGCATATGTTGCTATCTCAAGCATGTTTGTCAATGTTAGTGATCAAAACTATATGTCTTGATTTCTAGTTTACTTATGACTAATCATCGGTCTAGGATAGTTAGGTATAGTTGAGCTCCAGACTCCATGGCGATTATCATACGAAGACGAAGAACTACTCAAGAAACCAGTGGAACTTCATACGACCAAAAGGTATGTGGAGACTTGAACTCATCTGTCACTCAAAATTATATCTACTCTATCTCCTACTCTTGAGACAAAAGTCGTATAAGTATGATAGTTTTCATACATACACATTTGCTATTTCGAGCCGAGTTTACTCGCCTATCTTTTTCTCGAAATATGTGTTGGTAAGCTTTTGCTTTAACCATTTTCATCTTTACCTGTGACGAAAGTCATGATGACGTTTCAATCTTGAAAATAGCTTTGATGATGGTAGTCGATTCCTTTTGTCTAACGACTATTATAACATTATAGAAGAATGTTTCAACGATTGAAATGTGGAGTTGAGATTACGTAACCAACTATAGATATAATCTTATATAGTGTGTTCGCACATTAGGTTTAAATCCATGTGCCGGAAACCAAGTTCGTGCATATGTGTGCATGCGGTATTGGTGAAGAAGACAGATTAGGTACACGTACTGGCGGAAGTTTTCATACCGAAAATTTCTGTTGGAGTGAAGTTTGCAAACTGAAAACCAGTCGCCTTAGGTATGCGTACCCGTACGCGTACCCACGGAAGGTTTCAAACCGAAAATTTCTGCTGAGTTTCCAAACTCAAGTCTGGTAGCTATGGTACACGTACCCGTACGCGTACCTAAGCTGTTACATTTCTCAAATCGGTAGTTTCATGAACTTAAACAATAAATCAATAAGGAATGCAATCTTTGGAAACCGTTTCTATATTGCTCATGCATTGATTCAAGTGAGTCAAACCGATTTTGTTTCAATTGTGTCTGTGTATAAAGATCTAAGCAATTGAACAACTCTTGAACTAGTTCTTATGAGTCATTTGAACTAGTTATGAGAAAGATGATTACGGTTAATATGAAAGTGCTCATATGGCTAACCATTGGTTAACTATTTGTGAACCAACCCAATGTACATGTTTAGGTACGGTTACTCAAACCTAAATGATTACATTTTATTTGTGTGTGAGACAAGCTAAGTTTCGATCTAACGGTTGAAAGATATTAGCTTGGATAAGTCAGGTTTTTCATCTAACGGTGAATATTGAATTCTTTGTTACCAAGGTAACTTAGATTGCAAACCCTGATTTGAAAACTATATAAGGGAGACGTCTATCAACTGGAAAAACTAATCCCCACACCTCATGTGTGATACTAGTTGGTTTTGCTAGAGTCGATTCTCCTTTAACTGTAGGTTTCTTCTCGAGACCCTATCGGTTAACGACTTAAAGACTTCATTGGGATTGTGAAGCCAGACGAAACTACTTTTCTTGTATTTGAGAGATCTGATCTTGCCATTTTCTATCGTACGAGTTCAATTGAATAATTGACTTGAGATTATATCTTCGATAGGGAAAGATAAAAAGAAATCACAAACATCTTCGTCTCATCGTTTGTGATTCCGTAATATCTAGTTTCGCTACCATACGATTTAGATTATTGTGAGGTGATTGATAATACTAGGCTGATCTTCGGGAATATAAGTCCGGTTTATTAATTGGTTCCTGTTCACCTTGATTTTTATCAAAAGACGGAAAAAACTTGTAGGTTTATCTGTGGGAGACAGATTTATCTATTATCGTAGATTTTTATGTGTGATACATATTTGTTTATTAAAGTCTTCGACTTTGGGTCGTAGCAACTCTTGGTTTTGGGTGAGATCAGTTAATGGAATCAAGTGCGTAGTATCCTGCTGGGATCAAAGACGTAAGGAGCGCATTGTACCTTGAATCAGTGTGATATTTATTATGGTTCAACTATAGTTGATTTCAGATTTTCCGTGTGGTTGTAGTAATAGTGGTAAGGGGTATCGTTCAAACTCGAACTTGTGAAGGTAACTTTTTTTGTAGATTTAAATAAATAAAATTATATGCACAATATTAACAAAATATGGGAGAGAATTTTTACTGGGGATCAGGATTCCACCATCCACCAAAATTTATGTGATTCAATAACAATTCTTTTCATGCAATTCTAGACAATATAACTCCAATCAAAGGAAATTGTGATTCTAATCATTGCCTAAATTAGATTTTGAAAACATCCATTGTTAATCGCGAGCATGAAGTATCAAAAGCAATTTACTAAGCATACTCCATCAAGAGAAAACACAATTGATTAATAAAAATCATTTACTCTATATTTATTCGGTGCAATTAATCATAAAAGAGTTGCATAAATAAATTTTACCACATAACTTTTGAAAGAACGGCTTCCTCCGTCACCCCTGGGATTGGATTTAGCTACTCCTGATGAAAAACCTCTCAAAATGATTCATTGATGCTCAAAAGTTGTTTACAATCAAGAGAAAATGTAAATATAATCGGGTTTGCAACGCATATAAACGTTACACACTGCTGTTACAAGAGCGACAGAAATGAAAAGCTGTTCTGAGTGTCGCAGACGCTTGCAAAGAACGACTGCTGATGCAAGTCTGTTCTTCCCGTTCTTCCTCTCTCGCACCAGCAGAAACTTTCTCTCTGTATGTTTTTGTTCTTTGATTCTCTCGACTCCAAACTCTCCCCCAAAACTCTCCAACCCTTCTATGAGTCTCGTAACCTCTTTATATAGCCAACAAGGGATGAAAATATCCCGTCATAACTCTGAATCCTCTCGGTTGAATGCAAGAATATTTTCTCTTTACTCTCACAGGAATCACCGAGATTTCCTTGTATATATTCTAAACATAGAATCCAACGTCGCAGTGAATATATTCTCAAATAACTTCCATATATCCGAACCAATCACCAGAGATATTCCCGGTCCCTGTTGTGAACAAATTCTCGAGAATATCTCCCAGAATATTCACGTATACCCTGTTTAGCTCTCCCGGATTTTCCAGCCACTTCTGGCCCTTCAACTCACCCCTGTTAGCTTCCTATAAGTCCATAGAATAATCCCAAACATTTCCAGCCCTTTAATCTCCTTAAAACTACCCAAACAATTATATCGAAAATCTTCCAGGCGTGAGAACTAGTTTCCCGCCAAATTTTACGTTTCAAATGTTGAAGATGGGTTACCCCCTAACCAGTCCTGGTGTCCCTTTAGCAGCTGCCTGGAAATGGGTCACCCTTAGTAATTAGGTTACCCCTTATCCAAAATCAAGGGTCCGTATAGCAAGTGTCCTCTGGGGCATTTTCCGCACTTTTTTCGGGGTTCCTCCGGGCATTTCTGGGGTACTTCCGGTACACTTCTGGGGCGCTTCCGGCACTCTATCAACGGAGGTCCAAACGCCGCATTTTCAGCCAATTTCGCTGCAAATCCTTATTCTTCTAAAAACACCTACAGGGACATAAAAAGCCATAATAAATATAAATTCGAGCACTAATAATATATACAATTGAGATTATATAAGACACATAAATGTGCCTATCAAATACCCCCAAACTTATTATTTGCTAGTCCTCGAGCAAAATTTATTCTTGAAAAGTGACCGAGTTAATCTCGGGTGGGTTTCTCAGAGGTGTACCCACAAAAACCAATACTCCATACCCTAGCTATCTACGCAGAACCTTGGAAAGCACTAAGGAACCTCCTTGGTTGGCATACAATTATTGATTCTAAGAGGAAGAACCCTGATGCGAAATTCCAATTGCTGTACACGAGTTTGCACTCAAGCATACTAAAATTCATATAAGTGACAGAGCTCTACTAAGATAGTTTCACGATGGACATCATACTCGGAGTCAGACTAATCACATGAAAAGATTAAGAAGATGGAAAGAAAAATGTAGATGGTTGAAAAGCGAACGGTGTTTCCCATATCTGTCTGAAGCTCATGCCAATAACCTAACCTAATGACTGATACCGGTCTGACTATATTAACACACTGGCATATACAAGGGAACCAGTGGTCAATAACTTAAATCTAGATCAACAAACTGGCAATACAAAACCAGCAGTTGACTACACATAACAATAACCATTTTTTTTTTTAACTTAACGGCATGAATAAATCTTTTTGATCCAAGCGCATGCTTATTGTCAGCAGATTACACGATAGTTCCCACGGGTCCTGCATTCCACGCTTGCTTAGGCGACGGAAACAGGGAGAACACACGCATATTGCTATCCAAGTGTTAATACTTATTCCGATTGGTCTAACTGGTCCGGTCTTTTTTTTTTTTTTTTTTTTTTTTTTGGAAAAGGTAACTCAGTCACTCTATTTCACCCTAGCAAAGGTAACAACTTGAATCGTGTGCCCCACCAAATCACTTGAAACAAAAGAAAACTAAAAATAGAAAGTGAAAAGGACTCGACAAGATATGGCGAAACTATCATGTTATTTCTAACACCTGAGCTCTGTGCTTTTATGAATAGACTCTATAGATGTTTCCATCTAGTCAGATTGGTTCCTCAACTCCTAAAACAAAAATGTTTCCATCCACTTAGATTGGTTAGTGCTATCCTAAATACGCATAAATTTCTAGGCTCTGGAGTTTATTTATTGCAACTAAAAAGTTTCTCCCATACCCCCAAACTTAAATCTAACATTGTCCTCAATGTTCTAAAGATGAAACTAAAAGCATGAACAAGGAGAAACGTTACCATTTGAAGCGAAAGAGTTAAGGAAGATATTACCGTGTTGCATGAGATTGGGTTACCTCCCAAGAAGTGCTAAGTTTAAAGTCTTCAGCCAGACTTAGGAAAGGATTAGTCAACTCGAACCATAAAGTAACAGTCGAAATAACTGTGGGTCTTCAAAACGAAAAAGAGATGACCAAAGAAACTACAATAACCCAAGAAAGTGAACAAGAATAACATGCCCTTATCTAGTTTCCTGATTAAGATATTTATATCTAATTGTGGTTCAGGTTCAGGTTCTATGAAAGGGTCTAAATAGAATATTTTCATTGGCTGCGTTTCTTCATAGATGGGATCCGAATCACTAGGTCTTAGAGTCTGTAAAAACTCAAATACGAACTTAGAATCACGAAGCAATAACCTAAATAATTGCGGATCCTCTAAGTCAATCAGATATGACTTACAAGTTGACCACAGTGAGAATTGTGGTCATTCTTAAGCAAATGTGTCGATTCTAATTTTCTAAGGCATTTAGGTTTAGTCTCACAACTTAATAAGTGACACATTTGAAATCTATACGTTCCCACAATTGGAAGAAAACTATTTGGTGGGAAAACAAAATCAATCTTGGTATTATTGCCTGGGTTAACCACATCAACCAGAGGATGGGTTTCTAACATTTGAGACTCTTGTTGGATATCATTAGGTTCTGGAAAACGATTATGAAGATAATCTTGTAAGATGGTTGAGGCATTGATTTCAAGTCCCAAGTGAGGGACCTTACTAAGAGTTAAAGCACATGGAGAATGATACTCACCCCCAAACTTAGAGTTTTCGGCGTCTCTAGATAGACTGGTCATAACCTCCCTAATTTCTAGGTCGGCAATTGATTTTTCTAAGTCAGGTTCATCCTCGCTAATCTCTACGAGTTCATCTAAGACTATTGTTTCTAAATTGTTTGACTCGATCTCAAGATAAACTGGTTCCTCTAAACCATCATCGGTTTCGTAAACAGGATATACTACATCATCTGAAACGTGGGTATCTTAGTCAAATCCTCGTCCTTTTGAATAGGTGAATAATTTTTAAAATTATTAGGATCTGAACCAAATAATATAATCATTATAAGGCTCAACTGGGGTAACAAATTCCTGATCACTATTCCCACATATTTCAGATTCTTCATCATCACTATCCTCATCATCATGATACAATTTTTGAAATTCAAGAATTCTCAATCTTTGTTCCAAACTACATGGTCTATGTTTATAATATTTCTCATAGATCGTTAGAGGTGATTCCTCAATAAAAGTTGGAGTATCCATATAACGCTGCCCACGCATATATTCACCAAGAGTCATTTCCGAAGACGTCTCTTGATAACGAGAATTTCTAGACATATATTCTCGCAACGTCATCGCAGGTGGCGTCTCCTCAAAAGGATTCATCACCGAAGAAATATAAACTACAGAGGGATTCTATACAATCACAAACAAGGCCTACTCGACTCCACCAAAGCAAACCTAAAGATTTCTAGCAAACAAAAAGCATGATGGCTCCACTTAGATTGTTTCTAGACCAGCTTCTATCTTTCGAAAGGGAATTCGTTGCAATTTGAGAAACCCCTCTGGAATCAATCCGAGTCAAAGTAAGTTGAATTGAGGCGAGGGAAGCTCAGTGGAGCTTTGATACCCAAGGCCTCACCGCTATCACAAGGCGGCGCAGTCACGCATTCAACTCACAGAAACCATCATGAACTTTGGAGTTGCTTAAAGAGCAACCAATATTTTTCGAACGAGTTTCCTATTAAGCTCGTTACCCTATCGGTCTCGTTCTATTCCAAATTTTAAAGCTTAGGTTCGCGTTCGGTTTCGTTTTCCTAAGGCGGGCAAGAAGAGAACGGTGATGAAATCCGAACCCTTATCTTGTTTAGGCCAGGCCTTGCCCTTTACTAGGAAAATAAAGACAGTTCGGTTCGTCCTCAAACAATTATCACCTTAAGGCAGACAGTAACCCGCTTGCAGGAGATTCGCGGGTGTTTCGATTGGACTTACCTCCCGTACCAGACGGGCGATGAACCGTTGTCGTCGACTCGGGCCACGACTCCTATGCCGTGTGCGAACCCGAGGGGCCGAGACGATATAGTAATCGTCGTCCTTCCCTGCACACAGTTTATATAATTTTTTTTTTTTTTTTAATAATAATACCCTTCCGTAGGGTTAAAAAAATAATAATAAAGTCCAAGAGTCCAGTCCAAAGTCCAAATAAAGTAAAGTGCAAAAGAAAAAGAAAAATAACCTAAAAAAAAAATATAAAAAATCTCTCTTTTTTTTTCTCTCTTTTCTATATATAAAACAAAAAAAAATTCCTCTTTCGCTCCTTTCGCTTTAAGCTTTTCCTTCTAAGGTCCTTAGTACTCCACTTCGAACCTGCAAATCAAAGACAAAAAGAAACGTAAAAAGGAAAAAAAAAATAATAAACCTAAAAAAAATTCTACCTAAGCACAGGTCCGCGTCGGCGGCGCCAAAATGATTTCAGATTTTCCGTGTGGTTGTAGTAATAGTGGTAAGGGGTATCGTTCAAACTCGAACTTGTGAAGGTAACTTTTTTTGTAGATTTAAATAAATAAAATTATATGCACAATATTAACAAAATATGGGAGAGAATTTTTACTGGGGATCAGGATTCCACCATCCACCAAAATTTATGTGATTCAATAACAATTCTTTTCATGCAATTCTAGACAATATAACTCCAATCAAAGGAAATTGTGATTCTAATCATTGCCTAAATTAGATTTTGAAAACATCCATTGTTAATCGCGAGCATGAAGTATCAAAAGAAATTTACTAAGCATACTCCATCAAGAGAAAACACAATTGATTAATAAAAATCATTTACTCTATATTTATTCGGTGCAATTAATCATAAAAGAGTTGCATAAATAAATTTTACCACATAACTTTTGAAAGAACGGCTTCCTCCGTCACCCCTGGGATTGGATTTAGCTACTCCTGATGAAAAACCTCTCAAAATGATTCATTGATGCTCAAAAGTTGTTTACAATCAAGAGAAAATGTAAATATAATCGGGTTTGCAACGCATATAAACGTTACACACTGCTGTTACAAGAGCGACAGAAATGAAAAGCTGTTCTGAGTGTCGCAGACGCTTGCAAAGAACGACTGCTGATGCAAGTCTGTTCTTCCCGTTCTTCCTCTCTCGCACCAGCAGAAACTTTCTCTCTGTATGTTTTTGTTCTTTGATTCTCTCGACTCCAAACTCTCCCCCAAAACTCTCCAACCCTTCTATGAGTCTCGTAACCTCTTTATATAGCCAACAAGGGATGAAAATATCCCGTCATAACTCTGAATCCTCTCGGTTGAATGCAAGAATATTTTCTCTTTACTCTCACAGGAATCACCGAGATTTCCTTGTATATATTCTAAACATAGAATCCAACGTCGCAGTGAATATATTCTCAAATAACTTCCATATATCCGAACCAATCACCAGAGATATTCCCGGTCCCTGTTGTGAACAAATTCTCGAGAATATCTCCCAGAATATTCACGTATACCCTGTTTAGCTCTCCCGGATTTTCCAGCCACTTCTGGCCCTTCAACTCACCCCTGTTAGCTTCCTATAAGTCCATAGAATAATCCCAAACATTTCCAGCCCTTTAATCTCCTTAAAACTACCCAAACAATTATATCGAAAATCTTCCAGGCGTGAGAACTAGTTTCCCGCCAAATTTTACGTTTCAAATGTTGAAGATGGGTTACCCCCTAACCAGTCCTGGTGTCCCTTTAGCAGCTGCCTGGAAATGGGTCACTCCTTAGTAATTAGGTTACCCCTTATCCAAAATCAAGGGTCCGTATAGCAAGTGTCCTCTGGGGCATTTTCCGCACTTTTTTCGGGGTTCCTCCGGGGCATTTCTGGGGTACTTCCGGTACACTTCTGGGGCGCTTCCGGCACTCTATCAACGGAGGTCCAAACGCCGCATTTTCAGCCAATTTCGCTGCAAATCCTTATTCTTCTAAAAACACCTACAGGGACATAAAAAGCCATAATAAATATAAATTCGAGCACTAATAATATATACAATTGAGATTATATAAGACACATAAATGTGCCTATCAATAGTCCAGACTGAAGTTAGTTTGTAGTAGGCTAGTGTCTGTAGCGGCTTAATACAGTGTGGTGTTCAATCTGGACTAGGTCCCGGAGTTTTTCTGCATTTGTGGTTTCCTCGTTAACAAAATTTCTGGTGTCTGTGTTATTTCTATTTCGCATTATATTTTGTTATATAATTGAAATATCACAGGTTGTGCGTTGTATCGATCAATTGTGAAATCCAACCTATGGTTGTTGATTGGAAATTGATTGATCCTTGGATATTGGTCTTTGGTACCATCCAAGTTTATTATCCTTGTATTTGATAAAGACTCGTAAATTCTTATTTGCTTGAGTAAAAATCAAATCAAGTGAGAGAGATATTAACTCCTCGATATACTTTTCTCTAGATTGAGTCTGACTGTCTAGTTGATTCTCTAGAAAGTATATTGGAGTTAGTCCATACAGATTGCTAATCGAAATATTGGGTGTGGTTGTAAGATCCCCGCTTTTTCAATTGGTATCAGAGCAGACAAACACGTTAAAGACCTTATAAGTCAGTCTTTGTAGCGATCTGATTATGGACGAGTCTATCTCTAATAACGTACCAGTTCAGAAATTACCAGATGAATCTAAAAGCTTGGATTCACCTGAGAAAATTGTCACATCTAAGTCAATATCTAAACATTCTCGTGATGTAAAAACTGTTGATTAGGAAACTCTCCTAGAAGAACAGTTGGATGAACTTTCTGATGAAGGTGATTCAGATATTGATAGAGATGTTGATAAGGAAGTCTCAGAGTATGTTAAGTTTTTGGATTCGTAGAATATGAAGAGGATTACAACTTCTCATGTATCACCTCTTCTGACTCCTCTCTGTCGAGAAAACAAGAAATTGAGAAGATGTTACGCAGGTGATTATTTTTCGAATCGTTCTAACGAATCGATCCTCAAGGATTCTGAGGAAAACCTACGTATGAAGTCACTTGAATGTGATAATATTTATCAAAAGTAGTTTTTGTTGGAAGAGAAACTTGCAGAATCTGAAGCAAGGTTTAACTCTCAACAAATTAGTTTTGATGACAGAGAAAGTGCTTGTCTCGCTCGAGAAAAACACCTTGCGGCTGCTTTAGCTGCTGCTCTCGATAAAATCAAGATGTTGGAAGATGACTTGAAAAAGGTCAATACTAGTTCAAGCAAATTAACCACTATGCTAGGAGTAAGTAAAAATCATCGTGATACACGAGGATTGGACTATAAGGGAATAGATGCTCCAAGTATTAGCAAAGAGCTAAAAATTGTCAAGGCTAGTGATTCTTATCAACAAAAGGTTTCCACTGATGGAAAAAGTGAAATAGCTTCACCGGCAGTTAAGGTTCGAAAGAGCAAAGTATATCAACCTCTAAAGTCAGCACATACGGATCGAGGTAAGAACATTCCTTATGTTTGCCACTATTACGGAAATAAAGGTCACCTGGAAATGAGATGTCGTTTCCGTATAAGGAATGAGAAACTTCATGATGTTCTTGTTTGGGCATCACATGAAGTTGTGAAACCAAGATCATATGTTAAGGCTAATCTCTTTAATGCTACAGGTTGTAACTGTCCAACCTTTAGGCAAAGGAATCAGTGCTGCGATAAACCTATTTTTGCCTATAAACGTCATACGAATCCTTTTCACAATCGTAATGGTTATCAAAAGGATAACTTCGTAAAGACAAAGACAAGATCCGATGTTCCCAGTTGGAGAAATACAAACTTACAAAAGAATAGTCAATCCAATCCTCTTTCGAGAAATCTTGAAGAGAGTAACGGGAAGAAGGTTCTGGTTGTTTCTAAACTCACTCATAAGTGGGTTCCAAAGAAAGTCAATGAAACTTTGAGTGTGAAAAGGAATGATCTCCCAGAAAATTCCATGACTATGGAGAAGGCAGTATCCATGATGTTGGAACTTAAAGAGTTCTTTGGAAAGATGGATTTGGATGTGAAAGATTCTAAAAGTGATCTCTTTCATGATAATCCAAAAGTCACTTATGGTGAGCAAGACATTTTTCACCTCAACACAACTTGAGTGCGTTTTAAGTGCATCCTCACCAAGGAATGCCATGTTATGTATACGGTGAGGGAAGCACGAAAATTGGGGAGCACAGATTATGTTTCGTAAGGCTGTAGAATTCAATTGGATTCATCTAAAAATGTATGTCTATTAACTTGAGAAAGATTTGTGCTTTTATTTGCTTAGATAACTTATAATGATTCACATACCTTTCTTATCGTTCTTTTCAACCTAACTTGATCTGTGTTTAAGGTTCTTAAATATTTAGGTTTGAAAATAATGGTCCGGGATGTTTGGACTACATGGTACAATACCAGGTATGCATAACATCATTTAAAATCAAAATCCAGGGGTTTAGGTACGCATACCCGTTTGCATACTGTTCCAGGATACGAAAATTCGTTTGCAAACCCGTATGCATACTTGACGTCGATATTCGGTAAATTTGTTTTGGCCGTAACTTCTTCGTCCGAACTCTAAATGACCTCATTCTTTTTGCATTCTCTTCCTATTTGAATTATCTTCAAAATGGTGATGAAAAATCTTAAATGTGAATGAGTTGAGGTTGGTATTTGTCCTGTATCTTGTTTTTGAGTGTTTTACTCCGTTTCGTCGCACTTGTTCTACTAGACTCGGGCACTTGGACTCTTGGGGTAATTCTCTTCTTAGATCGTTTGTAGCTTTTACAAGAATGATATTCGTGAGTCACAAAGAAGGAAGTTCAAGAATGGGCAGTAGTACACATTGCTATGGGATTCTTGAATGTTCACAATCATCTTATGTGAACTATGATGCATGGTCTTTAATGACTTTGTATGTTCTTCTTTGTTAAGAAAATCTTTTTATACGCTTTTGGTAACCACTCTTTTTGTAAATCCGTGCGAAAAAGATTGATTCTACCTTTCTAAGGACAAAGATTGATTTTTGCAGTATTAATCTTTATGGTTTTATATATTGCAATATGTATGGGATATGTGTGTTTGCATCCGTGAACTATGATTGTCTCATACATTGTCAAAAGTTATCTCGTTTATATGTCGATATGCATGTATTGATACAAGATCGATGAACTTTTTGAAAAATAAAAGTTAAGCCTATTATGTCAATTCATTGATGGAAGATAGGTTAAAATCTTTTGTTAACAAAGATTATGTCTATTATAAGTCGTTATGCAAATAGTGATGAAAATAGAATGAATCTTTGTATATGCCGCAATATTGATCTTTCCCTGATCCATATTTTATGTGTATACTGCAATGCTCTTTAAGGTTTTCTTGTGTTGAGCATAAAACGATTGAGTTAATCATTCTTTTATGGTTAATATAGTCATAGCTCCGTATGTTCTCTTATGTCGAGCATGTTCAATTAAATTGATCACTTTTGTGTTTAATTTGATTGAGTATTCCGATTAAATTAATCATGGATTTACTTGTGGTTAGTTTAATTGAGAATTTTGGATATAGAAAATCATTTCATTATGGTTTTTGGTAAAATCCTTCTTTTCTTGTAAAAGTAAGGTCGCTCTTGTTGTTCTTTCGGGAATGACATCAAATGGGGGAGAGTTCTTTTGAACTTGCGCTTAATTTCCATATCTTTGTGGGGAGTACGGTTGTGGAATTATTTAGGGGTTATCTTGTATCTTTATAAACTCCTTGATGAATGCATTTAGATTCGGATTTATGATTGCATCTAAATAAGTTGATATGTACTTTTCTTTGGTCTTGAAGCGTCTTCGTGAAAATTTCATTAGGATCCCGTTTTCGTACCTTTGCCAATTTTATTGACAAAAAGGGGGAGAATTAATATGTAGTTCACACTACAAATACATATGATTTACGTGTTCTACGGGTCATTATGTAAGGGGAAGTGGTTTTCATGTTGAGACGAAAGTATTGACTAAGGGGGAGTGATACATATCACCATAGTATTGTTGTCGAAGTTGTGATATAAGAACTTTGATGTTGTGTAATAATACTATGACATTGTATAACAATGACCGAGAGCTTTTGTTTTCTCATTATTATGGCTACAGAACTTCAACAACTATGATGCTGAATTGAACATCTATGGAATCATGGGAGTACTTGGAAAAGACGAAGTTTTCGAGTTATGTTGAAGCACCAAGGAGATCAAGCATGTGGACGAGAAGCTACAAAGTTTTATCTATTTTGTAATCCATATGTATTGATAGTTTTGTCACTAAAATCGACAAAGGGGGATATTGTTAGAGCATTGATCGGTCGAACTCGCATGCATTGCTATCTCAAGCATGTTTGTCAATGTAAGTGATCAAAACTATATGTCTTGATTTATAGTTTACTTATGACTAAGTCTCGGTCTAGGATAGTTAGGTATAGTTGAGCTCCAGACTCCATGGCGATTATCTTACGAAGACGAAGAACTACTCAAGGAACCAGTGGAACTTCATCCGACCAAAAGGTATGTGGAGACTTGAACTCATTTGTCACTCAAAATTATATCTACTCTATCTCTTACTCTTGAGAAAAAGTCGTATAAGTATGATAGTTTTCATACATACACATTTGCTATTTCGAGTCGAGTTTACTCGCCTATCTTTTTCTCGAAATATGTGTTGGTAAGCTTTTGCTTTAACCATTTTCATCTTTACCCGTGAAAAAAGTCATGATGACGTTTCAATCTTGAAAATAACTTTGATGACGATAGTCGATTCTTTTTGTCTAACGACTATTATAACATTATAGAAGAATGTTTCAACGATTGAAATATGGAGTTGAGATTACGTAACCAACTATGGATATAATCATATATAGTGTGTTCGCACATTAGTGTATAAATCCATGTGCCGGAAACCAAGTGCGTGCATATGTGTGCATGCGGTATTGGTAAAGGAAACGGGTTAGGTACGCGTACTGGCGGAAGTTTTCATACCGAAAATTTCTGTTGTAGTTTGTGAAGTTTGCAAACTGAAAACAGTCACCTTAGGCATGCATACCTGTACGCGTACCCACAGAAGTTTTCAAACCGAAAATTTCTGTCGAGTTTCCAAACTCAAGTCCGGTAGCTATGGCACACGTACCTGTACGCGTACCTAAGCTGGTTATATTTCTCAAATCGGTAGTTGCATGAACTTAAACAATAAATCAATAAGGAATGCAATCTTTGGAAACCGTTGCTATATTGTTCATGAATTGATTCAAGTAAATCAAACCGATTTTGTTTCAATTGTGTCTATGTATAAAGATCTAAGAAATTGAACAACTCTTGAACTAGTTCTTATGATTCATTTGAACTAGTTATGAGAAAGATGTATACGGTTAATATGAAAGTGCTCATATGGCTAACCATTGGTTAACTATTTGTGAACCAACCCAATGTACAAGTTTAGGTACGGTTACTCAAACCTAATGAATACATTTCATTTGTGTGTGATTGAAAGATATTAGCTTGGATAAGTCAGGTTTTTCATCTAACGGTGAATATTGCATGCTTTGTTACCAAGGTAACTTAGATTGCAAACCCAGATTTGAAAACTATATAAGGGAGACATCTAGCAACTGTAAAAACTAATCCCCACACCTCATGTGTGATACTAGTTGGTTTTCCTAGAGTCGATTCTCCTTTAACCGTAGGTTTCTTCTCGAGACCCTGTCGGTTAACGACTTAAAGACTTCACTGGGATTGTGAAGCCAGACGAAACTACTTTTCTTGTAGTTGAGAGATATGATCTTGCCATTTTCTATCGTATGAGTTCAATTGAATAATTGACTTGAGATTATATCTTCGATAGGGAAAGATAAAAAGAAATCACAAACATCTTCGTCTCATCGTTTGTGATTCCGTAATATCTAGTTTCACTACCATACGATTTAGATTATTGTGAGGTGATTGATAATACTAGGCTGTTCTTCGGGAATATAAGTCCGGTTCATTAATTGGTTCCTGTTCACCTTGATTTTTATCAAAAGACGGAAAAAACTTGTAGTTTTATCTATGGGAGACAGATTTATCTATTATCGTAGATTTTTCTGTGTGATACATATTTGTTTATTAAAGTCTTCGACTTTGGGTCGTAGCAACTCTTGGTTGTGGGTGAGATCAGCTAAGGGAATCAAGTGCGTAGTATCCTGCTGGGATCAGAGACGTAAGAAGCGCAACTGTACCTTGAATCAGTGTGATATTGATTAGGGTTCAACTATAGTCCAGACCGAAGTTAGTTTATAGTAGGATAGTGTCTGTAGCGGCTTAATACAGTGTGGTGTTCAATATGGACTATGTCCCGGGGTTTTTCTGCATTTATGGTTTTCTCGTTAACAAAATTTCTGGTGTCTGTGTTATTTCTATTCCGCATTATATTTTGTAATATAATTGAAATATCATAGGTTGTGCATTGTATCGATCAATTATGAAATCCAACCTTTGGTTGTTGATTGAAAATTGATTGATTCTTGGATATTGGTCTTTGGTACCATCAAGGTTTATTATCCTTGTATTTGATAAAGACTCGTAAATTCTTATTTGCTTGAGTAAAGATCAAATCAAGTAAGAGAGATATTAACTCCTCGATATACTTTTATCTAGATTGAGTCTGAATGTCTAGTTGATTCTCTAGAAAGTATATTGGAGTTAGTCCATACATATTGCTAATCGAAATATTGGGTGTGGTTGTTAGACCCCCGCTTTTTCACGAAGTATAACGCCTATCTTTTGAACTTCGTATATAAGACATCGACATAATCGTATGAATTCTATTGTGATTATGTATGGGTATGGGTGAAGATTTCGTCCTAGGAAACAATGTTTTACATTCGTTTAAAGGAAGTACAATTCATAAAAAAAATTTATGAATCGAAAGGGAAATCGCTAGGCTTATTTGTATTGTTATTCATTGCAAATCTTTAGATTACCAATATGTGTGTTTAGTATAACCGAATGTAGATGGGGAAAAATGATTTGCTGGTTTTTAAGGAATTGAGGAGACTCCTTAAACCGAGCGAAATATTAAACCTCACACAGATGCACCGCTGCAAAGGGGATGCTTTAGATTCGATAGATCAATCTGTAGTACTCCGGCCTAAATCAAGACAATGACCGTTCCAGAGTAAATTCGATCACAAGAGAGGATGGGTTGATCTGTAGGAGGGAAGCTGAGAAATGTGTGGAATCGATGGTAATCAAAGATTGTGGGTGTGTGAATTCCAAATACGATAAGCTCTGAATGATTTAAATTGCTCGGTTGAGAGTAGTTGCTCAATTGATGAGTTGATGATCTCGTGTTGTCGATGAGACGTGAGATTGATGATACTGATGATGCCGATGATTCAATCATGATTCAGAGACTTATTTATATTGTTGGAATTTTAGACACCATGACACCATGAAGTGTGACAGTTGATGGAATCAAGGAGTGGGGAAGTGGAGATCGTGTTTGAAACCAGTTGCTCAACGTGTGGATACTTGGTCGATTTTCCACCCACTACCTCGAGAATTCCTTCAACTGATTGCACGACTTGCTCACATTATATCGTGTGTTTGAACACACGTGTCGTAGACCGCCAGACCAGAACCCTAAGTGATATCCCCCAAGTGACACGATTGACGTCTCGTGGTTTGTTAGTCAATTGATGACTTCGTGGTTTGATGGGACGATGATTCCATGTAGTCGTTGAGTTGAACATGATGTTCTGAAACTCGTGAATTGAACATGTCATGAGACAGAGGTATAGTTCTTACGATGAAGTGAGCAAGTATTGCTCATTCGATGGATCGTTGAATATTGATTGTTGAACCAATATTCCTTGGTTTGAACAAATATTTATCATCTGAGCAAGTGTTGCTCATGTGATGAATTGTTGAATATTTGGTCGTCTGAGCATGTGTTGCTCGTCTGATGGATTATTGGCAGCGTACCAAAAAAATTAATTAGAATATTGGTCGTTGAACCGAGCATAATTAATAAAATTAATGACCATGAAGTCGTCATAAAAATTATTAAGGTTAGAATCTGGAATGATGATCCTTGGATTCAGAAACCCTAATTTGATCAATTGATGATCAATCCATGGTTCGTCAGAATTTCAACCATGGGACGAAGAAGGGAGCGACTACATGGGACCGTGGATCAACCATGTAGTTTCCATATGCTCACGTGAGCAAATACGAAGAACTCCTGAAGAGTTGACGATTTGTTGGTGAAAGAATGATTAAATGCTGGTTTAATCATTTATTCGAAAACGCTCCTCTGAGCCTTAGGTGAGAAAACCTAATTAATTATGACGAGGCGAGGGACCGACCATGGAGTCATGAAACCGTCCCTGGGTTGTCCCGTGACCGCCTGACGATCACTTCATGAAAATCCAAAGTGTTTGGGAGAGTTTTGGACCTAATACGAGCAATTGTGAAAATTAGGTCAAAACTGTGAAAATTGATGGGACCGGCTTCCATGAGCCAAAGAGCCAATATTGGTCGGTCAAGATAGTGTGCTCGTGTCCCCAAGGCGTCCGCGTCTCAGTCCTGATTTTGATATTTTCTGGCATGCAATTGAGCATCCATTCAAGAAAATATGCCAAAATTAGGGTTTCGACGAAACTGAGGAAAACACCATGAGATGATGAAAATAATTATAAAATAAGGAATGAGGAGGCGTGGGGCCGCCGTGGTCAAGGCATAATCGGCCGGTCGTGACCACGGTCCCGTGGTGCCTTTTCCTTAATTTTATAATATTTTGATGATTTTATGAAAATTCATGAATTTTGAGAAATTTGATGAATTTTGGGAGTCTCCATGAAGTGAAGGAGTTTTCATGAGTTCAGGGAAGCAAAAAATATTAAAATAATAAAAACAAGGGCGTGTGGGACCGTGGAGGCATGACCGGCCGGCTTGGGACCAGTCCCACGAGTTTTCATAATTTTTTAATATTTTTTAGGTATTTTTGATGATTTGAGGGAATTTTTCCTAATTTGAGAGAAATACCATGAAATCAAGGAATTTGATGAATTCAAGGAAAACTAAAAATAATAAAACAAAGTGGCGTGTGGGACCAGCTAGGGCATGGCCGGCCGGCCAAGGCCCAGTCCCACAAATTTTCATAATTTATTTTATTTTATTATTATTTGATGATTTGTGCAAAATACCATGAAATCAAGGAGTTTTTTCATGAAATTAGAGAAATAATAATAAAATAATAAGAAACCGTGGGTGTGGGGTCGGTTGGCTAATGGTCACACCCCACACTCCTTTCCTTAATTTTATATTATTTTTTATGGATTTATAGAAGTACCATGAAACCCAGGAGTTTCCTCGAGATGAAGGAAATTTGATAAAATGAGAGAATTTTCATCAAATCATGAAAAATAATAAAAATGCATTAAAAATATAAAATTGGCGTGGGATTGACCACGACACGGTCGGTTGGTCGTGTGTCCATGCTCCCATCACCCTGGTCAATATTTTTAATTATTTATTATTTTCTTCTCTATTTTTCATAGGTTCATCGTTTCGTTGTATTTTTTGAAATACTCGTCCGTGCGTTGACTGTTAGTATATCATCGTTGAATACACCTTCACCATTTGAATCGGGGCTTACTTAGAGGTATCTCAGACGCCCGGTTGTTGATTATTTATTACTAATTGTGGAATTCAGTAGAGAAAAATTCACAAAACTGAGTAATAAGATGTTTATTATTAATTCATAGGATCAGCTGAGGATTCGACTACGAATTCAGAATAATAAAGTGAGCATTACCATTCCATGGGATCGTAGATTCGACCATAGAATCAGAGTAATTAAGGTCTATCTATTACCATTTATGAGACCAGTTGTGGATTCGATCATGAAATCAGAGTAATGAGATAATATAGTTATTGCTATTCTATGAGATCAAGCCGTGGATTCGATCATAGAATCAGAACAATTGTTATTGTCATTCCATGGGACCAGTCGTGGATTCGACCATGGGATAAGAGCGATTGTAATTAGGAATAATTAACTTTGTGGCTCTATACTAGCAGAGCAAGTTGTATAGGAGCATTAATTATCCTGATACGATCTTGCCGGTAAGTCATATCCTTTATATAGTCAGGGTAAACTTGTTGTTTGATCCTGAAGACGTTATCGCGCTATACTAGCAGAGCAAGCTGTCTAGGAGCCGTCCATCTCGTGATGCTATATAGAAATAATCACTGAAAGTATTCAGTATTCATGAGATTTGTCGTTGTCCAGTCGTGAGACTACATATCTACATGTACTCTGAGAGAAAGTACTCTCCGTTGAGAATTCGATGAGAGACCCGTATCTCGATACTCACGTCTGATTGCTGAATCAGAGCTTCGTATAATTATGAGTTTATGAATTTAGCCCTTGTTGAAAATCCACCATCTACACCGAACATAACTTGTTTATGTATCTTGGTAAAACTATTCACAATTCCTGACTTATGTATCGGTTTGACTTTTATTAGTGAAGCCAATCTTAAGTAATCACTTGAGATGGTATGATCGATATTTGTAATTGGTGTGACCATTCCTAGTCATTGGTGTGACCGATCCTAGAACTTGGTGGGAATAATCACAAGATGTGTAATCGATCCTTGTAGTAGGTTAACAAGTTATAGTATAATTGGTGTAACCGATCCTATAACTTGTGCAACCGATCACAAGTAAGTACCATAAATAGTGGAAACCTATCCTAGTACTTAGTTAGCCATTTTATGGAAACTAGTGTGACCGATCCTAGCAGCCACTTGGAGGTAGAACCGAACTTTGTATTTGGTAGAACCGTTAAACCCATGAATGGTGATCGAATGCTTTTGACCAATCACATAGTTCTTGGAAATCAAATGAAGCAATTCTAAACTCGTTTGGAAGTGTGGCAAATTGGTTCCAAGATTGTAAATATGAAAAAGGATTTACAAAGTAAAGATGTCGACATACTTTGAACATGTGCAGTAATACTTATCTATTATTGTTCAAAGATATTCCTTAATAACTAAAGGAGAATCCCGGATCGAAATAAATTGAGAATCTTTTAATTAAGGTTTTTAATTTTATATGCTTTTAATTTCCAGCAATTAAATGCATATCTTTAGAAAATAAAAATTGGTAATGTGCATTTACTAATTGGAGATTTTCTACTGAGATTTCGGTCAATATTTGGACAGAGCATTCCCAGGAAATTATGAAAACTGCTTTTTGGCTCTATTGCATATCTTTGAGAATATTAGGTTTTGAAAATTCCTTGGTATCCAAACTTCCTCGGTCTATAAATATTGAAGTTTGCATTTCGAGCAAACTAATCCTCAAAGCCAGCAAAACTACCTAGTTGTGTTGTTACTGGTGGAGTCGTCTATTCGGAGAGGAAAGTACCCTAATTAGGCGAAATCTCTTACGACCGCTCGTTTTAAAGACTTCTTTGGGATTGACAAGCTCTACAAGTACCGTTGGTGGGAAACTAGATAATATGCAGTTTATTATTAGTTTTCGATTGATTTGATTGACTAACGGTTGTTGAACTTTGATGGCACGTAGTTTTTTTATGCTTGAGAATCTTCTCTTCTGATATAAGATTCACTCAAACTAGATCGAAGTGTCGACGGGGATCTTTAGACTGTTTGTAGATCTAAAGATGTCTTGTGATAATCCATCGTTAACAGACTCCGTTCTGTGTGTGATTGATCACAAGAGATTCAAGTTGTTTGTGTGCAGGTTTTTATTGAAGATCTAAGAAGATTTGAAGACAAAGAAGATTTCTTATTTGAGTTCATAATCTTTGGTGTGCACAAAACTTGATCGGCTTGGGATCCAACTATAATCGGTTTATCTTTTGATAAATTGGATTGATTAGTTGAGTAGATCGACATCAATACGATTCTTTGTGATTCATAGTATTAATTGCATAGTCTAAACAATGTTTGTTCAATCATTAGTTTTGAAAACTAATTATAATCCCTGATTTAGGAGAGATTTTTTTAGTATATGGCCCTAGGTCCAGTGATAAAACTTAGTGTATGAGCTTTCATGTGTACCAAGGTTTTATCATAAAAGAAGTGAATTTTCATGAAATCGGGATAATACTTCGTTTTAAAGACAAATAACGATGACACGAAGGAAAATATGTATGATGAACTTGTGTCCAGTGATAAAATATTGCTTATGAGCCTTCATGTAAATACAAAACTTTATCATATGTATGAGATGTAAGCTTTCACAATATTTTTTTTTGAAATAAACCTTCGTTTTAAAGACAAATAACGACGATACGAAGGAAAAATAAAAAAAAAAATTATGTATATGCAGCCGTGACATATATTGTGTAAAATATGATGGTATATTTTATTTGCATGAGTTTGCTTTCATTAAATAAAATCCTTCAGAGTTTATGTATGCAAGTTGCATTAATTGCTGTTTTTTTGAAAAATCAAAACGTGGGTTTTGAGGAACCTTCGAAGATAAACAATATATTTATGATGAAATATTTTATTTTTGTAAACTTCATAGGTCAGTTGTGTGAATGTTCACATTATGAAAATTGTGTCCGTGATTTTATGAAAAATCAGTTTTGAAACTAATAAAGTTTCGTTCGTTTTTTGCAGTTTTCGAAGAGACGAACGATTTTGAGGTGTTAACTCTAGTATTACTATCACTATTGTTAGTGGAAGTATAAAAGGTAAGAGTTACCATTTTTGCTGATGTTGGTTTGTTTACATAGTAGTAATCTTTGATCTTCCGGTTCCAGAAAATGTCGACCAACAGTAACAACAATTATGATTACTGGTATTCCTCTTCTTCCTCTGGCTCTTCTGATGAGGATTCCGACGCTCCTGTAGAGAAATCGAAGGCTAGGGTTACCCAGGAAGGGGCGAATCCTAATGTTCCTTTGGGTAAGCGAAGAGTCTCTTTTGCTGAACTCGAAAAGAAAAGAGCTGAAGACAAAAAGGAGGATGCCCGTCAACGTGAAAAAGATCGCATCCGGCGTAAGAGACAGAGGGTTGAGGAGAAGCGTCAATTCTTGGATGGGGTGCCTTCTGATTCTGATGCTGATACTTCCGAAGTAGAGATCACATGGGAACCATCCGAGCGGTACATTAAGCCTGATCGATATGAAAGAGAGCATCAGAGGACGATGAAGAAAATTGAAGTTGAAGCTGTAGCAGAAGATAATTCGGATTCAGATGATGATGTTATCTTCCGTCCACCGGACTTCACCAATGATCCTGACAGTGACTCTGAAGAAGATGATTTCGAGAAGGGCAGTGACGATGAAGCTGACAATTCAGATGAGTCCGACGAGTAGTTTTACTTCCATATTCTTGTAGATGGTAGACGTTCCCTTTTTAGTCTTCATAGTGGATATCTTTCTTTTGACTGTTTAAAGACTTTACTTCAATTAGACTTTTCTTCTGAATGACGAACATTTTTTTAACGTCGATTTCTTCTAATCCATGACATGGACCAATGTCCATATATCCAAATTCATTATGACTTGTCGATTTTCATGAGAAGTAACATAACACGGATGAGAATTCATGACGTGTACAAGGCCGCGTGGCCTATCCTTTGACCCGTGATGTTCAGTCGCCAGTGTGTTATTTTCCTCCGCGTCTTTGGTATCGATCCTTGAAGCCTAGGGTTTCATTGAAACTCGTAATTGAGTTGACTGTATGACTATCGCCTCATATATATATCTTAAAGACTCCAAATCTATGATCCACGCAAATATTTCTTCCATTCCTGAGTTAGCTTCATCGTGTAGAGAAGTTTTGATCTACCTTCTTGCCTCCATGTCGAGAAATAGCATTTCTTCTCAAGATGATCTTCAGTCGAAGCGTGAAATAGCATCGTCTATCTCAGTAAGTTGTGCACTTCTTCTTCTTATCCTTTCTTGTCTCTGTTCAATCGAGATTGTTGATCACCAGAGAATGATTTGTCGTAGGACTGTAAGAAGAATGCTACTCCTCATAATGCAAGGCCTAAGAGGACTGTTAGAGCTCCTGGATCGTCTGTAAGTAAACCTATGACTCTTGAGATTATACTGAGTCCCGGGATTAACACTCTTTCGTTTCATCGTAGACGGATGTCCGTGTCGTCGTCGATGCTAGACGAAGAAAGAGTGGAAAGTCCGTCACCGCGGTTGAGGTTGAGGAAAGCAGTAACCATACATGTGAAGATTCTGTAGGATCCGTGGAGACCGAAGACGGTGTCCATGCTCGTGAATACCCAACCGCTGGACTTTTATTCGAAGCCTCATTGATTAATACCTTCCCAGAAAATGAAATGGTCGGCGGATTCGTGGTTCCCAAATGTCATGTATCTGTATACACCAAGATCTGGAAGAAGTATGGTCACATTGCCACCACAGAAGTGTGGAAAGGTTTTCTTCCAACCCTTTTAATCACGATAGCGGGGTTATTGCCGATCATCGAGGAAATGAATCAGATGCACTTGCGAGACGTCAAAAACCATGAGCTGCACATATGGGATAAAATTATCTCGAATTGTGAGATATTGCGATTAAATGTAAGCTGGCTCCGTCATCGTCTTGAGATAATCAAGGTTCATAAGGCAGCAGAGGCTGCTGATGCAATTTCTATGAATGTAGCTTTACTGGATGAGGAGAGGATACTGGATCTGGAGTCAGCAAGGGTTGAGAAAGCAGTTGAAGACTTGAAGGCAAAGACCAAGATTTTTCAGAAGAAGCTTGACGAGGCTTCTTACAGGGATTATCCGTTGCCAGATGGTTTGCTCTGAGTGAGCATTTGTGGTTGTTGTTTTTTGAGTAAATCTGAGTTTCTAGTTAGGTGAAACAGTTGATCATGGTATGAACGAATTTTGCTCATTTATGAAATGTTTAATGAACAAAGGAGCATTTGTATGCTCTTTGGAGGAATGAAATTACATTTTTGAAAATGCTTGAAATGATGAAGAGGTAGTTTGTTTCATGGATCAGGCATAATAAGCTTTGAGCCATTTGCCATTGATGATGTTTCCTTCCTTTCCTCCATTGATTGCTAAAATTTTGTAGTATCCGCTAGACACTGCTTTGATAACAACATATGGCCCTTCCCATTTAGGAGAGAACTTAGGAGCGGACATGTCTTGTTGAATGTGCTTTGCCGTCTTTAATACCAAATCTCCTACTTGAAATGTTCGAGGTCTTACCATTTTGTTGTAGGATCTGGAGATCCTCTGTTTGTAAGATTACACATATTTTTCCACCTTGGTCCTCCTTGATTACAACATATCTAGCTCAACGATTCTTGATCTGGAGATTTCGGCCTCATCCGATTATACACCACTGGATGCTGCAATCCTGGCTGAGGGAACTTTGATTTCTGCTGGAAGTATGGCATCGGCTCCATAGACAAGGGAATATGGCGAAGTACCGATCGAGATCCTTGGTGTAGTTCTGTAAGCCCATAGAGCCATGGGTAATTTCTCATGCCATGATCGAGGATTTTCATGAATCGTCCGACTGATAATCCTGACCAAAGTCTTGTTGGTACTTTCTGCTTGACCATTTCCTTGTGGATAGTAAGGCGTGGAGAAGATTTGTTTGATCCCATATTTATTGATCAGCTTCTCAACATCTTGATTGGTAAAAAGAGTTCCGTTATCTGTGATGATATGCTTAGGAACTCCGAATCTGCATATTATGTGCTCTTTGATGAAGGCGGCAATCGTAACTCCAGTGGTGCTTCGAAGAGGAATAGCTTCGACCCACTTGGTGAAGTACTCTGTCGCAGTGATGATGTATTCATGTTGTTTTGAAGATGCTGGATTGATCTTCCCAATGATATCTAGTCCCCAGCTGTAGAAAGGCCACAGACTATTCACAGAATTCAATGGGAGACAAGGAGTGTGGATGAGATGACCATGAGTTTGGCATTGGTGACACCTCTGAACGTGTGCGTCTGCATCATCTTCCATGGTTGGCCAATAATATTTCTCATGAATTTGAAGAAACAGTTTCCTCTTTCCTTGATGTTCTCCATCACGTACTTCCTTCAGGATTATAGGGATTTCATGTTCGGCTAAGCACCTCAGTAAATTTCCACCAAAGCTTTTGCGGTATAAGATCCCATCGAGATAGACAAATCTCTTAGCTTTCTGAATGAGTTTGACTGCTTGCTTCTTTTCCAGTGGTAGTTCGTTGTCCCCGAGGTAATTGATGTAAGGCTCCTTCCAGTCCCCAGTGTGGTGGATCGTCAAAACCTCTAAGTGATGAGGAGGTGTTTGGAAATCAGGACAAGATCCTTGTAAAGCTCTTGACTGAGTCTCCATGGATGGCCAGTAGTACCCCATTCTTTGAAGCTTTATGTAAAGTGTTACCACTAAAGTTTGCCCACAGACTTCCTCATGTATGTGCTTGAGTTGTTCTTCCGCTTCGTCGCTCCCAAGACATCATGATAGAGATCCATCAGGGTTTCGATAGTATAGCCCTCCATGAAGCAAGAAGTAGTTCTTCAATTCCTTGAGGCTGACTTGGCCTTCTGAAATAGAGCTGCTCAATTCATGAATGATGGGTGCTCGCCAATCGTTCGCTGGAATGTCTTCGATCTGAGTGAGCCAAGTTGATGATACCGTACGTCTCTGTACAGTGATCGTTTTCTGTGCTCCTTCGAATTGCAGCTTGGAGGCGAGAGTTGCTAGGCAATCAGCATGCCTATTGTTAGTCCGTCCAGTATGGATGATCGTTGCGTCGGCAAAATAGGTCAACAGTCGCTGATCTTCGGTTCTGAATGAAGCAAGTGTGATTTCTTTGAGAGAATACGTTCCATTCATCTGGTTGACCAATAATTTTAAATCTCCCCTTATCTCGAGGTGTGTTGCTCCTTCTTGCTTGGCCAAGGATAATCCTAATAGGAAGGCTTCATATTCCGCTGAGTTGTTGGTGCAGTGGAAATCCAACTTGAACGAATGTGAGAAAACTTCACCAGATGGAGACACCAACACTATGCCCGCTCCTCCGGTGTCACTACTAGGTGTGGCAGATCCATAAAAGTATAGAAGCCATGCTTCTTCCTTGATGACCAAGATGTCTGGGAATTCGCCGGGCACTTCTTCGTGTAGTGTTGTTGTGTCTTCCCCTGGAAAAGCGGCGAGCAAGTCTACAACCGCTTGACCTTTGATGGCTTTAGGTGGTGTGAAAGCTATGTCAAATTCTGACATCTGGAGTAGCCACTTCGCTGGTCTTCCTATCAAGGTTGGCTTTGATAGCAAGAACTTTATGGGATCATCTTTGGAGATGAGTACGACCCTGTTAGATAGTAAGTAATGTCCGAACTTCTGGATTGCATGTACCAATGCCAGGAATGCCCTTTAGGCCTTTGGATATTGGAGTTGAGCATCTCTCATTGTGCGGCTGAAGTAGTAAATCGGTTGTTCGACGCCTTCGTCATCTTCCTGAGCGAGGAGTGCGCCGATGGCGACGTCAGTGGAAGCTGTGTAAAGAATCAGAGCTCGTCCCTACACTGGAGACCTCATGACGGCCGGTGACAATAATATCTGTTGTATTTTATGGAAAGATTCTTGTTGAACAGCTGTCCAGGTGATGCTTTCTCCTTTCTTCAGCAGAGGTGTGAACGAAGCAATGAGTTGAGCTAATCCAGGAATGAAGCGTCGAATATAATTTACCTTTCCCATAAAGCTCTGTAGTTCCTTCACGGTACGTGGAGGAGGCATGGTGGTAATAACTTTTGCCTTGTCGGGGTCGACTTTGATCCCTTCAGCCGTGACCAGGAATCCTAAGAATTTTCCGGAAGAAACTCCGAATGCGAACTTTAAAGGATTCATTTTTAATTTGTATTCTCTGCACCTTTCAAACACCTGCCTTAGAACTTTGAGATGAGATGCTCGAGTCTTCGATTTTACCACCACATCATCAATATAGTCTTCTACTTGCTTGTGCATCATGTCGTGGAATATGGCAGTCATGGCTCGTTGATAGGTAGCACCGGCATTCTTTAATCCAAAGGGCATCACAGTGTAGTGAAAATTCCCAATGGGAGTACAGAACGCAGTCTTGTTAGCGTCATGTTCATACATCTTGATCTGGTTGTACCCACTATAGCCGTCCATGAATGAGAACATACCGTGACCACTGGTTGCATCGACGAGCATGTCAATGTTGGGTAGAGGAAAATCATCCTTTGGACAACATTTATTCAAGTTCCTGAAGTCGACACAACATCTGATTTGACCATTTTTCTTCTTAACAGGTACCACATTTGCTAGCCACGTTGGATGAAGAATAGGTTTGATGAACCCTGCTGCCAACAGTTTCTGGATTTCGACCTTAATTTGCTCCTCGACTTCGTGTCTAAATTTTCTGGGCGGTTGTTTGACAGCTTTGGAACCAGGGACGATGTGCAGGTGATGGGTGACGAGTTTGTCATCCAGACCCGGCATTTCTTCGTACGTCCAGGCGAAGACATCTTGATATTCTTTTAATAATTTTACCAGCTCGATCCGCTCCTCTGGTGATAACGCTGAACTGATCAGGATTGGCCTTGGATCGTCTTCAGTCCCAATGTTGATTGTTTCAAGATCTTCAATGGTAGAGTCAGTAATCGTCCTGTAGTTGTCGTGGGGCATCTTGGACTTCTTCTTCAAGTGATTGCTCACTCTGACACGATTCTTCATGGTGGGGAGACTTTTCATCGTTCTCCCCGATTAATTGCTAATCTTTCCGTCGGCGATAAATGACTCTCCCTTCTACGTCTCGATCGGTCGTGAAGTTTGTCCCTGGAGTTGAGACTTGATCATTATGGCGTTTAGTCGGTGTAGTAGATGACTTGATCATTTTAGCAGCTGAGGATGACGAATCGTTATCAACCTTCTTGATAGTCTTCCATCTTGGAAGTGGAGTACTGTGAATCCTGCTTGGAGGTTCCGGGATGCCTTTTTGAGATTCAAGGAACTCAGTATCATAGATGGGAGCATAAGGAGATGATGAAGCCGAAATGCGAACGATCTTGTTGTCGAGCAGGGCCTTCATGCATTGATGGTATGTTGAAGGAACCACCTTGTTATCATGGAGCCATGGGCGTCCCAGTATTATATGGTAGTCAGGTTCTTGCTCGATCACATGAAACTTCGCTTTCGATCGAATCGGCCCCACCCTCAAATCTGTGTATGCATATCCATATGTATGGCTTTGACTTCCTTCAAATCCTGTCATTAGGATGGGATAGCGAACGATTTTACCTTGTGGGAACCTGGCCATCCTGAGAGTCTTCATAGTGACAATGTTGGTAGAAACACCGGTGTCAACAAGAGCTCTTCTAAATTCGGTGCCTTTGATGAAACCAGTGAATACAATGCTCGGTTGTGTCCTTCATCCGTCATGCGATCTTCTTATCCAAAAGAGATGTTGTCGATCGAATGCCCAGGCACTAGGGAGACTTCTTCAACTGATGGTGTTGGTGGCATTATTTGCACGCTGGATGATATCTGGTTGAGTGCTGAAAATGTGTCGGTGCGCTGATCCCTGGAGAAGTGCAGGAGTTCACATAGATTTTCGATCAAATGTGTGACCTCTTGTTCCACCGGATTCTCGTATGTGGTGAAGCTGTTGATTTTAGGGTCAGATGACGCTTCAGTCCCCGGTGTTGAGACTTCTGGAGCGGAGGTACCGCCTAACTCGGATGTTAATTTGATGAGAAAGTCGAGGATGTGGTTTATCGTCTCCTTCATCAGGTCCATGTTCCTGGTATGGACCTCTAGGATTTGAGCCAACTCTGCCAAAGTCGGGATCCCTCTGCCTTCCATGCCGCCAGGTGTAACATGAGGAATGTTTCCGTTTGAAATACTCTGATCTGAATTAGTTGAATTAGTCCTAAGACCAACCATCTTGTGAGACTGTTAGATTGCAACCGAGAGATTAATCTCCCACTGTGATCGCCAATCTGTATATGGGGAAAAACGATTTGCTGGTTTTTAAGGAATTGAGGAGACGACCGTACGGAGGAGACTCCTCGAACCGAACAAAATGTTAAACCTCACACAGATGTACCGCTGCAAAGGGGGTTCTTTAGATTCTAGAGATCAATCTATAGTACTCCGGCCTAAATCAAGACAATGACCGTTCCAGAGTAAATTCGGTCACAAGAGAGGATGGGTTGATCTGTAGGAGGGAAGCTGAGAAATGTGTAGAATCAATGGTAATCAAAGATTGTGGGTGTGTGAATTCCGAATACGATAAGCTCTAAGTGATTGAAATTGCTCAATTGAGAGTAGTTGCTCAATTGATGAGTTGATGATCTCGTGTTGTCGATGTGACGTGAGATTCATGATACTGTTGATGATTCAATCATGATTCAGAGACTTATTTATATTGCTGGAATTGTAGACACCATGATTCCATGAAGTGTGACAGTTGACGGAATCAAGGAGTGGGGAAGTGGAGATCGTGTTTGAAACCAGTTGCTCAACGTGTGGAGACTTGGTCGACTTTCCACCCACTACCTCGTGAATTCCTTCAACTGATTGCACGACTTGCTCACATTCCATCGTGTGTTTGAACACACGTGCCGTAGACCGCCAGACCAAAACCCTAAGTGATATCCCCCCAAGTGACACGATTGACGTCTCGTGGTTTGTTAGTCAATTGATGACTTCGTGGTTTGATGGGACGATGAGTCCATGTAGTCGTTGAGTTGAACATGATGTTTTGAAACTCGTGAATTGAACATGTCATGAGACAGAGGTATAGTTCTTACAATGAAGTGAGCAAGTATTGCTCATTCGATGGATCGTTGAACATTGATTGTTGAGCCAATATTCCTTGGTTTGAACAGATATTTACCATCTGAGCAAGTGTTGCTCATGTGATGAATTGTTGAATATTTGGTCGTCTGAGCATGTGTTGCTCGTCTGATGGATTATTGGCAGCGTACCAAAAATATTAATTAGAATACTGGTCATTGAACCGAGCATAATTAATAAAATTAATGACCATGAGGTCGTCATAAAATTATTAAGGTTAGAATCTGGAATGATAATCCTTGGATTCAGAAACCCTAATTTGATCAATTGATGATCAATTCATGGTTCGTCAGAATTTCAACCATGGGATGGAGGAAGGAGCGATTACATGGGACCGTGGATCAACCATGTAGTGTCCATATGCTCACGTGAGCAAATACGAAGAACTCCTGAAGAGTTGACGATTTGTTGGTGAAAGAATGATTAAATGCTGGTTTAATCATTTATTCGAAAACGCTCGTCTGAGCCTTAGGTGAGAAAACCTAATTAATTATGACGAGGAGAGGGACCGACCATGGAGTCATGAAACCGGCCCTGGGTTGTCCCGTGACCGCCTGACGATCACTTCATGAAAATCCAAAGTGTTTGGGAGAGTTTTGGACCTAATACGAGCAATTGTGCAAATTAGGTCAAAACTGTGAAAATTGATGGAACCGGCTTCCGTGAGCCAAAGAGCGAATCTTAGTCGGTCAACATAGCGTGCTCATGTCCCCAAGGCTTCCGCGTCTCAGTCCTGAGAATTTTGATTTTTTCTGGCGTGCAATTGAGCATCCATTCGAGAAAATATGCCAAAATTAGGGTTTCGACGAAACTGACGAAAACACCATGAGATGATGAAAAATAATTGTAAAATAAGGAATGAGGAGACGTGGGACTGACGTGGTCAAGGCATGGTCGGTCGGTCGTGACCACGGTCCCGTGGTGCCTTTTCCTTAATTTTATAATATTTTGATAATTTTATGAAGAATTCATGAATTTTGAGAAATTTGATGAATTTTAGGAGTTTCCATGAATTGAAGGAGTTTTCATGAGTTCAAGGAAGCAAAAGATATTAAAATAATAAAACAAGGGAGTGTGGGACCGTGGAAGGCATGGCTGGCCGGCTAGGGCCCGGTCCCACGAGCTTCCCTAATTTTATAATGATTTTATGAAAAAATCATGAATTTTGAGAAATTTGATGAATTTAGGGAGTTTCCATGAATTGAAGGAGTTTTCATGAGTTCAATGAAGCAAAAAATATTAAAATAATAAAAAACAAGGGCGTGTGGGACCGTGGAAGGCATGGCCGGCCGGCTAGGGCTCGGTCCCAGGAGTTTTCCTAATTTTTTAATATTTTTTTAGGTATTTTGATGATTTGAGGGAATTTTTCCTAATTTGAAAGAAATACCATGAAATCAAGGAATTTGATGAATTCAAGGAAAACTAATAATAAAATAATAAAACGAAGGGGCGCGTGGGACCGGCTAGGGCATGGACGGCCGGCCAAGGCCCGGTCCCACAAGTTTTTCATAATTTATTTTATTTTATTATTATTTGATGATTTGTGCAAAAATACCATGAAATCAAGGAGTTTTTTCATGAAATTAGAGAAATAATAATAATAATAATAATAATAATAAAATAATAAGGAACCGTGGGTATGGGGACGGTTGGGACCAAGGCATGGCCGGTTGGCCAATGGTCACGCCCCACACTCCTTTTCTTAATTTTATATTGTTTTTTATGGATTTATGGAAGTACCATGAAACCGAGGAGTTTCCTCAAAACGAAGGAGATTTGATAAAATGAGAGAATTTTCATCAAATCATGGAAAATAATAAAAATGCATTAAAATATAAAACTGGCGTGGGATTGACCACGACACGGTCGGTCGGTCGTGTGTCCGTGCTCCCAGCACCCTGGTCAATATTTTTAATTATTTATTATTTTCTTCTCTATTTTGCATAGGCTCATCGTTTCGTTGTATTTTTGAAATACTCGTTCGTGCGGTGACTGTTAGTGTATCATCGTTGAATACACCTTCACCATTTGAATCGGTGCTTACTTAGAGGTAGCTCAGACGCCCGGTTGTTGATTATTTATTACTAATTGTGGAATTCAGTGGAGAATAATTCACAAAACTGAGTAATAAGATGTTGATTATTAATTCATAGGATCAGCTGAGGATTCGACTACGAATTCATAATATTAAAGTGAGCATTACCATTCCATGGGATCATAGATTCGACCATAAAATCGGAGTAATTGAGATTTATCTATTACCATTTATGAGACCAGTTGTGGATTCGATCATGAAATCGGAATAATGAGATAATATAGTTATTTCTATTCTATGAGATCAAGCCGTGGATTCGATCATAGAATCGGAACAATTGTTATTGCCATTCCACGGGACCAGTAGTGGATTCGACCATGGAATAGGAGCAATTAGGAATAATTAACTTTGTGGCTCTATACTAGCAGAGCAAGCTGTCTAGGAGCATTAATTATCCCGATATGAGCTTGTCGTTAAGTCATATCTTTATATAGTCAGGGTAAACTTGTCGTTTGTTCCTGAAGACGTTATCGCTCTATACTAGCAGAGCAAGCTGTCTAGGAGCCGTGTATCTCGTGATGCTACATAGAAATAATCACTGAAAGTATTCAGTATTCATGAGATATGCCTTTGTCCAGTCGTGAGACTACATATCTACATGTACTCTGAGAGAAAGTACTCTCCGTTGAGAATTCAATGAGAGACCCGTGTCTCGATACTCACGTCTGATTGCTGAATCAGAGCTTCGTATAATTATGAGTTTACGAATTTAGACTTTGTCGAAAATCCACCATCTACAACGAAGTTTAAAAGATAGGTGTTATACTTAGTATTATAATTCCTTAATACTACGTCTAACTAGAGTATAATCATTCACAGCTTCGCAGTTATGTTTTCAATATAGCACGACTTGAAAATTACGTTAGGAATGAAATGGCTCAAGCAAAATATTACTAACCTCAAGAGGAAGGATGATGTTGTCGAGTAATACTTGTAAGTCTCATATCCTAATAACTTTCTAGCTAACCTATACGAAGTTGACTCTAGTAAATAATAATCAAGCGACTCTTTAAATGAGTTTTGGTTCACTAAAATATGACAACCAAACTTGACATAACAACGCTTGGTGGGTTCAACCGAGCAATGCTCTAACAATCTTCCCCTTTGTCAATTTTAGTGACGAAACTGTTACATCATATGGATAAACAAATTACAAGAATTCATTATACATACGCTTGATTCCAAGTTTCAACAACACAATAACCTGCATATATTCAATCCATAAATGTCGTTGTTGACACTATAATATAAAAGCTAATACTCCCCCTAAAGGTGAGATATGCAGATTTTCAATCCGCACATCTTTGTTATTTTCTCTTGTAGTCCATATAACTACAAATCATCATATGATATGTTTCTCCCCCTTAGTCAATGCTTTACTCTTTCGTCAGATATAACGTTTCAGCACCATTGTCCTTTCCTTAGTGAATCACATCACTTGTTTACTCCATATATTTCTCCCTCTTTTTGTCACAAAATGACAAAGGTACGAGCAAATAAAGGACAAACCGAAAGGATCTTACAAATCTAAAAGACTTGCATAACCTATAAGAGTTAAGCACGAAGGTTTTACATACCATTTTAGATAACCAATATCAAAACCGAAATTACAAAGTAATTTTATTTTGATATGTTATCAAGGAAACAATTGGCCGAAGCAATTTTCCCTAATAGTTTAGCAAATTAAAAATTGACTAAGCACCTTAATTCTTTTGCTAAACTGATTGTACAAATAAAATCGCTTGTTTGATAAGACCAAAATAAAGATCAGAATTAACTCTATTTTTCTCACCAGGTTCTAATTATTTGAACAATAACTTAGACCTTTCACTTTAAACAAGACAAGTACTAGGTTAGTTAACTAGTATTTCTTGTTAAGGCATTCGATTAGACTTGAATAACCGAATTATCCACTTTGATAAGTCTAACTAAGATCAGAATTAATTTAGTTTCTCTTATCCGGAATCGAATTGGACTAAACAAATGATCCAAAATTTTTTTGTTAAGCCATAAATAATTCATATAAACCAAATAAATCAACTTGCATAATTAGTTATCTTGACTGGAAGCAATTGAAACAAACATACACATTAAAGCACCACAATCGCACCGAAATTTCGTTAAGCCTAAACAATTGATACCAAACAATAAAGCAAGATAACAATAGTTTTTCTCAACCGGAAACAATTGAATCACACACACATCCATACAAAAATAATGAAATAAATATCTATTGTACCGAAATCCTGTTAAGTAAAATCAAAATATATGCAATAAAATCAGGCTTTTCTTAAACAAGAAAACGATTAACTAACAAATTCGTTACCTCGAATTCGGCATCCTCTTCACCTTTTCTTTGCATCTTTCCGGGGAGGAATATCACTGTGTTGTCATCCTCTTGTAAGACAAAAGAACAACAACAAAAACCAACCTTTACTAGAGAAAGGTTGAAAATCGGTTTTAACTAATGCGATGCAAAAGTTGAAAACCCGAAACACATATGCTTTTATGCTAAACCAAAAACGATTCAACATATTGTGACTTTTTCACACATGAGTTTCAATCGGAACCCCTTATGATCCTTTGATAAAGCCTACCAACATGGGCTAGAACTCAATCCCGCTAAATCAAAAAGTCACCCAAATCATAAGGGTTCACAGAATATGAGATCTAATATTAAGGTTATGAAAACCGAAATCAAACATCCCATAAACATATAGCAAAAATATAAAGCATTCAAGCACAGGCTATGTAATCGAAAACTATCACAAGAAAAATTATAAAATAATAACTTTATTCATAAATAAGATAGTTTCATTCAAAATAGACCTTATACAATTATTGAAAGAGATCAAAAACTGATGTCTTATTTTCCTGGATCAAGTCTTATATTATGTAACTTAATCTCTAGTGGTGCACTTATTGTTTACTGAGGTTTCATCAGTACTCAAACTTTTGAAGCATGTCTCAAGAGAATTTTCTGCAACCACTTCCTGTTTTTCAAGTTCTTCAATTAGAACCTTGAGTTCAGCAAGAACACTTCTTGCTTCATCAATTCTTTCTTTGAGCCAATCTTGATGTTGAACTGTCATTATGAGATTGGTTCTCAGTTCTTCAAAACCTTGAATATAGTGAATCATACTATCAGAACAAATCCACTTGGTTTCGGTTGGATCTTGAAAGTTGTAAGCTAATAGACACGACTCATCATGAGATCCATTCGAACTATCTGAATCATAATTAGACATGATTCTTTATATGTTTTTTTTCTTCCTTTCTGTGTTGATTCCTTGACAATACTTAACCCTTTGAGCTTCCTTCTTATTAACCTTTGTGACACTACGAGTTATTGGAGGCATGCTCGGTTATTTAAATAGGGATTAATCAGGGTTTCTTAATAAAAGTAAGAGATTGTTTCCCTTAAGAAGAAACAAAGTTTCGGGCTTGGACGCTTGTGGAATACCAAAAATATATACAGAAAATATTTTGTTTCCATTATCAGAACTTCTCATGCTGGAAGGTTTATTAAAATTCGAAAATTTCAAATGAAACCTATTTTTTGAAGATTATGTTAAACATGAAAAATATTTTAGACAGATATAGATTCGCATCTATCCATAAATTGTCACATATTTTTCTGATAAACAGACACAAAAATTGTGCTCTTGTTTTATGTGCTTTTCCCATCCAAAGTTATGAGAACAAATAGGATGAGCTTGCATATTCTCAATACAACTAAGTTGTATTGGAGTAACATTTTTCTAGCTTACAACGTGTATCAGAAACATAGTTCATGTTTCTTTTTGGGAATTTCTGCCCAAGATATTTTCTCCTAAGAAGGTGCTCCTTTCTTGATCTAATAATATGATCATTAGGAGAAACTGTACTGACGTGAGAATTTTCAGAGATTGATAGATCTCTCTTAATTCCATCAATGAGATTTTCATAAGATTTTCTCATTCTAAGGATTTCCTTATGATGCACATCAGTGATTGTCTGGAACAATTATCGGAAACTCATGATTGTTTCCATTGGCAGAGATTCTCTCTTTTCTTTTCTTCTGGAGTTGTTCTTCATCAAAACAAGAATTGTTTCGATATGGATGAGGAGGAACCTTTTTACAGAAGTGATTATCAACTCTTACTTATGATTCTTTTGAGTTGACTTTATCGGGATGGGGAAAAATCCGTCTTTCTACTGAGGAATAATCGTTCAGTTTTTTAAGACAATAAACTTCCTTCAATATTCTTACCACCGTATTTTGAAGAAGTATAAGTTTCCTGTCAAGTGGCTGAAAGTTGTATTCCTTAAGATCACAAACATGAAATCGGTTCAAAGTTTCCTTTTGACAAGATTTCGTCTGATCATCAGTAGATATAGAAGCTGTTTTCTCATCCTCTTCTGACTTGATGTAGTTAGGCAAAATGCCATCATCATGATCTTTTTCGGATGTGATCAAACAAGTTTTGTTATCACAATCTCTTAAAGTCGAGCAAGGACCTTTGATTTCTTCATCAGAAGAAATTACAAAAGAATCATTAGTCATAGTCATAGGATGTGTCTCTTTATTTTGAGTAAGAGATTTACCAAGAGCTTCTAATTTGACAGTGAGATCCATATTCTCTTTGGCTAGAATATTCAGTCGAATGTCTTTATCTCTGATCTCATTTTTAAGAAGATTTGACTCTGTCTTTAATATTAGCACTTTTGTAGACAAAGATTTTATAGGCTTTAGGAGTTTTACCGACTCTTTATCAGCATCTTCTTTTCCAGCAGAGAGCGACTCAAATGCACTCTTGATTTTCGTAACTCTTGGATCATAGGTCAACGAATTGGTAACATCTTCAACTTTTGAGTATTCATACTCTTGCAAAACGTTAACTGAATCAGACATTAGATTCAATTCTTATAGGTTGGATCGCACCAAACACAGATTGTTAGGTCTTTTCGTGTTTGCCTGCTCTGATACCAATTGAAAATACGAGGGTACCCAAATATACCTCAATCAAAAACTTTTCCACCTATAAGTGCTTTCTCCGAAAGTGATTGTCTATGAACTGAGTAGATGCAATACAAAATATCAGTTCACAGTTCGTGTGATCGTATATGGATATGAGATCGAGACAATACGACAACTAGATAACTTACATGATTGACTATGGATACAAGATCGAGACAATACAACAACGAAATATGATTACTTGGTAATAGGTTCGGACTTAACCAAAGACTATAGGATTGCTATCAAGTAATTAAGAATTAACGTTTGTGTATTTTACTTCTAATTATAATAAATAAATTATAATTGCGTAAATAGAAAAGTAAAAGACACAACAAGATTTTGTTAACGAGGAAACCGCAAATGCAGAAAAAAACCGGGACCTTGTCCATAATTAAATACTCTCAGAATTAAGCCGCTATACAAAATCTAAACTAACTTCATATAGTTGAGACCAAGAAACTAAACCTATAGTTCACCTAGTTCCCTCAGTATCCATGCGCCTCCAACTTGCAATAAGTCATGCACTTGGAACAATTCCTTTGGTTCGTATTCCAAACAGTAAAGGAACAACAAATCTGTGCGGTAACAACTCTTTTCAAACAACGTGATATGAGTTTGACAAAAGTCTCTTCCGTTTTACCAATAAACTCCTTTGTCGGGTTCTTAGATCAATCTATTTAACAACTACCAAAGTAATTGTTTAGACTATGCAATCAATACTATGAATCGCAAAGAAATATATTGATGCCGATCTACGCAACTAATCAACCAATCTATCAAAAGATAAACTGATTATAGTTGGATCCCCAGCCGATCAAGTTTTGTGCACACCAAAGATTATAAACTCAAATAAGAAATCTTCTTTTTCTTCAAATCTTCTTAGATCTTCAATAAACACCTGCACACAAACAACTTGAATCTCTTGTGATCAATAACACACAGAACGGAGTTCTATTAACGATGAATTATCACAAGACGTATTTAGATCTACAAACAGTCTAAAGATCCCCGTCGATACTTCGATCTAGTTTGAGTGAATTTTATATCAGAAGAGAAGATTCTCAAGCATAAACAAACTAGGTGCAATCAAAGTTCAACAACCGTTAGTCAATCAAACAAATCGAAAACTAATAATAAACTGCAATTATCTAGTTTCCCACCAACGGTACGCATAGAGCTTCTCAATCCCAAAGAAGTCTTTAAAACGAGCGGTCGTAAGAGATTTCGCATGATTAGGGTATTTTTCTCTCCGAATAGACGGCTCCACCAGTAACAACACAACTAGGTACTTTTGCTGGCTCTGAGGATTGGTTTGCTCGAAATGCAAACTTCAATATTTATAGACCAAGGAAGTTTGGACACCAAGGAATTTCCAAAACCGAATATTCTCAAAAATATGCAATAATGCCAAAATCAGTTTTCATAATTCCTGGAAATGCTCTGTCCAAATATTGACCGAAATCTCAGTAGAAAATCTCCAATTAGTAAATGCACATTACCAATTTTTATTTTCTAAAGATATGCATTTAATTGCTGGAAATTAAAAGCATATAAAATTAAAAACCTTAATTAAAAGATTCTCAATTTATTTCGATCCGGGATTTTCCTTTAGTTATTAAGGAATATCTTTGAATAATAATAGATAAGAATTACTGCACATGTTCAAAGTATGTCGACATCTTTACTTTGTACATCCTTTTTCATATTTACAATCTTGGAACCGATTTGCCACACTTCCAAACGAGTTTAGAATTGGTTCATCTGCTTTCCAAGAACTATGTGATTGATCAAAAACATTGAATCACCATTCATGGGTTTAACGGTTCTACCAAACACAAAGTTCGGTTCTACCTCCAAGTGGCTACTAGGATCGGTTACACTAGTTTCCATAAAATGGCTAACTAAGTACCAGGATCGGTTACCACTATTTATGGTACTTACTTGTGATTGGCTGCACAAGTTATAGGATCGGTTACACCAATTACTAAAACTTGTTAACCCACTAAAAGGATCGATTACACATATTGTGATTAGTCCCACCAAGTTCTAGGATCGGTTACCCAATGACTAGGAATGGTCACACCAGTTACAAATATCGATCATACCATCTCAGGTGATTACTTAAGATTGGTTTCACTAATAAAAGTCATACCGATACATAAGTCAGGCATTGTGAATAGTTTTACCAAGATACATAAACAAGTTATGATCGGTTATACAAAACACACATATTGGTAATCCAAAGATTTTCAATGAATAACAATACCAATAAATGTAGCGATTTCCCTTTCGATTCACAAAACAAGTTTATGAATTGTACTTCCTTTAAACGAATGTAAAACATTGTTTCCTAGGACGAAATCTTCACCCATACCCATACATAATCACAATAGCATTCATACGATTATGTCGATGTCTTATATACTAAGTTCAAAATATATGTGTTATACTTCGTATTACAATTCCTTAATACTACGTCTAACTAAAGTATAATCATTCACATCTTCACAGTTGTGTTTTCAATATAGCACGACTTGAAAAATGCGTTAGGAATGAAACAGTTCAAGTCAAAATATTACTAACCTCAAGAGGAAGGATGATGTTGTCGAATGTCGATGTAGCTCTTTACTTCTTCACATTCTTCAATTCTTCGAGTAATACTTGTAAGTCTCATATCCTAATAACTTTCTAGGTAACCTATACGAAGTTGACTCTAGTAAATAATCAAGCGACTCTTTAAATGAGTTTTGGTTCACTAAAATATGAGAACCAAACTTGACATACCAATGCTTGGTTGGTTCAACCGAGCAATTCTCTAACAGAGGATTTACTCAAATCCATTGAAGATGGCTTTACGTATTTTAAATCCTTAAGTTTTGCAATTTCTACAACAAGATCATAGTTGATCCGGATTTGTTCATCCAACTTCTTTTGGAGATCAACAACCTCTTCAGAACGTTCTCGCAATGAAGTCATCAATTTTCCTTATCAATCGATGTTTTTCTATGCAAAGATTATTGATGAAATTTTTTAGATTAGGATTCTCAACCATCTCGATGGTTTCTAGAACACGCTCGAAGTTGAGTTTATCCATTTATGGTGAAACGTTTTTAGAGACAAAATTGTCCATACTCAGATCGCTACAAACACAAACTTATGAGGTCTGTAATGTGTTTTCCTGCTCTGATACCAATTGAAAAAGCGGGGATCTAACAACCATACCCAATATTTTGTTCGGAAATCTGAATAGACAAACCCCAATATACTTTCAAGAGAATCAACTAGAAAGTTAGACTCAATCTAGAGAAAAGCATATCAAAGAGTTTATATCTCAATTTCTCAATTCAATATGCAATCAACAAATAGGAATTTGCGAGCCCGATTGAATAAGAGAAATAACTTTAACGGTACCAAAGACCAATGCGTTAGAGAATTGCTCGGTCGAACTCGCAAGCGTTGCTATCTCAAGCTTGTTTTTCAAGTTTAGTTTCTAAAACTATAAGTATTGATTTCTAGTCTACTTATAGCTAAGTCTCGGATTAGAATAGTAAGTGTAGTTGGAGCCTTAGACTCCACGGCATTCATCATATGAAGACGAAGAACTACTCAAGGAACTTGTGGAATTTCATCAAAAAAAGGTATGTGGAGACTTGAACTTATCTATCACTCAGAATTCATATATTTTATCTCATATTTTGAGATAAAAGTCGTATTGCTATATAGACTTCAATTATACACATTTGCTATTTCGAGCCGAGTTTATCTCGCTTATCTATTTCTCGAAATATGTGTTGGTAAGCTTTCACTTTGGACAAGTTCATCTTTACTCGCGACGAAAGTCATGTTGATTTTTTCAATTACTTGAAAATCGCTTTGATGAAAAATAGTTTGTGAATAACAACTATATAACATCCTCTAAGAAAGTTTCAATGATTGAAATGAGAGTTTAGAACATGTAACCATCTTTGGATATAAACATAGAGTGTTCTCACATTTGTGTAAAAGTCCAAAACCGGGAACCTAAAGTATGCGTACCCTTACGCGTACCGGCGGTTGTTGGAAATCCGGGTGAGTATGCGTACCCGTACGCATACTGGGGGAAAGTTCACGTCCGTGAATTTTTGCTGGAGTTTGAAAGTGAAAAACAAACTCAATCCGGTTACTTAAGTATGCGTACACGTTTGCATACTTAGGTAGGTTACTTTCTAAAATCGGTTTTCATGAACTAAAACATTTATATAATAAGGAATGCAACCCTTACAAACCGTGGCTATAATGTTCATGAATCGATTCGAGTGAATCAAAACCGATTTTGCTTCGATTGTGTCTTGTATACTTCTATGAGATCTAAGCAATTGAACAACTCTCTAACTAGTTCATTTGAGTTATTTGAACTAGTTATGGTGAAGATGAATAAGGTTGATATGAAAGTGCTCATATGGCTAACCATTGGTTAACTATTGTTGAACCAACTAAGTGTACACGTTTAGGTACGGTTACTCAAACCTAAATGAAGTTACATTTCATTTGTGTATAACAAGCTAAGTTCGATCTAACAGTTGAAATATATTAGCTTGAATATAATCAGGTTTTCATCTAACGGTGAATATTGAATGTTTTGTTACCAAGGTAACTTAGATTGCAAACCCTAATTTGAAGACTATATAAAGGAGAACTCTAGCAACTGGGAAACCTAATCCCCACACCTCAAACCTAAATGAAGTTACATTTCATTTGTGTATAACAATCTAAGTTCGATCTAACAGTTGAAATATATTAGCTTGAATATAATCAGGTATTCATATGACGGTGAATATTGAATGCTTTGTTACCAAGGTAACTTAGATTGCAAACCCTAATTTGAAGACTATATAAAGGAGAACTCTAGCAACTGGGAAACCTAATCCCCACACCTCCTGTGTGATACTAGTTGTATAAGCTAGAGTCGATTCTCTTTTAACCTTAGGTTTTTCACGAAACCATATAGGTTAACGACTTAAAGACTTCATTGGGATTGTGAAGCCAGACCCAACTATTTTCTCTGTAGTTGCATGATCTGATCTTGCTGTTTTGTATCGTGATTGAGTACAATCATAAGATTGGCTTGAGATTTATATCTCCGATAGGAAAGATAGAAAAGTAGTCACAAACACCTTCGTCTCATCGTTTGTGATTCCACAATATCTTGTTTCGTTAATCGATTAAGATTATTGTGAGGTGATTGATATTTCTAGGCTGTTCTTCGGGAATATTAGTTTGGTATATCAATTGGTTCCTGTTCACCTTGATTTATCAAAAGACGGAACAAAAACTCGTAGGTATATCTGCGGGAGACAGATTTATCTATTCCTATAGACTTTTCTGTGTGATACAGATTTGTTTATCAAGTCTTCGACTTTGGGTCGTAGCAACTCTTAGTTGTGGGTGAGATCAGTTAAGGGAATCAAGTGCTAGTATCCTGATGGGATAAGAGACGTAAGGAGCATGACTGTACCTTAAATCAGTGTGAGATTGATTAGGGTTCAACTACATTCCAGTCCGAAGTTAGCTTTGTAGTAGGCTAGTGTCTTTAGTGGATTAATACAGTATGGTGTTCAAATCTGGACTAGGTCCCGGGGGTTTTTCTGCATTTGCGGTTTCCTCGTTAACAAAACTTCTTATGTATGTGTTGTTTCTTTTCTGCATTATATTTTGTTACATAATTGAAATATCACAGGTTGTGCGTTGAATCGATCAATTGGTAAATCCAACCTTTGGTTGTTGATTGAAATTTATTGATCCTTGAACATTGGTATTTGGTACCGTTCAAGTTATCTCTCTTATATTCAATCAGGCTCGCAAATCATAATTTGTTTGATTGCGGATTGAATTGAGAGATTGGGATATAACTCTTTGATATACTTTTTATAAGATTGAGTCTAACTGTCTAGTTGATTCTCTTGTAAGTATATTGGAGTTAGTCCATACATTTTGCTAAGCAAAATATTGGGTGAGGTTGTTAGACCCCCGCTTTTTCAATTGGTATCAGATCAAGCAAACACGTTTAAAGACCTCATAAGTCTGTGTTTGTAGCGATCTGATTCTATGGACAGAAATTCTATCTCCATAAACATATCACCAGTCTTCGATGGCTCAAACTACTTGTGGTGGAAAATCGCTATGCGTGCTTTTCTTCAAGCTCGTGATTTTCAAACATGGGTACGTGTTGTTAATGGATATGATCCTCCGGTTAATACAGAAGGCGATGTATCTATACCTAAGGATATTGGTAGATATAGTCCTGAAGAAATCCTTGCTGCGAAGCAAAATTCTAACGGCTTAAATGCTATCATACATGCCATTACCCCATATCTTCAGCATCATGTGACTATTTGCACAAAGTCTAAAGAAGCCTGAGATATTTTAGAAACCGTATTTGAAGGGAATACTGTGAAAAAGAAGCTAGGCTTCAAAACCTAAATTCTGATTGGGAAAACCTTCGTATGGCATATGAAGAGTCATTTGATGAGTTTAATCACAAAGTGTCTGAAATTGTTAATGCATCTTTTGCATTGGGTAAAACTATTCCTGAAAAGGATATTGTGATGAAAATTCTCAGATCACTGCCATCTAGATACGATTCTAAGAAGCATGCCATCGTTGAAGGAAATAATCTCGCCACTCTTTCCAGAAATACACTGGTTGGGAAGTTAAAGATCTTTGATCATGAGCATACATCCAAATACGGAAAGCATGTTGCTTTCAAAGCACAAAAGAACACTAAATTACTTGACAAAAGTAAAAGTGTTTGCATCTCTAAAGATGATCTTTCTGAGGCTGATTTATCAGATGAAGATCTTGACAAGTCAGTCTCCTTGATCACAAGACAGTTTAGGGACCTTCTTTTGAAGAAAAGTAAACGGTTCTCTAGAGATAAACCCATGTCATCAGTTAAACCCCATAACCGTGTTCCTCCTAAAAATAGGGATAATGATGAAACTGATGACGAGGATATGCCTCAGTGCTTTAAGTGTAAAGGTTTTGGCCATTTTGCAAATGAGTGTCCAAATCGTAAAAAATACACTGGGAATAAAGGTCATGCTGCAACTCTTGATGAAATGTATGACAACTATGATTTTAATGATGAAGACGAAAAGTCAAGCGTTGCAATTCTTTGTGAAATTGATTTTGATAATTGTAGCAATACATACATCAATCTTGATATTCTTTCAGAAATCTCAATCGATCTGAAAGAAAAAACTGATCTACTTGTTCCTATTGGAAACTCTGTTTCTGATTTTTCAGTATCCACTATATGTCTAGCCGCGTCCACATCTCGGGAGTCTGAATCATTGACCAGGTTGACATGTCCTTATTGCTCTCTCAGAGGTCATGAGTTATCATAATGTTTCAAGTACAAACATAAGATAAGATATGTCAACAAACTTCAACGGAGAGCAAATGGATTAGCAAACAAGCTAAAACTTGTTCCAAAATCATTAGAGGTATGTAATCACATCTCTTCTTCAAAGAAGTTAGTTTCCAAAGAAAAGACTAGATCATGGTCTAAACACTATGAGAAAAAGGGCTCTATGAATTCCGTTCGAAAAGGATATGGTGGACAGATTGTTGTTCACCCCAGCCAACTTAAATTGCGTTGGTTTGTTCATCTTGTCTCATGTGTCTGATCGAAAGAGACAAGATTTTTCATACCTCAGGCTTTAGGAAAAGAAAAATCTTCTATTTTGTTTTGATTTTTTTTTTTTCGTGTTTTTGCTTTGTGAGCATTGTAAAGTCTGGAATTCATGCCTCTTTTCATATCTAATTGATATTGGAAAGGATTTCCCTATTTAATCAATAAAAGAGGGTTAATATAGACAATTCTGTCTTTTTTAGGGTATGTGTTGTGCGTACGTGAATCCTTTAAGTACATAAAGGTTTCGTAACCCTACATTCCTTTTTCCTTCTCTAAGAAACTCTTTTATCATAAGTTTGCTTGTAGAGCTTGTTCTGAGAATATCCTCTCACAAACTCATGGAGACTCCAAGCATCATAACTTCTGATGGAAAAGATGTTAATATGATTGTTAAGCCATCAATCATGAAGGAAAAAGACATTCCTCCTGTTTACCCAAACCTGAAAAGAAAAAGGAGAAATGTGATAAAACCAAGAGTTGTCCCTTCAAATCTTCAGAAATTTCCTGGTGTTCTTGAACAATTAAAGGAATTAAGAAAGGAAGTGCAACAAATAAAGGCTTTTGTGTTAAAGACTCATGAGATTCAGAAGGCCCTGGTTCGGCATCAATCAAGAAGTTTGTTGACATCAACTCCTTTATTCATGAACCTTATGTGGGTCTGGCTTCACAATCCCAATGAAGTCTTTAAGTCGTTAACCTACAGGGTTTCGTGAAAAACCTGAGGTTAAAGGAGAATCTAATCTAGATTATACAACTAGCATCACACATGAGGTGTGGGGATTAGGTTTCCCAGTTGCTAGAGTTCTCCTTTATATAGTCTTCAAATCAGGGTTTGCAATCTAAGTTACCTTGGTAATAAAGCATTCAATATTCATCGTTAGATGAAAACCTGATTAGATTCAAGCTAATATCTTTCAACCGTTAAATCGAACTTAGCTTGTTATACACAAATGAAATGTACCGTCAGTTAGGTTTGAGTAACCGTACCTAAACGTGTACACTATGTTGGCTCAACAGTAGTTAACCTAGGTTAGCTATATGAACACTCTCATATCAACCTTATTCATCTTGATCACAACTAGTTCAAATGACTCAAATGAAACTAGTTATAGAGTTGTTCAATTGTTATATTCTCATAGAAGTATACAAGGATACAACTGAAGCAAAATGGGTTTGATTCACTCGAACCAATTCATGAACATTATAGCCACGGTTTGCAAAGAATGCATTCCTTAATATATAAATGTATTAGTTCATGAGCCAACCAATTTTAGAACTTTAACCACTCAAGTATGCATACAGGTACGCATACCTAAGTAGCCGGTCTGAGTTTGGGTTCGCCACTATGCGAATGTGTACGCATACCTTAATACACTTCCAAAACCCAGCAGAAATTCCCGGACTTATACCTTACGCAAGTATGCGTACCGACATGTATACTTGGTACCCGGAATTCCACAACTACAAATACGCATATGGGTATGCATACTATATTTCCGGTCATGGATCACATACATGCAAGAATGCATACTATGTTCATAATCCAATAGTTCTAAACTCTATTTCAATCATTGAAACTTTCTTAAAGGATGACAATAGCCGTTTTCACACAGTATTAGCATCAAAGTAATTTTCAAGTTATTGAAATAATTATAATGCAACATTCCAAGTTTACACCAAATGATAGTATCATACAAACCATGTAAGATGTTACTCGGCGATTTTCACATGATCATCTTTGACTTTCGTCAAGAATATAAAATGAACTTGGTTGATGCGAAAGCTTACCAACACATATTTCGAGAAATATGTAAGCGAGTTAAACTCATCTCGAAATTTCAATTGTGCATAATCGAATACTATATAGTAATACGACTTTTGTCTCAATATAGGAGATAGAGTAGAAGTAGACTTTCTAGGGATATAGATGAGTTTTAGTCTCCACATACCTTTTGTTGATGAAGTTCCACAATCTCTCCTTAGTAGTTCTTCGTCTTCAATTGATGAACGCCGTGAAGTTTAATGCTCAACTACACAATCTATCCTAGTCCGAGACATCACTATAAGTAGACTAGAAATCAATACTTATAGTTTTGATCACTAACATTGACAAACAAGTTTGAGATAGCAACGCTTGCGAGTTCGACCGAGCAGTGCTCTAACAACTGTAGAAGTTGGTGGTGTATTGATTACTGGTGTTCATGATGATGTTCATTCAATAAATAAAAGATCCTGGTGGTCTGAACTACAAACTCTGAATAATTTTAATAAACCATGGTTAGTCATGGGTGATTTCAATGTTATTACTTCTATTGATGAGAAAGTAGGAGGACGATCTCCTATAGTTAGAGCTATGTCTGATTTTACAGATTGTCTGAATTCTCGTGATCTTATTCAAGCTCATAAAAGTAGCCTGGAATTCTCTTTGTGTAATGGAAGAGATGGAAGAAAAATAATTTTATGTAACTTAGATAGAGTTGTTTTCAATGAGAAATGGTTGCATTTATATGGTGGTTGGAACTATAAAGTAATTGCAAGAGGAATCTCTAATCATGGAGCTCTAATTGGATCAGATAATATCATTCCAAGACCCTCTAATGCTCCTTATATATTTCAGAAGATGTGGATTTATCATGTGAAAAAATGGGGGTCTAACAACCACACCCAATATTTTGTTTAGGCAATCTGTATGGACTAACTCCAATATACTTCCAAGAGAATCAACTAGACAGTCAGACTCAATCAAGGAAAATACATCCGAGAGTTATATCTCTGTTTCTCAATGTAATCGGCAAATCAAACAGATAAAAATCCACGATCCTGATTATTGTGAGAAACAACTTGAACGGTACCAAAGACCAATGTTCAAGTGTCAATCAATTTATATCAACCACCAAAGGTTGGATTATTTAATTGATTGAACTACGCACAACCTGTGATATTTCAATTATATAGAAAATATAATGCGGAAAAGAAATAACACAAACACTAAAAATTTTGTTAGCAAGGAAACAACAAACGCAGAAAAACCCCGGGGCCTAGTTCATATTTGAACACCATACTGTATTAAACCGCTACAGACTCTAGCCTAATACAAGTTAACTTCGGACTGGAATGTAGTTGAGCCCTAACCAATCTCACACTGATTAAGGTACAATCGCGTTCCTTACGCCTCTGAATCCCAGCAGGACTCTACGCACTTGATTCCCTTAGCTGATCTCACCCACAACTAAGAGTTGCTACGACCCATAGTCGAAAACTTGATAAAAAAATCTGTCTCACAGAGAAAAATCTATTGAATATATAAATGTGTCTCCCACAGAAATATCTATGAGTTTTGTTCCGTCTTTTGATAAATCAAGGTGAACAGGAACCAATTGATATACAAAACTTATATTCCCGAAGAACAGCCTAGTAATATTAATCACCTCACAATAATCTTAACCGTATGGAAGCGGAACAAGATATTGTGGAATCACAAATGACGAGACGAAGATGTTTGTGACTACTTTTTATCTTACCTATCGGATATTGAATCTCGAGAAAATCTTAGAGAAGATAGTACTCAATAAGATAGAACAAAGTAAGATCAGAACATGCAACTACAGAGAAAATAGTTGGGTCTGGCTTCAAAATCCCAATGAAGTCTTTAAGTCGTTAACCTATAATGGTTTTAGAAAAACCTAGGTTAAAGGAGAATCAACTCTAGTCGCAACTAGTATCACACAGGAGGTGTGGGGTTTAGGTTTCCCAGTTGCTAGAGTTCTTCCTTATATAGTCTTAAAATCTGGGTTTGCAATCAATGTTACCTTGGTAACAAAGCATTCAATATTCATTGTTAGATGAAAACCTGATTAGAATCAAGCTAATATCTTTCAACCATTAGATCGAACTTAGCTTGTTACACACAAATGAAAAGTGACTTCATTTAGATATGGGTAACCGTATGTAAACGTGTACACCTTGTTGGCTCAACAATAGTTAACCGAAGTTAGCCATATGAAAACTTTCATATCAACCTTGTTCATCTTAATCACAACTAGTTTAAATGACTCAAATGAAAATTTTTCAATTGTTTATATTCTCATAGAAGTATACAAGACACAATTGAAGCAAAATCGATTTTGATTCATTCTAATCAATTCATGAACATTATAGCCACGGTTTACAAAAGATTGCATTCCTTAATTTATAAATGTATTTGTTCATGAACAAATCGATTTTAAAACTTAACCCACTCAAGTATGCAAACGGGTACGCATACCTAAGTAGACGGACTTGGTATGGGTTCGCCAGTATGCGAACGGGTACACATACTGTCGTACACGACCAAACTCAGTTGAATTCCCGGACTTAAACTGTTAAGCCGGTACGCATACGGGTATGCATACTAAGTTCCCGGACTTCAACTATCAAACCAGTACGCATACGGGTATGCATACTATGGTTCCCGAAGTTGGAATAACTTGCAACAGTTAGCATACAAGTATGCATATTGTGCTATATCCAATCAATGATTAATTGCTCTAAACTCCCATTTCAATCATTAAAACATTCTTAGAAGACGGGAATAGCTGTCTCACACAAACTATTAGCTTCAAAGCAATTTTCAAGTGATCAATAGATCAATACGAAACATTTTGAATCTACATCAAATGATTGTCTCACTCAAATCATATAAGATGTTACCAGGCGATTTTCATATGATCATCTTTTGACTTTCGTCAAGAATAAAGATGAACTTGGTTAAAGAGAAAGCTTACCAACACATATTTCGAGAAATATGTAAGCGAGTTAATCTCAGCTCGAAATATCAAATGTGCATAAAGTAAAGTCTACATAGCTATACGACTTTTGTCTCAATTGGGAAATAGAAAATTATTGGAAGATTAAAAACTTTTAAGTTTTCTGTGTAAACTAACATTGATTATCCTTCCCGATACATATGGATTATGACAACTGGAAAGAATTTCTTTAGTAATACATAGTTGATGCCACATAGAACTTTGATATGAAGTTTGGAAGATCAACTCTTACAGATTACCTAAATTGCATAGGTTATTCTAATTAAGCTATGGGTGGTGCATGAGTTCCTTTTGGAACCACCATACATTCCTAGGTGGTTTCGTCGTGGAACAAAGAATAGTCAGACATCTGACTTTAGCGAGTCAGATATCAGATACCGAGTCAGCTCAAGACACAGTGAACTGGTCAAGGCGTCAAGCATATAAACAAGTAAATAAAGTACAAACTGGGGTCTTTACGTCAACCAGAAGAAAAATAAAACGCGCCATTAATAGAACTTCAGAAGTAAGTAAAGAAAAATCGAGAAGATCTGAGATTTCAAAATCTCAGGAGGAGAGAGAGAGTGAAAACCAGAGACAACGAAGAAGAAGAAACAGAGATCTGATTAAATCTCAACCGTCAGATCATTCCGCCATGAATTCACTCTCATCATCGTCAGGAGTAAGTCTCTACTTCCTCTCTTAATTAGGGTTTTAGATCCGCTGTTTTAAGATCTACATTATGTAATTGGTTTAGGGTTAACACTAATTATTATGTAGTGTTATACAGTGGCAGGGTGGATCTGGGTTTACAAAATTATGCAAAGGTCTTGCTGTAGTGATCATTGGTAGTTCTGCTGTTGTTCAAATTATCCCATCTGTCATTCCATATGTCGCACTTATTCCTGCTAGGTATGTGATTATCGGTTTTGATTTTTGACTGTGAATTGGGGTTTGATTTTTGACCGTGAATTGAAATTGGACGACTCTTGAATCGGTTTTGTTTGATTTTGTTAGGACGATTCCTTTTGCGTGGAATTTGATTACAGCTGGTTACATTGAGCAATCGATATTCCAGGTATTGAAATTTGAAATTTCGTACTGAATGTGTTTTCAGTTTGTGTTTTTTTGGAATCGATGTGCTGATTGTTTGTATGTGTGTGTTTGTTTTGATTTTTAGGCGGTGGTTAGCACAATTGGTCTTCTTTTCATTGGGAGAGTGCTTGAACCAATATGGGGTTCAAAGGAGTTGTTGAAGTTTATCTTTGTGGTTAACTTCTTAACATCTGTTTGTGTTTTCGCTACGGCTATTGCTTTGTACTACATTACGACAAAGGAGAATTACCTGTAAGTGTTTTCTTTGGCGAAGGCGGTTGTATTTGCATTCAAATTTTAATTTTTAGGTCATACTTTGTTCATTGCTCGTTCAACCTTCCAGCATTTCTTATTGGAGGCCACTTAACATCGTTCCTTAGTGAAGCCTAAATTCAAGTTGTTCTCAGTTGGTTATCTCCAACTCTCGAGTTATTGATTTTTTTTTTCTTTCTTGATTCAGTTATACACCAATTTCTGGATTCCAAGGAGTTCTTATCGGATTCTTGGTGGGCATTAAACAAATTTTACCTGATCAGGAATTGTCTCTGCTTCCATCATTCAAGATACAAACAAAGGTATCATCCTTCTCGCCTTGGACTAGCGTCTTTTAAATTTCAGCAACATGAAAAATGAACTAATTAATGATTTAATTTTCAACACCTATCAGTGGTTGCCATCCTTCTTGCTACTTCTATGCATACTCTTGAGCTTCTTCATAGAAGAGTCAGCATCATACCTTCCAACCTTCCTATTTGGCGCATATATGAGTTGGATTTACCTAAGGTATCTTCAGAGGAAGCCGGAAACAAGCCTTAGAGGGGACCCAAGTGATGAATTCTCCTTTTCCTCATTCTTTCCCAGTGCTATGCGGTAATATGCCATCTTATCCCCATCCTCCCATTTGAAATCATTATTTCTAATTTTTGCTGTTATACATCTTCATTGTCCTTATTGAGGAAGCCTTTATTGGGACTTTGCAGACCTGTTATTGATCCCGTTGCAACTCTGTTTGATCGGATGCTCCGTGGAAGATCTCAAGTTACTAATGATTCCAGCGATGGCTATACCTTAGGGGCCACCTCATTGCCTGGTTCAGGCCCTGTTGAGGCATCCAGGAGGAGGTAATACTTACTCTTAGCTTGCTACAGTATTGTTTTTAACCACTGTTAAGTTAATTCCTTTTATTGCTAGCTATAAAACAAGTCCATTGATTGTTGAAAAAAAGGTAATTGTACCATGAAGGGTTTTTATTGTACATGATTCAGAAATGGGGTAACCGATTTTGCTTGAATTTGATGATTGTAAAGTTTATGTTGTATATATGTTGGTAGTAGAGTCTATGGGGACACCATATCTGTTCACGTCATGTTCTCTAAACAATCTACAAGGGAAGACATCATAATTATTCGTTATTGTCTAATTGCAGAGAAAGAGGAGCTAGAGCACTGGAAGAAAGATTAGCAGCTGATGGCTTGGTGGCTGTGGGTGAGAAAGAAGATGATCTTTCACACAAAGATGCAGCGGAAAATGTTTGAATGAACTCCGTGGATATTCCCCCCTTAGATCGCAAAGTTTGCTCATAGTTAGAAGATTAGGAATGTCGTACATTATTGCATATTTTGTTTGCTGCTTTTCTTTTTCTCCCCTTGAAAAGCTATACAAATGTTACAAATTGAAATACCAGATAGTAAATTGATGTTACCAGATAGTAAACGGAAACACATGAAGATTTGTAGGTTGCTATTTCTATTTTATGTTGTACGAGTTTTCTGGTGACACTTTCACTTGAATTGCCATGATTTAACCGTTCCAATCTCTTCATTCTGATTTCATTTTAAATGAAATATTAACAACCTTTTGCTTAAACAGAACTGTCGACAGTATTTTTGTTATTTTGAATCAGCAGACTTATTGGGACTGCTTTACAAACAGGACATTATCTACCTTCTAACACTAACGAAAGGTCGACTGCACTGTATTTAGAGAGCAACCTACTCTTTCTTTCTTATGTATACAATTTGGCCTCAATATTTTTTACTTCTATAAGTGGAGTTGCACAGCTTCGCCTTAGCTTCCCCACATGCGCAGTTATTTATGCACAGATAGCTTCTACTGCGAGGCTTTTTGGAACATCTTTGCATGGATCTCCAAGATTCTTGCTCGATACTTCGACTTGGCAACTCTTTAATCCGACGCAAGCCTGACGAAATGACACATTAGCTATGTAATTTCTTTAACATAAGTTAACTAGCTCAACAGTGAAGTTATTTTATTGTGTACCTCCTTTACAATTGTGAGAGCCTTGACACTGCTGCATCGACCATGGCCGTAAGTCCCACAAGTCCCATATGGGGTTCCAAAACTTGCAAACTTGATAGATGATATGACCTGATTAGGAGAAGGGCATTCCAGCTGAAGGACTGGTCTAGAATTTGCTTTTGTCTTTGCCTCTGAAGTCCACGATTCTACAGGAGGTGGGTGTGATTCCGATACGTGTGCACATAAGCTATCTGCTTGTCTTGTAGCAAAAGATAATTGAGTTGGATTACCGCCTAACTCCTCAAACAACACCAATACATTACCGCTTGGTTTGACCCATGAACGTGGGACATGGTACCTGCGATGAACATTCCCAACATCATTAGGAAAAAGTTGTCTTAAAAAACAGAAGCCAACAGAAGAAAAACATCGGGAACTAGGCACAGCTTGTATCTTACAGTTGCTGAGATGGTTTCCCACAACTCTTGAGACACTTGGTTGCACTATAGGTTCCTTTATAGCTGCAATAATTGCTGCAACCACTTTGTGAAGCTATGTTAGTTGGCCAAAATCGACCAATGCTCTGACCGTTCAGCCATGCTTCACCCTTACCCATTCCCGTGAAGTCTAGTGCGATTGGGTCACTTCCAGCAGGCGCGTCGAAGCTCGTCTAAGATAACAAATATGGCTTAGTGATACAACAACTCACCACAGGTCATAAGGAATTAGAAAGTAAATCATATCCCGAATCAGATTCAACGAATTGAAAATGAATCAATTATTTACCTTGTACCACGTCAAAGGTTGGTTTCTAGGCATGGCAGAGTCTGAGACCCACTGTGAAGAACTTCCATCATACAAACCTAATTCTTCACCTTTCAGTCCAATCTGCCAAATCATAGGTCACGGCAAGATGAGGTTCAAGTCCTTCAACTAATAAGTGAATACTGAGAAAGAATGAAATATGTAGTGCTCTGAGAGACAGACCTGATATGTCCACTTAGTCGAGGATAGATCCAGACTTGCTCCATTTTTCAATCCTTTTATAGTGACTGGACCGGTAATACCAGCACCAGTCAATTCATAAAATGCTCCATAGTTCTACAAATGAAAACATTGCATGAGGTCACACTTTTATGGAGGAACAGCTCAAACATGTGCTTCAGGAAATTTAGTCATTGAGGTATAAAGACCCTTCCGGGAATACAACTAGCTCAATGCATTAGAAGTTATAATGAAGAAATTTATTTTATTAGGACAGACCTGGAGTCCCACTGTTGCACTCATGAGGTCAATGCTATTCTTCCCTGGTACCAGTGTAATGGGTACCTCGAGGCTGATTTTCACTTTGCCACTAATTCCTTTTCCACTACCTAAGAATCAAATAACAGCGGATAAAGTAAGAAAACAATGCACCTAAAAAATAATTTACAGGAAACAGAATTTTTTGCTTTCACACAACTAAGTGTGTTCTATACAGTTACGGGCACGTACCTGCAAGCTTCCCATTGATGAAAACATTAAGAGCATGACCAAGTGATTCGACATGAAGAATAGGCTGACTATCACCTTGAAGAAGTGGTTCATTTTCTTTGATTTCAGTACTGCCAAAATATTGAAATTGATAACCTTTATCACACCAAACAAATCAAGATAGCATAGGAATTCTAGAAAGAATTTTAGGCTTCTATACCTTAACGAATACCACAAATAATCACTAACATCAGATGTCGTATTTATTTGCTCAACTAGACCATTTCTTGAGAAAGCATCGCTCTTTGAAATACCTACAGGTTCAACAAACCAACTCCATCCTGACTGAAACTCTGCTGCAGAGTTATCAATCTTATCTTCAGTCTGACGATGGAATTTTTGTTTCACAACCTGGGAGTTTATCTGCCACATAACAAGAGCATCATAAGGGTCCAGTATGAACACATTCGGGCAAGCACACACAGACAATCCCATAATAGACCCAAGTCACAAGAAATAGAAGACAAATGCGTCTTGCAAGTTGCCGAGGCAAACCTTTGCGGAATTGAATATGACGTTTTTGCAGTCAGGTAGAATGCTGACAGACCATGCAGGTAAATGATATGAATTGCCATTGAAATTCACAGTTGCATCAGATTGAGTTCCTATATTGGCAAGAAAAGCAGAACATACTCCTGCTTCTGTTTTATAGACATGTCCCTGAGAATAAAGGATGCTCCAAGTCAGAACGGAAATCAGACCATCAGAACGTTTAAAGACGTATCAACAAATAAGTGTGTTCTTCTTACCTCTAAGTTGTCACCAAGCTTAATTTCCTTCGGATCAGTTGCTATCACTGCTGGTTCACAGAGCTTTATGGCCTTGTGCAAATCTTTTAGGTGTCCCCATTTAGGTTGTCTAATAAGTCCTGCACCATACATGAATTCGATTATAAACATTACATCTTACACATTATACGCTCAAATACAAAATGAGCTCTTAAAAACGCAAGGTAAGCACAATCTTACCATACTCATCTATTGGAGCATCATAGTCATAGCTTGTGGTAATAAAGGGACCTCCAGAAGTCCGACCAAAGTTTGTCCCACCATGGTACTGTTTAGAAGAAAGCATTACAAATACAGATAGGAAAAAGCAAACTAACAGGAGATATACAAATGAAAATAGCAAAAAGCTTTACCATGTAGTAATTTTGGAATGTTCCTCCTCTTTGGACAAACCTTGCCACAGAAAATGCAATGTCTTCCACTGGTCTGTAAGGAACAGCGCCACCGAAAGTTTGAAACCTAGTATGTGTAACATGTCGTTGAAAAGGTTACTAAGACTGAATATAAATCCATAGAACAGCTCAGAAGTCATGTGTCAACCGACTTTCAAAATAAGGAAAACATCTTACCAACCAGTCCAGTTCTCAGTCCACATCTTGGGTTTCTTGCCAGAATTTGGAGTAAACTGATCACAGTAAAAACCATTGCAAGTGTTGATCTGTGACATTTTGTAAAAATTACCAATGTCAGGAAACCAAAATATACTCAACAACCAATGGATATGCGATCTAGAATGATGCAACATCAACTCGTTTCGGAAGTTTTTCATGGAAGACTGAACTCACAATTGGATCGGGAGCATTCACTTGCTGGCACATAACCCATGGCACCCCTGTGTCTAGTGAGATAGCCATGCCTGCTGCCCAGTTAATGTAAGATTTAGCAGCAGACCCGTAAAACCTATCGATATTTCCGTACTCATTTTCAATCTGCAAACCCAAAATAGAGCTTACTTAGAAGAGTTTGACGAACAATTTGCGCAACTGAATGGGGAATACGGAAGAAACAAACCTGTGAAAGGATAATTGGCCCTCCTTGAGAAGCGAAAAGTTTCTCTTCTTTCATCATACTCACAATCTTGGCTGTGAATTTTTGCATTTCTCTCTAAAACAAGAAATTTCAGAACAATTAAGGACTCAATTCTTATAATCTTCAGTACAGCAATGAAATGAAGTAAAGAAGCCAAACCTTGAATGGTTCATTGTCGGTTCGGAATTGAATCCCCGGTATGAAATGCAACCATAGAGGAAATCCTCTAGAATCCCAGAACAATAAAATTAAGACATTTGCAATCAAAATTGGCACAATTGAAAATTGAAAATTTTGTGCAAGTGTGCAAATTTACCCATAATTCCATTCGGCACAAACGTAAGGGCCGATTCGAAGATGAACATATAAACCAGCTTCTGCTACAGTTTTTACAAACTTTACTAAATCATTCCTTCCTTCAAAATCAAACTGCAAAATCACAAAAACCCCATTTTGCATGACTATGTTCAGTTTAATTTGGACTAAAAAGAAATCGAAAAAGTTAAAGTAAAAATGTAGTCATCATCAAGAAATAAAGTAAGGACCTGATTTTGAACAGGTTCATGAGAATTCCAGAAAACATAAGTCTCAATCACATCTAAACCTCCATCTTTTGATTTCTGTATCAAGTCCGGCCACATCTACATGCAAACATTTAGATAAACAGAGTTAGGTTGAGAGCAAACAGAGCAAAACAGAGTAAGAATGAGAACAGAGTGAAAAGATCTTTCTAAGTTCTAACCTCAGGAGTACTACGAGGGTAATGTATAGAACCAGACATTAAAACTCTTCGTTTCCCATCAATCAAAACTGCTCTATGATCATACTCAACTGTCATTCCAATGACACAGACGATCATCTCCACCACCATTAGTACAATGCTAATGTGCGCCACCCCCTTCATTTCTTTGATATCCTCACAGGAAAATAGATTCTTGATTCTTGGGTTTGTTCTGTAAGTTGATTTTGGAAGTGGGTTTTTCAATTTATAAGGTGAGATGGATCGTGAGATTGGGTTAGTGTATATAAATGAAGTGATTGTTTGCTTGAAAGGTTAAGTAAGGAGAATCTATTAAGGTTTAAGAAGCTTAGACGACTTACTACCTGTTTCTAACCTACGCCACCAGTGTGAGTACACGGCACCTATACCACCACCTCTCTATAATGGCAACAAAGTAGAGATTTTTACTTCTCCTTCCTTAAATTCGTTTTCTGCATTTTTCTTTTTTGATCCAGGTTTTGTTGCTAACTTACGCCTGTATTTATAAACAGAGAAAAGCAAAGGGGTAAGAGTGAATGAATGAAGAAGACAAAGTGGGGAACTGAATTCTTTTTAACTTTGGGCGGTAAAAAGAGAATCTCAGTGTTGGGTATATTTGTCGTGTAGGACCATAACCACAACCAAACAACTATACATTAGTAGTACCTTATTACTGTTGTTTTTACAATCGAACCCTCTGGATTATCATTTCTTACTTACACACCCTTTGGGTTTTAGAGGTTAATGAAAATAAATGAACACAAAATTTACTGACCTTCCTCCTTCCCACACAGTGAGGGAGGCCTTACATTGATCAGGGAGTTGTGAGAGTAGTCATAAACCTTTATAGGAGCCCAAACTAATTCCACCAAATATTGCAGGAGTGCGGTGCTTAATAGTAATAATAAGTAAACTTTCCATCGTGATAATCGCTAGTTGGGTACTTGATGAACGTGTCATTTGTCGCGCTCTCTCTTTCGATGGTAATAATAACCAATCCGTTCCCGCCTAATCAAATGGTATAGGAGGAGTACGTGGTCTATGATGTATGTGTCTTGGTAGGGGCAGCACCAAAATAACCAACCACATCATAAATTCCGTCAGGGCCTGCCTCTGTCCTACACCTTTATGCCTATGGACCCACCTCCGGTTCGATTTTTATTTATCCCATCAAAAATGAGGCACATCTCTTAAAAGAATATATCCACGGCATGATGCGAGAAAACAACAAACGGCCGGTGCTCTAAATGGCAACAAATCAGGTGGAAGTGAGTGAAGTTTTAAGAGGATCAAACAACCTCTAATACCTAAATCTTGATCAAAATTAACTCATTTCTTCGCCTTCAGCCTAGTTGTAAATATATGGTCCATTAAAGACCAAAATGAATACTAGTTACTATTGTGGAAATGCATTATTGGTTTGGTTGGTTCATTCCATCGAAAAAGAAAGACATGCAAAATTAACTAATAGTAATATGACCAAGTACTAATGGTAAAGATGAATATTCCTCTGTCTTATGTTAATTGTTCATGTTACTTTTTTAAGCTGAACGAATTCGATAATATGGAATTAACTCCTTGTTTAATAATCCGTTTTATTAGTATTAAAACTAAACCAACCTTATTACGAGACGCCACAAACATTATAGATAATGCTAGCTCTCTTTATCAATCAATTAGGGATGACACACAAATTTATCCGACAGATGAATTGCCGGTCATCCATTCCCTTTTATTCATGGGGTCATTTATTTTTTTTAAAAGAAATCATATCCGGCCAAAGCTCATCTACAATATCCATGATTATTATTTGCGACGCTAACTCCGTTGTTATCCCTTATGGATTTTTGATCTGAGAAGTTGGTCGTGCTGTTTATACATCATCGTCTTGATCGCTTGTTGGATAAACACTAGAACGTCATTTTCATTTCATTTTTGCCACCACTCATCCGGTATTGGTTTGGTGGAATTAATATAGGTAGGATTCCGCGTAACATTTAGGATCCCTTTTTGTTTCTCTATATGGTCGAAGCCAATAGTTCTTCCAGAATGATTCTATACGTTTTGTTGACGTTGCTTTTGCAGTGGAACGTATAATTGATGTGTAACTAGGTCTCTCATCTCTACTCTTCTTATTTAAACTTATTTCATTCTGAGCGTGTAGTTGTTCAACTGAAACAAGATATATATGCGAAAAGATCAAAGGCATGGCACGCTTAAAGTCTTGCCATAACATGGACTGCGGAATGCCACAAACATTATTTTCCTCCATCTACCCATTTGAAAAAAAAATTCAACAAATTCATCAAAAAGGATGCACATTTTTTCAACACGCATTCATTAGGAAATAATGCATATCTTGTTAAGAATTGGGGGACCTCAAGAATCAGGAAATTGCGAACCGTCTGAAGTAGTTGATAGTGTTGTTTACTAGCTCACAAGAATATGAGCTGTGTGGCGAGAAGAAAAAAAACAGTTTTTATTGACTTCACTTTTGGAGTTGGTACCCCTCCAAAAAAAGATAATGCAGTTCTGGGGTTTAGTAGCCTTAAATAAGGACATATGGTGGTAGCAGGGAGAGATATGCACAAGCAGATGAAGTTGGTGGTCCAATCTTTGTTGTTTTAGATGAGGATCCGTTTCTTGTTGCCAATAACTCCACTACATTCAATTGAAAGCCTCAGGGCTGTTACAGAGTAGTTGACAATGACAAAAATCTAACAAAAAAATTCATCTAATCAACTATAAGATCTGGAAACGTGTCTGCAAACCCAATGAAAAACAAAAAGAGCAATCTAAAAAGGCCATCATAAACAACAACAACAAAAGTCATTTTTTACACCGAACACTATCTTCTAGAATTTTTACCTATCCCACCATGCTTCAATCATTTTTCCTTTCTTTCTTTATGTTTAGGATGTTTGCACTTCAGTTCCTTGCATCACACCTCACAAGGACAACCTCATGCTGCTGTTAAGATGACTTGAGCCCAAACGTGGTAGTGAAGCAGCATCCCTGAACATGCACTGCTACGGTTGCATAATGCACAATGATGGTGCAAGGTGAAGCTGCTCTCAATGGGAGATGACCTGCAACAGAGAATAATGATACTAAATACACTTCTAAAATGTTCTCTTTTCCTTTTATATTCATGTTGCATGTATTTATTCTTGCAACATAATGTCTCAGCAGTGCCAGGATAGAGAACAATGTCACAAACCTAGATGATGTGGGCGGTTCTCCGCGAGGAAGCCTGAGTAACCTCTTTTACTCTCAACATATCACCAGAGATTTACAGAGGAACAGGGTGGTGTATAATCTTTACCACTTCATACAAGTTTAAACTGATATTGATCGGTATACAAATAATTTAACAGCTTTGACCAATAAACAGGTGGAAGCTGGTGTGGTTAGACATTAAAACCAAAATCGTTTTACCCTAAACCAAGTGATTATTGAATAATGTTATTAGAGTACAAATACAAGTCACTACTATTAAGGGGTTATTCTGATTTTACTCAATTGCGGCTTTTCCTTGGCGCTGGTACTTAGCACGTTCTCTGAGGAATTGTTGTTAGTAGGTTGAGGTTCGCCGTAACCTGGTCTCATCCATATTTTCACGTGTCCCTCTCGGCATACAGTGAGAACTGATTCTTGGGTGAATGTCAATCCAGATAGAGGTTCAGTGTGAACACGATGGGTCACTACGGGAGAGAGCTTTGGCACATCCCTCATGCTGGGAGCAGGTTGGAGGGTACCTACTGGGCACATGCTGTTGTCCCAATGAGCAGACTGACTTCCGGTGCTATATGTTGGGGAACCACCTGGAGGGCGTCGAAGAGGCACCACCAGTTCGTCCATTACCAGGTCCCACAGAAGCAACTGTGTATCCTGCTTACACCCATAACAAGATGCAACGCATATAAATACAAAATAACTTCTAAGAGGTAGACATCTAAATTGGTTGCTATCTCCATAAACCATTAGTTCAAAGTGGGCAAGGGAATCTTACTTGACCAACGGAACCAAACCGGTACATGGCACTTTCCCCTGTGCCATCTGAGGCTGGTGATGACCAGTATGAGTCAAAAGATACACCACTAACCTGCAAGTCGAACAATTAACAAAGTATGAGATGCTTGTGTTTAAGAAAAATAAATATAAAAAAAAACAAATAAGATAAACCATTTTACCAAAATCATACCCATGAGCTGTGACCCTCTCCCCATGCTACTACTTTTCGATCGTCCATACTCCAAACTTGTACCAGATCGTCTTCACCTCCAGCCAAAATATATTTCCCGTCCATGCTGTTAAAAGAGCATTCAGAGATCAATCACATTGTCCCTTCGCAGATACTATCAAGTATCAAAATTAACGCAAATTTATAAATTCAATATTTTACCTCCAAGCACAACACAATAGAGCACCATAATAGCTTTTCCCACCACAAATTAGCTGTTCTTTGGAGTAGTCAAACACCCGCAAATAACCTGCATATAAATAACAATATTGATATCAGGATTTCTAATCAAGTCTATAGAATCGAACTTCAAACTTGAAGGGGAACTTGAAGGCAGATATGAATAAAAGAGTCTTAGATAATTCCATTACCATCTCTTCCAACAGTCGCCAAGTATGTACCATCTGCTGAGAAAGATATGCTATTAATTGAACCCTGACAAATATGCCATCTAGCAATAGGATTACTCTGCAATAATCAGAAGCAAAAGAAAATTGAATAACCCAGTGTTATGCAAATAATAATGCGCAAATGCAAAGGTATTGATTGATTCATCATGCAACAGTTAATGGCGTGAGTCTATATTCAACAAGTAATAACATGCCAATTCAATATGATAAATTTGAACAACTCGTATGTTCTAAGCTAAGTAGAAAATTTCACCTTCACCAATCAACCGAAATTAATGAAAAACGAATCCATGTCTGAGAAGTATCAGAAGTAAGCAAACACTTCAGATACACACCAGCAGTTTATAATTTAATGGCCATAATATAACAGTTGTTCCCAGCACTGTTATAAACAGTGTATAGCACAATATGTAAGCTGGCAGTAACATTAGGGGACGGACGATTTGAATAAAGTTCTAAAAACCAGTTTCTCAGCTGTGTTCTTCATTATCAGATTATTAGAATCTTTAAGCATATAAAGAAAAACACAAGTAACTTTCAAGATAGTGAGCATCCAAATGTTAAGTAGATATGTAAACCTACCTTACTGGACCTCGCATGTGCAACAGAAAATTGAGTTTGATCCCTGATAACAGGAAATGAAGAATCAGCAGCACCATCTTTGCCCTAAAAACATATAAGAAGTCAGTTTGTGAAATATAAGTAAGCAAGAAAATGTTCCAAGAAAAGTGTGGGCTCACCTTTTCATAGACATACAAATTCCCATCAGCGTGAGCAACAACAAAGGTTCCATCACCTTCAGGTACCCATGCCATATTAGTGCATCGACTGCAAAAATTAGTACTACAAATGGTCAGTTCAGACTAAAAGCTAATCACAACTTAATAGTACTGTACTCAAGGAGAGAGGGAGATTCATGCATATACGCTTATTTGAAAAAAAGAATATGTTACTAGTTTCTGGCGTATATCGATGTTTCAAGCAACTGAATGTTTTAGTTCAGGTTACTAAAACCTCAACCAAGATAGTATAACAGGGAAACGGTCCTCAGCTCAAACGCTTACACAATCCTAAACACTCGTCTAGCACTCTTAAAAAGAGACTTAATAATATATTCTTACAGTTAAGGCTGAAAGCATCTTTAGAAAGTGGTACTGGCTTGATAGGTTATCATGTCACATACATGTTAGGAAGAGATTAGTGGATAGTGGATACAATTCAGGCAGATACCAAGATGCAGTGGAAGAGAAGGCATTTTAAAATATGCATATTCCATCTGCCAACAAGCTGGTTGCTTACATTAATTATTGGATCTACAAAGATAATACGCTCAGGAATCCTTATTTTAGAGGAATAACACGGCCATAATAATTTTGATTCCACTTATCAAAAACTATCAAGAGGGTAGCTGGCATATTTATAAACTGCGAGCAGATACCTGACATTCATGAAGCTGAGGGGCATTTAACAAGTATCCTACACAACCGAAAAATGGGAGCTTCATATATATTATTTCAGTGGAAGTGGCTAGTTTTCATATTATTATTAGGCGACAAACAATTCTTGCACAAAATAAGGGGAAATAATCTTAAGAAAATAGGATATTGTAGCACCCTCAGTAAAGCATAAACTTAGGTACTCCTAATACTTCACCATCTTGATGTTTATCAACATTACAAGAAAAAAAAGAAACAATTCTTTCAGTGGGGCTAGTTTCATATTATTATTAGGCGACAAACAATTCTTGCACAAAATAAGGGGAAATAATCTTAAGAAAATAGGATGTTGTAGCACCCTCAGTAAAGCATAAAATTAGGTACTCCTAATACTTCAGCATCTTGATGTTTATCAACATTACAAGAAAAAAAAGAAACGTAATGGTAACTTTCCGAATGATCTTCCACTATGTAAAAAGAAAAGAAGAGGAAGAAGACCACTTCAAGAGAAGAAATTACAGTATTAATTGGCATGTAGAGCATCCAGGAAATCATTTGAAATACCTCTATAAATTCTTCAATGATACAAGAGGTTGTAAATATCATCCTCGTGATATAGTTGGTTATCATATTTGTCAAGAAGTAAACCAAGTTTGATGATCAAATGACAACATTAATGTCTAAAGCAAGTATACAAGCAAACACAAACTTTTCAAGGTACATGGATGGGAACACCAAAAGTCTTCATTGACACCGACACCCTACCAGTTTATCCAAAAGAACCAGAAAAACCTAAGCATTGAAGGTAACATAATCATAATGCAGGTACTAGGTAAACTTGCCTGTTATTAACTGAACCATCCTTGTTATAGTGATGAGCTCCAACTAGCTTCTTCCCAACATCTTGTAATTGCTGTCTCAATGACACCGAGTACACTGCCAAACGACACACATACACGAAACAAAATAAATTAAAAATGTGAACATATCCAAAGAAATGTCAAAGTTTGAAACACAAGATATGTTTTTACCATCTCCAGAGTTCAGTCCTATAATCAAGTCATGCCCATCTTTAGCCTCAGGATCAAATGCATGGCATATAGGATTTAAATTACTGAAATGAATTGATTTGATGGGATCCTACAACAAACACTAACCACATTGGTATCCTTTTCATCTCAAAAGTTCAACATAATCCACACAATGACAACATAACCGAACATACCTTATCTTGTGAATTCAAGTCACTGATAAAAATAGTATCACCAACATTGAAGATCAAATAAGTTCCTTTCCCATCATAATTCGAAGTAGCCGAAGAATTACTAGTACTTGTACCAGAACCCATCGATGAAACCCTACCATTTCCAGCTACCGTTTTACTCGAACCATTCCCACCGACAAAACTAAGTGCACGACTCCCATTACTACCTCCTAGAAATCTAGCAGCAGACAACAACCTAACTCCACTACCACCATTCGAACTAGAAGTCGGCGTTGGTGGCAATTGTGCAGATTTCTCTTTAAGATACGCTGTCGTTACCTAACAAAATTCATTTAAAATTCAGGAATGTTAATGAAAAAAAAATTCAGAAAAAAAATCACAAGCAATTAACAAAAATTAAGGAAAAAAAATCAATTTTTTTTACCTGAGTAACAGCTTTACCATGAGAATAGTGAAGTAAACCAGTTGGATGAGCTTTTTCATACTGTAATTTAAATCGGCCTTCTGGGGTTTTGAAATAGGTTTTCACTCCTCCTGCTGTTGTTGCTGATTGGGAATTATTAATTGTTGAAGTTGATGATATCATACCGTTGCTATTGTGGCTGTTCATCATATTTGACACTCAAATTATCCACAAAATAACATGAGATCATTACAATGGGCAAATCCTCACTGATTTCCACTCAAAATTAGGCAAAATTAGATCAAAATCTAGGATTTTTTTTGGAGTAACCCTCAATCTATCAATCAGTGATACTAAAACAATGATCTAATTTAGGTTTAGGGTTTTGAATTTGGGGATTTCAGATGAAGAGAATTTGAGACTGAGTCGCTGCTGTTTTTTTCTTTCTTCTTCTTTCTGTGTGTTGAACCAACGGCACAACAGCAAGCTGTATTGGACCCTATTGGTTCTACTGGGAAAATTTTGTTATCTGTTGTGTTCAGTTTTATTTTAGTGATTTGGTGATTGACGGTTTAGAGACGTTGGATTGTGAATGAGAGGGTGATGTTAGGGTGAGGTGATGAGATATTGAGATATGGACGGTGGGAGATGGTTACGTAGTGTTAGTAGAATGGATGATGTTGTAGTGAGCATCGAAGTGTTGAAAACAAATCTGGGGGACATTGTCATTTGTGATCAAAGAAGTATTCAATGTGGTTTATCGGTTTTTTAAAATTTTCACCGGTTTGTTAGAGTATTTATGGGCATTTACTTGTTCTTATTTGGCTCCCCAGTTACAGATTTAGTCCATACCTAAATCGATAGAATTAAAGAAATAAACGCTAGTTCTGTTTGGCGCAAATTTAAGTAGCAAACACAAATCCAAAGGAAATCTAGACCCTAATTGGATCCACTACTTAATCCATTTTGGGTTAGTGCCGTGGAAAATTGAGTTGATGGGTTAAGCTTTTAGAAAGGAGGATCCGAGCACTACCAAAAAATGTCAACACTTGTTCTAAAAATAATAGTACAAGGAGAAATTAATCAAATCATAGAAAACACGTTACTTGTTTATTTTCAGTATCGTGGAGTGTTTTCTAATTTCAGATGGTGGCATCCACGCAAACATATCTAACCATTTCTGAGAATTTAGATATCTGGATACACGTCCTATCACATATGCGAGCAAGTTGGTGCACCCTAGCAAAAATGCAAGATTCCATGCAAATTCGGGTTACATCCCCCTCCACCACCAAAATTGATTGGTGGATAGCATATTCTAGTGCTATTTATTGAGATTTTTTGACCTCGTCAAATAAAGGCATGTCCAATAATAGTGAAAACCCCTTAAACCTGCCTTTTTCCTACTTTCCATTATATGAAGTGAATGTGAAGCAACCAAAAAAGGAGATAACAGGTCCATCTCTGAGATCAATCAGTCATAACTACTAATACCCCTTTCAAGCACTCATATTTCCCTCCCTGTCAAAGCAAACCTCCTATCAAAATCTTTTCATACCTTACTCAAAACTTGAAATTCAAGGTTTGCAAATTCGGACCTACTGCCAACTTGTATCGGACTGGACACTACCACCTAACTTGGCTCTATCCCTTGTTATAATATAAACCCATTTCTCATTCCTCCTCAAGATATCAAAACCTCTCTTCAATTTAATTCATTCTCATTTGTTGCAATCATAAGATGAAGAACCATATTGTGTTCATCTCGGCATTTGTTGTGATCACAATTGTTGTGCAGGTTACCACAATTGCAGCTCAACCAGCTGCAGCACCAGCGCCAGCAGGTCCAACAAACATTACAAAAATCCTCGAAAAAGCCGGTCAATATACTACGTTAATCCGTTTACTGAAGAGCACCCAAGTAGGAGACCAAATCAATACTCAACTTAACAATTCAAACCAAGGTTTAACTATGTTTGCTCCACCGGATAATGCATTTTCAAATCTCAAATCCGGTACACTAAATTCTCTTACTGATCAAGAAAAAGTTGAGCTCATTCAGTTTCATGTGGTGCCATCGTTTCTTTCGGTTTCGAATTTCCAAACGGTTAGTAATCCGTTAAGAACTCAAGCTGGAGATGCTAATAATGGTCAGTTCCCGTTGAACGTTACAACAGCAGGAAACCAAGTTAATATTACCACCGGTGTGGTTGATACTACGATTGCAAATACAATTTATAGTGATAATATGTTGGCTGTTTACCAAATTGATAAGGTTCTTCTTCCATTGGATTTGTTTGGTCCTCCTGCACCCGCTGCTGCTCCTAAGCCGCAAAAGGGTTCCGCTCCGAATTCTAAAGACAAATCTGCGGATTCTTCTCCGACCGACGATGATTCTTCGGATGCAATGGGTCTTGCTTGTCATGGGGTATTGTCATTTTTTGTTGCGGCCGTAATTGTTGCTTTCTCTCTGTAACCTCAACAGGGATCTGGCTGCATTTGTAATAATATGAACGGTGACCTGCATGAGGTTGGCGTGGATCCGGCATAGCCGTAACGATTCATTATACAGTGTGGATGT